>NC_137127.1:33086849-33818895 GCF_949319135.1 Squalius cephalus | reverse complement strand
AATCATATCATTAACAATAAGTGCTTTTGAAGTAAGGGATCTAATATTCAGCAACCCAAGCTTTATCATTTGCTCATTTGTATTATATCTGTTTTTTATTTGTTGAACATCAATGAAATTTTTACCCTTAGATGGGTTTGGAAGTTTTTTGTATGTCCTAATTCGGGGAACAGCCACAGTCTCTATATGATGATATCTAGGTGAAAGACTCTCTATGTGATGGGATTTATCTGACCTTGGTGACGTGAGACAGCTAGCAGACGATCGGTTTAGCTAGTCTGTTTGTTTCCTGACCTGAGCCCCAATTCATGCTTGAGCTCTAAGACAATGTGCCATATTACTAGAGAGAAGAGCAGCACCATCCCGGGAGGGATAAATACCATCTCTTTTCAACAGCTCAGGTCTGCCCCAAAATTTTTTCCAATTGTCTATGAATTCTATATTATTTTGCGGACACCACTTAGACAACCAGCCATTGAGTGAGGACAATCTACTAAGTATCTCATCACTCCTGCCAACAGGAAGGGGGCCAGAGCAAATTACAGTGCCTGACATCGTACTTGCGAGTTCACACACCTCTTTAACATTAATTTTAGTGATCTCCGACTGGCGGAGTCGAACATCATTAGCGCCGACGTGAATAATAATCTTAGAAATTTTACGATTAGCATTAGCCAGCACCTTTAAATTTGCTTTGATGTCAGGCGCTCTGGCTTCCGGCAAACATGTGACTATGGTGGCTGGTGTCTCTATTTTCACGTTCCGTGTAATAGAATCGCCAATAACATTCAACAGGATTCTAAGTGGGTGTTTCACTGAGTGGGGAGAATCTGTTTGAAGTTGTAATCGGAACGGTAGAGCAGTGTTTTGTCCCGCGACTACAGCGCCTCACCACCACCCAATTGCCCTGCTGCACGGGCTTCTACTTCAGCCAGAACCGAACAATGTACAGAGTTCACTAAGCTAGTCGCATCCAAAGCAGTATCTAAAGCCCTTGCACTCTTACAATTAACCTCGATTAAAGCTTGGATGCGTGTCTCTAGTTCTGAAATCTTCCCCGTCAGCTTGACTATCTCCCTGCATTTATCACATGTAAATCCTGTGCTGGCAGAGAAGGCTATGCTATACATGTTACATGAGGTGCAGGTGACAATAAGAGGAGAAGATGACATGACTTACCGTGTTTGTTGACTGATCCTACTCACCTAAGTTGTTTGATGGACTCGTAAAATGCACGAGCGCTCGCGAGAAAAATAAATAAATAAATAAATAAAGAGCGCACGGGTGGCACGCTAACAGGCTAGCGAATTACTAGCGTGTTGTGCTAGCAATAGTGATTTAGATGGAAGCTAGCGATGTCAGGTTAATGTGTGATGTTGAGTTAGTTATATTTAGCAGTATAAACAACAAGGAATGATAGTAAATAATGATTCAAAACAGAAAGATATACGAAGCTTACAGACAAACCAACGGAACAGCAGCAGAAGCAATGAGGCAGACAGGAGCAATCGATCAAAGTGTAGTAATCGATCAAAGTGATATCAGAAGTGCCTGCTCGCACTTTCTGGTGTCATGCGTTGCTAAGAGACCAATGCCAACCAACAACACAAATTGAACGGAGCAGCGCTCAGATTGTGCTGAAAGTATGCATTGAGAACTCCAGCTTAGACACTCATGAGTCGCATGCGAGTGATGCAACTCTTTCACAAATCAAAACAGTACATTCCCATCACAGACAACAAAATTACTAGTTAGCTAGGCTAGAATTTTTACTACTTATTTGACGCGATTGTTTCATATGAGCGGTCCAGCGGATCAATATGAATACAATGATGTAACGAATAATAAGGCCTTAATCGGTGACTGAGGAGCATCACTCAGATCACCTTCAAAAATGCTGAAAATGGGGATTTCTTCACCCAAAATTAGATAAATTTGTTCTGGTACCATTTATATGTGCTGCTAATCTAAGATTTCTTTGTCAGAGAAGGCTTACGTTCAATTTAGAACTGATATTAGGATTTCTTCGCTAATATCAGGTTAGTTTCCTAGCGTACGATTTTAACATGCATTATAGCATTGAGAAACTTTCTGCCATTCGTAGGAAGGTGTATTCAAGCTATAGTTTTGCTGATTTTATCAGAAACTTGTACGTGCATATATACAATGTTAACAAAAACTTTATTACAACACATGATTGATTACTGTCTGCTTGCAAACAATGTTTAAAACGATCCCCGCGTCTCCACCAATTATGTAGCAAATTAGCTCAAAATAAATATTAATAATCAATCATAACTTGTAATAAGTAATTATGAATATTTGAATCAGTTAATAGTTGAACCTAATTGAAGACGTAGACTTGACTGCAGCCATCAAATATTAGTATTCTATGTTATTACGTGCAGAAGTTTTAGGTCCAATAAATAAAACCTGTTGTTGTTGTTTTTTTTTCAGAATTTAGTAGTTGGAATTTACCATTCATCCAATTTTTTATATCAACTATGTAATTGTGATTTTTTTTTTTTTTTTTTTTTTTATCGTATCATGTATGCTTGTTAGGATGCATAAATCTCAATTTTAACAATGAAAAGATATACAGGCAATGGTGCATGTGCAACAACAATAAGGTGCATAGTTCTAATCTACTGTCTTAATATATTATAAATATCATAAAATGGTTGGTTTCTATTAATATCAGTGGCTAAATGCTTAATATGTAGCTCTGTTTGACACATTTTGTATCGGGGTCCCTGCTCCATGTCTCTATCGCCTAAGGGGTCTTTGCCCTGAAAATCATGGGCTCCTGATGATTTAAGAAGTTTAGACAATTCTTCTTCTCCTACAGTATAGCAAAGAATTAATGGAATTGTTCCTCGGGGGTCTGTAGTGCGCTGTCTGATGCGATATGGTAGCAGGCAGTTGCATGGTTATAATTTCCTCTCTGATTTTATCAATCTTGTAAGTAAAGAAATGTATAAAGACATTACTCAATTCAACTCAACTTTTATTTATAAAGCACTTTCAAAACCATTAGAATGAACCAAAGTCCTGTCCATGAATGGTAAATAACTCTAAAATGCATAGAAACATAAAATAACATCAAAACATGACACCAAGAAAATCATACAACCAATCACTCACAATTCTCTGACCTAATTAAAGGACAAGTTCGGTATTTTACACTTAAAGCCCTGTTTACAGATCGTTTCTGATGAAATAGAATGGTTAAGATTAAAATTTGGACACATGCTGCTGTCCCAAGAATTTTAGGTTTATTTCGCTTTCCCCCCATCTACAGAATGGCTGCATAGGTGCACTCGAACATATCCTTCCTAAAACGCATTAAACTTTCGTTTACAAAGAGATGAAACTCACCGAGTGGTCAGGGGTGTTCATTGATATGCTCATACAAAAATCGTTGCAAAATATGCTTTCCAACAGGTTTTATCGTAGTTTTTGTCCAACTCCATTGACTTGTATTGAAAGAGCTGTGTGAGGTACGGTATTACTCCGCCGCTTCTTCTTCTGCTTCTTCTGTGTATTCAATGAAATGCCAGTGGTTTGCTTGCAATTGGCAAAGGTGCATTATCGCCACCAACTGGGCTGGAGTGTCTATTATTCAAGCTCTCAACGGAAGAATCTACGGGTGTGAGACGTTTGGAAAAATAGATCCACAGTTTTACAACGAATGGTAAAACACCTGTTGGAAAGCATATTTTGCAGCGATTTTTGTATGAGCATATCAGTGAACACCCCTGACCACTCGGTGAGTTTCATCTCTTTGTAAACGAAAGTTTAATGCGTTTTAGGAAGGATATGTTCGAGTGCACCTATGCAGCCATTCTGTAGGTGGGGGGGAAAGCGAAATAAACCTAAAATTCTCGGGACAGCAGCATGTGTCAATTTTAATCTTAACCGTTCTATTTCATCAGAAACGATCTGTAAACAGGGCTTTAAGTGTAAAATACCGAACTTGTCCTTTAAATGCCAAAAGCTTGATAAAATAAGTCCAATGCTATCCATGCAAAAATATCCATGCTTGACGAGGATTTTAAAGATAATAGCAACACATTCCAAAGTGCAGGAGCCGCAACAGAAAAGGCTCGATCTCCACTACACCTCAAGCGAGACCGTGGGACGGTTAGGAGCATGTTCTGAGAGGAGTGTAGATGACGTTGAGACTGGTAAGGGATTAACATTTCCTTTATATACTCAGGAGCTCGATCATGCAGACAAACTAACATTACAGCTATGCTGTTGGGAAATGTCTGCATCTGTTGATGCTTTTTTTGTTACTTCAGCCACTGTATCAAATACCTGTAGTTATGTTTTCTTTCAAAAGAGTAAAAAAGTAAGCAGCTCTAGCAGTTTTTAAAGCCTTTCAGTAGATAGAAATACTATCCTTTCAACTGCACTACATTTTCAGGGCTGCTCTCTTGAGGGAACACGTGTGCTAGTTCTATAGTGCCGGACTGTTCTCTTTAATCTTCTTTAAGCGCAACTTAGCGCAAAGGAGCAACTATGTCTAAAGTGCTACAAAAGTGATCAGCTGTCCTTTCGGTCTCCCTATAGCACTGTCTTAGGTGTCTTACATTTCAGACGTTGCAGTTGTAAACCGCAACCACCTGAAAACCGTCATAAGGACTGTTCCACAAGTGCATGTGCAATAATTGTGCATGGATCTTTGAACAAGCATGAAAAACATTGTTTAAACCCTTTCCAATAAAGATCTGTAAAGATTATTTGGATTTGTGTGAGTTGTGTGTGTGTTCTTCTATCCTAAGATATCCTATCAAGGGCTACAACAAACAGCCCATTATTTTTAACACTAAAATACCTTCAGTTATTGTCAAGTCATGTAGTCTTTGAACTCCTTTTGCCTCTGGCTATGCAAGCTGTTTTTTATGCCATACTGCCATGATCAGCTTCATGAATTATGTGAAAATGAAAAGCATGGTTTGCATCTGCTAATGATTTTTTTTTTTCCATGTTCAGAGGCCTGAAGATAGACAGGAAGTTGCCCGTGCCGGCCATGAATTGAACCAGGAAGTGAATAGACTAATGGTGGCCATGAGGGACATGTTGGCTAACATCCAGTTTCGTGAACCTCAGTGGGAGGACAACCAGGACAGAGATGAGGAGGAATGGGACTGACGGATCAACAAGGGCACGATTTTCAAATTTAAAAAAAAAAGTGACTAAAGTTATGTTCTGCTTGCCCTATATATTAAAAGATCCAGTTAATTCATACTACTTGACTAGTATTTAATTGTGGTCCACATCTCCTCTTTTATTATATGAAGAGACAAATATGTTCATTAAGCCATGACCTGAGAGGCTTCTTTTTTTTAAGGAATATTATAACTATTAAAGGTGAACTAAGTAACTTTTTTTACCTTAACTGAACAGCTTCGGAGTCATTGGAATGGTTATATTACTTATTTCGGGTTGAATGGTGGTCGTTTCGCACCCCCCTGGTGCCCGTGAGCGGAAAATACGCACTTGCAACTTTGAGCCGGCGGGTCGCCGCGTCAGGAAGTCTCGCGTGATATCAGTTCTCGCGATGTAAACAATTGCTTTACGGCCAAAAGAAATCTGCTAAAATGCTGTCATTATTGCGCTCCCTCGCGCTGTTCGAACCCGAATGAAGAAGACGTTTTAAAGAATGTCCCATCTGCTTTGATGTCGTTGATCTACTAGCCTCTGGTGTCTGAGAATCGCCAACGAGTTTTTACAACAGTGTTGTCAAATATCTATTCCGAAGCTGTGGGGGGAGCTCTAGAGAGAAACCTGCGAGCAAAAAGCGAGAATACAGCGAAGAAATCCCGAAACTACTGAATGCTGCTTTAAGGTATTTTCAGGCTTGGAAGCATCATTTCTGAGAACCCACCATAAAGTGGAACTACCTTGCTTAGAACACCATGACAATCACCAGGAAACATTAGTAAAACAATGTTGCTGAATTAAATTATGAACAAATTGTTTTAGTAATTGCAGTAATACTGTTTTAGCAATGGAAAAATTAAATGTTTATTTTTTGAGTTCCATGTTTGGGTATGGGCTTGGGTATATCCTGTGTGAGGATGAGGTACATGTTGTAATTTTGAAGGTTGATCGTCTTGAGAAATTAATGCATTTCTATAGACAAACATGACCGCTTCAACTAAAGCAGGTCAGATTTTCAGATGATCTCAAACAGACATCCTCATGCATAATACTCAACAATGATACCTGATCTACAAAGCCAAGGGTATGAGATATATATATATATATACTCACCTAAAGGATTATTAGGAACACCTGTTCAATTTCTCATTAATGCAATTATCTAATCAACCAATCACATGGCAGTTGCTTCAATGCATTTAGGGGTGTGGTCCTGGTCAAGACAATCTCCTGAACTCCAAACTGAATGTCAGAATGGGAAAGAAAGGTGATTTAAGCAATTTTCAGCGTGGCATGGTTGTTGGTGCCAGACGGGCCGGTCTGAGTATTTCACAATCTGCTCAGTTACTGGGATTTTCACGCACAACCATTTCTAGGGTTTACAAAGAATGGTGTGAAAAGGGAAAAACATCCAGTATGCGGCAGTCCTGTGGGCGAAAATGCCTTGTTGATGCTAGAGGTCAGAGGAGAATGGGCCGACTGATTCAAGCGGATAGAAGAGCAACTTTGACTGAAATAACCACTCGTTACAACCGAGGTATGCAGCAAAGCATTTGTGAAGCCACAACACGCACAACCTTGAGGCGGATGGGCTACAACAGCAGAAGACCCCACCGGTTACACACATCTCCACTACAAATAGGAAAAAGAGGCTACAATTTGCACAAACTCACCAAAATTGGACAGTTGATGAGTCTTGATTTCTGTTGAGACATTCACATGGTAGAGTCAGAATTTGGCGTAAACAGAATGAGAACATGGATCCATCATGCCTTGTTACCACTGTGCAGGCTGCTGGTGGTGGTGTAATGGTGTGGGGGATGTTTTCTTGGCACACTTTAGGCCCCTTAGTGCCAATTGGGCATCGTTTAAATGCCACGGCCTACCTGAGCATTGTTTCTGACCATGTCCATCCCTTTATGACCACCATGTACCCATCCTCTGATGGCTACTTCCAGCAGGATAATGCACCATGTCACAAAGCTCGAATCATTTCAAATTGGTTTCTTGAACATGACAATGAGTTCACTGTACTAAAATGGCCCCCACAGTCACCAGATCTTAACCCAATAGAGCATCTTTGGGATGTGGTGGAACGGGAGCTTCGTGCCCTGGATGTGCATCCCACAAATCTCCATCAACTGCAAGATGCTATCCTATCAATATGGGCCAACATTTCTAAAGAATGCTTTCAGCACCTTGTTGAATCAATGCCAGGTAGAATTAAGGCAGTTCTGAAGGTGAAAGGGGGTCAAACACAGTATTAGTATGGTGTTCCTAATAATCCTTTAGGTGAGTGTATATATATATATATATATATATATATATATATATATATATATTCTCTAATTCTGTATTTTGAAATAAATGTGCACCAATTAAATAGTTTTTTTAATCTTGTAAAATATTTAGAAACTCTTTTACTCCAGATTTTCAGTGTTTGTTTGGCCAGTGTTTCATCCCATGCAAAAAAGAAAGAAAAAAACTTGTTAACCTGTCAAAGCTTTTATCAAGAATATTGATACATTCTGAATAACCTTTCAATATTCTTTTCTTTTATGTCATTTTGTCTATGTGATACTCTTTTTGAATCAAACAACTCAACATTTAAAATTGATTGAAATTGTGCTCAAGAAAAGCATTGTTTGAGGTTTAGTTATTTTTGTTATTGAACTAAAAAATAAACTAAAATACTAAAATAACTCAAAACTAGTATATAACTAGTATGTTTAAACAACATCATTTACATGCAAGTTTTCTAAGCTTTTAGATTTTTTTAAAATGTAAAAATCGCAGATTCCAACCAAGATGGCTAACTTTCTGTTGGGAGGAGTCAGATAAAACCAAGTAAACTTTTGGTTTTCAAGTCATCTTGTAAAGATCGTATTTACAAGTTGAACGCACATGAACGCCACCACAATGTCGTAAATACGAGTAGGAAGCTCAGGATTTTCTTTAAGCCCCAATCTTTACGAGTTGGGGGCTTGTCAGTGAGAAAAATGGCGGAATACCACAATACTTGTCAGGCTTTTCTATTTACAGCGAAGTAAGCTAATTGCTTGCACAGAATATGATGGCATTATAATATAACAATGTAATATGTAACGATAAAGTTTGCAGTGGCTTCATAAATTAATTAAAAACATAAAAAAACACCTGATGCACATTTCCTTGTTCTTCATTTTCTAGTACTAGAGTTTAAGAACCTTGCTGTATTTTTGTGTAATTAATTAAGAGAAAGTGCACTGCCATCTTACTCAGACGAAAGTGACTTGAACACACCTGCCGTTGTAAACACGACTTCCCACCTCGTAAGTACGAACTTCCAAGGAGCACTTGAACGCACCATTTGTCCTTTACAATGTCATCAGTGACCATTTGAGAAACTTTCCCACAAACAAATACCCCACAGCCTGCATTTGGGGGGCGCTATAGAGCCCCTCGACCACACCCAAGACTAAGCACCACATAAGTTTTTGCAGGTCTGATATGAGCATGGCAAAGGCCTCAAAAATGGATGAATTCATAAAAATAATAAAAGCGAACATGTCAAAAACAATAGGGTTTTAGCACCTTCGGTGAAAAATAATTGAATGTGTATCTTTATGTCGTAGTCATAATGAATTGTATTGGAATCAACTACATTCTACAATTATCATTATGTATATCAAATTATAACTATAACTCATGGGCTAACTATAGAATTCATTGTAGAAAATATATTGCATGAAATTAGTTCTGTATTTTCCCCACAATAGGGGTACTGCATCTTGGGTGCACCCATGGTGTGTTGTACTATCCATCACCCTGTGGTGTCAGGAATCTTCTAGAGACCATGGAGATGGTCTCCTGAGTTTCAAATTTCCACCCACGGTATATGTCATCTCTGACATAGCTGGACGTGTTGCCAGACATGTCAATAATAGGACTCATCAAAAGTTATTCCATCCACATGATGGCAGGGTATGTGCTCCATAAAAAAATTGCTTTTCTGGAAAAAAAAAAAAACATACAGAAAGCAGCAGGAATGTGTGAATGAGTGAATACCCTTCAAAGCTACATGGGCCAGATATGCATAAAGACAAAACAACTGACAGATTCGCCTGAACTTGTGAACGGTACTCCCTCTATGACTGTTTTCAAATAAAAAATAAAAAAAGGCCTAAGGAGAGACCTAAGGAGCATAAAACTTGCCAGATCTTGCTTCTATTGTCAACTTCAGCAGAGCAAAATAACAACCATCAGGTACTTCCTCGACCAAATGAAGGACATTCACTACATGTTAGCCTTGCGGCTGTATTTCCATCTGCACAACCAGCGGATCAACAGTACCTTCTTGCAGGACATTCAAAGAATGTCCAACAAAGATGTGCACCTAGGGCGACATGGACACCTATTAATAGGTGTAGATGAGGAAACATAGTTCATGGAGTAATACAAATGTTATTAAAATACTTTATCTCAATACAGTGTCATATCATTGCAGTTATTTGTATCATTTGCAACATCTGCAAACACAAATCAAAGCCATCTCAAGGTCACATGTGCAAGATTTTCAGGTATACTTGACTAAATGTATAACAATTGAGGGGTTTCCCATATATTATATGTCCACACATTCGCGTGTGTGTGTGTGTTTGGTATCAGTAACACGGTAACACCAGAACTGGGGAAATCTGAGGTTATTCGTTTCTCATCTTTTCCAGTGTAGTATGAAAACAGTAATTGGTTTAAAGTTGTATTAATAATTTATAGAAGATGTGAAAGATGTGTAATGTGTGAGCTCTGTTTTAATCTAAAATCTGTAAATAGAAGCTTTCCAAAAACATGGGTCACTGGACGGCTGGACTGTTTGTATCGAGATGGTGTGAACTGTGGGGTATTTGTTTGCACTGTAAGGTTTATTTCTCACTTCACTATTATAAAGTTTTCAATGTCAATGTTATTTTGGGCTGTAAAAAAAATGTTGGTTTGTCGTTAAAGGCAACAGAAATGGAAGCCAAAAACTTGAAAATGACATCTGAAGTTCTTCAAACATGTCAGCTAGTACACCTATGTGTTTAACATGCCACAAGCATGTTGAAAGATGTGATAACGTACTCGGTTACTAACGTAACCTCGGTTCTCTCTAGAAGAGGGAACGAGTACTGCGTAATATCTTACGCTATGGGGAAATCTCTTTTCCGCGAGATATTGAAGCCAAAAATTATCCTTAATTTTGAAATAATGTAAAACGCGTTGCGGCAGCATGCAGACATAGGCAAGACGGCTCGCGTGCCTATTGGCTGCCCTGCGGCAACTGCAGCAGCCTATCGAGAAAGGCCCCCGTCCCGCCGAAACTCACGTGGCGTGGGCCTATAAATATAGCCTGACAGGCTGATTCCACTGGTTTTTCATCGCCGAAGCGAACCAGAGCGTGTTGCAGACATGGCAAAGATACGCAGTACTCGTTCCCTCTTCTAGAGAGAACCGAGGTTACGTTAGTAACCGAGTACGTTCTCTTACGAGAGGTTCTCTCGTACTGCGTAATATCTTACGCTATGGGGAACACAGTGTAAAACGCCGTGCATGCTGAGATCCAATACCAAAGTCCCAAGGGCAAGTGCTTGGGGCTCATATAGTACATGATCATCAGGGACTCACAGAGAGTCCAGGAAGAGGGGCTAGAATAGCATCATTCCCGTAATAAACAGCATCCTATAAGGAGCAATTATATTGATAGTGTTCCACACAGCCAGGGCGATCAAACTCATTCATTCATATTCTGATGAATATTATGGGTCTTACACACTGCCCATAGAGCTGCGTGATCGATCAGCGAGCGTTTGCTCAAGCAGTTTCAGTATTCTGGGCCGAAAGCATCGGGGCAGACAATACCGATTTATTAGACCGAAAGCAGCTTAGCCTGCAAAGCGGGAACCTCTAGGTTATAAAACCATATAAATGTAGACGGGGAGGCCCAGCCTGCCGCCATACAGATATCTTGCAAGGCAATCCCACTAGACCAAGCCCACGACGAGGCCATGCCTCTTGTGGAGTGCGCTCTGACACCTAACGGGCACTGCAAGCCCTTAGAGGCGTAAGCCAGCGCTATAGCATCAACTATCCATCTGGATAGGCTCTGTTTTGACACGGCTAGTCCCTTAGAACGTCCGTTGAACGAGACAAAGAGCTGCTCCGTCTGTCTGAAGACAGACGAGCGAGACACATAAGCCCTTAATGCCCTGACTGGGCAAAGGAAGCTGGCGTCCTTCTCCTCGTTAGGGCAGACAGGGAAATCACCTGAGCCCTGAACGGTGTGTTGAGGGATTTAGGAACGTACCCGTGCCTCGGTTTGAGTATGACTTTCGAGTCATTTGGCCCAAACTCCATACATGTCGCGCTCACTGAGAGCGCTTGTAAGTCCCCTATACGCTTTACTGAAGTGAGAGCCAGAAGAAACACTGTCTTGAAAGACAAGTGTTTGATATCTATTGATTAGATCGGCACATTCACTACATTTAGTGCGCAATCGACATGAGTCGATTTTATGTGCGCGAGCCCTGTGGGGCAGGCTGTGCCTGTGTGTAGGAATGAGCACTGGGCAGTGGGCATTTTTACTACACTCATAACACCATCGGCCGTGGCCGGACATTTAACGCACAATCGACATGAGCTTTTCAAAGGTTAGCAACACAACCATAACACAAACAACAGTTCACTGAACCACTTTTGATACATATGTCTTAGGGGTGGGGGAAAAAATCGATACTGCATAGTATCGCGATATTTTCTGTGGCAATACTGTATCGATACACGGGCGCCAAGTATCGATCTTTTATTATTTAAATTACACATGAGAATTTAAAGGTGCCCTAGAATGTGAAATTGAATTTATCTTGGCATAGTTAAATAACAAGAGTTCAGTACATGGACATGACATACAGTGAGTCTCAAACACCATAGTTTTCCCTTTCTTATTTAAATCTCGTTTTTGAAAAACACCCCTGAAAAACAGGCGAATCTCCACATAACACCAACTGTGACGCAACAGTTGGGATCATTAATATGTACGCCTCTAAAAATGTGCATATGCCAGCCCATGCCCAGTGCCAGGCGGAACTGCGCAGCCGAATCATCAGAAGTTCTGCAGGTGAAGAAACAAGCAGGAGGAGGATCATAGGGAAAATGGCAGATCTATCTATAATCTGATACCGCTACAGTTTAATTCGAAGTTGTTAGTTGCTCTGCCCATTTCACCACGGACTGTTTTTCTAACCTGGAACAATATCAAGCAGCCAGGCATCTCTTGGCGTCTCAAACGGTCGAAGGGGGCAATTTCAACTAACGTTATATTCCCGCAAGCGGTAAGTAGTTATTTTATTAACAATAATTTACACGGTGTTATCTAGATCCAGCGCGATATTGTTTTTTCCTCGAGAGACATCGTGGCTTGCAAACGAGCGAACGAAGCATGGCAGTTGCTCAGTGTTTGGATGTACAAATGAACACAAAAGTATTTTTTTAGTTCCTTCATCCGAGCCTCTGGAGAACCAGTGGGTTATGTGAATTTCTGATGTGTAATTGTTCAAGTTCAGACAGATAATCTTTCTCTCAAAGTCGTTCAACACTGTTTATGCATCAGTAGATCGCGTTGCAGTGATAAGATCTTCATTCACGCGATCAACAGGCTGTCATCTGCTCAATGCTGGAATAGATCTAAATACTTAAAAAACTTCTCATGATTCGTTAATCCCGATAGCTGTAATAGTAAAAACGTATAAAAGCTGTAATAGTAAAAGTTTTCCAGATAGCTCTACATGTAATGCCAGATATTTCATATGCAAGCATGTCAGCCAATCACAGCAGTGGGCAACAACACTGAAGTCTCACAGCAGACACGCCCCTTCAAACAGAGTGTTCAATCCAGGGAATGAAATCAGGCTAGGAAATATGCCTTTTATTTCTAAATTATAACAAATTTTTATCTAAAAAACATACTAACATTATAAGGGCACCCCAGGAAACATTATAAAATAATAAAATAATCTATTCTACGGCACCTTTAACTTTGGTAGTAGAATGCTAAAAATCAATTGCTCATTCAGTCCACTAGATGGTGCTGTTTGTTTTCTGGTGAGGTCAGCGGGGTGACTGTCGGGTTGACTGTCAGCGTGCAGGAGGACGTAGATAAAATAAACATGGCAGCATCAGAGAAAGAAATCCCACACATAGACTAATTCGTGGCGGTGCGCCACAGAATCAACACCGGCCACATATTGCGTTTCGTTATAAAAAAAAAATTTACGCAATTTAAAACACGCAGCATATTCATTCAGCGGCATTTTCTTTCCCTGCTCTCCCTCCGTCTCTCTGTCACTCACGCGTCTCTCTCACAAGCAATTTTTTGTCTCGTCAAAGCCTTATTTGATCGGTGAGTGATGTACATGACTGCTGCGCTTGCGATAATGCGCATATTACTGAAAGAACGAGCAGAGAGAGAGAGCCCCGGTCGCGCGCGCGCACCCTCGCCGTCTTCAAACTGTCTTGCTCTCTCTCACTCTCGCTTCCTCGCGCTTATGAATCAAAGTCAATTGAGAATTGACACGATGGTAAAAGATCGGAAGACCGAAGTTTCACGTGCAGCATTCGGGTATTTTTTCCCTGAATTACTGCTGGGTGTTGTGCAAAAAAAAGAAGAAAAACTTTTACGTTGCCTTAACTTCTCTGAAAAGCGTTCCGTACATTCAGCTGACATGAAAAACACTTTCAATAAACAAAACAAAATCCAATGATGAAATGTTTTCTGTGTTGACAAATCTTGTGCGATGTCCTGACTGCCGGGATAATCACACGCGTTGTAGGCTACAAGTCCGCTAATGACACGTCTGATTCGCGAACTACTCCTTTGAACCGATTCAACCAAAACAATCTTTTAGTTTAGACTGTTTGCGGTAAATGCAGTTGGGTTGTCGAGGTCAAAACTCTAAATAAGATGTGAATCAAATAAACTTACTATAAATAATGTTATGTCATTGTTTTACTCTTACACTGAATGTTTGGATTTTGTGAAGGTGTGAATCATTTTTGATTAATATTTAATATAATAAAGTTCTTCTGTGTAACAGATTATTAATGCAGATTATTAACGGAGATTATTAAAATTGATGTGACATGAACAAACAGATGTTGACAGTTTTCCTTTGCGGACATAATTTGAATTTGGAAAAAGGTAATAAATTGCAATATATTGCAGAATATCGCAATATGTTTAAAATCGCAATAATATCGTATCGTGACCCAAGTATCGGGATAATATCGTATCGTGGTGCCTCTGGTGATTCCCACCCTATATGTCTAGTTTACAGCACCCTCACACTTTTTCACAGGATTTTGGTTGACACAGTTGTAAAGGATTGTTGTAATTGTTATGAAAACCTTTAAATAAACTGGCACAGAAACATGTTTGTATGAGACATGTAGTAATTAACATATGTAAATCAGGATTAACATATGTAGCACATTGATAAATAGTAAAGATCACACAGAATGTTTTTACATAAGCATTCCAATTATGTACCAAAACAAAAAAACAAAATGTTACCTACAGTTCTGCATTTTTGATCAAGAACAAGTACAATAATATTTATTTGGAATAAAAAGGTGTTTCACATTAACTTGGTACTTGCAACATACTGTACTTGACGTGACATCTTAACATACCAAGATTACTTGTTTTAATAGCTTCATAATACTGTTTTTTTGTTGCTATGAAAAATTGGGTAGATTTTGCAAAATAGCGGGCGTATGATGTTTATGTTTATTATGTTATTATGAACTAAATGCCTTTCTCCACTGATGTTCTGAGTTGTTCAAAGCATTACCTCAGTAAATTGGCCGAGTTAATCTGTGAGCTGGCATGAGTGGACCTGGGGCTAATTAGCTTATTCATGGTTCGGTGTTCTGAAATATTCGGTGTCTGAGATTTTCGGTGACAATGGGCGGAGCTTACATGAATATTCACATGAGTTTCCTGTTTTGTGTTAAAGTGCCACTGAAATTATTAACGCACACTCCTTGGCTTACATAAAAGTAATTAGCCTACTTTAAACAAAGTTAAGCTTATATTCTGTTATTTATACGCAACAGTTTAGCCTATGTTGATACTTTGTTATATTGTGTCGTGTACAGCTATGTTTGATATGATTACAGCAAATGATTTGCCAGAGGTGTCGTTAAACGAGCCAATAGCGTTTAAAGGTGCAGTCTGGAAGAATGATAGCTAGTGGTCGAAAAAAATACTGCAGTCCAAATTCAAAATATCAAAGATCGTTGTTTCCCCCGCCCTCTCCTCCTCAGACTCAACACTCTGGGTTGCCAGTTTGAGGATAGGCAACAGAAATGAGCGCAACTGACAATGAAAGCAAAGGAGACTTAGTTGATGAATTGATTTTTCTGCGTTTTAATATGCTTTCATTCATAGAGATTTTTAGATGGATACGAGGTTTTTTAGGTTGGGTAGAATCTGTAATCTCTGACTCAGTTTGTTTGCTGGCTGCAATATGCTGTGTTTCCTGCCAACTGGCATCCCGGGGTGTCGAAATGCTATTGGGTGTGGCAGTGGGCAAGATCACACAGACCAAAACAAAAACAGACATTCCAACATGGAATGCACATTTCAAAGTGAAATAACTGGCTGTAGAAGTGTTTTTCAGAGAAACGAGTATGTGAACTTAGCATGTTTCCTACATATATGCAAACATATTATGGTGTTTTTATGCTTTAGTAGAGTGAAAAAGTTACATACAGCACCTTTAATAGTTGTATGTTTCTGTCTTATTTTCAGAGTCTTTAAAGTGTATTGTTTTATAAGTTTGCCAAAATATGTGGTGGCATAATAATATTAATTATAAACTCCAGTGTTAAAGGCCGCAGTAAACTTTCTCACTGCATAAGATAAGGTGAGAAAGGAAGAAAAAAAGTTTCCAGGGTGTCACAGAAATGGCACATATGACAGAAACACAGGGCCTATACAACCAGTTGTGGGGTATTTGTTTACAAGCATTGTAGATGTTACAAATGTTCGTGCATATGTTTCATATACCCTCCAATTTCTTAGTTTGCAGAAGCACTTCTAATCTGGGTAGACTTTAATTTCATGTGTTATAAATATTTGCTAAATTGCACACCTTGATTCTTTTTCAAAGAAGATGACTTGGGTCAATCCCTGTACAACAACCAGACACTTTTATTTTTCACTTTGCTTTTAACATGACAGTGTATTTACAATTTTAATAATACAGGTTTGTTGAAAAATGTCATATATATATTATATATATTTCACAAGAGCTGGCAACATCACACACTTTGCTCAGATTTTTCTCCTCAGCTAGAGACTCTGGATCGCTCACATTTGTCTCCAATAAAGTTTCTGACAAGATCTCAGTAATATCACACAATGTGCTCAGATTTTTCATCCTAAACTAAAGACCCTGGTGGTCTCATATTTGTCTCCTCCTAAGTTTCAGACAAGATCTCAACCACATCACACACTGTGCTCAAATTTTTCTTAACAACTTTACAAATTGTGCACAAAGTCACTTTAACTGCACCAAAGTAAAAAACAATCCATAAATTCAGAGTTTAAGCCTATATTGAGAGTAAAGTTATGCAGAAATAAGGTCAATGTTAGTCTTAATTGCTGACACACATAAGAGTATAGAGCTGTACAGTTTAAATAGTAATGTACCCGATGCCTTTATCAAAATCAAAACTAACTTACAGAAGTCTTACTAGGGGAACAGTAACCCTGCAGATTAATTTGCTGAAAGGCACATTAAATGTCTTATGACTCAATCCTTGACCAATTTCATGATTAATATAGATATATTGTGATGAAGTAGATATCCCCGCTGGGTACAGCACACACACATACTCACTTACCGCACCGCAAACACATACTCACCACACTGATTTTCCCCTCCTCTCTGTTGCTGCTGTGGTTGGTGCGGGTGCACACGCAGCCCGATAGCCCATGGACAGTTTCACACACTACAATCCCCTGCTGCAGTCATATTTCGGTCATACATAGTACACCACACACATTTTGTCTTGTTTATGTGTCGTGTATTCTGTGATTTGTTTGTCGTGTTTCGCAAGTGTTTTGGTGTAGCCGTACTGGCTGGTGGCGCCAGCGAAACCAATCGGGTAAGCGGCGCATGCTTATGACGTCACTGTTGGTGCCGCGTCGGCGCATGGGACACCACAGAGTCAATGGAGGATGAAGAGGGGGCGGAGGTGTTTCCTAGAGCTTCATCCGAGTACCATACACTGCAGATTAAAGCCAACGCGACGGGTTCAACATCCACTGAGGGGTTGATGAGCCTGATGCGTCACTTCCTCGATGCACAAGAGAAATGGGAGGAGCGACATATGCTTGAACTCCGGGGGCTACGAGACGTAATTCTGCAGTCTGCTAGACCGAGAGCTTGATATCGAGTGATGTCGAGTGATATCGAGAGCTTGCGGATGGATCTTCCGACTCTGGCTGCTTCTAGAACTGCACCAGCTCGTCGCACAGACACCTCAGTAAGTCAAGCTCCATGCCAGCCGAGGCTAATCAGTGAACCGCCGAGGATACCTGCCTACCAACAGGGGGAGGAAACATTTCAGAGCATCTACCTCTAAATCTTTTTTTTTAACGCGTAACTTTTCAGCTCCACCTTTTCTTTTTTTGCCCTTTTCATCCATGGACAATTAATTATATAAATGATTATAAAATAATGATCTGCTCAGAAAAATTCGATGTAATGGATCAATGTCTCTCTCTCTCAGTTTAAGCCTGGAACACACCAAGTCGACGGTCGGCTATCCGGCAGTTTTTGTGCGTCTGCCGACTAAGTTTTCTCAGTGTGTTCCGCACCGTCGGCTGAAATTGGTCCTCGGTGGCTTTTTTTGAATGTTGAATCGGCGTCGCGCCTTCAGTGAAAGAAGGAACTCTGATTGGCTGTTCAGCTTAGTGAACGAGTCAGATAGAAGACTGTTTTAATGTCATGTCATCTTACCTGAGTGTTCCTTGGCGAATATTTCAATATTAACATGAGCGGAGTGGAATAAAGAAATTGTTTAGCAGGATTGATATTGAAAACGGTAAGCACGCACTGCTTTGTTTACGGTTTGTGTGTCTGCAGCCTGCAGCATCCGTTTCTCTTTTTGAATGATGAATATAGATGAATATATCTGTAGAAATAGACAGTTGTCTCATTTACACGCAGGCGCAGAATGCGCATTCTAGCTGACAGTCGGCTGTAGTTCTCTCAGTGTGTTCAAGTGCAGCTTTTTAGGCGACGCGAGGCGACAACACAGTCGGCTTTCATCAGCGCTAGTTCATCGGCGTCGGCTTGGTGTGTGTAGACCAAACTAATTAACAGGGAGGGAGGGCAATACACTCACAAAACACTTGTCGGCCGCGCCCGCGCGATCGACTCACTCATCCATTTGCGTAGAAAAGAAATGAAATGATTTCCATCATTTTTTTTATATATTTGTGTACTGGGTGGGCCGGCCCACATTGGCCAGTGGCCCACCGCGAAAAGTCCCAGTGCTCCAGATGGCCAGTTCGCCTCTGACGGGAACACGAACCGACAACAGGACTGGCAGCAGCGAAGTTGGTTCTTCAGTATGTCAATGCTCACAGCGGGGGTCCACACTCTCAACCACTCAAAGGTACTGTGCAGCTGAAAGCATTAACAGTGTACAAAGACCAAAATCTACAGTGAGACAAGAACTGGTGTGTTTCTACTGTCAACAGCAGGGGCACAAAGCATCAGTGTGTCCTATGCGAAAGGCAAAGTTGACAGGATTTTGTTTTGTCCCTAGGGAAGAGGACAAAGATAATGACTAGAGGGGAGAGTCAAGTTTTGTTTGATGCAACTGTTGATGGACATTTTCTGAAAGCACTGTTGTACACTGGTAGTTCCCTGTCTCTCCTAAAGCCAGGCTTTGTTTCAAATGTTGACTATGCAACCACCACAACTGTCCAGTGTGTGCATGGGGATTTAAGGCAGTACTCCCGCGCAGAGGTAGTTGTGTGTGCCCAAGAACAGTCATTTCTGATGAATGTTGTTATAGTTGATGATTTGCCTGCTGATATGATTTTAGGCAGAGACTTACCCATACTCTATGAACTGCTACAAGCCACCATGAACCCTGAGTCTGTTATTACCTCTGCCACTGTACATAAATCCTGTCCTGCTGTTACCCGGGCTCAAGCTAGAGCAGATCTGCAGCCACTGCCAGACTTGCACAGTAGTCTTCTGCAGGGCGGGACCAAGGGCCCAAGAAAACCATGACGATAACGTCGATTTGAGAAGTATCTGGGTACTCCAGTCCCTGAGACCTCAGTGGACGGCCTCGAAGCTGATGGCTGGAGGATCCCAGAGAACATTGGGAGATATAAGTCAATGAAGTCATTGTTTAAAAAAACTGCTGGTGGAAAAGTGTCAGATCTGTGCGATGAACAGTATGTGATTGTGAATGATTTGTTGTACTTGCAAGCCAATGATGTTATTCGTTTAATTGTCCCTAAATGTTGTAGACCCCTTGTCTTGCACCTCGCACACATCGTTCCATGGGCTAGTCATTTAGGATAGCAGAAAACATACACTGGCCTTCACTTTACACTGACATACAGACATGTCAGAAAACCAGTGCTGTGTCCCAGCGGGACATTACCACCCCAAAGACCATCCAAGCCCTTGTGCAGCTGTTCTCCAGGGTGGGAATCCCTGAGGAGATCCTAACAGATCCAGGTTCAAACTTCACGTCGCGGCTAATGGGGCAGCTTCACAGCCAGTTGTGTATCACAGCCATCAGAACCAGCGCATACCATCTGTAGACGGGCGGCTTGGTAGAGAGATTCAACCAGACACTGAAGAATATGCAGCAGAAGTTTGTGTCAGACACGGGACAGGACTGGAACAAATGGCTCCCATTCCTGCTGTTTGCTTACCGAGAAGTACCTCAAGCTTCAACCGGTTTCACCCCTTTCAAGCTCCTATATGGCTGGCAAGTTCAAGGACCCCTGGACCTGATACGGAAGAGCTGGGGGCATCCTGCTTGCAGAGAAGAGGAGAAGGGTATCGTTCAGTATGTGCTGGAGATGAGGGACCAGCTTGAACGTTATCAAGACCAGGCAAGAGAGAACCTGAAAGAAGCACAGATAGCTCAGAAAACGTGCTACGACCAGAATGCAAGAGAAAGACAGCTACATCCGGGGCAGAAGGTACTACCTCTACTGCCAACATCAACCAACAAGCTGCTGGCCAAATGGCAAGGGCCGTACACCGTAGTGAGGAAGATAAGACCGGTGACCTACGAGATCCACCATCCAGATAAGGGTAAAGCCAAGCAGACAAATCACATCAACCTGCTCAAAGAATGGAAAGAGCCACCTGTAAAGCAAGGGACAGCGATGATGGTGAGGGAAGTGACGGAGGTGACTGATGAGGAACCAGAATCCAAAGCAAAGGCCCAGAGATAACCAGCTGAGGTGAACCTGGAGCACCTGAAGGACCCCAACAGGGTTCCTTGCTTTGTTTCCTGCCAGCGGCCGGAGAGAACAGAGCTAATTCGCCACACAATCCACATCACAGAGTTTGATCTGGAGACCGACCATAGAGCACTAACGTGGATCCAGACCATGAAGGACCACAACTCCAGAGTGATGAGGTGGTAAATAAGCCTCCAACCCTATAAGTTTGGTACGGCACAGACCAGGACGACAGAATGTGGTTGCCCATGGACAGTTTCACACACTACAATCCCCTGCTGCAGTAATATCCCGGTCATACATAGTACTTTCTTCTTCTTTCTTCTTTAATCCTCTTGGCCCCCTTATAATAATAATAATAATTCATTACATTTATATAGCGCTTTTCTAGGCAGGCCTACTCAAAGCGCTTTTACATGAAAGGGGGAATCTCCTCAACCACCACCAATGTGCAGCATCCACTTGGATGATGCGACGGCAGCCATATTGCACCAGAACGCCCACCACACACCAGCTTACTGGTGGAGAGGAGACAGTGATGAAGCCAATCAGTATATGAGGATGATTAGGCGGCCATGATAGACAGAGGCCATGGGGCAAATTTGGCCAGGATGCCGGGGTTACACCCCTACTCTTTTTCGAAGTACAACCTGGGATTTTTAATGACCACAGAGAGTCAGGACCTCGGTTTAACGTCTCATCCGAAGGACGGTGCTCATTGACAGTATAGTGTCCCCATCACTACACTGGGGTGTTAGGACCCAGACAGACCACAGGGTGAGCGCCCCCTGCTGGCGCTTTTGTATTCTGTCTAATTCCACTAACACCTCTTCCAGCAGCAACCTGGTTTTCTCAGAAGGTCTCCCATCCAGGTACTAACCAGGCTCAGCCCTGCTTAGCTTCAATGGGCAACCAGTCTTGGGCTACAGGGTGATATGGCTGCTGGCCTTGGGAGCATAGGGCGTCCACCATGGATCTCCACCTCACTCTCCTCTGTGCTAAGGACTTTACTTCTTGCCAGGAGGTCCCCGTCTTGGTCAGTTCATCAAGCGTGGACCGCCTCCAGTTGGATTTAGGTCTCCCTAACTTCCTCTTGCCTTGGGGGTTATAGTCCAGAGCTTGCCTTGCTATGTTCCTCGAATCCTTCCTTAGTGTGTGACCGATCCATCCCCACTTTCTAGATTTGATTTCAATGTGTATTTGCTCCTGGTTCATGCGTCTCCACAGGTCAACATTTGATATTTTATTAGGCCACCAAATCTTTAGTATATATCTGAGACAGTTGTTAATGAACACTTGTAATTTATCAATAATTGATTTGGTGGTTTTCCAGGTTTCACAGCCATATAGCAGGACAGATTTTACGTTTGTATTGAAGATTCTGATTTTGGTGTTTCTAGAGAGCTGGGAAGAGAGCCATACAGGTCGGAGTGTTCTAAAGGCATATCTTGCTTTGCTGATGCGCAACTTGACATCTTTATCAGCTCCACCATCTGTGCTGATGTTGCTTCCGAGGTATACAAACTCGACCACATCTTCCAGGGATTTATCCTCGATTGTGATAGGTTGGTAGGTTTTGGTGTTAGGTCTCATGACCTTGGTCTTCCTGACATTTAGACAGTAGGCAGCCTTGACGTACTCCTGTTTTTATGCGGAGGGTGTCGGAGAGCTTACCATTTGAGGTGACTTGACCTGTGAATCCATCATACATGCATTTAATGATGTTGACCAGTTTTATGGGTATTCCATAATGTCGGAGCAGCTTCCACAAAATGTTTCTGTCTAGGCTGTCAAAGGCCTTTTCAAAGTCAACAAAGTTTATGAATAATGCTGACTGCCATTCGATGCATTGTTCAACAATTATTCTGAGTGTTGCAATGTGATCTGTACACGAGTTGTTTATACGGAAACCTGCTTGTTCTCTCCTGAAAATCTTGTCTAGTGGTTTTTGTATTCTGTCTAGGATTATTCGACAGAGAATTTTGTTGGGGACTGAGAGGAGCATGATGCCTGATACCATTCACTGAGGTTTCCTTTCTTGGGGACTGTGACAATTAACCCCTCCTTCCAATCATTGGGAATCTCCTCTTTTTCCCAGATGTCATTTAGGAGCCCATGGAGGATATCAGTGGAGGCGCTGATATCTGCTTTCAGTATATCAGGTGGGATGTTATCCTTCCCCGGTGCCCTGCCTAGCTTTAGTTTTTTGCAGGCTCTCCTTATTTCCTCCTTTGATATTCTACCACAGTTGATGTTTAGGTCTTTTTCCGCATCCTCTATGACTGGGGGGCTGTCTGGGGGGAATCTATTCAGGACTTCTTCGAAGTGTTCCTTCCAGCGCTCTAATTGCTGGGACTCTTTGGTGAGAAGGTTTTCCTGCTTATCCCTGATAGGCCGGCTTGTGGTCTGTTTTTTCCCTGACAACTGGCGGGTTATTCTGTACAGTTCCTTGGCGTTTCTTTCTCTGGCTGATTCTTCTGCTTCCTTAGCCAGCTCCTCTATTCGTGCTTTCTTGTCCCTCTTGCAGCTTTTATGGACCACCCTGTTTTTTTCTTGGTAGTCTTGTCTGAGGCGTTTCTTCTTGTTATTATCTGTCTCTCTGTTGAGTTTTGTTTTGATATCTCGTCTAGCTTCGATCTCACTCCAAGTTGCATCTGTGACCCAATCTTTTCTTCTGGGGTCACTGTAGCCCAGAAGAGATTCACAGGTACTTATGAAGGCCACCTTGCATCTTTCCCATTTGTTGTTTATGTTGTCTCCTTCTGCTAGGGCTTGGAACCGGTTGTGGAGGTGGATTCCCCATTCCCGGCATATTTTATTATCCTTTAGTTTCCGTGTTTTAAACCTTCTCTGAACCCTGTTCCCAGGTTTCTTCTTCACTGCCAGTTTCATTCTGAGTTCTCCCATGAGAAGATGATGGTCAGAGTCTATATCGGCGCCCCTCATGGCTCTGACATCAAGGAGAACTCTCCTCCATTTCCTGTCTATTGCAAGATGGTCAATCTGATTCTCAGTGAAGTGGTCTGGTGATATCCAGGTAGCTTTATGGATTTGTTTATGTGGGAAGAGACTGCCTCCGATCACTAGCTCATTGAGGGCACAGAAGCTGGCAAAGAGGAGCCCATTTTCATTTATCTCCCCCAATCCTTCAGTTCCCATTGTTCCTCTCCAGTCGCTGTTATCTTTTCCAATTTTGTCATTCATATCTCCCATGATGATCTTGATGTCTCTTTTGGGATTCCTCTGAAAGACAGTCTGTAGTTGTTGGTAAAAGGTCTCTTTTTCTTCATATACGGCATTGTTGGTGGGAGCGTAGCATTGGATAACTGTTATATTACGTCCTTTTGATGTAAACCTGGCTGTGATGATTCGTTCTGAAAATGGTTCCCATTCGATGAGGCTTTTACCTACATCTTTTGAAAGGAGTATTCCTACTCCGTGTGTGTGTGGGTCATCTTCTTTGGGGTTTCCTGAATAGAGAAAGGTCTCTCCAGTGGCAGTTGTTATTTTTCCAAAGGTATTCCATCGGCTCTCACATACACCAACAATGCTTAGGTTGTATCGTTGCATTTCTTTGGTCAGGTTTCCAGTTTGGTAAAGTGTTCTGACATTCCAACACCCAATTCTCGTTCTTGATTTCAGCTTCAGCAGACATTTCCCTCCCTGGGGTCTCTGGTGAGTTTGCCTCAGGCGGTTCATACATCCCACACGTGGGTCGTCAGTTAGGCTTCGTTCAGTAAGGGATAGAGTTTCCATAGTTTCGGTTTCTGTAACCAATTTATTTTTTCCGGGGACGGGTAGTTAGCCCATCGCCCAACCCCCAACCTGGAGGGCCAGTGGGATCGCTCTTTGTCTGGTCTCTACCCTTCGACCTGTTCGGCTTGGGTGACCCTGCCAGGAGTACAAGAGAGTACAAGACTCCTGCCGACATAGCTCTAGGGGTCATGGAGACGTGCACAAAACGCTCCACCACGATAAGGTGGTGATCCTTTCGTTGGATACATAGTACACCACACACATTTTGTCTTGTTTATGTGTTGTGTATTCTGTGATTTGTTTGTCGTGTGTCGCGAGTGTTTTGGTGTAGCCGTACTGGCTGTTGGCAGCAGCGAAACCGATCGGGTGAGCGGCGCATGCTTATGACATCACTGTTGGCGCCGTGCCGGCACACTACACTCAGAGTCCAGTGAAACCATATTTGTTGTTTGTAGGGGGACTGACAAATAAGAAAGATAGTGTCAGACATTTGTGTCATTGTGTTGTCATTTTGTTTATGTTTATATGAGGATTTGTTTAAAACTATATCTATTGCATATAGTTAAAGTTTAATGAAAGATTGATGATTTAATTACTAACGCAATGGTATGTCCATAGAGGGGGCGGAGTCTGGCCTATAAAAGAGGAGACCAAACTCAAATTTAGGACTTGTTAATCAAGTCGGACGTGAGCGTGCAACTGTGGTGCCATGAGCGATTCATCCAAGCGAGTATATTGAAGATACCCTTTGTGTATATTTTATATATATATTCTTTTCATCTTTATTTTCCCGTTTGTTGTTTCTTTGTCACTTTGTATTTTGGGGTTTTGAAGCTACACTGTATATATCTTTACCCCAGCACTTGTGGATTTTTTTTTTTTTTTTTTTTTTGTTATATCTTCGGTGCTGAAAATAAAATACACCTTGCACGACAGTGCTGTTGTGGGTACAGTCATCATTTATTTTCCTCACAAACCTCTTTCCTCTTTGTAACATATATATACCATATATATATATATATATATATATATATATATATATATATATATATATATATTATATGGTAGCAATGTTTGA
Source organism: Squalius cephalus (assembly GCF_949319135.1). Classification (NCBI taxonomy): domain Eukaryota; kingdom Metazoa; phylum Chordata; class Actinopteri; order Cypriniformes; family Leuciscidae; genus Squalius; species Squalius cephalus. The sequence goes on along the minus strand of NC_137127.1, from coordinate 33,793,363 downwards.
GTTGCTGAGATCTCTTCTAAACTTTAGTGGGGACAAATACGAGCGATCCAGTGTCTCTAGCTAAGGAGAAAAATATGAGCACAGTCTATGATGATGATGAGATCTCTTCTAAATATATATATATATTATATGGTAGCAATGTTTGAGTTGCTGAGATCTCTTCTAAACTTTAGTGGGGACAAATACGAGTGATCCAGTGTCTCAAGCTAAGGAGAAAAATATGAGCACAGTCTGTGATGATGATGAGATCTCTTCTAAAACTTTAAAGGTGACAATTTGGAGAGAGTAAGAATTTTTTGCCTCAGGAGAAACGTGTGAGAAGCGACTCAAACAAAAGTCTCCATTTGATGTAAAAGTAACCTCATTTATGTCTAGCAGAAACATTTGAGATGTGAGAGAGATCAAAAAAAAAGTCTTCACTTTGGGTAGCTTCAATCTCATTCATCCACACAATTTCAATCAAACACAATACATGCATTGTCATATTTAAGGTCGTTTAGACAGTGTGTTTTGTTGCACAATGATTTAATAGAGAAAATTATGACCTAATAATGACATGGATCCAAAATGGTTTGTACAAGACAAAAAAAAAATCCCATTGTTTCCTGTCTTTCCTCCAACTGTCCTGTCCATTAAAGGTGAAAAACCCCAATGGCAATTTCCCCAATTTCTCATAGCCCATTCTCATTTTGGACTCCTTTTTCTCAGAACTTTCTAATGTCTCAGTTGCATCTACTTTTATTTCTCCTAAGAAATTTTAGGAGAAACATCTGATACACGGTTTATAAAATGAGAGATATTTGAGAATCTCAACTAAGTCTCATGAGCTTAAAAAGAGCTACCTCTGAGCAATAAAATATTCATATAATGGAGTCTTGAAAGAGATTGCAGCAAGACAATAAAGAGATGTTCTCGGTTTCTTCTACCGCATTCTCATTTTTGACTCTTTGTGTCACAGTTCGAATAGAGGACCCAAAAGCAGAGGTTATACAGTACAGTTTATTGTTCAGTAACTTCAAACAAGGAGACTGCCGTCAACAGACGCAGATCTGTAAATAACAAAATGAAGATCCTTGATGGATAGGAGGTAGAACCAGCGCCAGGAGATCAATGAGCAACAACAGTTCTCCGTCCTCGTGCCCGGTGCAAATAACTCGCAGACGGCTGGTGGGTGATGGTCCACAGACAGAAGGTGAACCTCCAACTCTTACTCACGTAACAACAGGACAAGACAGGACTAGACAAGACAGGGAATCTCTCCAGAGAATAAATGCTGATGAGATAGAAACGAAGAGACAGAGCGAAAGCTCAACGTTCAACAATAATCCGACAAGGAGACAGAGCGAACAGTGACTAGAAGTAGCCGAGAGAATTAGAGGGAGAAGCGGATCAGGTGAGAGATAATCAGTGTAAGTGTTGATCATGATGGGAAACAGCTGCGAGAGAGGTGAGTAAGAGAAACATGAATGGGAATGATTAGAGTGTGTGCGCAGCGCGAGCGCTGAGATAATAGGAATCAGCTGTATGTGTGTGCGTGTGTGTGAATGAAGAACAAACAGAAGGAAGAGACCGGTTTATGACACTTTGGCTCTCAAATATTTTTCATGTCTCATTTGTGTCTACTTTTTTTTTTCTCCTAAGAAAATGCTATTGATACAACAAGGAGGGATATATGAGAATCACAACTAAGTCTCCTGAGCTTAGGAAAAGCAACCACTGAGCAATATTTTTTTCCTCTGGGTTCATCCCTCCGGCTCCATCAGGGCTTCCTCCGTGTACAGGCACTACGATGGTCGTGACTTCTGCCTGTTCCTCCATGGAATCTTCCTCTCGGGGGTCCTGACCCTCCCCAAATAGCCATCATCATCTCCTCCCACCACTTTGGTGTAGTTTTAGTTTATGCTGCTAAGAGGGACATAGTGTGAGAGGGTGAACTATCTTGTCTGTTTTAATTTTAAAGTTTCAACCACTTTCACTGGTGCCTGCAGAGGGTGGGACATCTCTGAACATTTCATTGCTATGAGAGGCATGTGAGCTGACTTGCCTGATGGGTTCAAGTAACAAGGAGAAGAACCTACACTGTACATAACAGTCGGACACGGCTGAGTATCTCTTCCTTCAGATCATTATAGACGTCCAACGACAATGTTGAAAAAGAATCATAAGCTCTCTAGGTTATATCATAGAGAAACTGAGCTATAGTTTGGGGTCGTTCCTATTAGTCTCACTTCTTTCTACTGACACTTCATTTAAATGTATTTAAATTTGCTTTGTCATCATCATCATCTTCTGTCATCTTTGTATGCAAGCCGTGTGCTGCATTATGGCTCTGGCAGTGAAGTACTCTGTTTGTGTGAGTCTCATGAAAGGTGGTCAAAATTACCTGAACAGAGGATTGAGGTTAATAAATGTGTCACTAGCTCACAACACTGACTTATATTTTGTCATTTTGTCACTAGTCTATTTATCTATAGAATTTTTACACTATCTTTAGAATAAAACCCTTGAACATATCTCATATGGTCTGTGAGAGTCTACAAACAGCCCAAAACCACACGTCCATCCAACAAACAAACAAACAAGCAAGATGTGCTTTGAGATTGCTGTGGTTTTGCGATTTTTCCCTTTCAAGGCACCACATGATCATTTAATGGTGTTAATGGGTAATTGTGGGTGGAGGAATATCTGAAATACTGGCCTTGTTTGCCAGTTCACCTGAGGCTAAAAGCTGGGTCATGAGGAATATTCATGTGAGAAATCACCTCTCGCTCAGGCTCAGGACAACCGCACCTTCAGGCTGCTCATGATCTCATATAGAACAACCAATATATAAAGAAGTGCTGAAAAAATGCTTGCTGATATAACCTGCTAAATTGTAAATAATGACAAGCAGACAGACTGAATAGAAACTTGATGCCCCAAGTAAAATGACTCAAAATGTCACTTTGTATTATATCTACTTTGTAACGCATCCTTAAATAATGTATAAATATAAATAAAATATAAATAAAAAATATTATTATTATAATTATTATTGTCACACTATATTATACAATTATACAATTGTCCTGTGTGGTCCCCCAGAATAATATGATATTATGATACTGTGAGCACAGGAATAATGTTGTGTAAGAATTTTAATGGACAAATAATGTTAATGCCTCCATCACTTTCTGAACCACATTTCAAATGATCCATTATCCAAATGAACCACTTGGTATCGAGTAAAAAAAATTTAAGGAATGTATGAAGAAAAGGGCACTTTTTTGAGGCCACTTTATGAAGCCAGAAGCCTTTATGTGCCAGAATAATTGTGGAAATGTTTACAGATGTAATATAATATTTTCAGAATTTTTAACAGCTCTTTCATATTCTTGTTGTTGCGAAATTATGAAAGAGTTTATGCCAGTTTAAGAAGCAGTAAAACCATAGGTCACAAAATAATAGGGGCTTTGTGTTAAGATTTTATGTCCTCATATTCCCTCTGATTTAGAAATGATTGTGTGTGCTACCACTCAGTTGCAAATGCCAGCTCAAATCGAGCATGAACAAGCCTTACATGTTTTTTTGTTGTTTTTTATTAGTTTTCAGCATTAATACATTTCTACAGTGTCCTTTGGTAGCTATTAAGTGGAATTATTTATTTTATAGTCTAACAAGCGCTGTTAATGTGATCTTATTCTGATTGTTATTTTTCTAACATTTAAAATCATAATTTCTAATTGTTAATGAGTAGTTTTCAACTAATTGGAGAGTAACCTACTTTAACAATATATATTAGTCTGTTCTCTGTTGATATAAAAATCTGAATTGTCCAAATTTGAATGAATATTTTTCCATTAAAGTGTCTTTCATAAATTTCTGGATTCACAAATAGGATTTACAGGGAAAGGTCATACATGACAAAAAGAAAAGTATGCAGCATGCATTGTTGCTTGTACTCAAAAAAGAATAATTTGAATGTGTGCATAAATATTCACAGGGTATAAATATAGTGTTGGGTGTGTCCTTGAGTCTAAATTACTTTATAATAATATAAATATTTTAACATATTACACAGAGGCAAGAGACATGAGGCTCCATATAGAGTTACTTATGACCAAAGTCCATTCCAACATTTTTAGAATCAACCCTGATTCCTTTTATATTGATTGTTGATTGCAGACTAATTTTCTTGATTCTTTTATAAAATCTTGATGTGAGATTTTATCACATGAAGTGAAATTATAGGCTTATGCAAGTACATTCTTTTTCAAGATGTCTGAGTAGCCTGTTAGTTATAGTCTAACAAAATCCAAAATCCCCAAAATAAAATACATTAATAATGAACTGAATGAGTTAATCAGTCTACTCCTTATTTATGCTTCATTTTGAATTATTTTTTTATGCTTTGTTTTTTCCAACTACAAATCTACTGAAAAAAGACACCTATTCGCCTCTGTGTGGTGGAAACATCGGTTATGCCTCAGTTTGATGAAAGAAAGAATGCCAGATGGAGAAAAATAGGCAATGTAAATTACCCAGTAAGACCATACGTACCTCCTCCACTAAGATGCTTCAAGTGTCAGAAGTATGGACATGTTGGTTCAGTTTGCAGAGGTAAATGATGATATGGGGGTGACCATGAATGTGGTAAATGTGATGAAGGAGTGAAGGCAAAATCCTTCAATTGTGGTGGTGAGCATAGTGCTGGATTTGGGGGATGCATTGCTCACAAACATGCTGTGAAAGTTAAAAAATGTGAGATTATCTGAGGGGTTGACATGCTGAAGCAGCCCAGAAAGAAAAACAAAATGAGCAGACACGGAGAGAGATAAATACACAGGAATGACTGGAGATGTATTGGTTCAGAGAAAGATAAACGAGGATAGATTGGTGATTGGAAAAATTTAATTTGTTTCCTTTATGGCTGAAGTGATAAATTGTTCTGCGCAAACCGAAAGCAGAACTAAGAGAATTAAAATGATTATAAGGGCAGCAGAGAGATACCTGAATTTAACAGGAGTAACTTTGGAAAAAATAAATGGCATACTAAAGACTCAAACTGGAGCTGACATACTCTCTAGTTACCTCAGGATGGGCATCCAGAGGTAAAACAGAGAAGCAAATGAAGAGTTCAGATGCAAAAGCCTCTAAGTGCCATCTGAAATTTTCTTCTAGAATGATCATTTTTATCAAGCTTGTATTTAAGTTCAGTAATTTCACTGAAATGACAATTCATAGGTAATTTTCATTGCCATTTAAGTGAAATTACTGACCTTAAATATACGAGCTTCATAAAAATGATCATTCTAGAATAAAATTTCAGATGGCACTTAGAGGCTTTTGCATCTGAACTCTACAAATAGAAAATAATTAGCATAGCTGCTTTTCATAACATTTAGCAAGGATAATCATGTGCATTTGTTCTGACATAACTGTAAAAGATAAAGAGATGCATTATATGAATGCATTATATGAATGCTTGGCTAAAGAGATGCGTCTTTAATCTAGATTTAAACCGGGAGAATGAGTCTGAGCCCTGAACATTATCAGGAAGTTTAGGAGCCAAATGTGAGGACTTAGTGGACTTAGGCACTATCAGAAGCCCAGAGTTTTGTGACCTTAAAGGAGTAATTCACTTTAAAATGAAAATTACCCCATAATTTACTCACCCTCAAGCCATCCTAGGTGTATATTACTTTCTTCTTTCAGACGAATACAATCAGAGTTATATTAATAAACACCCTGACGCTTCTGAGCATTATAATGGCAGTGGATTGCAACCATCAGTTTGAAGCTCAAAAAAGCACATCAGAACTAACTCCACACGGCTCCGGGAGGTTAATAAAGGCCTTCTGAAGCAAAGGGATGAGTTTGTGTAAGAAAAATACACAAGACAAATACACTTTTTTGAGCTTCAATATGATGGTTGCAATTCACTGCCATTATAAAGCTCGGAAGCGTCAGGGTGTTTATTAATATAACTATGATTGTATTCGTCTGAAGGAAGAAAGTCATATAGCCTACACATAGAATGGCTTGAGGGTGAGTAAATCATGGGGTAATTTTTATTTTAAAGTGAACTACTCCTTTAAAGAGCTTGATGGATTGTAAGGTGATAGAAGATTAGTTAAATACACAGGAGCTAAATCATTTAGGGCCATATAGGTCAGTAGCAATACTTTGCAATTGATATAGAACTTAAAGGTCCCGTATTATGCAAAATTCACTTTTGCATGCTGTTTGGACATACTGTACATGTGTGTTGGCAGTGTGTGTACACAACCAGCCAATAGTGATAAAAATCCACTCACTCCTTTTTTATTAATCCCCATAAATCATCAGCAGTGTCTCCCAACGACCTGTTTTCAGAATGCTGTTTTAGTGACGTCACTAAGCACAGGCCCCGCCCACGAGTGTTGACAGACACTGCCGTTTCAACATAGACCCGCCCTGATCGCGTTCACAGCTGCTGCACTGACGAGAACGTTGTAGGTGTTGTGTGGCTGGATGTATTAATCCACATAGCCCTCTCTATTTACTCCCGAAATCTGAGGCAGCCAAGACGAGGTGGAATTATTTTTTAAAAAAAAGAAAATGCTCCCTCAACTCTACAGAAATTCGTTTATGTACATGCGCACTTCTTATAACTTACTGTGTTTACTCAGCTCTTACGGTGATTTTCTGAAGTAAAACTGACGCTTCATCTTTTGTGTGATGTACAATAAACTTTATTAAACTCATCAGTATATGTTTGATCATCATAAGGACCTGGTCCGAAACAGCAGACTTGTAGGCTAATATACAAGCAAATGACAAATACGTTAACTTATAACCGTAATTAAACTACTAAACTATACCTGTTCCATCTCTATACAGCACTCTGACTCTGTAGGCATTATTGTCCGACTCGAAATGAACACCGTTACTGAGAAAAATGACAATTTAAACATGCTGTAAAAAATGATCTGTTGGGTATTTTGAGCTAAAACTTCACATACACACTCTGGGGACATCAGAGACTTATTTTACATCTAGTGAAAAGGGGCATAATACGGGACCTTTAATAGGTAACCAGAGTAGAGATGATAAAATTGGTGTTCTATGATCATATCTTCTTAAGAACTCTAGCAGCTGCATTTTGGACAAATTGTTGCTCGTTTATCAAGGATGCAGGACAACAATGACTCCAACTCCTTCAAGGACTTTCAGATGACGCCAACTCTGAATCAACATGCAACACTGCCACATTTTCTATATATTGTAATCATTATGTTCACAACTTGTTATAATTACTTTAGTGAGCTCATTGTTTCTTCCTAAAATTAAGACATGATGTTAGCTGACTGCATAATTTGTATTATGTAACTGTACATTTCTGAAATATGGACTTTACTTGGACACAGTCACCTCTGATAACAGATCACTCTAAATTGTAATTTAGATACATGCATTTTCTGTAAAGCTGCTAACAAATGATATGTCTTGTGAAAAGTGCTATACAAATAAATGTGAATTGTAAACTGTAAATCTGTGTCCATAACATTTGATAAAATTAACTAAACACAAAAAGTGTTTTGCAAAGCATAAATATATTAAAGTATTAGTCCATGTAATGATTATATATATTTTATAAGGGGTGTCAGGTTTGGGGTTGAAGCACTGAGTGAGCACTCAAATACATAGTTCAATGGGATTTTATTCAACAAATAAAACAATACAATCAAAAACTGCCCCCTGGGGTGGGCAATGATCTGGCACAGGACTGAGAGCAAAGGGAAGGAAATAGGGAAGGAAATTAGGATGGTAACGAGGGACATCAGATGGATTACAGGTGAAACAGGGTGGGTTGGAGCACATAGAAACAAACAAAAGAAAGCTATATGCCCACACAAAACACAACACAATAACACACAGTGTTTTTGGCACTTAATAACATTCTTTGTCTGAAAAAGTCTAAGTTTTCTTTAAAAAAGCCTTTTCAAAATGCTTATTTTTCACAGAATGACACTATGCTTTGGGCTGCTAATGGTGCCAGTGGTTCTTGCAGTTCTCATTTATCCAACAGAACACCAGAGGGAGTGCGTGATTTGGTAGCATGCACTAGCTTGAGACCACCAAATCAGCTGGATTATATTACTTGGAATGTAATGAGGACAATATAAATAACAGCGGTGTTCAGTCAATCAAACTGAATAAACCAATCATTGATCAATGTTTTCTATTTTAATTAATGTTTTTATTTATTTATTATGATTTACTTTTCTATTATTTTCTATTATGTTTGTCAACCCCAGAGGGTTAAAGGAATTTTATATGTATGGTCAATTAACTAATACCATAAATTACTGAGAGTTGCATAGGAAAAGTATAACAGCCTATTAAGAATTTTCTCTGTAACCTACACACTGACGGACAACCACATGATGTGTGATATTCATAAAGCTTAGGCACTAAATTTAGAGCAAAATGAGCTTTTTACATTTGTGGTTTGTGTCATGTGATCGGATTAGATGACAGAGAAGGGGGAGAGACAGTGATCATTTTCATTATTGCATTTAGAGGAGAAGACGGAATCAATAAAATGAGCTCTTGTTTTATGAGTTTATGTTTGTTTGTTTGTTTGTTTGTTTTGTTTAGTTTTTGTGACCGCTGCCTTCTTTGAGGACCATCGTGCGTTTTTAGTTTCACATAACATTAATTACTACTTTGGTGAGTTTCAAATCTCGACAACGCAGATGCGATAGAATCTAAATTATTATAAAATGCAAAGAACAAATTACTCTGACTCTTAATAGTCGGTACGAGTCTGAGGCGGTAAAGAGCGCATGTTTGCGGACTTCGACTGCGTTGTGTGCAGCAGAAATACTGAAAGGTATAACATGCTTGTGTTCATTACTTATAGCTGTATAATCGTTTCGATTAAAATCTCTAATATTAAAATATCTCATTTTGGATTTGCCAGAACTGGTCGTTGTGACATACTGAACTGTCTTAATTGTTTTAATATTGAAGGTGTGGTGAAGGAAAATTACATCTAACAGACTCAAAAGGACTGAATGACGACGGTAACTAACTGAAGGAGCATGAACGACTCGTTGCGCCATCACTTCAGCATGAAACACATGGACTACATGTATAATACTGACAATAACATCACTTTGAACAGCAGTGCAACTCCCGGTGACATGAATACAACAGGGATCGCCCAAATCATGATCCCCCAGGAATTGTTTCTAATGCTCGGCTTGATCAGTTTGGTGGAAAACATTTTGGTGGTGGTGGCCATCTTCAAGAACAGGAATCTCCACTCGCCTATGTATTATTTCATCTGCTGTCTGGCGGTGTCGGACATGCTGGTGAGCGTAAGTAATGTGGTGGAGACGCTCTTCATGTTATTGACGGAGCATGGGCTGCTGCTCGTCACTGCAAAGATGTTACAGCACTTAGACAATGTGATAGACATTATGATCTGCAGTTCTGTCGTGTCCTCGTTGTCGTTCCTGTGCACTATTGCGGCGGACCGCTATATCACCATCTTTTACGCACTCCGGTACCACAGCATCATGACCACGCAGCGCGCCGTGGCCATTATCGCGGTGGTGTGGCTCACCAGCATCACCTCTAGCTCTTTATTTATCGTTTATCACACTGATAACGCGGTCATCGCCTGTCTCGTCACGTTTTTCGGCGTGACATTGGTGTTCACGGCGGTTTTGTACCTGCACATGTTCATCCTGGCGCACGTCCACTCCAGACGCATCATGGCCCTCCACAAGAGCCGCCGGCAAGCCACTAGCATGAAGGGAGCCATCACTCTGACTATACTGCTCGGGGTTTTCATCATCTGCTGGGGGCCGTTTTTTCTCCACCTCATCCTTATCCTCACCTGTCCCACAAACCCTTACTGCAAGTGTTATTTCAGCCATTTCAACCTGTTTCTGATTCTTATCATATGCAACTCGCTTATAGACCCTCTCATTTACGCGTATCGCAGTCAGGAGCTGCGCAAGACGCTCAAAGAAATAATTCTTTGTTCATGGTGCTTTGCAATGTGATATATTCTTTCTGGAGTTTGTTTGTTTGTTTGTTTGTTTGTTTGTTTGTTTTTAGAAACGCGTGGAGGAATATCTGTGCTGACATTAATGTCCAATGTTCAGCCTTATTCACAGGGATCGTCCTAATGACTCCCTCTCTTTATAGAAAATGTAGCCTACTGCTGAAAGAGGGACATAAACTTTTAGTTTTTTATAAAATACATAACCATTTAAACAACTCTATTTTTGATTTACTAAAACAATGCTTAATGGGATAGTTTAACCCATTAACCCGATAACCTGATGAGTATTAGAACTCCATCATATTGAAGCCATCCATTCCCCAAAGTGTTTATCCTCTGCAGGGTCACTGGGAGAATTAGAAATTACAAAAAATAAAATTAAAGTGAATGAAGACCTGAACAAGAACCAAGAAGACATAAATCGTTCATTCAGTAATGCATGCATTCTTCAAGAGTTGTTTTACCTGTTATTATAAATAACAATCTTTTAATGTTCATATTGCTGTAATAAGAAAATATGAAGAGCATATTGAAAATGCATCACCACAGTTTTTAAATCAGTGCTATTTACAGGTTCATTTGAACAAATAGTGTTTTGATGAGAAATCCTTTGTGTAAGAACAGCAGTTGTCTGCTCAATGAATCCTATAGTTTCTACCTTTTATCCAGTGCTGCTGTTTTCAGAATAGTCATAAAATGAAAAGAAAAAAAAAAAATTTCCCCCACCACAATAATATCAACCACATCAACTGAAATGTGATTCTCTTGATCAGAAGTATGTGGTGAAAGCTTGACAAGCAGCTTTTTAAATTTGTTATTTTTTGTGTGTCTTTTATCACTTTTTAATCCATTAGATACTCTATTGACTTTTTTGACCTTCTTTTCCTGTTTGGTGTAATTTAAGCTCATCACAAGCTTTTTCACGTGTTTGAGATGTGGCTGTGGGCAAGAGAACTGATTTGAGTGATGGCAGCCATCAGGGCCACATGCCATTTCATTAAGCCACTAAATCTTCTGTCCCTCATCGAAAACACATGGTTCTCTTGTTTTAACATACACAGAATCCAAGAGGCATTTTCTTAAAAAAAATAAAATAACACAAAGACTATGTATAAGAATACTTTCTTCTTCTTTTTTTACTTTTACCAAACAGCATAACCTTTGTCAGATTACAGACAGACTGGTGCTGTTACTATTTATGGAGAGCTTGACTAAATTACCCTGTTCATAAAGCAAAACTTTGTGTGCATGTGAGCATCTGTCACAGTGTGACAAATTGTGTCTTAAAGTACTAAAACATCAATCAGAGATAACCAAAAAAACGTACAAATCTTTTCTCTCCGACGTAATGTTTGTCCCTTTACAAGCCAGGTTAGTAAGTGGCCACTAGTACATGGGTGTCAAACTTGTTAGATGTTTTTAGACATAGGTGGCCATTTTTAGATGCTAAACACCAATGGCGCACATTTCTCTATATAAAGTCAGATATACAAGTATATCCAACTTTACCTGCATACATATGGTATATTAATGTAAAGCAAATTGTGAACCAGCTCTAATCTGCTAATTGTGACAATAAGGCATGGAGATATTAAAATATTATTAACAATAACATCATGATTATTTTTGTAACAATGTGTATTGTGAAAAGCGCTGTACAAATAAACTTGACTTGACATACACACAAGTCCAGAAGCAAGTTGCTTTTATCACCAGTATTTTGGTTAAATAAAAGTGAGCACATGGTACATTATGACCTATTTTCAAAGACCAGAAGCTAGATTGGGTAAATAAAACTGCTAATATTAAAGTTATTAAAGTCAGTGTATAATCTGAGTTCAAAACTTCATGTCTTAATTAAATTTTAAGATGCCGGTTCAGATTTAGGAGAACATTTCAGGGCTCTATTTTGACAATCTAAGCGCATGGTCTAAAGCGCACGCCGCAAGTGCACTTAGGGCATGTCCGAATCCACTTTTGCCAGTTTAACGATGGGAAAAATGCTCAGTGCACCTGGCGCATGGTCTAAAAGGGTTGGAATTTGTAAGCCGAAAAATTGAATGCTTCTCTAGCGAGAAATGGAAAGCGAGGAAAAGTGCGCGAGCAGACCATCTACGGGACAAAGTGTATGTGCGTTGTGGACCTGCCTATACGCGCACATTACTAACGCTGTCTTTAAATAACAAAAATACATATTTCAGTTGGTCAATGGCACAGTCTATTTCATTTGCCTCAAAATAGCAATGTACCAACAATGCGCCTGAACACACCTCGTTTTCAGACCAGCACACCCATGGGCACACAAATGGGCGCAAATGCATTTGCTATTTGTACAACGTGGCGCAGGACGTAAAAATGATAACTGCGTCGGGCTGAAACTAGCAGAAAACACTTGCGTTGCGCCTGGCGCTGCATTGCGCCAGATGTGTGATAGGGCCCTCAGTCTCAAATCATTATAAGTCCTGCATATGTATGTTGTGTATGTATACAGAATTAAAGGTCCGTCCAGCTACTGTATTGCTGTCTTTGAGTATAATTTGATCTAGTCAGCTAGCATTTAAAACATGGACAGTTCTAAATGGCAACCCTTGTTGACCTCTGGGGAATCACTTATTGTCAAAACAATGAAACCTTAAATTCATATAGGCTAATCACATATGGCTCATATAGTCTGTAATGCATATGCCATAGCAACTACTTAATTGGCATTATATTCATGAGATTCATTCCTAACTTATTGGATAAGTTTGGCTTTGCAGAACTATGTAGGATATCAAAATACTAAATAGATAAAGAAAAATTTCAATATACACGAGAAATATATATCTGAGAGACATGCAAGATACACAAGGGAACTTGGGAAATTGCAAGACTGTAAAGCAGAATAAAACAAGCCCTGCCATATCAAGAACCGAAGCAAAATCACGATCTCTCAGACCAAATCTTGGGTAGGTTCTAAAAAAGAAACAAAGGAGACCTTATTTATCCAAGCAGGGCTTATGAAATCACAGATTCAAAACAGTTTACAATACAGTTTTTCACTTTAAAATAATTGTCCAGATCACTAGTAGTTCCTGTATAGTGACTAGGTAACACTTGAATAATTAGTGATGCATTTTATGACCACGTAGAGAGTAAAAAAACACAATTGCTAACGTCTCAGACACGTTAATGTTGTGATTAGTAATTAATTAGTAATTCTTTATAATTTGTCGTAATTACCAATTAGTTCTTAATGATGCCAATCTCATTAAGTAAACTAGATGTACCGCATGGCGGTACAAAATATGACCGCTGCTCAGGCCTGCACTGGCTTTCCACAAAAAATATACTTATACATACTAAGTATGAAAAATCTGTGATTTTTTTTTCAAAGGACCCTCCCATTCAATTTCTACAAACCTCTACCAAACGGTTGAGGTACCTGTTGATGGTAAAAGTCAGTTATCTGACTTTGGCATGGGTTTGTTGTGTTTTACTGAAATAAAAAACATTTTTTCCCCAAAAAAGTGGTTTTATCTTGTAGCCCTGGTCCCAGAGTTGTAAAAAAACAATGTTAACAAAATTAAACTCATTCCCACTGTACCTAGTAGAACACTTAAGTAAATGTCCCATTGAAATTAATGGGATTTTATGGATTTAGGTGAAGAAAGTGTACACATAATACATTTTGGTCTGTACCATGAAGAGAAAACTGATTCAACTATATAAACTATATATTTTCTGAAAGCGTAGACTCTCAGGATGTGATCTAACATGGCATGAAACATGTCCCACCCACGTCATTAGTATACTGCCCAAGCATAACACATTGGGTATTGGTAAATCGGGTATATGGCTGATACCTAAAACAAGTAGTAGTATGTGCATGTCTGTCTGTGTGTGTGTGTATGTGTTTGTGTATGTGTGTGTCTGTGTATGTGTGCGTGCGTACATGTGTGTGCGCGTGTGTGTTTGTGTGTGTGTGTCTGTGCGTGTGGATGTCAGTGTGTGTGCATGCTTGCGTTTGTTTGTATTCCTGCATGTGTGTGTGTGACAGTATCATCCTAAACCAGCAACCCTTCGCTCAACAGCACCATCTACAGGCCGATGAGTGTACAGTCACTAAATGTGCACATAAATGAATTTATTTTATACACCCCCATGGATGAAATTCTACGAAACTTAGCATACCCCCAGAGGATGTCAAGTTAATCATACACATGAAATATGGTGCAGTTCTGAACATCTCAACTGAAGATAGGGGCGATTAAAGCAGAATAATATTGCATTTTCATTTTTTATGGGAGGGGCGCAAATCACAAATGAGTGATTATGGGCTAGGTTGATGTGGGCCCTTAGGAGCAACATACCATAAAAATTTCTTCATCCTTGGTGCCACGGTTCAGGTAGTTATTTAGGAAAAACTGCATTTTTTGGGTTTGGGGGGGCCCAGTGCGGGGGGGGGGAGTGGCCCCCGGGGACCAAACGAAATTTTTCCGTAAAAGTCTAGTGGGGCTACATGCCCACCAAATTTCATGTTCCCCGGTGTTTCGGTGTCCCTGGTATCGTTGACGAAAAATTCAGTAGATGACGAAAAAAAAAAAAAAAAAAACTTTGACAATCCCTATATGACCGCTTTCGCTAGCTATGCTAGCGGCGGTCATAATTATTGATGACCTAATTAGGAACTATCTTAGTCTTAAATTCGATATTACTTACTGATTAGTTAGGCTTGTTTCCATATTAGTTAATAGTAGCTGAAGTGTTTATGTAGAACTACTAAATAGTCCTGCATTACCTCCTGCATAGTTACTTATTAATGATGGACCATTATTCTAAAGTGTTACCCATACACTGTTCGTTTGTTGGCCAGAGGAGAACTGGCCCCCCGACTGAGCCTGGTTTCTCTTAAGGTTTTTTTCTCCATTCTGTCACCTGATGGAGTTTTGGTTCCTTGCCACTGTCACCTTTTTCGCCTTTTTTCGCCTTTGTTGCTTTTGGCTTTTGGCTTGCTTAGTTGGGGACATTTAATTTAATATTCAACAATATTATTGATCTGCCAGCACTGACACCATTATATGAGAACTGAACTGAACTGGACGATGACATCACTGTTTCTCCAGAGTGGCTATATAATAAATTAACAACTTTTTTACAACAAAAATGAACCGTCTCTGCACTTACTTAAGCTGGACTGTGATGCTATTTTGTTCTAGAAACAAACTTTGCATTATTTATCTCTGTAAAGCTGCTTTGAAACAATCTGTATTGTAAAACGCGCTATATAAATAAAGGTGACTTGACTTGACCACTTCCGACAACTCTTTCAGTTTTTATCGAAACATTTTTTTTTCCAAAGAGTTTGTTAGAAAAGTTATTAGTAACTAAGCTTAACAAGGCTGTAAAAGCGGACTGAGCTTACCTGTTGGGCGTGATCATGTTTAATCTCCCCTACTGCCTCTGTAGTCCTATTTAGCCACTTGTTAGCAACTGCCTTTTTCAAGACACGTAACAGCTTCAAAAAATCACGAGTGGGGTAATACTGATGTATTTTATGTTGTAGAATATTGGACTCCGCATTTGGCCTACAAATTTACATCATACCTGCACCACTCTATAGTCTTTAATCATTGTCAATTTTTGCCTTGACTAAGTAATGTTAAGCTGTTGAGTTAGTTTTTCTTTGTATATTGTTTTTTTTTTTTTAATAAAAGCTGTGATTAAATCAACACCATGTTACACACACTTTTAAACCGTAGCATTTACAGTACATGTACAGCTTTATTTGAAAATATAAATTAACAGTTCAGTGGTACATAACTGGCTTAACAGCTGTATTAGCCAACAAAGTTTGTAGCTCATTCAGTAGACTCCAGCACTAAACTGTCCGATCAGAGTCATATGACTCCATTGGCTATGGAATGCAATAATGAAAGTGCTTAATTAGCTCAAGTATGTATGTGGGCAGAGGGTTTACAATTAGATTTAGTTAAGCCAGTTGTTGCTCTATTTCTTAGATGAACTCTCATTTATATCCCAAGGGTCTACACAGTCAGATAACCTTAAATGCCTTTATGTGCTACCTTAGAAAATCTTAATTTCCCCCCCAAAATTGTCCTTGTAAGAAACAAAGAGTGATTTATTAAAAACAAAATGTGCTTGATCTTTAAACTGATCCATTTATCTGGCACAGTTAGACAAATCCAGTTTATGATGTCACTGGTCTTTAGTGTAGTTAAAACACTGCAGTATTTGCAACACAGAATGCCAATAATGTAAATTATGTAAAAAACTGTAACTTCATCATTTTAATGCATTTGGAAATATCATATTCACAAAGGTTACTGTGGCTATCCTGCAACACCAGCCCCCACAGACAAAGCCAGATTATGGTAATTTTTAAAGGCCCACTGAAATGCCTTGGAGTGCATTTACTGTGGTGTGGGTGGGAGGAGGAGGTTGCTAAATCAGATATATGTTCAATATATTTGTACAATAACAATTTTCGGGAAAACGTTACGATGTCCAGAAACCAAGTTCGATGGTGCATTGGGTTTAATTTGTCATTTAATGAGATCTACTAATATATATTGTTAGTGTCGAGGATTTTCATTTGAATAAATGCATAGATCCACATAATTTGCTTTCGTATTTTCATGGTCTAGTGGTAGAACTTTTGCCAAGCGTGTCAGAGGTTCTGGGTTCTAGTCCGCACTCGTATAGTTTTTCCCCTCATCAAAACCGAATATGTTTATCAGTGGTTGTCCATCAAGCAGGAACACGTTTGTGTGCATTTTGTTTTGTGACTTCACCGGAACGAAGAGAGAGTCTCCGTAAAGGTGATAGATTGAAGCGAGTGTCCAACTGAAGACAGTGCGCGAGCCACAAGAGAATAAAGAATTAAAGAAAAAAAAAATTAATTGCAATACAGTAATTACCTTTGAGATAAAGCAACATGCAGTTTAACATCAATGTTTTTTTGGTCTTCTCCAGGACTGAAGCACAGGCTCTACTTTTCAGCACAATGGTGACCCACAAAACTCAGATAACAGAAACCCTTTTAATCCCAACAGAACATTAAGCACTAACAGATCTCTCAATGTCAGGTTTTCTGAGATTTTCTGTTGGTTTTCATGGACTTTGTTAGTTTCATCGACACGGTCTTCATTTGAATTCTGTCATCATCGTCATTAGTTCAGTTCTATCACCTGTGTGTTGTTAATTAGTCTATCATCTTGATTTCCATCACCTGTTATTAGTCATTATCTTCTGTGTATTTAAGTTCCTGTCTTTCACCAGTCTATTGTCGGTCAATGTTTGAGCATCAGCTCACTGTGTCGTTCCTGTTCTTTGTATTTTGCCTTTTGAATATTAAACCTTTGGATTTATTAGCATCCACCTGTTTGCCTCCTTCATCATCCACCCTGAGCGTTACAGGTTGACTGACCGAGGTAATGGATGAACGCCTCAGTTTCATCCTTTTGGCTCAGGAGAACCAAGATCTCCTAAGTTTCTCCACTAAGTTTTGGCAGTTCACCCTCACAAGCTCTTTGAAGGACGAAACCCTCAGCACCCTGTTCTGGATCGGGGCCACTTTCCATCATCCTCTCAACCTCCCAGACACCACCGGACTGAGTTGGAAAGAGACGGTAATCCGGTGTCTGAAGAGCATTGCGCCCCGGTCCAGAACGCCACCCAACCCAGCACTTCACGCCAGTCCAGCCGAGCCTGCTCTTCACGCCAGTCCAGCCGAGCCCGCACTTCACGCCAGATGTGCCGAGCCCAAGGCAGTATGCGTCATGCCCGCCGCCCCTGAGACTGTGAGCGTCATGCCCGCCGCGCCTGTGACAGTAAGCGTCATGCCCGCCGAGCTAGAGACTGACAGTGTCATGCCCGCAGAGCTAATGTTTTCTTTTATTCCGCCGAGCTTGAAGCTCCCTTCGCCGCTGGTTCCGTCCAGCTCAAAGCCCTCTTCACAGCTGGTCCTGCCCAGCTCAAAGCCCTCTTCATCGCTGGTCCTGTACAGCTCAGAGCCCTCTTCGTCGCTGGTCCCGCCCAGCTCAAATCCCTCTTCGCCGCTGGTTCCGTCCAGCTCAAAGCCCTCTTCGCCGCTGGTCCCGCCCAGCTCAAATCCCTCTTCGCCGCTGGTCCCGCCCAGCTCAAAGCCCTCTTCGCCGCTGGTTACGTCCAGCTCAAAGCCCTCTTCGCCGCTGGTCCCGCCCAGCTCAAAGCCCTCTTCGCCGCTGGTTCCGTCCAGCTCAAAGCCCTCTTCGTCGCTGGTTCCGTCCAGCTCAAATCCCTCTTCGCCGCTGGTTCAGTCCAGCTCAAAGCCCTCTTCGCCGCTGGTCCCGCCCAGCTCAAAGCCCTCTTCACCGCTGGTCCCGTCCAGCACAGAGCCTTCACCGCTGGTCCCGTCCAGCACAGAGCCTTCACCGCTGGTCCCGTCCAGCACAGAGCCTTCACCGCTGGTCCCGTCCAGCACAGAACCTTCACCGCTGGTCCCGTCCAGCACAGAGCCTTCACCGCTGGTCCCGTCCAGCACAGAGCCCTCACCGCTGGTCCCGTCCAGCACAGAGCCCTCACCGCTGGTCCCGTCCAGCACAGAGCCCTCTCCGCTCGTCCCGTCTGCCCAGCCGGGGACTGTTCGTGTCCCGTCTACCCAGCCAGAGACCGTTCATGTCCCGGTCCCAGAGCCTGTCCCAGAGGCTTGTCTTGACGCCGTCACTCTCCCCAAGAATTTTTTTGGGGGGGGGGGGCATATGTCCTCGCCGTGGCCACCCAAGGGTCCACGGCCACCAGAAAAGTCCTCACCGCCGTGGCCGCCCGAAGGGTCTTCACCGCCATGGCCGCCCACTGGGTCTTCTCCGCCATGGCCATCTCCTCAGCCTGCTTCGCCATGGCCATCTCCTCAGCCTGCTTCGCCATGGCCACCTCCTCAGCCTGCTCCGCCTTGGTCACCTGGGCCATCCTGGAGTCCGTGGTCCGTCATCCCGATATTCCGCCAGTTCCGGACTTCAGGATGCCCCTGTTATTAGTCATTATCTTCTGTGTATTTAAGTTCCTGTCTTTCACCAGTTTATTGTCGGTCAATGTTTGAGCATCAGCTCACTGTGTCGTTCCTGTTCTTTGTATTTTGCCTTTTGAATATTAAACCTTTGGATTTATTAGCATCCACCTGTTTGCCTCCATCATCCACCCTGAGCGTTACACTCAAGATCTCAGCAGAGGATTAAACAACAAAAACAGCATTACCAACTTCACTTATTACTAACCAGAATGACTTTATTTCTGTCAGATATCTAGAAGTTCTTATTGAGAATCAACAGAGGTTTAGTTGTTGAGGATTTATTGAAAAGAATATAATTTTACAGTCACCATGATAGAGATTAGTGTTTGCATTAGTTGGACTCTTGACTCTTGATTTTATAACTTTAGTTTTTTTCTGGCTGCTGTAACTGTGTTTTAAAACACTGTTGTTATTGCTAAAAAAGCCAAGAGAAACGCTGGGTATACTCTGATGGTTATTTACTGATGATGTCATAATCACCATTGAATATTTTGGATCAAAAATATTATCCCAAGTGTATCCCAATCTCATCCCAAATGCATGCATCAATGCATTTAATGGTGATCATTAAATGCATTGAAAAATTTTAAACACTGTGAAACTATAAGAAGATATTAAATGTTTTTGTGGTAGTCAGATGTTTTTTAAAAACACATTGTGCACAAAACATTTTAAACTTCAGCTGTATTAAGTCACACACAGACATCAAGAATTAGCATATGAATCTCAACAATGGTGACATGCTTCATGCTGCAATTGCATGATGGGACCCATGGACGAGTTTTATCCTATGGTGGCTCCCAGAAAGCATTGCAGCATAAAAAATTATCTGATTATCACAACACTTGATATTTTGTTTAAATAACAATTATAGTGAAATAGTTTAAATAAAGTGATAGATATTGGGATGTGATCTGTGACTCAGTATAAGTATCGAAGATAACATCATCAATAAATACCCAACAGATTTTCCCCAGAATTTCTCTTGGCTTTTTTGCCATAACGATTGTGTCTTGTAAACAACACAGTTAAAGCAGCCAGAGAAAAATTAATGTTATAAAGTCAAGAGTCAAGAGCCCAACTAAAGCAAACACTGACCACCATAATGGTGACTGTAAAATTATATTATTTTTAATAAATCATCAACATCTAAACCTCTGTTAATTCTCAATAAGAACTTCTGTAGACGTATGACAGAAATAAAGTCAAACTGTTAGTAATAACTTATAAGTGAAGCTGGTAATGTTGTTTTTGTTGTTTAACCCTCCTCTGCTGAGATCTTGAGAGATCTGTTAGTGTCCCAACACCCTTTTGTGTGTTTTTAGATTAGAAACTTACGACTTTGAAGTTCACTCAACTAATTACATTTTACTGTGTAAATATATTGTTCAGTGTATGAAAAGCGACAATTCCTTATGCATTATTCAATATATTGTAATATGTAACACATTATATTAATGCAATATATTATTTCATATATTTTTCAGTATATTTAATGGGGGGGGGGGGGTACTCAAATTAAGGGGGGGTAAGCCAAATTCTGAGCTCGGAGCCCTCCCCCCGGACAACACGCCAAATACGCATAAAGCTTTAGCCTATTCTATCTAAATATATGTACAGTAAGTGTGAACTCATGAACCTGTTATCAATGTAAAACTGTTTTGAAACAATCTGCATTGTATAAAGTGTTTATATAAATAAAGGTGACTTGACTTGACATTGGTAAAATAAATCCGGTAAACTAGTAGCTTCCATACTAAATTAGACTATATATATCGTTGCAGTTAGGAACCTCAATTGGCCTTAATGGGCTATGTTGGATATTGTTGGATTGTGTTGGATGTTGGATTGTGTTTTCATGTTGGATTTCCGATCTAGCGAGTGTGTGCATTGACTCTTCCGATTGCGCCTGACGCCAGTGCAGAAAGCCGGGAGAAAATCGAGAACGATCTTTTATAGTTGTTTAAAAAGATCAAACATGTTGATCCAGGAACATGTTGCACTTGGTGAAATCATGTTCAATCATGGTGCATGTACATAGGCTATGTCTTATTCCCCGACCAATTATGCCTACTGTAAATATACAAATATGTAAATACAACCAAATTTTAAAATAAAATATAGCAAAACAACTTGTGTAAAAACAAGGTAAGACATTATACAGATTTATCAGTTAGCTATGCATCCACACCTATCAAGAATTGTTTTTTTATTTCTTGTAAATATTCGTATTGTATGCACTTGTGCAACATTTTAGCTGAAATGGGTATGAAAATATCATAAAACTATAATACACTGAACAAAATTATAAACACAACACTTTTTTTGCCCCCATTTTTCATGAGCTGAACTCAAACATCTAAGACTTTTCTATGTACACAAAAGGCCTATTTCTCTCAAATATTGTTCACAAATCTGTCTAAATCTGTGTTAGTGAGCACTTCTCCTTTGCCGAGATAATCCATCGAAAATCAGTCAGTACCAGACAGTATCTGGTGTGACCACCATTTGCCTAACGCAGTGCAACACATCTCCTTCACATAGAGTTGATCAGGTTGTTGATTTTGGCCTGTGGAATGTTGGTCCACTCCTCTTCAATGGCTGTGCGAAGTTGCTGGTTATTGGCAGGACCTGGAACACGCTGTCGTATACGCTGATCCAGAGCATCCCAAACATGCTCAATGGGTGACATGTCTGGTGAATATGCTGGCCATGCAAGAACTGGGATGTTTTCAGCTTCCAGGAAACATCTGTGAAGAAAACACCTCTCCAATGTGCCAGACACCATCAAATGTGAGCATTTGCCCACTCAAGTCGGTTACGACAACGAACTGCAGTCAGGTCGAGACCCCGATGAGGACAACGAGCATGCAGATGAGCTTCCCTGAGACGGTTTCTGACAGTTTGTGCAGAAATTCTTTGGTTATGCAAACCGATTGTTGCAGCAGCTGTCCGGGTAGCTGGTCTCAGATGATCTTGGAGGTGAAGATGCTAGATGTGGAGGTCCTGGGCTGGTGTGGTTACACGTGGTCTGCGGATGTGAGGCCGGTTTGATGTACTGCCAAATTCTCTGAAACGCCTTTGGAGACGGCTTAAGGTAGAGAAATGAACATTCAATTCATGGGCAACAGCTCTGGTGGACATTCCTGCAGTCAGCATGCCAATTGCACGCTCCCTCAAAACTTGCGACATCTGTGGCATTGTGCTGTGTGATAAAACTGCACATTTTAGAGTGTCCTTTTATTGTGGCCAGCCTAAGGCACACCTGTGCAGTAATCATGCTGTCTAATCAGTATCTTGATATGCCACACCTGTGAGGTGGATGAAATCAAATGAAAGCTTACAACTACAGGATGAGATAGCACTGCTGTGGCAGTGAAGGTGAGGTTACACAGAGAAACGGAGCTCCTGCGGGAGCGGGGGAGATATCACTGCTATGGCTGTGAAAGCCAGCTGGATAGAGAAACAGAGCTCCTGCGGGAGTGGAGAAGATAACACTGCTGTGGCAGTGGAGGCAAATTGCTTTACAACTTTGCTTTACAACTATCCAACAAGTAAGTTGGACGGAGAAACAAAGCTCCTGCAGGAGTGGAGGAGATAACACTGCTGCGACAGTTAAAAGCAAGTTGGAAGGAGAAACGGGGCTCCTGCGGGAGCGGAGAAGATGACACTTCTATGGCAGTGAAATCAACTTGCTTTCCAACTATCCAACAAGCAAGCTGGAAGGAGAAACAAAACTCCTGCAAGGAGTGGAGGAGATAACACTGCTGCGGCAGTGAAAGCAAGTTCGACAGAGAAACGGAGCTCCTGTAGGTGCTGAGGCGATCTGGCCCACATCTGGCATATGTAGAATGTTGATCTGGCCCACATGCAGCGTGAAATGACGGCCCTTGGGTGGCTCACTCCTGTTTGCCAGATCTGGGCCACAAGCAGGCCATAGCAATGCCACATGTCAGCCAAAAGCAAAGAAATAAACCATAACTGTACATCTGAGCCGCAAAATCTGTGTATATTAAATTTGGAGTGATCTCCGCCTTAATAAGCCAACAAGAACAACAACTGACTTCCAGCCACAGCCTTAGATGAAATCAGCTGAAAATAAAAGAAGACATTACATCTCTCAAGATCTCAGCAGAGGACGATTAAACAGCTCCACAAACAGCATTACCAGCTTAACTTATTACTGACCAGATTGACTTTATTTCTTTTAGACATCCACAGAAGCTGTTATTGAGAATTAACAAAGGTTTAACTCTAATGTTTAATTTGAAGTCGATATAATGGTGATTAGTGTTTCCATTAGTTGGGCTCTTATCTTGTATTATTACATCTTTTGTCAGCCTGATATCATTTGAATCTAACAATTGTTTTGTGCATTAATATATTTAGGTTACCAACCCTGTGTTATTGCAACAGGAAACCCAGCAGCATTATGACAATTAGTAAGAAGACTTTAACAAACATGAGCACAAAAAATGATCTACAATGACATGCAGACACACACAGACATCAATAATCAGCGTATGAATCTCAACAATGGTGACAATCAAAAGTGCCATGCTGCAATGCATTCTGGGTACCAGCATAGTACAAAACTCCCAGCATGCATTGCAGCATGAATAAATTATGCATCTGAATTTTGTCCTATTATTTTGTTTAATTCTAAATATTTGCTTTTTTTTTTTTTTTTTTGCTGTTGTTTTTGTTGTGACATTTAGTAGATTTTTTGTGATGTTCAGAGTTGATCTGTTTATCTGAATATTTTGTTGATTGTCTCTGTTGTTGAGATTCATGTGCTGATTGTTGATATCTGTGTGTGTCAGCATAGCATAACTTTCAAGAGCAGAGGAGATAACACTGCTGCGGCAATGAAAGCAATTTGGATGGCAGTAGCGATCAAAACTCCTGGCCATAAACTTATGTAGGGCAGATTCTGGGTCTTAGCACTAGTTTATGATAAACATTTTGTAAGCTATATCCTAATCGCTGAACACATCGGACACACTTTTGGTAGAATTCTAATGTCCTTGCATAATTCAGCCTGAGGATAACTCTCTAATGATGATTGACAGACTTGTACACATGACAAACGTATAGAATGCCATCTTAGAATCGTCTTAATGTAGTATTTATTATGTGTCCGAATGTTGTTTTATAATATTACAAGTTATGTAGGAATTCCAGTGAGGACAAAAAAATCATGTCTATTCTCAGAACAAACATAAGACAATCACAAAAGAACTACTGTAAAGGTATTTCACATGCGCACGTTTAAACTAAAGGGTTGGGATTGTAGCAGTGACATCAGTGGCAAAAACAACTTCAGGCCATTTGCTAAGTAATCCACCAAACATATGGCAAAATGACAATCATACCTCCCTTTCTCAAACAGTCCCATGATATCCACTGCAACCTTCTGAAAGGGTCCGTGAGGAATCTCAACAGGTTGCACTGGTTGCGTGTGTCTTGCTTCGGTCTTGACTGACGGGGTCTGCAGCGTTTTCAAAAGTCTCTGTTTTCGAGGGTCGAAAACTCCGGAGTAGTGTGGACAGTAGGCGTAACCATAGCAAAAGTTATTTGTTTTAAAATGAAAATGTACTAGTGTAAACGTAGGTATTGCAGTCTGCTCGGGAACCCTTTGCTCTTGAGCCAAATATAGTTCTTTCATTGAGTAGTACCTATGGCTCGAGGGCAGGAAAAAATAAACCAAACAATTGTTAAACTTTTTTTTTTTTTTCCAATAATCAAAGGTAGTGTGACTATACAGTTACTTTATTATATTAAATTTTTTGATGATTATGCAGCAATAATATATATATATATATATATATATATATATATATATATATATATATATATATATATATATATATATATATATAGATAGATAGATAGATAGATAGATAGATAGATAGATAGATAGAAAATAGTATGTATAGTACTGGTCAAAATTTGGACACATTATTATTTTTTAATGTTTTTTAAAGAAGTCTCTTAAAATAATGGTTTTCTATTTTTTGGTGATTTTTGCCATTATTGTGATAGGACTGCATAGAGTGGACAGGAAGTGAGGTGGGAGACAGGATCGGGAAAGGTCCACAAACCGGGATTTGAACTCGGGTCATCCGAAGCGCAGCGGCGCTATATGTCGGTGTCCGCTGCCCTTGAGGCTATCGGTGCCAACAATGATTCTCTATTTTAATATACTTTAAAATATAATTTAATTCTGTGATGTGAAGCTGAAATTTCAGCATCAGTACTCCAGTTTTCAGTATCACACGATTCTTCAGAAATCATTCAAATATACTGTTTTATTATCAATGTTGGAAACAGTTGCTGCTTCATATTTTTTTTGGAACCTGTGATACTTTTTTCAGGATTCATTGATAAATAAAAAATAAAAAGAACATTTAATTAAAATAGAAATTATTTTATAAGTCTTTACTATCACTTTTCATCTTGCTGAATAAAAAGTATGAATTTCTTTCAACAAAAACAGAAAAAAAAGAAAAGAAAATTACTGACCCCAAACTTTTGAACGGTAGTGTATATTGGTACAAACTATTTATATTTTAAATAAATGCTGTTCTTTTTTAACCTTTTATTCATCAAAGAATCCTCAAAAAAGTATCAAAGGTTATAAGTATGTTAAAATAGAAAACCATTATTTTAAATTGTATTGACTGTTTAAACTGTTTTTTTTTTTTTTTTTTTTATCAAATAAATGCAGGCTTGATGAGCATAAGGTCATTTTTTCAAAAATAATAAATGCAGTAATGTGTCCAAACTTTTGACTGGTACTTTTATATTGTGTACCCCTTTTTTACGTTTGAGCCCTGCCCCTGAGGAACTCTCTGCACGTCCCTGGATGTTGCAGCCAAAAGCTGTTTTCTTGCATGTTTGGCATGATTTTTTTGGTTGCACTGTTTTGACCAGCAGGCGTCACCAGCGTGTGGTGTTCGAACACTTCGAAAGTGAATCATTTTGCGGCTATTCAAAGCTTTGAAAAGCTTCGTTTCTCCCATAATGTAGAGGTCGC
Source organism: Squalius cephalus (assembly GCF_949319135.1). Taxonomy (NCBI): domain Eukaryota; kingdom Metazoa; phylum Chordata; class Actinopteri; order Cypriniformes; family Leuciscidae; genus Squalius; species Squalius cephalus. Next base: position 33,767,233 of record NC_137127.1, on the reverse strand, counting down.
TACAATCACATTCGCATTGAACAAGCAAGCATCACAACGACAACACACAAGCTACTAGAGAACATATCGAAGGAAAAAATGACAGCTGCCATTGATTATTTATCAGCCTGTTATTTGTGATGATGATGAAGAGGACGAAGATGCGCTGCTGAAGCTGTGTAAAGCGTAAGATAAACAATATCACACATTTTATCAAGATGTGATGCTAAGCGGTTAGCACGCTGGCTACATTTCTTGTTTTTGGCTGTCGCCATATAAACTGTGTATTACACAAACATTTATTCTTCATCAATTTGACTATTTTGTACTGATGTCAAGCTGAACACTGTCAGTGTTATTTTCAGTTGTGTCTGGTAAATGATGATGATGATGATGATGCTGCTCATGCTGATATTAATTGACTGCATGATATTACAGTTTCAGTAGAAATATATAATTTATTTTGTTGATTTAGAGAATGTCGCCAACTGTCATTCAGATCGCATCCTGCTGTCATTGCATGAACATGAACATTCATGAACATCACAGTAAACTGAGAACTAAAAGTCATCATGTATAATGGGAGTGAAATACTTTCCTTTTTTAATAATCATGTCTTAAGGCCACATATTTTCCTTGTACCTTGGATACATGTGAATGTACAAATCTTAGTCAATATTTTCAAATATTCAATATTCAAATATTTTCTTGTTTTCAATATAGGCATAATATTCATAAATTGTTTTGTTTGGACCAGTCTCAAGAAGATTTGGAAGAATGCATTTTTTGATTTTTAGCTGTTTCAGCCTGGTTGATAGTTCAAATACAGTATTGTTCCCTTTTTACTGTGCTCACACATGTTATGGGATAATATGCATGCTAACCGAAAGTCCTGAAAATTGATACGTTGGTGTAATTTTGCTACAGGTTTGAAGCAAGGGTAGTGTGGTTGCCTGTTCAGTTTTAGAGATATTTGTTAAGTTTATATCTGATCTATTCGTAAAGTTCATATCACATGCAATTTCTATGGATACTCCACCCGAACATGAATTTAAACTATTTGATTAACTTTAAAAGAATATTTTATTTTAAAATATACACACATTCACTCTTTCTAATACACTCTATACATGTATAAAACACATATGTCTTAAAGTTTATTTAAATTTTATCCCTTAAAAGTAATCTTTGATCACCAAAATGACATATTTAAAAAAAATTTTTGTCATGGTTAAAATAGCTTGAATTTTAAGATTCATGTTACACTCATACTCACTCACAATGTGCCTCATTTACGCGGTTGTATGAATATATTAGCCCTGTCTCCACTCACTCACACCAACATTAAAAGCTTGATTTTCACCACAGGGGGAATAGGAAATATTGAATTTTCAATACGTTGAAAACGCATAACGTTTCTTGTCTTTTTTTACATTTCTATCATTACAGTTGTCAAAAATTAAATATTAGCTACTTGCATCTCACCATGTACTGGTTATGGTCCTGACACATATGATGAACAAGACACCCAAAGTACCAGTAATTTAATTTCCCTACAAAGACGGGTTTTCCATAAATTTTAAGTAAATTTTAACAAAGACAAATTATAGGGGACAATGGGACACCTTAAGAAAAATGTGCTTTTCACTCCTCCCATAGTGTATGAATGCAGAATGTTTTTTTTTTATTAAACATTGATGGAGCAACAGATTTTGTGTAAAAATAAATCATAAAAGTGGTTTGTTTGTTTAAAAATCGTATAAATGAATGAGGTGGCAAGGTGGGCCCTTTACCCCACACATGAGGTAAAAGGCTCACAAAGTATTGATACAAATAAATGAATGTTTTAAATGTCTAAGTTAATACCTGTTCAAAACAATCACTTTTAGCAAAGTTTGTACTATTTTTGGTTTATTTTGATAAATAAAATAATACATTTTTATTCAATGGAAATACTGTTATTAAAATGTTCATTTTAAAAATACAGAAGAATGAACAAAAAAGGTGGTTGGCCGCACACTGATCCACTCAAGACTAAAAGTCTACAAAAATATTTTTTATTTTATCAATTGCATTATTTTATCAATTGCAAAAAAAAAAAAAAAAAAAAAAAAAAAAAAAAAAAAGTTTATATATACATATATATATATATATATATATATATATATATATATATATATATATATATATATATATATATATATATATATATATATTTTTTTTTTTTTATTTTTTTTTTTTTTTTGTAGACTTTTAGTCTTGAGTGGATCAGTGTGCGGCCAACCACCTTTTTTGTTCAATCTTCAATATATCATTGGCTCTACGCACCTGTAGTACAAGGACCTGCAGTACAAGAACTTTTGTTCTGTTTGGAGCGCTACAATTTTTTTTTGTTTTACATTTTAAAAATACAGAAATAAAATTATTTAAAGAAACAAAGGTTCTAAAAGCATTAAGAGATCCCATAATAATTTAATATAGCTTTACAGTAGTAACAAATAAATATATTTTATTATAATTTATATATTTTATATAATAATATTTTAAATATGATGTATTTCATTATAAATATGGCGATTATCACTAAAGGACACCCAACTTGATATATGATAATTACAATCTGAATGCCATGTCATGTCAACAAATGGAAAAGTCAGCCAGCTATTTATTATCATGTTAATTATTGTGCCTTTCGCCCCAACAGCAGGGGCGCCTTTTACCGCAAATGGAATACTTTTACATATTCTTCCTTTATTGAAAAACTGTTGCTTTAATTACCTTGAAAATCATTAACAAGACCTTTGTCTCAAAATATAGTCAATAATTTGATCGGTTCTCATTTGCTACATAAATCTACAACATTTTAAAAAACAATAAATATTAGATCAAATTAGCGCAGAATCAACTTTGCGTTGCTGTCCGCGATCGCATCAAGGATCAGCCAAATTTCCATATGCATCATCAAAAGCGGTTGTTAAGAAAAGTGCTGAGCGGGATTTCTGTGCCATCTAGAGGTTTAAAAGAGAATAAAGTCAAATGCACATTTTACCCCGGTGCTCCTTTAGCCCTGTTGTACTGTTTCTCTCTCTCTCTCTCTCTCTCTCTCTCTCTCATATATAGATAGATAGATAGATAGATAGATAGATAGATATTTAGAAATTATCGAAAATTGCAAATGTAAATATAGCGATATATACACTCACCTAAAGGATTATTAGGAGCACCATACTAATACTGTGTTTGACCCCCTTTCGCCTTCAGAACTGCCTTAATTCTACGTGGCATTGATTCAACAAGGTGCTGAAAGCATTCTTTAGAAATGTTGGCCCATATCTTGCAGTTGATGGAGATTTGTGGGATGCACATCCAGGGCACGAAGCTCCCATTCCACCACATCCCAAAGATGCTCTATTGGGTTGAGATCTGGTGACTGTGGGGGCCATTTTAGTACAGTGAACTCATTGTCATGTTCAAGAAACCAATTTGAAATGATTCGAGCTTTGTGACATGGTGCATTATCCTGCTGGAAGTAGCCATCAGAGGATGGGTACATGGTGGTCATAAAGGGATGGACATGGTCAGAAACAATGCTCAGGTAGGCTGTGGCATTTAAACGATGCCCAATTGGCACTAAGGGGCCTAAAGTGTGCCAAGAAAACATCCCCCACACCATTACACCACCACCAGCAGCCTGCACAGTGGTAACAAGGCATGATGGATCCATGTTCTCATTCTGTTTACGCCAAATTCTGACTCTACCATCTAAATGTCTCAACAGAAATCGAGACTCATCAGACCAGGCAACATTTTTCCAGTCTTCAACTGTCCAATTTTGGTGAGCTCGTGCAAATTGTAGCCTCTTTTTCCTATTTGTAGTGGAGATGAGTGGTACCCGGTGGGGTCTTCTGCTGTTGTAGCCCATCCGCCTCAAGGTTGTGCGTGTTGTGGCTTCACAAATGCTTTGCTGCATACCTCGGTTGTAACGAGTGGTTATTTCAGTCAAAGTTGCTCTTCTATCAGCTTGAATCAGTCGGCCCATTCTCCTCTGACCTCTAGCATCAACAAGGCATTTTCGCCCACAGGACTGCCGCATACTGGATGTTTTCCCTTTTCACACCATTCTTTGTAAACCCTAGAAATGGTTGTGCGTGAAAATTCCAGTAACTGAGCAGATTGTGAAATACTCAGACCGGCCCGTCTGGCACCAACAACCATGTCACGCTGAAAATTGCTTAAATCACCTTTCTTTCCCATTCTGACATTCAGTTTGGAGTTCAGGAGATTGTCTTGACCAGGACCACACCCCTAAATGCATTGAAGCAACTGCCATGTGATTGGTTGATTAGATAATTGCATTAATGAGAAATTGAACAGGTGTTCCTAATAATCCTTTAGGTGAGTGTATATATATATATATATATATATATATATATATATATATATATATATATATATATATATATTTTAATGATTTTAATAGGCTATTTCAAAAAGTTCAGAAAAGTAAAAGTTTTAGGTTGACGCATATGTCAGAGAATAGACTAGGCATGTGTCCTACAGCCAATGATAGAGCAAGATACAGGGTAGTGGGGAGTTCAGGAAGAGTTATAGACCAGAATATCAGTATTTTAATAGATATATTTACAATTATATCAAACAGAAACAAAGCACAAACATTTGCTTGACCAGCAGCAACAGCAGCACATTGCAAAATAATTTATTTACCCCCAACTCTCTTTGCAGAACACACAATCCTTGCTCCCCTTGTCTACCCAACCATTTCCTCCTGCATAATCTGTTTTTTCTTTTTCTCCTTTTTGCTGCAAATCAGCGCACAGAAAATTTGGATCGCAATCTTCTTGCAGGCTATCATTTTTAATAACAATTCCAGTCTTGCGCGAGAACTCCGGTCTTACGCACATGTGTAATAAACCTAGAAGGTGAGGTCAGATTGTTGCGGCTAGAGGAATCTACTCTACAGAGCAAGCAGCACCACAGAGGTAGAAACAATAATCTTTATTTAATATAATTCATGCAGTTACCAAACATGTCAGACTGGGTCAGGTTCTTGAAGTCCCAAACACAAATGCTAATCAGCCTGGGCGAACAACACCACGATGGAGCATGCTACACAGAGAACACCGCAATAAATAGGCCATACAAAAGCTAGCGCACACGCAATAAATAGGCAAAAGCTATAGCACACCCGTAGGACACTGCACACGTTCACAATGCATGTAAACTTCACACCCAAGACGCCATCAGACTACTACATAAGAATCCAGTTCATCATAACCCTCCCACCCCATCATGAAATGGCTATACTGCCAGTTTTAAAATGACACACACACACACACACACAAAATGTTCAACACTTAACTCTCCCGGGATGCGAAACCCTCCCGGGGTCTAGTCTTTGGCGCTGGTTGGCAAAGGGAGAAGGCAGACACCAGTCCAGCGCTCGTGAGGCCTCCGAACTATAGCGGAAACAGAGCACCCCTTGCTGAGAAGCCGCGCCGCCCACGCACTCCTACACCCGGCCTTATCTACAGGTTAGCCCATTAAGCTATCGGCGCCGCAGGCAGCCCTAAATAGCATGCGAACGGCACCCACCCCCCAACCTTGAGTGCAGCTCGGCGTTAGCAACAACACACCCCTTCTCAGTTCCCCACCCTTCGCTGTGCTCTTCTTTTAATGGCTCTCCTCTCCTTGAAACTCACGATAATCACTGTTCCAAAGCTCCTGCTCCTTCACGCTCATCAGTGGTCAGGTGCGAACAATCACTTAACTCAACCCACTCTTCCCTCAAATCCCTCCCCCCCACACACGACAGTCATAACAATGCATTTATCCAACGTCACTTCATTACACATGTAATCTTGCGTTATTTCCTTATCACTTCTCTCGCGTGTGTTTGGTTGTGAAACGTATTTGCGGACCAGACAGAAGTTGTCAGCGATTCTTTCTTTTGTAAAGTCATGCAGTGTGAAACCCCCTGTCGCCAATCCATCGTGCAGTGTGAACATAGCAGCAACTGAATGTTACCCCAGATAGTCGTGCAGTGTGAAAAGAACAGTGACCCGACTACTTTGAAAATCGTGCAGTGTGAACTCGGCATTACTGGTGTTAAAAATAGTTATTAAAGGGGTGGTATAATGCCCTTTTCACAAGATGTAAAATAAGTCTTTGATGTCCCCAGAGTGTGTATGTTAAGTTTTAGCTCAAAACACCCCACAGATATTTTTATATAGCATGGTAAAATTGTCACTTTTTGATGGTGAGCAAAAACGCACCGTTTTTGTGTCTGTTAAAGGGTTAAATGCAAATGAGCTGCTGCTCTAGGCACAGAGGGTGGAGCTACAACAGCTTGCACTCACACAGACATGCACTGAACATTCCAAACACTTTTAGCCTTTTATGTTCACACCCGGAGTCAAGAAGGAGTGACAACATGTAGACAACATTTCTGATTGGTTAGTTGATGAATTTATGTAGCTTATGTGTAGTTATCTTCTAGTCATTGATTAGCATATTCTGTCTTGATAATCTATAAATCGTGTTCCGTGGACGGAATTAGCGCTTTGGGTTTTAGAAAAGCGCATTATAAATAAAATGTATTATTATTATTATTATTATTATTATTATAAAGTTAGAAAAGTTAAATCATAATCAACCACCCCTTTAAGCACAATAAGCTGCGGAAGACAACACATTGCGGTACTCGCGCTGTCTGACACGCATCTGAAGCACACAGAAAGCTGCCTTTCGGACAGCGTGCAATCCTGAATTCAGTTCTCTTTCACAGCTTATTGCACTTCAACGGTCAAATACACACACAGACAGTTATGTCAAAATGCCTGTCTTGGCGGTAGTGTAACACAGTCGGTTATGTCTTAAGTGAACGTAAACAGTTAGGAAAGAATTTGGATGTGTGTCAATAGGATCCGTGCATTAGGTCTTAAAGTGACAGCAGCCTGATACTGTATACCTGCTGCTGTCTTTCAAACAAAAAGAGAAAATCACTCACTGTTTTTTTAGTGTTTTTTTTTTTTACATTGATGTTGAAGGGGGTGGATTGGAATCCTCGGCTGCTTCACTAGCCCCGTTTACATGCACACTTTTTTGCTATTCTGATTGAGATCGTTCTGATTGACGGATTCCGGTTGACTGTTTACATGGGATGTTATCTAAACCGATCTGGTGTTTACATGTGCTGACGCTTTCAATCGAAGTCATTTTCTGACATGCGCACACAGCTTGTCTGCCGGATCTGGAAGCTCATTATTTCCACGTTTTCAATCCTGTCAAGATGGTGCATCACTTAATTGTCGCGTTTAGTTGTAGGCATGAGACGCGTTTCCACTGTCGGGCCAGTGCGAGCCATAAACGTGGCATTTTATTGTAATGTGTAGGCTATTGTTCTTTGTTAATTATTGTCTTGTTTTGTATTTGCATCAGTTTTTCATTCTCATACTCATATCACACTCATTATAGCATATAATTAAATATAGGCCATCATTATTGTAAAAAAAAAAAAAAAAAGAAGAAAAAAAGGAAGTTTTATCAGAAAACTGATCAGAAAGAAATCACTGGAAACAGCCTGATCGATCGCAAAACAAGAGCGACTGTTTGCTGGCATTTTTGTTGTTTAATTGAATATTTAAAACCCAAGAATAGATGTTTTACCACAGGTTTAATATAAAAATCGATACATTTATCATAATGAATTAATTTGTGTCAAAATTGCACATTAGTCACAGAAATAAAGTGGTTTACCATTTATGACGTTTGTGAACGTTTACAAAAGAAAGAGGACACAAAACTTATTCGCGTTTGTTTCTGTTTATTTGGTAGCCTAGTAACAGGACGTATTTACATCACATTTAGAAAGAATGTTCATTTCTACAAATATGCCACCAAAAATATGACCTGAGGAGCTTTAGCACTCTCTCCCAGAAGGATACAGTTATATTTTCAGTCAGAGAAAAAGAGGATAGTCCGAGACATAGGCTACTGAAAGATAAAATAAAAACAGGATTATGATTTGTCTGATTTCTTCAAGCGTATTTACCATGTTTACTATGGTAATGGTTAGCGTGCATAGTTTTTTGCATCGGGTATAAATATCCCTACCTTATTCGGTGATCAGAATCCACAACGGATCACAAACAGAAGGCATTATGTTAGCTGACAGAATTATCTGGCGCAAAACCAGGCATGCGCAGAAAGACGTACGCTCAAAGTAATCGGATCAGCTCGTTTACATGGTGTAATCTTTCGTTTGATCGGTTCATGAAAAGGTTTATTCCACCCCCTTCAATCCGACTGAAATTTCAATCGGTTTGAGCATTTTTATTCCGATTGAGGTGTTGACATGGAGCATTTTCATTCTGATTGGACTTGCACCTGGTTATAATCGGAATACAATGCTACATGTAAACGGGGCTACTGTGTATGTAATGAGTGATTATAATCAAGGTATTAATCAATATTTTTCCTTCTAAATATCACAAGTTGAATGACTTCTCTAAGCTTGTGAGATTTTACTTTGTTATAGAAGTTACCAGTGTGATTACTGAAATGTTCTTTTCATGTATTCTTTAATGTCTATATTTGATATCTGAATGCAGTAACAGTGCTTGCTTATTTAGCCCGGCTTCCAGAAATAAAATAGGGACTTGTTTTGTGTTTGAGAGAGGTCTTCAATGCGTTCAAACATATAGGGGTAATTGAAGCCAATAGTTTAAGGGACCATTTCTTTGTTAAAGCCTTACTTTCCAGTGTAGCTCTCCTTTAGAGAAAGAACGCATTATCTTGATGTTTTGAGAGGATGCTCTTGTTTATAGTTAGAGCCTGGTCAAATCCAACCTTGGAAAAGCTGCGTGTCGGTGTGTGTGTTAGTCTTCTTGGTTACAGGTTAAGGAACCACTGGCATTATTGGAGATTGGTTGTTGTTCGGGACATGCTGGCACCCAGCAACCCGAATCTGCGACCAGGAAGGTCACGACGTGCCTAACTTCAGGGTCCGAGTGTCAGCTGCCTAATCGATGGAGATATGCTTCCGTCTATCTGTATATGTGTGGAAAATTACTATGTTTATCTATTTCTTTGCCAATCAGAAACTGCATTCTAGCTTAGACCTTGGTGTGGGGTATAACTGCTGTGATCTTTGTAACTGTAACCTATGAACTCCTGTGTGAGTCTTGAAGCTGACTTCTGCTGATGAAACTGCAAACTATCTTCAGAAAAACTTTTCTTCAATTTATTATAACTAGTGCAAATTAGTGCAAAATCAGTTTTTGTGTGTGTTTTTAGTAATTGTTGGTTTGGTATGTTTGAGTGCTCATTGTTACAATTACACAGCAAAAGTTCAGTGACATTTTTATTTGTGCATGGTAGAAAGCAAATACTGATACTGACATAATGACATACAATAAATATGGAAAATTGAACTACTGAGCGATTGAGGGAGCAGGCTACACAGTGAACTCCAAGAAAACGCTACGCTTGAGCAAACAGTTTGTGAATAGACTACTACAAATGATGGCCGTGAAAGAGACTGTGAACGCATTGAATAGGATATGTTTAGTTGGTGAATAGCATAGGCTACTATTAGACCTACACAGTAGCGATAATGTTAAGTGCACCAGAATAAAATATAATATTCAGAAATAAATAACAGTGTAGCTGACTTACAGATTCAGTTAACATCCACAAATGAATAAGCGCAACGATTCAGGGAGCAGGCTACACAGTGAACTCCGAGAAAACGCTACTTATGCTCCGCTGCTTTCTTCGACCCTCTCTGTCTCTGGTCCTGCACTGTGCTCACTCAGTGTCAGTGTGAGAGGGGGAGTGGCCAGTGGCTAGAGCGGCAAAAGCCAATGTGTGCTTCTTTTACCGATATATTTAACGATATCTTTTGCATTTCTAATCCAAACAACGTCAAACTTGGCACTGCACTTACTCGTGCCCGTAGCAAGACACCTGTCAAGTTTGAAATCCATCGGACTAACGGTTCGAGAGATATGCGAATAACACAGACACAGACACAGACACACACACACACACACAGACAGAAAGACCTTCCTGTAATTTATAGATAGATATTAGGGCTGGGTTTTGACACAAATTTCATAATTCGATTCGATTTCGATTCACAAGCTTGCAATTCGATTCGATTTCGATTACGATTCGATTCGATTCAATATCGATTATTTTGGATATCAGGTACAATACATTGCAAATGTTCTCAAGGAAAACAAATCTCTTAACTGATGCTGTAAACTATGGGAGTCAGTGGTAGCCTATAAGCTTCATTAGCCTACTATAATATTGAAGGTAAACTGATTTGTATACAAACACTTAAAATACACTTTTATTTATTTTTATAATAATAAAGTTATATGAAATTATATAAAATTTGAATGATGGCTGTCATAAAAAACTTTCCAGATTTATTCAAACATGCATTAAATATTGAAGAACATTAAAAATTATAATGAATATATAATATGGTGCATATATTTAACAAAATGCTCCTCTCTCTAGAGTTAACTTTTCTAGCTGACTAACGAGTTTATGGTCACTGGATATGTTTTTTTCTGAGGTAAATGTGACGTTACATGACATTGTTTACTAACGTCTTTGCACGGTTGAAACACTGATTGAGCGATTCCATGTCACATGATACGGACTTCGATAAGTTGTACTCTATCTTTTAACACACTTTCAGAAGCTAATTCATGTTTATTTCGCGCTGTAACTGGTATTATTAATGCGGAAGAGTTGCTTCCGTTGCTTCTCTTGAGCTGAGCTGCGCCAGAGCGATCTCACGCCACAGCGCCAAAACGGTAATTATGTTTTGGAATCTCGTAAGAAAATGGACGTAATTTGAAATCTGAGACTTTGTTTCATATCAATAATAACAAAGCACAAAGATGATTGCGATTTATTGGATGGGATGCGCGCAACAATGATCCATTCATTCATCATCTGAAAACAGGATGACTAATCGATTCTTGGGATTTAAGAATCGATATTGTTTCGTAAAAATGAGAATCGATTAAAATCGAGAAATCGCTATTTTTTGCCCAGCCCTAATAGATATAATATTCAGAAGTAAACAGCGTAGCTGACTTACGCCCATTTCACACATACTCCGTTTGCAGTGCGTATGCGGTGCGTGTTGTGGTGTGTATGCGGTGCAGGAGCAGGAGCTGCGCGCGCTATAGTGCTTTCACATATGCTGCGTTTTCAGTGAATAACTGATCCGCAGCTGTACCACAAACATACTTACTATTTTTATTTCAAATCCAGAAGTTATGCTGCAACTTTTATTAAAAAAAAAAAGTTTGTCAGCATTGCGATTCTCTTTGTACACATGTACACTCTTTAATGGACGTTTGCACATTTAAACACAATTTAAACAACATAGGGCTATTATTCCATGCATTACTTCTACTTATATTAAGTTGCTCAAGCAAGTGGTCAAATATTTACTCATGTACTTATATTAAAATCGCAAACATTTTAAATTAAAACTTAAAATTTACAAAAACAGCCGACTCTCATGCCTTTTCTTTTGCATTTAAATTTTAATACAATAGATCTTGCATGTCACGAAGAACTTGTTTTTCCACCTCCACGAATGAGACAAGTGCTGTTCATTATGTCGCCTTGTTGAGGTAAATTGTAGTTTTCCTTGCTTTACCCTGGTCTTAAAGTAAAAAGATGACTGTGAAAAAAAGTAGTATTTAATTAAATAAATTTATGGTGAGATTACTACATTTTATTTAATTAAACGCATTTATGGTGAAATTACTACATTTTCAGGTCAATCTGTGTTAATTTTAACCACAAAACATGCGCTGTCACTTTAATTCAGCGTTTGCAGCACAGCAAAAATAGACTCGGTGCAGAAACGATCGCTGCACTGCTGTATACGCACCGCAACTGGAACGGATCGACGGACTGCATCCGTGTGCAGTTTGAAAGTTCTAACCTGTTAACATGGGTACGGAAAAAAATACGCACCGCATATGCACTGCAAACGGAGTATGTGTACGGGCGTTACAGATTCAGTTAACATCCACAAATGAATAAGTGCGACGATTCAGGGAGCAGGCTACACAGTGAACTCTGGAAAAATGCTACGCTTGAGCAAACAGTTTGTGAATAGGCTACTACAAATGATGGCCATGAATAAAATATAATATTCAGAAGTAAATAGTGTTTATTTTTAAACCACAACCTTCTAAGTGTTTCTTTTACCGATATATATAACAATATCTTTTGCATTTCTAATCCAAACAACGCCAAACTTGGCACGGCACTTACTCGTGCCCGTAGCAAGACACCTGTCAAGTTTGGAATCCATCAGACTAACGGTTCGAGAGATATGCGAATAACAGACACACACACACACAGACAGACAGACGTTTCTGTAATTTATAGATAGATAGATAGATAGATATAGATTCTGACTCCGGGTCTTCTTTCATACATCTGATCCTTGGGTGTGTGTGTGTGTGTGTCATCAATCACCTGTACCATATAGAGATTGCACTATTTATACACATGATATCAGAGTATAAAAAAATCTATTTTAGTGCACCTTCTCTCTTGATTTTAGCACACATCCTCGCTATCATAAGCCCAAGCCTACGTATACGTATTTCTCAAAGAGCAGAAAGTTTGTTCTTTACTAGAATCTAAAAAGAGAGTAAGATGTGACATGAAATGACTACAGCATTTTCATTTTTGAGCTATCCCTTTAGGTGTATTATGTGACATTGATTATGTGTCTGTCTTCTACAGATGTAACCAGTGTCATGGAATATAATGAAAGACTTGCTCGCTTTCGTCAGGGTCTTGTCAACCCATTTGACAGGGGAGAGAACGACAGCAGCACTGAGGGGAAGAATCTTCCTAAACATGGTGTGTCAACTTTTACATTGAATATGCACTCCTCCTCTTCTGAAGGTACATGTCAATATACACTGTATATTATACAGTTTTTACAGAGAAGGACATTTCTTGTGTTGTGAATGAGATAGTTGTGAGTCACACAATGTACGCTCTTGTAGCCTACCACAGCAAAACACAATAACACTGACTAGGTAAATAAATATGGCAAACAACAGGATAAAATTGTCAATTTCCCTATCATACAGGGAATGCAGCGCCAAATGGCAATGTAGCGCCAAAGCTTGATGCAAGTGGTTTTTGCAAGTTTCAGTACGACGCAGTTGTCTTTTTCAAGTCCTGCGCCACGTTGTTTAAATAGCAAATGCATTTGCCCCCATCTGTGCGCCCATGGGCGTGCTGGTCTGAAAACGCTGGTGTTCAGGCGCATTGTTGGCGCGTTGCTATTTTGAGGCAACTGAAGTTTTTTTTTTGTTATTTAAAGAGCATGTTAGTAATGTGCGCCTATTGGCGGTTACACAAACTGCTTATTAAACACACACACACACACACACACACACACACACACACACACACATACATGCGCAGCAGCACACAAACATGCCAAACATTAAAAATAAAAGGATTACAATGTAAAATATTAATATTGTGTACATAAAGATATGGTGTAATCCGACTTATCCCGTAGATGCTTGTGCGCTTTAACCTCGCGCACGAACAGATCCATTTGCTCTCTGGAGACTCGTTCTTTCCGCTTGCAAATTCCGCCATGTAAATAGCGAATCCGCCATGGCGCAAGTGCAACTGGCTTTTAAAGGGAATGGGAGATGACACTCTGGTTGGTTTGTTTCACGTTACGCCCAAAACACACCCATTACTCATTAAGAAAATAGGGACAACCCTTTTCAAAGCCGATCATTTTTTTCCATTGTCAAACTAGCAATAGTGGATTCTAAGTGCACTTGCGCCCTACGCTTTAGACCATGCGCTTAGAACATTAAAATAGGGCCCTTAATATCTATGTTTTTTTTCAATAACTACATGTCAGTGGCTCAAGCCTTTATTACTAGTTTTAAATAACACTTTAGAATTAGTAATGGAGGCTTGGGATGTTTGCAAGGGAGATACTTAGTTCTACACAATAGTATTTCAATGACAAAAACCTGAAAAATGTCTAAAAAAAAAATGTCTTAGACGTGCCAGTATTCAGTAATATATATATATATATATATATAATATGTTCCAGTAATGAAGATTCACATACTTCACAATATGCTGTATGAATATTCGGTCTGATATTCGCATTGGTCTGAACTAAAATGGCAGACAGGCTAAATAAAAATGCAAATACACTCTCTGAGAGTAGGTGGTGCTTATGGAACAGCAGAAATACAGCGGTTACCCCTGTTTTCAAAACAGCTTCTGGCATCCGCTTGTCACAGAGAAGAAAGGAAGTCAAAAATTAAACATGTTTTCAAATATCAATTCTGATTTTTGTATCTGTTATGGTGTTTATCAAACAACAGGGCTCCAGACTAACATTTGAGAGCAGTAGCACCAGTGCCACTAAGTTCTACAGATGGTGGCACCAGAACCTGATTTGGTAGTGTTTCTATAGTATCATACTGAACTGACCGACAGCTTCAGTGATTAAAGGAGCGCTCTTTACGTTTTGTTTTTCATGAGATTTTGTGACTTTTCCTACTTCATACTTCAGTACCAAAAGAGTCAAACTTGGACAAAAATGTATTTCTTGATGATTTGATATTTTATAATTGTGTTTTCTTAATGTCTAAATATAAATTCAAAAGCAAAACGTGTGAAAAAAAATATATATTAGGAAGTGGAAATGGCTAATAACTCACAAAGTGCTCTTCTGTCGCCATCTACTGGTTATAGTGGTAATTTCATGTATTTTTATTTTTAAAGGGGTCATATAATGTCATTTTTGTACAAGCTAATATGATTCTTTAGGGTCTAAATTAAAAGTTTGTAATATACTTTAATTAAAAATTCTCATTAGTATTGTAAGAAAACACTCATTTTCCCTGGTCAAAAACAGCTCTGTTTTCAGCACGCCGTTTAAGTGCATGGGTCTTTAAAGGGATACTCCACCGTTTTTTCATATTAAACTATGTTATTCCCTTAACTAAGACGAGTTGATACATACCTCTCTCGTCTCAGTGCGTGCACTAAATCGCTCTGTCTTGCGGCGAAACTTTGTTAGCACTTAGCTTAGCCCAGTTCATTCAATATGGGCCAAGCAGAGAAGCTACCAAACACCTCCACGTTTTCCCTATTTAAATACAGTTACTCGCGTAGTGTAACTCGACCTAGGACGGTGACACAAAACAAAACGTTGCGCTTTTCTAAGCGTGTAAAATGGATAACTATATTGTATGGCGGAATACCATAGCAAGTGCTTGGAAGCACTTCGACTTGGCGCAGTAATATCTTCACTCGTGAAAAATCCTCTCACCGGCCCCCGCTCCCTCTAGTGAAGATATTACTGCGCCGAAGTCGAAGTGCTTCCAAGCACTTGCTATGGTATTCCGCCATACAATATACACTGCTCAAAAAAATTAAAGGAACACTTTGAAAACACATCAGATCTCAATGGGGAAAAATATCATGCTGGATATCTATACTAATATGGACTGGGTAATGTGTTATGAACGAAAGGATGCCACATCGTTTGATGGAAATGAAAATGATCAACCTACAGAGGATTGAATTCAAAGACACTCCGGAAATCTAAGTGAAAAAATGATGCAGCAGGCTTGTCAATTTTGCTGAAATGTCATTGCAGCAACTCAAAATGGTACTCAGTAGTTTGTATGGCCCCCACGTGCTTGTATGCATGCCTGACAACGTCGGGGCATGCTCCTAATGAGACGACGGATGGTGTCCTGGGGTATTTCCTCCCAGATCTGGACCAGCGCATCACTGAGCTCCTGGACTGTCTGAGGTGCAACCAGGTGATGTCAGATGGAGCGAAACACAATGTCCCAGAGGTGTTCTATTGGATGTAGGTCAGGTGAGCGTGGTGGCCCTTCAATGGTATCATTCCTTCATCCTCCAGGAACTGCCTGCATGCTCTCGCCACATGAGGGCGGGCATTGTTGTGCACCAGGAGGAACCCAGGACCCACTGCACCAGCATAGGGTCTGACAATGGATCCAAGGATTTCATCCCGATACCTAATGGCAGTCAGGGTGCCATTGTCTAGCCTGCAGAGGTCTGTGCGTCCCTCCATGGATATGCCTCCCCAGACCATCACTGACCCACCACCAAACCGGTCATGCTGAACGATGTTACAGGCAGCATAACATTCTCCACGGCTTCTCCAGACCCTTTCCAGTCTGTCACGTGCTCAGGGTGAACCTGCTCTCATTTGTGAAAACCACAGGGCACCAGTGGCGGACCTGCCAATTCTGGTGTTCAATGGGAAATGCCAATCGAGCTCCCTGGTGCTGGGCAGTGAGCACAGGGCCCACTAGAGGACGTCGGGCCCTCAGGCCACCCTCATGAAGTCTGTTTCTGATTGTTTGGTCACATTCACACCAGTGGCCTGCTGGAGGTCATTTTGTAGGGCTCTGGCAGTGCTCATCATGTTCCTCCTCGCACAAAGGAGCAGATACCGGTCCTGCTGATGGGTTAAGGACCTTCTACGGCCCTGTCCAGCTCTCCTAGAGTAGCTGTCTGTCTTCCTGGAATCTCCTCCATGCTCTTGAGACTGTGCTGGGAGACACAGCAAACCTTCTGGCAATGGCACGTATTGATGAGCCATCCTGAAGGAGCTGGACTGCCTGCGCAACCTCTGTAGGGTCCAGGTATCGCCTCATGCTACCAGTAGTGACACTGATCCTAGCCAAATGCAAAACTGGTGAAAAACAGTCCAAAAAGATGAGTAGGGAAAAAATGTCAGTGGCCTCCACCTGTAAAACCATTCCTGTTTTGGGGGTTGTCTCACTGTTGCCCATCTAGTGCACCTGCTGTTAATGTCATTAACACTAAAGCAGCTGAAACTGATTACCAACCCCCTCTGTTACTTAACTGACCAGATCAATATCCCAGGAGTTTAACTGACTTGATGCTATTCTCTGATTAAAAAGTGTTCCCTTTATTTTTTTGAGCAGTGTAGTTATCCATTTTACACGCTTAGAAAAGCGCAATGTTTTGTTTTGTGTCACCGTCCTAGGTCGAGTTACACTACGCGAGTAACTGTATTTAAATAGGGAAAACGTGGAGGTGTTTGGTAGCTTCTCTGCTTGGATATTGAATGAACTGGGCTAAGCTAAGTGCTAACAAAGTTTCGCCGCAAGACAGAGCGATTTAGTGCACGCACTGAGACGAGAGAGGTATGTATCAACTCGTCTTAGTTAAGGGAATAACATAGTTTAATATGAAAAAACGGTGAAGTATCCCTTTAAATGATAATGAGCTTTGCTCACCCCGCCCCTCTGTTCTGTGTGTGCACCGTTTCTAACACAATAACACCATATCCATAACGCGTTGTTTATTATAAACATGGGATTATGAATTATATTGAGAACGTCGTACATAGAAAACAAGCCATAATGTACTCTGAGTGTAAAAATAGCCACATTCATCGTGAAGCGTGCAGCAAGCGATTTGCAAAGATTAATATAAAGGTTAATAAAACGTTACACTCACTCACTTCTTCTGGGGGTACAGGAACACGAATAGTTGGTACAGATCCTTTTTTCAGGAGCAGCTTCTTAGTAAAACCATCTTTATACCCTCATTTGTAAAACAGCCTGGTGAAATGATTCGCGCAAACATGAAAGCATTGACGTTGATCGTGGGGAATTCCCTTCGAAAACAAACTCAGCCACTGCGTCTTCAGTGGTTCGGATTTAGGAACATCAAAATGACTGCTGTATTCCTTATTACACCCAAGAACACCACAATCGCTTAGACGCCATTCTACTCAGTGCTCCAGCTATCTATCAGCAATGAATGCGCCGGTTGGCGCAGGCTATGATTGACAGCTCGCTCACGACGGCGCGAGGGCGGGTCTGTGTTGAAACGCTGCTGTCAATCAACCATTGTGGGAGGGGAGTCGATTTTGTGACGTCACAAAATCAAACAGCTTGATTCAGCCAACACACATTTCAGTACAATCAACTTGTAAAAGTGCATGTACCATTATATGACCCCTTTAAATAAGAGTGTTTATTTGCCACCAAGCAATGCTTTAAAGGAACACTCCACCGTTTTTTTCATATTAAATTATGTTATTCCCTTAACTAAGACGAGTTGATACATACCTCTCTTGTCTCAGTGCGTGCAATCAATCGCTCTCAAATCTGGCGCTTTTCTAAGTGGGTAAAAAGGATAACTATAATGTATGTCGGAATAGCACTTGGGAGCACTTCGACTCAGCGCAGTAAAAAGTCACGTTGGTTCTAATGACAGAAGTGAGAGGGAGAGGGGGAGAGGATTTTTCAGGAGTGATGATATTACTGCGCCGAGTCGAAGTGCTCCCAAGTGCTATTCCGCCATACATTATAGTTATCCTTTTTACCCGCTTAGAAAAGCGGCACGTTTTATTTTGTGTCACCATACTCATGTAACTACTCGTGTAACTGTATTTAAATAGGGAAAACGTGGAGGTGTTTGGTCGCTTCTAACTTCATCTCTGTTTGGTCCCTAATGAATGAACTGGGCTAAGCTAAGTGCTATCAAAGTGTTGCCGCGCGCCAGAGCGATTGAGTGCACGCACTGAGACGAGAGAGATATGTATCAACTCGTCTTAGTTAAGGGAATAACATAGTTTAATATGAAAAAACGGTGGGGTGTTCCTTTAAGGGCATGAATGGCCCTAGAACATTTGGCCCTAGATACAAATATTAGAGGATATAGCGAGGATATGAGGATGCCTGGTGTATGGAGTGAAGATTGATGTGGAAAAAAAGGCATTTAAACAATTTTTTTGAGATGTTAACAGATATGTAGTTCATGTCAATGAAAATAACAATAACACTCATAATGTTTATTATTAAGGGAAAAGTGGTTTTTATTTTCTCTGTTTTTCTGAGCTATTTCATTCTTCCGGTTTAAAAATCAAAGTTGAAATGTCACAACAAGTGAGGTATATGCATTAATTTGGTGTGGTGATTGGCTGCTGTGGCTGGAGAGTACATGTCTACATCATTAGTTTCTACATATTATTTATGAGAATAGGCTCATTTAATCCAATCACTGCGCTGTTTTACACATGAGATCACATTACAGCAGAAAATTCAAATGTGACAAGACTGGTTCGGCACTAGTCTGTTCGTTCACCTCTGCCGGTTCAGCTTTGCATATGGACACGCAAAGTAAGTGTATGTTTCCTCAGTACAGTAACACAAAAGTGGTGTTTGCATTAGAGGTCAGTTCAGGAGTTTGACTACCAACACATGGAAAATATGACTCTTAGAATATTTAATTTGTGTGCGCACATGAGAGCGGCATATGCACAGAAAGTCTTGATGATTTTAACAATACTGGCAATGCAGATCACAGTTCATATCCGGACCAGAGCAAGCGTGTTTCGAGTGACATATTTCAGATACTCTCCTTCTCCAAACATGAACCAGCACTATGTATGTGCACATATTTCATCATGTCTTTAACTGAAATATATATGTGCAAATAACGACACTGATACAGCGGTACGTTTGATCATGAATGCGATGACAAGATGGATTATTCTGATATACAGAAGACAATAATGTAGACCAAAAATTCAAAAAATAATGGGCAAAAAAGTAGGGTTGCAGAGGGGTGGAAAATTTCCATGGGAACTTAATCTGGGGAATTTTGGATGTATTACAAGTTGGAAACATAACAGGAATTTACGGAAATGTATGAGAATTTATGGGAATTAATTGGAAATTTGGGAAAATAAACTGTCATACAAACATTTTGTTTTGTCATAAGCGGACATGTTAGTAATTGTTTTGTGCATATTGATAGATTTTCCAATTAATTACTTCTATTTATTAAAAATGTAAAATGTATTTTTATAGCAGAAATTGTTGTGCATGTGTTATTTATTTCAGATTCACATGATCCTTCAGAAATCATTCTAATGCTGATTCGATACTCAGTAATCAATGTTGAAAACATTGTGCTGCTTATTGTGCTTAATTTTTTGGAACCTGTGGTACTTTTTTCAGGAATTTACTGATGAATAAAAAGTTCAAATGAACATAATTTATTCAAAATCAATCATTATAATACTATCAAAAACAAGTCAAGCAAGTCAAGTCACCTTTATTTATGTAGCGCTTTTTACAATACAAATTGTATAAAAGCAGCTTCACATTGATAACATGAAAATAATACAACAAAGTTTGTTTCTAGCAGAAAGCTGCGTCATCGTCCACCCTAAGTAAGGCAGACAGGGTTCGTACAAGGTGCTTAAAGTGCTTGAAGTATTGAATTTGACTTATTGAAATTTAAGTCCTGGAAAACCCTTGAAAACAGCCATATTTTTGAAGAGGTGCTTGAAAAGTGCTTGAATTATTAAAAATAGGGATGCACCGATAACGAGCTGTACTCGTAAAAATGCTCCGATACCAACAACCGATAGGCCTACCAGGCAGCGTGTTTATAGTAACACATAGCTGTGGTGCGCGAACTGATATGAGAAAAACGCGCACATCCCTTTAAACAGACATCAGTGGAAAGTTTGTAGTTCAGTCGGATGTCAGTGGCAAAGAAAATAAAACGAGGCATGTAGCTTATTATTCACGTTAACTGACGAGAGAGAGAGAGAGCACTTCTGTTGAATGCTCTTGATAGCTGATCATTCCCATAAGAAATTTTACCATGGTATTTGTACCATGGTATTAGTACCCCGGTATTTTTGACAGTACCATGGTACATGTACCATGGTATATTGATGGTACCATGGTACACATATGATATGCACCATGGTACATAAACCATGGTATTTTAAATAGTACAATGGGACGTGTACCATGGTATGTACCATGGTATTTGTACCATACCTACAACTGTCAAATGTACATGAATTTAAATATTTAGCTCAGGCAAATAAAAAGACAGTAAACTAAAAAAAATTTTTCCCATTTTATTTTATTTTTTCCATAGATTTAGCATGATTGTCTTTTTATGATCTTGGCCGGATTTGACAACTTCTGGCGAATGAATCCCTTAATTTCAGCATCCGACTTTTCTGGGAAGACAGATTTAACTTCACCTAAAGAGAGAAAAGAAGGAAAAGAAAGGAGAACAGACACGTTACAGATAGATACATAGACATAAAGTACAAACAGGTACATATACAGACACAGATATTACAGATACAATGACAAACTATTGATAGTGAAAGAGTAACAGTAAGGGCAACACATACCCACGCCTGCTTTGCAAAACACCTGGTTACCTTCATTTCTTAAGTCTGTATGGCTCACTCAATGTTTTCTAATGTTGTGAAATGATACAACACTACACTACACAGTGCGGCAGGCATTTGTCACTCTTTACGGACGGTACTGACTGTCACTGAAGAAAAAATACTTACCAACAAACTTTTTAACATCTTCATTGGGGAGTGATGGTCGTGTCTCCCCCTTGCATGATGACCCAAGCCCAGTCACACTGTGAGATGCCATGAATGCAGTGGTGTACAGACCATGCATCAGATCGTTTGTATATTTAGCTGCTGTGACCTTGTTGCAGCGGTCCCCGATTGCCTGTGGAATATCCTAAGAACATAATTTGGTATCACATTGGGTCATATTACCAAAAGCTTGTTATGAAATAGTCGTGTTGGGGTTCAAAGGGGACAACTAAAATAATTTTGATATCTTCCTATTTATCTCAGATTTCTATTTGCAGAAGTTCCCTGGTCCCACTTTATAGTATACTTCTGTTATTAGTGAATATAACTTACCAGACAGACAGAACGGTCATCCACAGGCAGCTGTGTTCTGGAAGACTGCATACAGCATTTAAAAAGCACAGAAGAATGTATGTTAGCCTACTCACAAGAAACTAACAAGAAGACAGACAGACAAAACAGTAGGGCTGTAATCAACAAAAGAAAATCTTGGTCGACTGAAGTCCTGAAATTTCTGACAGCGTTGCATCACGTGCACCTGCGCAATATCATATCAAATATAAATTTGCATTCGACTTTTTCCCCGTTTACTATTTTTAAAGAAATGCTGCCACGCTGTCGACGTCTTTGTTGGCATGATAGAAGAGGACTGACTATAAATTAAACGCTCTGACAATTAAATAAATAGTATTCAGCAAACCTTCTAGTAGCCTACTTTCTTCAATCTGTCTCTTCTCCAGTGGGTTGGGCTAATCCAAAAGTGAAAACAAGGGGGGTGTTCTGAAGACAGACTGTTACCTGTGAAACAGGGGTGCTCTGAAAACGTCTCGGTTACGTATGTAACCCTCGTTCCCTAAGTAGGGAACGGAGACGTTACGTCGGATGACGACGAATGGGGTTTCGCTTAGAAAGCCTATCACCTTCGAGTATATAAAACGAGCCAATGGCAATGAAATGCCATGGGTCTGCGGAATTTGCATAGCGTAACTCCGCCCCACCCTGGGGGTATATAAGGAAGTGCGCTGGCAACATGCAGATATTTTATTTTATTTTATTTTATTTGTTTAACCAGGAAGGTCCCATTGAGATACAATATCTCTTCTACCAGGGAGTCCTGGTCAAGATAGTCAGCACAAAACAAAAATACAAAGTAGTACATAACACAACAGAATAAACATAAAGAATTTCCATATCTGAAAGACAGCACAACCCACAATCAATTACTAAAACATTTACACCGTTCTATAAAAACAGACTTTAAAATGTTTTTAAAAGAAGTAAGTGATGGTACATATTTCATGTGTAATATACCTTGGAGCTCATTCCATGCATAAGGAGCATAATTAGAGAAGGCTGATCTACCTAGTTCTGTATGGAAAATTGAGTTCTTGAGTAAAAGTTTAACTGTTGATCTAGTATTATAGATACTAGTACAGTATGTCAATAGATTAATTCAATTCAATTCAATTCAAATTTATTTGTATAGCGCTTTTCACAATACATATTGTTTCAAAGCAGCTTTACAGAAAGTGCATTTCAGAAATGTACATTGAGAAATACAGTTAGTTAATCATGTATTGATTTAGGGCATAAACATAGCCAGCGTCGAGTCGTCTCTTCACAGGCGCCGAGTCGTCTCTGCACGGGTGTTGGAGAATCTGTAGTTTCCATGAGAGGCTGGATACAAACTGGAGCTGACGATCTGTATTTACCTCGGGACTAGCGTCCCGAGATAACAACAGAAAAGCATATGGGAAATAATTAGCGTAGCTGCTGTTCGCAATATTAATGCATTCAATCTGATTCAACTGTAGTATAAAATGTAAGTATTATGTGAATGCCTGGCTGAAGAGATGCGTCTTTAATCTAGTTTTAAACTGGGACAGTGAGTCTGAGCCTCGAACAATATCAGGAAGGCCATTCCAGAGTTTAGGAGCTAAATGTGAAAACGCTCTCCCTCCTTTAGTGGACTTAGATATCCTAGGAATGACCAGAAGCCTCGAATTTAGTGATCTTAAAGAGCGCGATGGATTGTAGGGCGATAGAAGTTCCGTTAAATACACGGGAGCTAAACCATTTAGGGCTTTATAGGTCAGTAGCAATACTTTGTAATTGATACGGAACTTTATAGGTAACCAATGTAGAGACGACAGAATTGGTGTTATATGATCGTATTTTCTTGATCTAGTAAGAACTCTAGCGGCGGCATTTTGGACTAACTGTAGCTTGTTTATTGAGGATGCAGGACAACCAGCTAATAAAGCATTACAGTAATCTAGTCTCGAGGTCATGAATGCATGAACTAACTTTTCTGCATCAGAAACAGATAGCATGTTACGTAGCTTAGCAATGTTTCTAAGGTGGAAAAAGGCTGTTCTTGTAACATATGAAATATGATTTTCAAAAGACAAGTTGCGGTCTAATATAACACCCAGGTCTTTTACTGTAGAGGATAAAGTAACAGGACACCCTTCTAAATTAAAGTTGTATTGTAAGAGGTTTTGTGGGCAGTTTTTTGGACTAATAAGTAATACCTCCGTTTTATCTGAATTTAATAGCAGAAAATTACATGTCATCCAGTATTTTATATATCTAATAGATTAGATATATACTGTGGTATTTTACCCAGTAAAGCTTTTAAAATAAAGATCAACATGATGTTTCCTCCTCAAGCACAGTGAAGTCCAATTTATCAACTCATATAAATTACAGTGATGTGTACGCACACTTGAATCAGTCACAAATCGTAAGGCAGCATGATAAACAACATCCAATTTTTTCAAAGTATTTAGAGGCGCATGCATATATATTATATCACCATAGTCCAATACTGGCAAAAAGGTACTTTGCACTAATCGTTTTCGAGCAACAAAGGAAAAACATTTTTTCAAACGAAAATAAAAACCCAATCTTGGTCTCAATTTCTTTAAAAGTATATCAATATGAGAACTAAAAGTAAATTTATCATCCAGCCAGATTCCAAGATATTTATAGGATGCGACTCTCTCAATCAAAGTACCATCAAAAGTTTTAATCATAAAATCATTTAGTGATAATTTAGAGCGTGTGAAGATCATGTATTTAGTTTTTTTTTTTATTCATCACCAATTTTAGATTATCAAGTGAAGTCTGAAATAAATTAAAAGCATTCTGTAAGGAATCCATTGCCACTTTTATGGATGAAGCCATTGTATAAATGATAGTATCATCTGCATAAAAGTGTACTTTTACGGTCTCTAATCCTACACCAGATAAGATATGTCTTCGCTGAGGAGCCGAGACTGAACTCAGGCGTTCCAGCGGTACAGCGGAAGTGGCAGGGAGACGTAACGTCTCCGTTCCCTACTCAGGGAACGAGGGTTACATGCGTAAACGAGACGTTCCCTTTCGTAGTCACTCCGAGTTACGTCGGATGACGACGAATGGGGTTCCCAGTGTAATCACGCCACCTCGACTGTCTTCCAGTGCCCTGCGTAAGTCTGAGCTCCCTGTCGTGAGACTGGCACAGACGAAGGACTCCTACTTAACAAAGGAATACCAAGGTACACTGGGAAGCATATCTCAGTGGAAATATGCAATCATGCCCAACCCGAAGGGGGGGACTTGGAATACACATATGACCCCGGGGGGCTGCATATGGAGTATCACTGGGGTGTCCAGCCGCAGGTGGAATATTTCAACCCCAGGGGTGGCAAGGTGGCTTGCCAAGGGAAAGACACATGCTCAGAGAGGCTTACAGTGGAATACACATGTGGGGGTCGCCCAGAGGGGGAACCATGCACATGGAAGCACCTAGCCAAGCGCGAAAGCTGCCGGTGGCATAACTCTGGCGTTGACGTCAACAGTGCTGGAGGAACTCAGGGCTTATTAGGCTCACCTGAGGAGAATATCGCATGTATCCAGTCCGTGGAGAGGAATGGCGAGCAAGCGAAGACACCTGAGCAGAATCTAGTACCGGCTAGTTGAAGCGAGTACATGAGAAGAAACTGGCTCCACTCAGAGATTGTAGAATCTCGCGAATGTGTTAGGTGTCGCCCAGCCTGCAGCTCTGCAGATGTCTGTTAGCGAGGCGCCATGCGCTAGAGCCCAAGAGGAGGCCACACTCCGAGTGGAGTGAGCCTTCACACCAAGGGGGCACGGTCGACCTTGCTGCTGGTAAGCCAAAGCAATTGCGTCCACTATCCAGTGAGACAACCTTTGCTTGGAGAGAGCCTTTCCCTTCAGCTTCCCACCATAACAGACAAAGAGCTGGTCTGAGGTCCTGAAACACTGCGTTCTGTCGACGTAAGCACAGAGTGCGAGTACTGGACAGAGCAGTGCCAAGGCTGGGTCTGCCTCATCCAAGGGCAGCGCTTGCAGGTTCACTACCTGGTCTCGAAAGGGAGTGGTTGGAACCTTGGGCACATATCCAGGCCGGGGTCTCAGGATCACGTGAGAGTTAGCCGGCCCGAATTCCAGGCACGCTTCATCAACCGAAAATGCCTGCAGGTCCCCTACCCTCTTGATGGAGGCCAATGCAACCAGGAGCGCTGTCTTAATTGACAGGAACTTAAGCTCCACTGATTGCAGAGGCTCAAAGGGAGCACTCTGCAGGGCAGTTAAAACCACTGAGAGGTCCCAAGAGGGAACGAGAGGAGGGCGAGGAGGATTCAGTCTCCTCGCTCCTCTCAGGAACCTGATGATCAGGTCGTGCTTTCCCAGAGACTTACCATCAACTGCGTCGTGATGTGCGGCAATGGCGGCAACATACACTTTCAGGGTGGAGGGAGACAGCCTACGCTCCAACCCTTCTTGCAGGAAGGAAAGCACGACACTGATCGGGCATTTCGTGGGTTCTTGATGTTTAGAAGAACACCAGTTGACGAAGAGGTTCCACTTCAACGCATAGGCATGTCTCATGGACGATGCTCTAGCGGAAGTGATGGTAGCCACCACCGCTGGTGGTAGGGTACTCAAACCTACCTCGTCCCGTCCAGGAGCCACACGTGGAGGTTCCAAAGATCGGGACGAGGGTGCCACAAGGTGCCCCGTCCCTGAGAAAGAAGGTCCTTCCTCAGAAGGATTGGCCAGGGAGGTGCTGTCGCGAGGAGTATAAGTTCTGGGAACCAGGTGCGGTTGGGCCAATACGGGGCAACCAAAATGACCTGCTCCTCGTCCTCCCTGATCTTGCGCAAGGTCTGCGCAAGAAGGCTCACTGGGGGAAACGCATACTTGAGGAGGCCCCGCGGCCAGCTGTGCGCCAGTGCATCCGTGCCGAGCGTGCCCTCGGTCAGGGAATAAAACAGGTCGCAGTGGGACGAGTCGTGGGAGGCAAACAGGTCTACCTGTGCGTCCCCGAACTGATCCCAAATCAGCTGAACGTCTGGGGATGGAGTCTCCATTCTCCAGCGAGAGGCCGAAGCCGAGACAGCTCGTCGGCCGCCTGGTTCAGGTCTCCCGGGATATAAATGGCTCGAAGCGACCTCAGATGCTTCTGACTCCATATGAGGAGGTGGCGGGCGAGTTGTGACATACGGCGGGAGCACAGACCACCTTGACGGTTGATGTACGCTACAGTCGCGGTATTGTCTGATCGGACTAGTACGTGTTGACCCCTGAGCAACGCACGGAAGCGGTGCAGGGCAAGACGCACAGCCAACAACTCGAGGCAATTGACATGCCAAAGGCGCTGGGGTCCTGTCCAGGCACATGGCGCCCCAACCCGTGGTGGAGGCATCTGTTGAGACCACAACATGCCTGGAAACTCGTTCAAAGGGCACTCTGGCCTGAAGAAAACTGAGGTTCGACCACCGGGTGAAGGTCTGACGGCAGGTCGGAGTCACTGGAACTCGGAGTGTGCCGTGATGCCATGCCCACCTCGGGACTCGATCGCGAAGCCAAAGCTGAAGCGGTCTCATATGAAGCAATCCGGGAGCCTCAGGAGCCTCTGAAATAGTTTCAGTTGAACCGCACTCCTGCCCTCGAACTGACGAAGGCAAGTCAGCAGTGACTGTGCGCGCTCGCTCGTAGGCTGCGCGCACATGGCGACCGAGTCGATTTCCATACCGAGAAAAGAGATCCTCTGCACGGGGCAGAGTTTGCTCTTCTCCCAGTTGACCCAAAGGCCCAGACGAGCTAGGTGCCGGAGCACTAGGTCCCTGTGTTCGCAAACCTGGTCTCGAGAGTGAGCTAGGATCAGCCAGTCGTCGAGATAGTTCAGGATGCGAACCCCGTGTTCCCGAAGAGGAACAAGGGTTGCCTCGACGACCTTGGTGAAGACGCGAGGAGACAGGGCTAGCCCGAAAGGGAGAACTGCGTACTGGTATGCCTGCCCCTCGAAAGCAAACCGTAGGAACGGTCTGTGTCGAGGAAGAATGGAGACATGGAAGTAGGCGCCCTTCAGGTCGATCGCTGCAAACCAATCCTGCGGCCTTATGCATTCGAAAATGCGTTTGGCCATGAGCATCTTGAACGGCATCCTGTGAAGGGAGCGGTTCAAGACGCGCAAATCCAGGATCGGTCGTAATCCACCGGATTTCTTCGGTACAATGAAGTAGGGGCTGTAGAAGCCGGTCTCGATCACACCCTTCGCCAGTAAGGTAGCGACCTCCGCTCTCATGACAGGGGCATTGCCACCGACTATAGTGAAGCGGACTCCCCTGAAGCGGGGAGGAGACTGCGCGAACTGAATCGCGTAGCCGAGCCTGATGGTCCTCGCGACCCAGCGGGACAGCCTGGGAAGCTCTAACCAGGCTTCCAGGAACTGTACCAGCGGGGTCATGCGGATCACAGACGTACTCTCGGTGGTGCAGCGAAGCGGAATGACTGGCCCAGGCGTGGGTGGCATAGCGGCCCGGTGCGGGGGCACGGTCATTAACCGCGTCCTGCCAGAGGAGGCCAGGGGAGGACCAGCGTCCCACCGGGGCGTGCTCTGGCAGGGGGCTGGCGACAGAGGGGGATGAGAGACGCGAGGCTCGTGAGCGGCGCGCACTGTCATCCGAGAGCTCTGTGTGCTCAGAGATGGGAGAGTGAGTTCTTTCTTTAACCACAATAGGGTACTGCCCGTCGAGGGACGAGCAGCGGGAGTGGGAAAACCAAGGATTCTCCCCCGGCCCGCCACCGGGGGAAGGAGCGGCCCTGCTACCGTCTCCTGAAAAAAACTCAGTGCCATCTCTGAACAGCCCGTCTCAGGAGCGCCGCTTTGCCTGGCGTTTAGCGGGACACGGGGCTGGAGAGGGCTGTGGCGCCTTCCTGCGGCTTCCTCCACGACGCAACCCAGATGGAGGCTGCTGCTGGGGCCGTGCGAGAGGGGCGGGAGCCGCAGGAGGGCGCCCTCGGCGGCGAGCAGACTGAGGCACCTGTGCCGACAGCGGGCCGTCGGGGCAGGACATGCTTGAGAGCCTCAGTCTGCTTCTGGGCGGTCGAGAACTGCTGGGCAAAGTCCTCGACCGCCCCGCCGAAGAGGCCAGCCTGGGATATGGGGGTGTCGAGGAAACGGGTTCGCTCGGCCTCCCGCATATCGGCCAGGTTAAGCCACAGATGTCTCTCCTGGACCACACAAGTGGACATCACCTGACCCAGGGAGCGTGCGGTCACCTTCGTTGCTCGGAGAGCAAGGTCGGTGGCGGCACGCAGCTCGTCAAAGAGCCCTGGGTCAGTCCTCCCCTCGTGCATGTCACGCAACATCTGGGCCTGGTAGACCTGGAGTGTTGCCATGGCATGCAGTGAGGAGGCCGCCAGCCCCGCAGCTCTATAGGCCTTCACCACAAGGGTGGAGGAGAACCTACAGGCTTTGGAGGGGTGCTTAGGGTCGCCACGGGAAGAAGCACCCTGGGGACACAATTGCATGGCCACAGAGCGTTCAACCTGGGGAACCCCAGTGAACCCTTTGGCAGCCGCCTGATCGAGAGGAGGCAAGGCGGAAGAGGTCGCCGAGCGATCACGGGAAGACAAGGGTGCCTTCCAGGACCTCGTGACCTCCTCATGCACATCTGGGAAGAAAGGCATTGGGGTTGGGCGCTGACGAGGATCAGCGGCCGCGCCCAAAAAACAATTGTCGAGCCGCGAGCGCACCGGACCAGGTGGCGGGGACCACTCAAGACCGATGGCCGCGGCTGCTCGGGAAAGCATGGCCGTCATCTCGGGATTAGACTCGGGCAATGCTGGAACACCCGAAGGTGGCAGCACAGCTGAATCGTCACTTCCCAAGGACTCCTGCCCACCTTGTGATGCAGCGATCGACATCACATCTTCCTCTGGAGCGCCGAATGAGACCCGCGTCAGAGGACTGTACAGCGGGCTCATTCGGAACACTCACGGGTTGCACAGTGCTAGACGGAGGTGTGGAGCGTGGAATAGTCGGCGCTTTGTTCCACACCGTAACCCTCAGGTCACCCTGGCCGCCAGCCGAAGTACCAGCTCTTGTGGAGCTCGTAGATCGGGGTGCGGATGAGGGGACTCTACCATGAAGGTCATTGAGTCTCGACTGCAACCGTGCGATGGGTATGTTCCCGCAATGGGAACATGACTCATCCACAAACGCTGCCTTAGCGTGCTCAATACCCAGACACACAAGACAGCGATTGTGCCCATCAGAGTCAGAAATGAATAGACCGCAACCAGAAGTGCACGGGCGAGGCATCTTTAAAAAGACGTGCCGCGTGCAAGCTCTTTTAGAAAGGAGATTTCTCCGCAAATGTTGAAGCGACCAGGGAGAGAACACACAAACACTGGCAAATCACTGCACAGATAAGCAGGGAATGTGCACTCGCTGGAACTCGCTGTCACACCAACACTTGGAGAGAGGCTCGTCTCGAAGAGAAGGAGAGATGAATCTCAGGATTGGCTGTGGAGTGAAGTACATCAACTTGGCTCCGAAGCGAAAACATATCTGCATGTTGCCAGCGCACTTCCTTATATACCCCCAGGGTGGGGCGGAGTTACGCTATGCAAATTCCGCAGACCCATGGCATTTCATTGCCATTGGCTCGTTTTATATACTCGAAGGTGATAGGCTTTCTAAGCGAAACCCCATTCGTCGTCATCCAACGTAACTCGGAGTGACTACGAAAGGGAACACCCCCATTAGCAATTAGTGCTTTCCACCTGATGAAATGAACGCGACAAAAAATCGACCAATCAGAATTTTGGTCGAGCCAGAAAGTATCAACCAATAATCGACTAGGAGATTACAGCCCTACAAAACAGATTTGATTTATAACCAAGAAAAACACCAACAACATATAAAAGCTGTAATTCAAATGAACCATTAAATAACAACTTATCATGTACCTGCAAACTGGGTCCAGCAGTTGAGGTATGTGCCATACATGGTGCTTCTGCCACATCATTTTTGTCTTTCTGTATCTATGTATTAAAGGGATAGTTCAGATATTTGAAGTGGGGTTTTATTGAGTTACCGACACAGAAGCTGTACTGTTGTGGATGGAGGCAGCTGCTTAAAGTATTTTAGATCAATTAATATCAGTTTAAGTGTATGCTATTGTTACATTCCGGCTCAAGGAAGTAACAAAATAAAGGGATCAGAGTCCAAAAATATATTCAACAAAATATTTATTTTATGTCTAGGGGTTAAATGATAAAGAAAATAGATGTTCAACAGCAAATAAGCAAACAATAAAAAGAAAAAACAATATGAAGGTCCAGCTCCTGAGCTGAGCATAGTAGGAAAAAAAATACTATGGAAGTCAATGGCTCCAGTTAACTGTTTGGTTACTGACATTCTTCAAAATATCTTCCTTTGTGTTCAGGAGAAATTCATACAGGTTTGAAACAACTTGAGGGTGAGTATATGATGACAGAATTTTCATTTTGAAGTGAACTATCCCTTTAAAGCCACTAGGTTCCATAGACAAAAACTTTTACCTCACAGAAGACGAGAGTTGCTGGTCTACCGCTGCTTTGGTCGGTTAGTTTTATTAGTTCCTAACCGTTTAAAATGCAAAAGTCACACAATAACAAAGATGAAAAATTACTGTTTTTGTCAAAGTAGTCTGGTGGCTTTAAAGTGTGTATGTCAGGTAAATTTTTTTTTTTTGATTAACACAAAATAGTTAGGGGAAATACACGTTTTCCAAGTTGATGTATTGTTTTGTATGTTTTTCAATACCTAAAGGCAGAATATAAGATGAAAAAGTTCGTTATTTTCAGTACTCACTTAAAACTGCTCCTCCCCCCAAACGAATCGCTTGACGTCATAAGAGGGAGACGTCTCCCCAGGTCGCTGAGAAAAATGTAGGAGCTGAGTTGTAGGCTACCACAGCTGTTATCTGTCAGATCGGTCAGATGTCTATATGACTGTCCCCAGTGTTTCCTCTGTTTTCCCGGTCTGAACGCGTACCTGTGTGTGTGCCTGGGACTGGGAGTGTCTGTGTGTCTCCTGCTTTGCAGTTTGAATTATGTCCTGTATGAACTGTTTACACCTGGCCTGGCCACTTCATGCGTTTTTTCAGATCGGATAACTATCTGATTTATCAAAACGATTCCATTTACACCTGGTCACATAAATGTTTGTTTTTTTGCGAAACGGATTTAAATCCGATCTTCAATTCCCGCGCTATATGCAGATTTAATGGAGTGCACGTCACCGAAAGCAACAGATATGAGCTGCATTTTATTGATCATCAGCTAATATTTCAAAATCAAAGACCGCAATAAGAGAGAGCGGCAACAGCCCTGGTAAGATCATTTCATTTCTTTACTTTTAATGATGATGATTGTGTGTTAAGCGTCTGTGACTTACTTTCACTTTGATTTGCTTTAGTTTGCACGTTGGCTTAATGAATAGATGCTCAGCTTCTCATCTGCGGTGATGCGTGTTCCAGTAGCGTCGTCATATCTGGCTATAACATTACATATAGCCTATCACACGCTCTCACACGTTTATTTTTTTAAGCATTTTTGGGAGGAGTACAATTTACATATGTGGTTTCAACAACCAGATGCATCTACTCTTGTCCAGTTTCGTCTGGAATGCGTCTCAGATCTCCTCCTGAAGTGGCTTGAGCGATCGGATTCAAATCCGTCTTGAATGCCTTTCGGAGGGCATTTACACCTGGTCTTTTCACGATTGGATAGCTATCCCATCTGAGAAAACGCATGAAGTGGCCAGGTGTAAACAGCCCGAGTATGTTTTTATGTTTCCACTGTTCGATCGCGCCCGCGCCCCTCTCTCTCTCTCTCTCTCTCTCTCTCTCTCTCTCTCTCTCTCTCTCTCTCTCTCTCTCTCACACACACACACACACACACACACACACACACACACACACACACACACACACACACACACACACACACACACATACACACACACACCAACCAACATATTCCAGCATTGCTATCTTGACATCGCAGCCTGTTCATTATAGCCACGGAGCTTCAGAGCTAAGGCGGAGCTACAGATTAGGTGTCCCTAAATAACCCGCGTATCTAACAGTAGTTCTGCATTAATTAATTTGCAGCGAGTTTTATTTATTTTTATACCGTGTATTCTCCGTGTATATTCATGCACCGAACCGTAACGCCCGTACCGTTTTGGTTCAATACGAATACATGTACCGTTCCACCTCTAAGTTATGCCTATACTTACTAAGACACCTGACCAACTCTCCACTGGTTCTCTTCACACCAGATATTTATGTTTCTTCGATAGGAATTATTTAAATTTCTGTTTGGCTCCTCATCTGTCTCACTCCTGGGAGACTCAAAATTGTATGGCTGTGGGCCATCGTAGGTTTGAGCGGGATTTTGGATCTCCTCAGACTCAAAACTCTCCATACTTGAATAGAACTTTTTTGGCACGTCTCCCTCTTCTGACGTCACAGCTCAGCTGTGTTTTAAAAATTTGATCTTGACAGAAATGGCTATAAAGCTTACTGTAGGGCAATTACAGTAATAATTTTAATGATAATTACATTTTCACTCAGACATCTAAACCTTTTTAAATATATCTAAAAAAAAAATTTAACCTGACATACACACTTTAACTAGAGCATAGATGAAGGCTTCAGTTCCCCACCGTAAAGGGCTGACAGCAAGGTAAAGCTGTGAAAATATTCTAAATATAACATGCACTTAAACTAATATTGCTTTTGTTGGTGTCTAAAATATGTTTAGCTGCTGCCCCGTCGGCAAACTGGTTGTGTGCCGACAGCCATCTACTGTTTGTAAAACACTGACTATTGATAAGAACACATCCTAACATTCCCTTTAAATTGAGTGTGTTTATAAAACAAACAACATTTTTTAAACATTGTAACATATAGCAGACATAAAGACATTCAGTAGCAGGTGAAAATAAATAAATAAATATATATATACAGCATACCATGGTCCTTGGGAAAGTTATCTCTTTTGGCAGAGTGATAAGCTGCTGCATGGACGAAATCATCTCAGGAAGACCTAGATTTACAGTGTCTGTTAGCAATTCCTAATACAAAACAAAACAAGAGAAATAGAATTCACTCAGCACGTGTCATTTGGATTAAAACTAAATCGTAGCCTATATAAGTAAAGTAAAACATGAACTGTTATCTGATTTATGTATAACGAGTGGTTCCCTATGTTACAGGTACTGGCTGGTATCATGTAAACGGCTTATATGCTCTCGCTCTGAAACAGGAGAAATAAATGAGACAGGGCAAAGTCTGCGTCCATTTCTCATCTCGCTCAGCAGAAAGAGCACCAAGAGGATTTATTACACAATCACAATTAAAATCCTACTTGGTTACAAACACACAATGTCTTCTCATGAAATACACAGTTTCAAAAATAAAATACAATTTGTCTTTTTTCAACTTTCAGCAATTACTGAGATATAAATTGTATATGATCAAATAAATCAAAATGATAATAACCACTGTTACCTTGTAAGTTGTCTCTTTTCAACTTAAATTAAAACTTAGCTTATGTTATCACTTGCATATAATTCCTAAATGCATTTTCCATTTTCAATTAGCAATCATTTTTACTCTTCCACAATGCATGAGCTGACAGACTTCTAACTTGTTTTTAAACCACTTTTAGAATTGATAACATTTGGTTTTAACACTAGCTTTTCACATATTACACAATATCATATATTTCAAAACTATTTAACCTTACAAAAATGTTCAAAGAACTAAAAATAAAACTCTGTTCAACGTGACCTTGGTAGTAACAGATGACGTCACCGGGCGCGAAAATTACTGCTATATATACATGTCCACATTTTCATAAAACAGCCTTGTTACACGGACCTTGAAACATTCAGCGATATGTAAACATATTACATTTCAGTTATTTAACTCAAGTTACTAATCTACCAACCTGAAACAGGAGAAATAAATGAGACGGCAAAGTCTGCGTCCGTTTCTCATCTCGCTCAGCAGAAAGAGACAGACCGAAAAGCGTGACAAACTGACGTAACGCCGCGGAAGCACAATAAGCGCCACACTGCCCCCTGCTGACGAACTCCACAATTACTCCTGATTTCTATATAAAATATATTAGTGCAAATAAATGGTAGAAACAGGTTAATTACCCCTGAACAAAGTTCAAAAACATTTCTTTATAAAATTACAAAGTTTACCACAAATGTGATCACAATTTACTGGGCATCACACGCTCCCTGACAAAAAAAAAATGGCTTCTGACATTTCCAAAAACCTTTATCTCAAAACTGTTTAACCCTTTTAACTCTTAACTTTGATTCTCAAATCTCTATTCAATGAACAAGCATAGTAGGTGGAATGTATGTGGCTGGAGCTTGGTAAGGATATGGTAAGTATGGTGTCTGAGGGTAATGGAGTGGATACGGATATGGCATACAATAAGGCGGTATGTATGGAAAGATTGAGTGCGCAGGTGTAGAGTGATGAGATGCTTCTATGACAGGTACATAAGGTGCTGTGTAACCAGTCATTGAATTAACTGTGGCGTGTGCCTGAACTGATGCTTCACCTAATGACTCATAAGTGAGGAAACGGCTTGGCCTTCTCTCATGAGCGGACCTTCTAACGTCTGACTGAGTGTTTTCTACAGGAGGGGTCAAAGGTCGAACTTCTGAGTCAGAGTCTTGGTGTCCATTGTTTTCTTCTTCCTCCACAGGTTCAGTGCATAAAGGTAGGTTTTCATCACCGTTGTGTCTTGTCTCAGTAGGATTTTGTAAGTGTTCAGGTACAGTATGACTTTCTCTTCTTACAGATGTCGGTCCTGACCCCCGAATCTCTGGATACCTGGTGCGTTGCTCCTGGTAGTTAGCAGGTCTTTCCTCTGTCCTTACGATTGGTCTCCTTAACCAGTATCCCGAGCCAGAATCATCATCTGAATCATTTTCACTATCCTCACTTGTGTCTGCTTGTATTTGAGTGTCTGTCATTCTGTCTTGGTTTTGTCTGTTATGTGTTTTCTTCTCAGGGATCGGTCTGGTGTCAGATGGAGTATCATCAACCGGTAAGTCGTTCACCAGCAACAGGAGATTACGGTGTAGTGTCCTGCTTTTCTGTTTGTTTCCAGTTTCAGGGCAGACAACGTTGACGTTCGACTATGTATATAGTCTTCTCCTAGTACGCCCTTAGTTTCCCTGGTCCTCCACGTTCACTAAGGTTACGGACCAGAACTCTGTCCCCTGGTTGCAGTCCCACCCCTCTTGTCTTCTTGTTATACATCACTTTTCCCCTTGCACTGGACTTTCTACTATTCTCGCTAGCAATGCGGTAGGCTTCTGTCATCTTTTCAGCCCATTTCTCTGCAAATCCTCTTGGTGAGTATGGTTCCCTTTCTCCAACCAATCCAAACAGCAAGTCGACTGGGAGATGTGGGTGACGGCCGTAGAGGAGGAAAAACAGTGAGTAGCCGGTGGATTCATGTCTGGTGCAATTATATGCGTGTATAACATGTGGGAGGTGGTCCTTCCACCATAGTTTCTCACTATCGGTCAATGTTCTTAACATCTGGAGGATGGTGCGGTTCAACCGCTCAGCTGGGTTGCCTTGTGGGTGGTAGGGCGATGTCCGCGAGTGGCCAACCCCTGATAAACGCTGCAATGATTGGAACAGTTTGTTCTCAAATTCACGACCCTGGTCATGATGTAGTTTGGATGGATATCCCAACCGGGGTATGAAATCATTGAAGATGCGCTCAGCAGCTGTTTTCCCGCTCTTGTTCTTCGTGGGGTATGCCTGAGCAAATCTAGTGAAGTGGTCAATTACTACTAGGATATATTCATATCCTCCACAACTGGTTTCCAGATGCAAGTAATCAATACACACAAGCTCTAAAGGGAAATTAGATGTGATACTGCCCATAGGAGCTCGAGTGTGTGTTGTGGGTTTCTTAGATCTGATACAGGGACATCTTCGGGTGACATGGTCTTCAATTTCTTTCGCCATAAAGGGCCAGTAAAACCTTTCCCGAGCAAGATGGAGTACTCTTTCTGTGCCTACATGACCCATCTCATTGTGTAGGTACTTCAGAGCTATTGACCTGTGTTTCAGAGGGAGGACTAACTGCTTGTGCTGGGTCGTCCTTCTGTACAGGAGACCATCTTCAAGGTGCAACTTACTCCACTCATGCAGCAGCTTTCGGGTGGCTCCACTTTACAGTTTGGCGTATGTCATCCGTCAGTTTTGTGTTTGACTCCTTTAATTCAATAATCTTGCCTATTGCTTGATCCTCTCTTTGAGCTTTAACAAGATCATCATGGCTGATAGTTGGCAGGTGACAATGAGGTTGCGGAGGATCCGGGGAACGCATGTTAAGTGCTGCAACCCAGGCCACATCCTTCCGTTCTGCTGCCTGACTCCCATCCCATGTACACGTACTGCCTCGTTCGAGAGCTCCTCTGTACAAACCACCTCATATTTCCCCATGTCCAATGGGAGCTGAGACAGTGTGTCTGCATCTCCATTTGATTTTCCAGGCCTATACCTTATGTCGAACCGAAAGTCTGATAGTTCTCCCACCCACCGATGACCAACAGCGTTGAGTTTTGCTGTACTCATGATATAGGTCAGGGGGTTGTTGTCTGTGTACACAGTGAAATGGGGAGCGTAGTACAGGTAGTCCCGGAACTTTTCACACACAGCCCATTTCAGTGCGAGGAACTCCAGTTTTCCACTGTGCAGGTGATAGTTACGTTCAGCCGGTGTCAAAGTCCTCGAGCCATAGCCAATGACTCTCAGCTTTCCATTCTGGCGTTGATAGAGGACAGCCCCCAGGCCCTGGTCTGAGGCGTCTGTATGCAGCGTGAAAGGTAGGTTGAAGTCAGGATAGGCTAAAACAGGTGGAGTTATAAGGAGATCTACCAGTTGCTCTAAGGCTTCCTGATGTTGAGGAGTCCAGTCAACAGGTTCTCGGGAAGGCAGCTGTGGGCGTTTGGTGGTTTTCCCACGTTTTGGAATCTGGGCTTTCCCTGGCTTGATTTGGAGCAATTCATAGATTGGCTTTGCGATCCTGGAAAAATCCTGGATGTATGAGCGATAATATCCTAAGAAACCCGTCAGTTTCCTTACCTCACCAACTGTCTGTGGTGTCTTGCTTGTCAAGGTTTTGACTGCTTCAAAGTCCCTTGGGTCTATCTTGACACAATCAGCTGACACAAGGCACCCGACGTACCTGACTTCTTGTCTGAACAGTTCACATTTTTCAGGCCTCAGTTTTACTCCGTGTTGTTGAAGAGTCTGGAGTACTTTACGGAGAGCCTCCACATGCTCATCGAATGTTCTGGCATAACAGAGCACGTCATCCAGATATGGGATGCAGCATTCATCCCTGAGTTTGCCTAGCACCTCCTCCATGCTCCATTGGAATGCTGCTGGGGCGTTTGAGAGTCCGAATGGGATACGGACCCATTCGTAGAGGCCCCACGGGGTGATGAAGGCAGTCAAGTGACGTGAACCCTAAGCGATGAAACCCTGATGGTAAGCTTTTCCCTGGTCGAGGATGCTAAACCAGTTATAGCCCCCCAGTGTATCTGTCAGGTCTTGTATTCTGGGCACCGGATGTCGATCAGGTACAGTCTTTTTGTTCAGGAGGCGATAATCAATGCAAAGCCGCAGGCTGCCATCTTTCTTCCTAACACAGACAACTGGGGCAGCATATGGGGACTTGGACTTGACTATCCATCCTTTCATCAG
This sequence comes from Squalius cephalus, assembly GCF_949319135.1. NCBI lineage: Eukaryota > Metazoa > Chordata > Actinopteri > Cypriniformes > Leuciscidae > Squalius > Squalius cephalus. The sequence goes on along the minus strand of NC_137127.1, from coordinate 33,728,611 downwards.
CAACTCCTGCACGTATTCCTTTACCTCTTTAAACAGTGGCTTTGGGACTGCTGAGTATGCTCTCTGTATAGGGATTTCATCTGTGAGGGTGATCGACATTTGTAGGCTTGGTAAACATCCAATATCGTTGCTGTCACATGCGAAAGCTCCGGCTTCTTCACACAGCATTTTGTTGACTTTTTCCCTTTGTGTCTCATCAAGGTGACTGAGGTCGATGGAAGGTTGCCATGACGATGGACGGGCATCCACAGGTGTTGATACAGCACTGTTGACAGTCACTGTGGGCTTGGGTGTTTCAGGCGAGTCTATGGCCGTCACTTTTTCAACGCAGTGGATGCTACCAAGTGCTGTTTTTCTCGGCAGAGTTACTGTATGTTTAGTGTTGTTACCCACAGGTACAGCTACATAGGGTTTTCTTGGATTTTGTACCTCCAACAGACCTTCACCCACGTCCAGTTCTGTCACTTGCACATTGTTGTCATCAGGCTCAAATACGAAGACTGTGTCAGATGTACTCATGTGAGGAGGAAGTTGGCACTTGACCCAGGCTACCTGACCTGCTGAGATAATGTCCTGTCTGCCTGTCCGTAGGCGCCCGCACTGCACAGAGGGTTTGCTGGCTTGGATGAAGCTCACCATTAGCTCTGCCTTCTCTGCTGGTATACACAAGGCATTACAGAGTAGGATGACGAGGGTTGAAATCAGCTTTTTAGGTTGTTCTTGTATCATCTCTTCCAGCACGTTGAAACCTAGCAGTTGTCTCTCCAGAGCGAGACTGCTGACAAGAAAAGGCACAGTGATTGACAGATTAGGGTCTTCATTCCCCATCAAATTGACTGTAAGAGCAACCCAGCCATCAAACGGGAGGACTTCACCGTTCACTGCATACACCCGCAACTCGTCTTCGTCACCAATTATGTCACTGAGTGGTCTAACAGGAGTGTCAGGTAGATATTTACTCTTCCAGTCTCTATCAGTCATATTGACTTGAGCCCCAGTGTCTAGCAGATCACTGACTGCTAATCCATTTAGGTTACAATGGGTGAGAGCTCTCCTTCCAATGAATTTGGCTAGGCGTTCCCTTTTGCTGTGAGGTAAGTCATGAGTGAATGGATTGGTTGTCTTGTTTGGTTGTTTCTGTCTCTTTTCTGTTATTTTGTCTTTTGTTTGAGTGTTTGAGTCTTTTGGTGGATCAGTATGACAAGTGTCAGGTTGGGACGGTTGCTGAGACCCGGTCACTGTTTGTCCCTCGGCAGGGACCGGCTCCAGTTTCCCTGACGTGGTGGTCTTTTTAAACAGCCCACTGCCCGGTGGCCTTCTTCACCACAGAGGAAACAGTGAGGGCAGTCGGGACGATTTTGCTCCACACACTTGTCACAGCCATATGGTTTCTCTCTCCTGTGGTCTCCTCTGCCTTTCCCATTGTGGTTGAACTGTCCTGCCACCTGTGTCTGCATTGATTGTCTCATGAACTCAACCGTACTTGTAAGCTGTTCAAGTTTTTCTGTTAACTGCTGGATCACATCTGTTTTTGGCACCTTCTCCTTTACACTAGGACACTGTGCAGCGTTGACTTTAGACTGAGCACCTTGCACATTTGTTAGTTTTTGGCGGGTGGCGGGACCCAGCCTTCGCTGCCTTTCACTTTCATCACACATCACTTTCTTCATCTGTTTTAAGATTGCCTCATCCGATACTCTAGTGTCCACAAGCAATGGCTTCAGCTCTCTGCGGACATCATCATGTTTATGACCTAGGCCCTGATACACGTTGTGGAGAAACACATCCTGCACTGTGCTTGCACTGTACTTGACATCTGTGTCAGCATGTTTGGAGGACAGCATGATCTTCTGCCTAAGTCCTATGGCTCTGTACAGGAACTGTTGGGGTGTCTCATTCTCTTTTTGTTTGGTGCACATGAGCTCCTGGAACAGCTCGGTGTTACTTTGCTCACCCAGGTGGGAGTGAAGGAAGGCTTTTAGCTCTTCTACAGTCAGATCATCCTTATTCATCAACATGTCTTTAAAAGTTCCTGGCTTGATGACTTTGAGGACGGCTCTTACAACCTCTGCATCACTGAACTGTTCCTTTAAACCGTCTTCCATCTGCCGACAGACACTGTTATAGCTGAGATCTGACCCCTGGTCCCCAATCTGACCCCCCTGGATCTTCAGTTCCCTGCGATGAAGGTAAGACAGCTCTCTTAAGGAGAGCAACTTGTCATGTGTTAATGGTGTTGAGTGTTCACTTGAACCTCTGGTACCTGCTACATTACTACTCTGTGTGGTGAGTCCTATCTTTACAGATGACTGAGGTACAGACTGTGGAGTGGGTGTGTGTTTGTACTGCATAATTTTCTTACTCATAACTAGTAAGCATTTTCTGCAGCTCTGTATCATGTGTGTCACTAGCCGTAGAGGGTGTCATGTGGGTTGCACTAGCAATCCCAAAATCAGTAGCATCACTTTCATCAGTTGGGTTAACATTATCATTAACATGACTTACATCATCCCCACTGCCCGATACATCAATTGCTACTGCAACTTGTGAAGTACGACCCTGACTAACCTCAATTGACTAACCTGTCGATTACCTCCCTTAGGTTTAATAGATGTGCCATCCCAGAATCCTCTAACTCTAGTAAAGGCCCACTGGACATGAAACTGCAAATGTACTCAAAACAACCCTCCTCATCTGTAGGATTGATGCGAGACTCATCCGTTCCTGGCACTGCACCCACTGACTTGGCAATCTGGAACAGTTCATCTACGGAAAGAGTGAGCAGGGTCTTTTTGATGTCCCACACCAACCTTTTCCTCTCACTATCCGCCATAACTGCTTCCCAATTCCACGCACTTGGTCACCAAAGTCCAGGATTACAATTCACGTGCTGTTCTTGACGAGTGGTGATTTCAGTACTGCACAGTCATCATTCGTTGTTTATTACCAGTAACCTCTTCATTAGTAGACAGGATCGGTGTTATTTGTTGATTTCTTTCACTGGCTGCAGCTCGCTGGTTGCATCAGGTCACTTTTGGTCCGAGGTTGCAGTATCACAGGATCAGCTTCCGGCTACAAGGTGGGAGTGATCCCGGACGAGCCCCCAATAAACTGTTACAGGTACCGGCTGGTATCATGTAAATGGCTTATATGCTCTCGCTCTGAAACAGGAGAAATAAATGAGACAGGGCAAAGTCTGCGTCCGTTTCTCATCTCGCTCAGCAGAAAGAGAAAGACCGCAAAGCGGAACAAACTGACGTAACGCCGCGGAAGCACAATAAGCGCCACACTGCCCTCTGCTGACGAACTCCACAATTACTCCTGATTTCTATATAAAATATATTAGTGCAAATAAATGGTAGAAACAGGTTAATTACCCCTGAACAAAGTTCAAAAACATTTCTTTATAAAATTACAAAGATTACCACAAATGTGATCACAATTTACTGGGCATCACACCTACATTATTACAGGATGTTTGCCGGTTAAGAAGTTCAATGAACGCAAACATCCGAAGCGCGTGCCCCTCAAACCAACGTCTTGATAGACAGCGCGCGAATATTGAATTGAATTGTCTTTCACGTCTTGCGCTTGAACGGATGAATTCACACAAGTTTATGTAAAAACGCCCGTCTTGATGAGTATCCCAGAAAACAAAGTCGGTTATATCTCAAGTGAACGTCGCCATGTTCAATTGGGGTCCGTGCGTTTGGTCTTAAAAGAGCAGCAGTCTAATAAACCTGCTGCTGTGTTTTAATGTTAATCAAACAAAGGACAAATAAATTACTCACTGCTCTTGACTAAATAGGCTACCCTTTTCAACTTAAAATAAAAATATAATTAAAAACAAAAATATCCATCTATATTTAATTTATACAGTAATGAGCATGCATTTTTTTCACATTTGATGACTTTATTCAAATTTCTGTACCTGTTTGATCACCCGAAAAACTCTAAAAACACTGTTTATTTCATTTGTAGCCTTTCTTTGTTCTATTGTATTTATTTGTCCTATTTGTAATTCGATTATTTGTTCTTATTTTGTTACTGACTGTTTGTCTTTAATAATGTTTTAAATTCACATTAATTAGGCTGGTAGTTTTTGTTGTATAAAAATTGGATTAAATAATTGATATTTCACTGGTATCTAAACATTTGTACCACTGACCCAATCCTCAGCACTGAGCCCTGCTGAATCAGCTCTAAATATGTGCTGTGCTATTAAATGAAAGATAAAATATGATAGAGCAATAGAATGAACAGTAACAGTAACAGAAGCTCATACAATGCATTTTAGCAGGCTTAATTAAGCATGAAAATAACTGAAATAAATATATATTTGATGAACAAATTAAGCCAACTAATATGATTTATATTCTTTTGGCTCATCTACTACATTTGAAAATTACAAATGCAATGACAATTCAGGTATCGGTATCGGTACTTGGTATCGGCGAGTACCAAAAATGAAAGTATGGGTATCGGATCGTTCTGCAAAAATTGGTATCGGTGCATCCCTAATTAAAAAAAATTTGTTGTTGAAAAAATACAATCGTTTCACGCTAAATTAACGCTGCAGCCCGTCTGAGATATAGAGCTATTTCGCATGGCTATGAGCATGATATTAAGTATATGATAAGTATATAATACAACTTTCATTCTTCAGGTCAATCATATTTTCATAGGAAAAAAATCTATTTCAATATCCTTTCAATGGTTAAGGTGATTTTCCCATGCCTGACAGCACTGGTCAATGGATTGATCTCTATGACGTGAAACATTAGATATCATATGTAATTTGAGTAAAAAAATAAAATAAAGATATTGTTTGATAAGTGCTGATTGAAGTCCTTGAAATCCAAAAAAGTAGTGCTTGAAAAGTCCTTGAAAGTCCTGGAATTTCATTTTACAGAATCTGTACAAACCCTGGGCAGATCAATAATATTGTTGAATATTAAATGTCCCCAACTAAGCAAGCCAAAAACCAAGGCAACAGTGGCAAGGAACCAAATCTCCATCAGGTGACAGAATGGAGAAAAAAACCTTGGGAGAACCCAAGCTCAGCCTGGGGCTAGTTCTCCTCTGGCCAACGAGCGAACAGTGTATAATTATGATCCAGGCAGCATTACAGGTCAGAAGTCAGATTGGTCGTGTCGATGAGGCCTTCCCAGGGCTGATGAGGCTGGCACTTCAGGGATGCATCATGGATGGGTCCAGGTGCAGGTCCACCATCTGATCTGGATACGGCCGGGGTCCAGCTAACTTCAGTAAACAGGGAGAGACTGGATGAGACTTCAGGACTGCGTTGTCATCATGTCCAGGCACAGGTCCTTCATCGGATCTGGATACGGCCTGGATCCGGCGGACTGCGGTAAACCTCGGATAAACAGAGAGACTAATATTAGCGTAGACGCCATTCTTCTTATTATGTAACGAGTACATCAGGATTTATGGGAAGTGTTCCCGGTTCCGGCTGACCTATGCAGCCTAACATTGAATTATAGAAGTCTATAATGTGTTATGTGTATATGCTAGGTTAAAGAGATGTGTTTTTAGTCTAGCTTTGAACTGACAGAGTGTGTCTGCTTCCCGGACAATGTTAGGAAGACTGTTCCAAAGTTTTGGTGCTAAATAGTAAAAGGATCTACCGCCGGCAGTCGATTTTGATATTCTAGGTATTATCAACTGGCCGGAATTTTGAGATCGCAATAGACGTGAAGGACTATAATGCATTAAGAGCTCGCTCAAGTACTGCGGAGCTAAACCATTTAGTGCCACTCATAATAGCATTACAATAATCTAGCCTTGATGTCATGAACGCATGAACTAATTGTTCTGCATTTGTCAATGAGATGACGTATTTTAGATGGAAAAATGCGGTTTTACAGATAATAGACACGTGACTTTCAAATGAAAGATTGGTATCAAAGAGCACACCCAGGTTCCTAACTGACATCGAAGACTTGACAGAGCAGCCATCAAGTGTTAGACAGTATTCTAGGTTATTACGTGAGGAATTTTTTTGTCCAAAAATTAGAATCTCTGTTTTTTTCAGAATTAAGTAGTAGGAAATTACTAGTCATCCAGTTTTTTATATCAGCTATGCATTCCGTTAATTTTGTGAATTGGTAAGTTTTGTCAGGGCGTGAAGAAATATAGAGCTGAGTATCATCAGCATAACTAATTAACATAACTAACTAATTCTTGTCAATATTTTAAAAAACAAAACAAAGTAAGTCTTTACTATCACTTTTTATCACTAACACATCCTTGCTGAATAAAAGTATTAATTTCTTTTAAAAAAAAACTATTGAATGGTAGTGTAAATTGTTAAAAAAGATTTTTATTTTTAAATAAATTGTTAATTATTAACTTTTTGTTTATTAAAGGGTAACACTTTAGTTTAGGGTCCAATTCTCACTATTAACTAGTTGCTTATTAGCATGTATATTACTAGGATATTAGCTGTTTATTAGTACTTATAAAGCACATATTAATGCCTCATTCTGGATGACTATGTTCTACATCCCTTAATCCTTCCCAATTCCTACCCAATACCTAAACTTAACAACTGCCTTACTAACTATTAATAAGCAGTAATTATGAATTTATTGAGGCAAAAATCATAGCTAATAGTTAATAAATAGTGAGAATTGGACCCTAATCTAAAGTGTGACCCATCAAAGAATCCTGAAAAAAGTATCACAGGTTATTAATAAAATAATATATTAAGCAGCACAACTGTTTCCAACATTGATAATAAATCCACATATTAGAATGATATCTGAAGGATCATGCGACACTGACGACTGTATAATGGCTGATGAAAATTCAGTTTTGCATTACAGAAATAAATTATATTTTAAAGTATATTAAAATAGAAAACCAATATTTTAAATTGTAATAACATTTAACAATATTGCTGTTTTTGCATGAATGTGCATGTTATTCATGTTATGGAGGAATGCACAGTGCATGCAGTTAGTGTGGCCTCAATAGCACTGCAGTAAGTAGTGTGCTGTGTGCATGGGATTGAAGAATGTGCAGGGTAGAAATTCAACTGAAATTGCATTAAATCTGGTTGTTTTTACCAAGATTATGCTGGGATAATTCCCAGTTTATTCAAATTAATTCCCATGGAAAGTTTCCAGCCTTGAAAATTCCCGGAATTTTGCACCCTACAAAAAAGTAAAAGTAACTTTATTCTTTATTCCCCCAACTCTGTTGTTTTTTTTTTCTTTTTTCTCTGCTTATATTTTAATATTCATTTGTCTGAATAATGAGTGTGTTGCAGGTCTTTTATTGGTAGTTTTCTCCCCTCGTCTCACCCTCTACACTCCTACTTTTCCACAGCTTTATTTATTTATTTAGTCTTTTTCAAAGCTGAGGTGTGAATGACCAGGCTAAAACAGGAGGGTTTTATGACACTTTAAAGCAGTTTATTCTGCAACATAACAAAATGTGAAAAAATAAATAAAGGGATATGAATACTTTCGCAAGGCACTGTATATATGGTTATCATATTTTATTCAGAAAATGTAAAAGAATGACAAAATGGATGTTTGCCAGCCAGGTCACTTAAACAAAATGCCTTTGAGACAATCAGTTGTAAAGGGATGTGAAACTGTGAGAGGGAACAGTGAATTGGAACCAGAAGACAGAAGTGGTGACTGTTGTATCACTTCCTAGATCAAGCAGCAAATATGCAAATTTACAAAAAGACACAAAGACTCAGTCTCGCTCTTGAGTTGGAATATTTTAAATTCTCAGTAACGTCTCTAAACAGGTGTATGTGGCAAAATGCTGTTCTGTGACATCTATGCAGGTTAGTCAAAACAGAACCCTATATATTCATAATGGAACATTTCTCTACTCTGCAGTATGTTTTTTTTTTATATAATCTGTGCTGACAAACTGACACAGTGTATTATAAACATGATAGATTCTATTATTTAAAGCTCCTGGTGTTATTTATTACTATTATTATTAGTTTTGTTTGCTTTCTGTTTACAGTTGTAGCAAATTAGCTCTATGAAATACACTGAAAAAAATGATTCGTTGAATTCAATCAATTTTTTGGTTGCACTCAATGCATTTGTTTAAATGTAGGTAAAATCAATTAAATTGAACTTCAATTTAGTAATTAGTAATTCCACCCCTATTTAATTGTTACTTCTACTTAACACATTTAGTTGAACTTAATCAATTTGATTTAGTTTCATTAGTATAAAACATTTTATAATTCCACCCCTATTTAATTGTTACTTCTACTTAAATTATTTATTTATTTATTTATTTTGAGTGTTCAAAATTATTCAGCTTAATCTACTAGTTAAACATATACAGCAGTATTTAATTGACAGGATGAGAGGTTGTTAAACGTCTTTCAAATACACACAGAAATGACTTTGTTTTAATCTTATCTTTAATAGCTGCTTTTTTTAAATAGCGAACATGTTTAATTAACAGTCAGTTTCTTTGTGGGTACAACACCCTTTCTGTAGAAATGTTAAAACTCACATTGTACAATTGGCCACATAAATATCCAACATATCAACATTGCCCTTATGTGGCAATGGGCCACAGAACATTTGTTTGTGAATCCTTAAAACTCCATTAATGTTAAAAACAGAAGTGCTGAGTTGAGTGGAATTGAGTGAATCCCTAATACAACAGTGCTAAAACTGCATATAAAAGTGCTGACTTAACATTGCACATAAAAAAATAAAAAATTTGTAACAGGCACCAGTACATTTGTTTGTGAATCATTAAAAAATGAACGCTAAAACTGCTACAAATAAAGTGTTTACATTTCATGCAACAAATTGCAATTTGAATGGTAGTTTCAATGGTAGTTTTTGAATGTTACTTTTGAACTATAATTATAGAGGTCTTGAAAGGAAATAAAAGTGCAAGATACAGGCCGTGACATCTGAACAAATTTCATGATAAGCCTGAACATCCATGCCTGCTGCAAAATTACAGCATTAAAGGGGTCGCACACCGGACGAGAAGCACAGCGCCGCGTCTAGGACAACTCGAGGTATCGCACACCGGATGCGCACTTTCTCAGTTTATGGCCAGCAATATTATGTTTAAGGACATTATGGAATTAAGATAATGTCTGTAGTATGTTATGATTGTACTGTACAATTAAATACAATCGTTGCTAAGTCTGCAGTCTGAACACTTTACCTCAGAGCGATCGTTAAAGGGCCCCTATTATGGATTTTTGAAAATGACCTTTCATGTAGTGTGTAACATAGCTCTAAGTGAATGAAAACATCCTGCAAAGTTTTAAATCTGAAAGTGCACCGTATATAAAGTTATTGTCTTTAAAAAGTAAGAGTTGACTCTGAGTCGCTGAAATTAATTGTTTTTCAAATGAGTCATAAGCCGTTTCGTTGTGACGTCAAGACGAAACATTAGCATATTGCCCACCCACTTATTGTGCACGCATACACCAGGGAAAACTTGAACCTCCTCAGACACTGCAGCTGATTCCTGTGGATACTGGACAGCATCATGTCGAGAAGACGCTGTCCTCTATGTGACTGTAAAGCCAGTTTTTTTTTCACTGCCCAAGGACGATCATGTGAAGAATCAGTGGTTAAAATTCATCTTTACCACTATATCACAGCAGTATAATCCTAAACTTTTGCTGTGTTCCCTTATTTTACTGACGACTGCTTCTCAAAATCTCGGAGTTCAATGCAGGATTCACAAACTGCTTGCTCTTGAAAGATTTTTATATTGTGTAGGTCTCCTGCTAACTGGCTATAACTCACATTATCACTATCTTACTGAAATACTTCTGCTAATCAGTTGTGGGCCACTATTACCTATAACTGTGTCTATTAATGCAGATTGTCTGTCGTTCTCACTACTTTGAGGAAATATTTGTTTTACCAACGTAAATGTTACATCAGATCATTCACTCTAGTGCTCGGCTAATGTATACATTGCATACATGCACTGTGATTGATACAGTTTCCACGAATTCACCGCAATATATTAGAAAAATACTCAGTAAATAAATTAGTACAAGTAAAATAATCGGTTTGTTGATGGACATGCACTTGTTAATGTTGATGGAGATGAATTACAGTTGTAACATCTCATATAATGTACCTCAAACTGAGTAGCGTATTGTTGAGAAACGTCCTGCTCGAGTCGTCCTTGCGATGGAGGTCCGGGTTGAATCACTAGTTCTTCCAGTGTTTCATTATTGGACTCGCGTTCGGATTGATATGGTAAAATTGACGTCATCGTTCGTTACTGTGTTTAGTTTACAGTGTAGGAAGCCTCAGGACAAGCAGAGCTGACGTTATTATGGCAATGGGCGTTTTTTGTTTTCGACGCGCTGTACACGGTAAGCCTATCACAACAGACTGAGCTGTCTGGCCAATCAGAGCAGAGTAGCTCATGGAAAGGCGGGAGAGATGATTGATTCATTTGACGAGTCGTTTGAGAATCATTGAAAATGTAATGATGTGCAAATGTATATTATGAGGAAATTAAACAGTTTTTTACCTTTGATGCATGTAAACATGTTGTAGGAGACTCCACAACAACATTAGGAAACTTTAAAATAGCATAATAGGGGCCCTTTAACTGAATGAATTGAGAATATCACCTGAAAATCCGATAACATCAGCAATTTTCATTCAAGCAGCTGATTTCTGTAAATTAATGTAAAACTAAATGTATATTGCAGCACAGAATGAAGTCAGTGCCCACCACAATTAATGGCACCCCTGGTAAATATGATCAAAACTGGCTGTAAAAAATAAATCTGCATCGTTTATTCTTTTGATCTTTCATTCAAAAAATGTAGTAAATGTAGTAAAAAATGTACTTTCATTGAAGTAAAAGAATTGAAAGTGGGGAGGAAATCACATTATGAAATAAATGTTTTTCTCCAAAACACGTTGGCCACAATTATTGGCACCCCTAGAATTTTTTACGAGTAAAATATCTCTGAAGTATATTCCCATTAAAGGGTTAGTTCTCCCAAAAATGAAAATTCTGTCAGTAATTACTCACCCTCATGTTGTTCCAACCGCGTAAGACCTTCGTTCATCTTCGGAACATAAATTAAGATATTTTTGATGAAATCTGAGAGCTGGATCACTTCTCCATAGGCTGCTAGGTGACCGAAACTTGCTGGCCCAGAAAAGTTATTAAAGACATCGTTAATATAGTCCAAGTGACTACAGTGGCTTAATCTTAAGTATATCAAGCGACGAGAATACTTTTTGTGCGCAAAAACAAACAAAAATAACGACTTTATTCCACTATTCATTTCCTTCTCTCTGGGCCTCTAGTTGGTTCACGTAGTGTTTTTGCGCTGCGCGTCTGTGTTACACGTCACCACGTAGGCTCACTATTGGCCGACGCTGGTCATGTGTGTGATGCGTGATGACGTGCAACACAGACGCGCAGCGCAAAAACACTACGAGGCCCAGAGAGAAGGAAATGAATAGTGGAATAAAGTCGTTATTTTTGTTTGTTTTTGCGCACAAAAAGTATTCTCGTCGCTTGATATACTTAAGATTAAGCCACTGTAGTCACTTGGACTATATTAACGATCTCTTTAATAACTTTTCTGGGCCAGCAAGTTTCGGTCACCTAGCAGCCTATGGAGAAGTGATCCAGCTCTCAGATTTCATCAAAAATATCTCAATTTGTGTTCCGAAGATGAACGAAGGTCTTACGCGGTTGGAACAACATGAGGGTGAGTAATTACTGACAGAATTTTAATTTTTGGGTGAACTAACCCTTTAATATTTACCTTTTTTAGTACACCAGGGTGACTAGGAACATGAAACTGTCCAGCTATGACTTTGTGTTTCACAGGAGTTTAAATATGAGGAAACACAAAGGCCAAATCCCCTTAATCATCCATCACAATGAGTAAAACCAAAGAATATAGTTCTGATGCGTAGCAAAAGATTGTTGACCATCACAAAATAGAAAGTGGCTGTAAGACAATAGCTAAAGAATTGAAAATCCCCATTTTGACCATCAGGGCAATAATTAAGAAGTTCCAATCAACTAAAGATGTTATGAATCTGCCAGGAAGAGGACGTGTGTCTATACTGTCTTAATGCACGGCGAGGATGAAAGTTTGAGTGGCCAAAGACTCTCCAAGGATCACAGATGGAGAATTGCAGAGATTAGTTGAGTCTTGGGGTCAGAAAGCCCCCCAAAAAAAAAAAAAACCTACATCCCCACATGTTGTTTGGGAGGGTTTCAAGAAAAATCCTCCTCGCTCCTCCAGAAACAAACTCCAGCAAATTTAATTGTCAGACATGACTGGAACTTCAAACGGCACAGGGTTCTGTGGTCAGATGAGACTAAAAAAATAGCTTTTTGGCAGCAAACACACTAGATGGGTTTGGTGAACACAAGGATAAAAAGTACCCCATGTGTACAATTTAATATACCGTTGGATCTTTAATGTTGTGGGCATATTTTCCTGCTGGAGGTCCTGGACTTCTTGTTCAGATACATGGCATCGTGGATTCTATCAAATATCAACAGATAAAAAATCAAAACCTGATGCCTTCTGCTAGAAATCTTATAATGGGCCGTGGTTGGATCTTCCATCAGGACAACGATCCAAAACAAACATCAAAATCAACACAAAAATTTGTTGCGGAGCACAAAATGAAGCTTCTGCCATGACCGTCCCAGTCCCCTGACCTGATGAGTGGGCTGAACTGAAGAGAAGAAGCACAAACATGGATCTGGGAATCTGAAGGATCTGGAGAGATTCTGTATGGAGGAATGGTCTCTGATCTCTTGTCAGGTGTTCTCCAAACTCATCAGGCATTATAGGAGAAGACTCAGAGCTGGTATCTTGTCAAAAGGAGATTGCAAAAAGTATTTAATAAAAGGGTGCCAATAATTGTGGCCAACGTGTTTTGGAGAAAAACATTAATTTCATAATGTGATTTCCCCCCCCCCCACATTCAATTCTTTTACTTAACCCTCAGATGGTCTTCGTTTCGGAGTCACATCCTGGGCCTTCCCGGTCAGAAGTGACCGGAGGCCTAAAAATGAAACTTCCTCCATCCCAGTAAAACCAATGCAATTTATTTTTGTTCTATAATATTTATTCTTTTTAATTTTGTATTTTGAGATAATTTTATTGAATTTATTAATATTTATGCAATATTTATGGTCTATTTTTGCCATTGAAAATAATTAAAAGATTTATATAAATATATGCATTTTTAAAAAAAAAAATTATACAGTATTTTAGTTTAATATAGAGTCTAGGCCTTCAAAAAAAAAATGTTTGAAGCAGATTAGCACCATCTGGTGAGAGTATGGAGAGAAAGCGTAGGAGCATGGTGTAACCACTAGATGGCATATACAGTTCTCTATGGAGAGGCATGTGAATTCCCCAGCTGTTTATGGACACATTTACTTTTTTTTTGTACAGAATTTGTAACAAAAAATGCAATTCATTCAATTATAACACTTTTTGTAAAATAATATTGCATTTTTTTTTTTTTTTTTTTTTTTTTTTTTTTAATTTTCAATTTCCCATTCATTTTCTATGGGGGTCATTTTTGACCGAAGACCACAAGTGTGACTATTTTTTTTACGACCACTTAGCATGCTCGAATCATGACCTCAATTTTTTTGTGTGTACCTAATGCCATACAAGTCACCAAGTTTCGTAACATTCCAATGAAGCTGTGATTTTTAAAAATTCAAAACAGATTTTTTGTAATCAAAATTTATTGGTGTTTATGTGTATAAAAGTGTGTGTGTATGTGTGTGTGTGTGGGTGGGTGTGTCTTTTTTGTACTCTTGATGTTGTAGAGTGTCACCCCTTTACAGCGGTGTACTTTTTTTTAGGATTGAGGCCGATTTGTAGATTGTACACACAAAAATTCGGAGAATTTTATTTTTTTTGTCAATTTCCCATTCATTTCCTATGGGTCGGTCATTTTTGACCGAAGACCAAAATCGTCACTATTTTTTTTACGACCACTTAGCATGCTCGGATCATGACCTCAATTTTTTTTTGTATTCACATACCTAATGCCATAAAAGTCACCAAGTTTCATAACATTCCGATGAAGCTGTGATTTTTAGAAATTCAAAACAGAAAATTTATCGGTCAGAAATGACCGAGGACCGTCTGAGGGAATGAAAGGTTAGAATTTTGCAAATTTTTTGAATGAAAGATCAAAAGGATAAACGATGCAGATTTATTTTTTACAGCCAGTTTTGATCATATTTACCAGGGGTGCCATTAATTGTGGAGGGCACTGTACATTAACGACGATTTGAGACAAATAAATGTAAATTTAATATAAAACTATGTAAATGGCGCTCTGTGGCGTAGCAGGATTTTGAACAAGGTCCTGAGCCGTTGCTGGGCACCGCCGGTGTGTGTACACTCACAGAGAATAATGTGTTCGAATTTTAAAGACGTGGCGCTGCGCTTCTCGTCCGGTGTGCGACCCTGTTTTTCAGTCCTAGAATTTTAGGGGTGAGTCTTTCAGAATCCATCTGCATAAGGACTTTCTGAAGAAATTCATAGTAGTATTTTAGTTCTTTTGGGTATGCCAAATTAAACACATAGGCTTGTGCAAAAGATTTGATCTCCTCAAGAATCATTACTCTGCCAACAACAACTCCAATATCGTCATAGTCTCCAAGAACTCCTCCTTCCTTTTTTGCCCATGGTGATGTTTGTCAGGTCAGTCAAGAAGTCATCTCTTTGACTGTCCTATATTTAAATAAAAAGAAACTGTTATTAGACATTATTTTTTTATTCATAACTGTTTGTCAAGTCTATACAATCAACGGTATTTTTAAATTAACTTTTTACAAAACAGACAACTGATGGACTCATACACTAAATGAAAAAAAAAAAGTATATATATATATATATATATATATATATATATATATATGTGCATATATATATATATATATATATATATATATATATATATATATATATATATATATATATATATATTTGTGTGTATATATATATATATATGTGTATATATACAGTGTGTGCAGAATTATTAGGCACGTTGATTTTCTGATCATATTTTATTTCCAGGAACATTTTGCCAGTTCCAAACCATATTAAACTTAATAACTACTATTAATTTTCTATTTAATCATGTATAAGTGATATATAATTGTTCATGAAGGCTGGAAATGAAAAATGTCTTATTTTCAGGTGTGCAGAATTATTAGGCAAGTTTTCTTTTACAGATAAAATAAGCCAAAAATGAGATTTAACAAAGAATGAAAAGTCAAAAATTATTAATTTTTAATTATTAATCAAAAAGTTAATTTTTAGTCCATCTCTGCAAAACGGACTTCAGGGTAGGAGATGGACTAAAAATAAACTCACAAAACGTATTAAAACGTATTCTGGAAGATGAATTCTTCAAACAGTGGTAGAAGAGGATGTGGTGCTGGTCCTTCAAGAGTCACTCTCAATCTGTCTGTCTATAAAGCCTATTAAAAAACAGTCTTCATGTATTTAACAACACTTCAGCTTGTGACTCTTATTAAGAGGGGGTCATTTTTTAGGATTCTTTGCCTAACCCAAGTCTCTGAGACCCTGACACCTTGCTCTTCTGGAGACTCCAGGTAGGTTGCAGTTCTGGAAAATGGTGGTGCTGGAGACTAAAGGGTTCCCGATGGTTTCACACTTAATTCTTCACCTTAATTCTTCATTCTTTTGCAGTTAACATGTGTTTTTTCTTCTCCACCTGTTTTTGTCTGACCCTGCTGACCCAATGAGCATTTCACTGTCCAATGGTCATGCCTTAACTGTAATCTCTAGTATTGCATTAGTTTTGCATTCTTCTCATGGGGATTTAATAATTTTTGACTTTTCAGTCTTTGTTAAATCTAATTTTTGGCTTATTTTATCTGTAAAAGAAAACTTGCCTAATAATTCTGCACACCTGAAAATAAGACATTTTTCATTTCCAGCCTTCATGAACAAATATATATCACTTATACATGATTAAATAGAAAATTAATAGTAGTTATTAAGTTTAATATGGTTTGGAATTGGCAAAATGTTCCTGGAAATAAAATATGATCAGAAAATCAACGTGCCTAATAATTCTGCACACACTGTATATGTATATATGTGTATGTATATGTGCATATATATTTATATATATACATATGTGTGTGTATATATATATTTGTGTGTGTATATATATATGTATATATATATGTATATATATATATAGATGTATGTATATATATATGTGTATATATGTATATATATGTGACCTAGACTTGGTGGCTATTAGATTGTGTCGACCAAATTGACTACGCCACCCCCACTTTCTGGGATGGGGGACCCTAACAATGATGATTTTAACACAGGCAGTTCAAATAAATGAACTATAAGCCGGAGTACAAAAAGTTGATACTTTATTAAAATGACAGATACAATCCTTCACAGATATAGTGGTTGAAATAACCTGATTGGTAACACTGTGGTTCAGAAAATATTTCTCAAACTTAAGAATAGAATAAACCAAAACCCCAAAAAGAACCAAAAACATACCACAACAACTCAACTCAATTTAAGAAAAACGTTAAACAAGGCAAAAAATGAAAACAATGCACCAAACAATCAGAATTAAAGATTAAGAAATATGATAAATTAAAGAAAACAAATGGTGAATCAGGAATTCAGATTAATTAAGATGACAAATTATAATGTAAATTAAACTATATAAGAGAAAACAATAATAAATATGGCACTCAAAATGAACAAAATCAAACTAGAATCATAAACTGGAGAACACACCACATGGGAGGAAACAAAAATCCAAAACAAATAAAAGGCAAAACCAATCAAACCATACATCAAACACACAAACCAATAAGACCTCCCATACAGTGGTACACCAGTAGATAAGACAGAAAGATTTAAAACAATTAATAGGCCTACCATAAAAACACACAAAAAAGATAACATAATTATCCAATTAACTAAAGATAAACAACATTAATCTCAATTTCAGTGGGAAAAGAAACGATGACCGCTACCCAAAGAAGGTTTTGAAACTCAATACACTATAGTCATTCTCTGCTATAGTTCACTTGGTTGGCTGAGACATAACAGTCTCAATGAGAGGCGAAAGTGAGTTGTAACGCAGTCTATTCCGTACAAACGTCCGTCAATGCTGGCACTCGTAACTCGGCCGAGCATAAACACAAATGATCATCAAGTGTTCTCAGATCAACAAGTCATCGGCACAGGAATAATCCTAAAATACATTCGAAGGTAGCCGAGCCCAAACGCAGAGTGAAATGCACACTGCGTTCTCCGATCAACAGGTCATCAGCGCAGGAATAATCACTGAATTCCGGCACAGCATTAACACACAAGCAGTTCTTCCAACGCGCCAGCATAGGAGAGACCACACACACACTCGTTCATCAAGCGGAGAACGAGAACAAACGCTATTTCATTGACACCCGCGAGACTTTAAATGCGGCCGGCCCTATCGCCTCACCTGCCCACTTAAAGGCATAGCATACTCATTCTGGTTATATGTGTGTATATGTATATATTGGGGGGCCAAACAGGAAATAATTCTATGTAAATCCGAATATATAGTTAAAACTCTGAATATATAATTGTAAATCCTGAATATATAAATGTAACCCTGAATATATAGTTATAACTCTGAATATATAAATGTAAATCTGAATATATAAATGTAAATCCCGAATATATAGTTATAACTCTGAATATATAAATGTAACTCTGAATATATAGTTATAACTCTGAATATAAATGTAAATCCTGAATATACAGTTATAACTCAATATATAAATGTAAATCCTGAATATATAGTTATAACTCTGAATATATAAATGTAAATCCTGAATATATGGTTATAACTCTGAATATATAAATGTAAATCCTGAATATATAGTTATAACTCTGAATATATAAATGTAAATCCTGAATATATGGTTATAACTCTGAATATATAAATGTAAATCCTGAATATATAGTTATAACTCTGAATATATAAATGTAAATCCTGAATATATAAATGTAAATCCCGAATATATAGTTAAAACTCTGAATATATAAATGTAAATCCCGAATATATAGTTAAAACTCTGAATATATAAATGTAAATCCCGAATATAATAGTTAAAACTCTGAATATATAAATGTAATTCTGAATATAGTTATAACTCTGAATATATAAATGTAAATCCTGAATATATAGTTATAACTCTGAATATATAAATGTAAATCCTGAATATATAAATGTAAATCCCGAATATATAAATGTAAATCCCGAATATATAGTTATAACTCTGAATATATAAATGTAAATCCTGAATATATAGTTATAACTCTGAATATATAAATGTAAATCCTGAATATATAGTTATAACTCTGAATATATAAATGTTCTTGCCGCCCTAGGCGGCTGCCTAGTTCGCCTATAGGCACGCCGCGCACCGGCCCTGCTTGCATGTTTATCACTATTAGCAGTGGTTTATGAAACTTCAAAGGGTTTCCTTTAAAATGACACCAAAATTGTGTATTTAGACCACTGAATGTGGGTATGGGAAGCTTTTCAATTTGGGTAGGCCAAATCCAGACGGAAATCCCTCAAAATGGTCTCAGAGTTTAAGAGGTTAAACATACTCCTATAGCTAATCTACTGCCTAACGGTTTGCCAGTTGATAAAACTTTGGATAATATAATTAATAACAACATAAAATCACATCAGTGTAATGACAATGTTCTTTGCACGAAAACACTTCAATTAGCAGAATTATATTCGTATAGACTGAGATGTAAAGAAACAGTGGTGGCCACTATCACAATGAACTGTCAATAGTGATAAGGTATAGCTAAGAGTGCTCCAGACTAACCATACGAACGAATGACTTACAGAAGGTATTCTTAACTAAGAACGTTTTGGGAAACACTTATTAACGTTAAAGGGATAGTTCACCCAAAAATGAAAATGCTGTCAGTAATTACTCACCCCTATGTTGTTCCAACCCCGTAAGACATTCGTTCATCTTCGGAACACAAATTAAGATATTTTTGATTAGGCTTCTAAGCAGGGCCGTTTCTAGGCATAGGCAAACTAGGCGGTCGCCTAGGGCACAAACAGCTGGGGGGCGCCATTGAGAGCCCCCACCACACCAAGAGATTTTTGCCCAAGCGAGTGGAAGAAAAATCCTTCTTTTTTTACATTTCCGATAATGGAGCGTATATTTGCACTAAGTGCAAAAATACGCCCACCACTAAATATCTACAGTGGCATAGGTCGTAAGGCGTGAGGTGTTTGAAAGTAGCTTTGGATGCGTATCATGCGTTCGACCCGAGTTCGAATCCGCCTTTTGCCGAAATCGCTCTTCTCCCTTTTCCCAACACTTGAGATGTAAAATTTATAGCCTAACATAAAGGTCTCTAGCGTTATATTTTGTCAACGAATTAAAATCGAAATTGTGATATGGCTTTGTGCCTTTATAAAACAGCACAAGACTTTAATTAAGTAGCCTAGACATTTTGTTTGTGCTGCGTGATTTAAAGAAAAGTGCGCACTTTGCTCATGCGATCAGCATGGTGATCTGGCGATTTTCTCCAAAATAAAAGCTCAAGGGTTTATTTCTTGCAAGTGAAGAAATTAGGAGGACAAAAGTATTGTAATTTTCCGATACTATAGTGTAATGTAAAATATACTTTTGAAATATTCATTTTAATTTATAAAGTAGCCTACATATTATTGGCTATATGGATTTTACATCATAGGAATACTTATATAAATCACAAACACCGGTGATAATGTAATGTAGACTGAGACTCTATATCATGATAAATAATAAGATGTTTGAGCCCTCTTTAGTGTCCAGGTACAAGTCAATGGTTTTTCTTTGTTCAATGTGCACAGTTCATGGGTTGAACGCGTCTGTGTTGTACGTGCAACACAGACGCACTACGCTTAAACACTACGTGAAAAGACCCGAGGCCCAGAAAGAAGGAAATGAAAAGTGGAATAAAGTCGTTATTTTTGTTTGTTTTTGCGCACAAAAAGTATTCTCGTCGCTTTATAAACTTAAGATCGAGCCACTGGAGTCACTTGGACTATATTAACGATGTCTTTAATACATTTTCTGGGCCAGCAAGTTTCAGTCCCTTAGAAGCCTATGGAGAAGTGAGACAACTCTCAGATTTAATCAAAAATATCTTAATTTGTGTTCCGAAGATGAACGAAGGTCTTACGGGGTTGGAACAACATGAGGGTGAGTAATTACTGACAGAATTTTCATTTTTGGGTGAACTATCCCTTTAAGGTAAAGCCTGAGTTATAACTTAAGAATGATAGTGTAAAGAAGGTTTTCGGGAAATGCAGCCCAGCATATTATTATGACCGCCGCTAGCATAGCTAGCGAAAGCGGTCATATAGGGATTGTCAAAGTTTTTTTTGTTTTTTTTTCCCGTCATCTACTGAATTTTTCGTCAACGATACCAGGGACACCGAAACACCGGGGAACATGAAATTTGGTGGGCATGTAGCCCCACTAGACTTTTACGGAAAAATTTCGTTTGGTCCCCGGGGGCCACTCCCCCCCCGCGCTGGGCCCCCCCAAACCCAAAAAATGCAGTTTTTCCTAAATAACTACCTGCACCGTGGCACCGAGGATGAAGAAATTTTTATGGTATGTTGGTCTTAAGGGCCCACATCAACCTAGCCCATAATCACTCATTTGTGATTTGCGCCCCTTCCCATAAAAAATGAAAATGCAATATTATTCTGCTTTAATCGCCCCTATCTTCAGTTGAGATGTTCAGAACTGCACCATATTTCATGTGTATGATTAACTTGACATCCTCTGGGGGTATGCTAAGTTTCGTAGAATTTCATCCATGGGGGGGTATAAAATAAATTCATTTATGTGCACATTTAGTGACTGTACACTCATCGGCCTGTAGATGGTGCTGTTGAGTGAAGGGTTGCTGGTTTAGGATGATACTGTCACACACACACATGCAGGAATACAAACAAACGCAAGCATGCACACACACAGACCGATTAGTCTAATTTCTGTGGACAGCAAACTGCTATCAAAACTCCTTGCCAGGCGACTGGAGAAATTACTCCCCACACTTATAAATTCTGATCAGACTGGCTTTGTTTATGGACGCTATTCATCCAGTAATGTGAGAAGGCTCTTGAATATTATACAATTTACCTCACAGTTCAAACAGAAGGCACTGGCTGTCTCCTTAGACGCGGAAAAAGCCTTTGACAGGGTTGAGTGGGGCTATTTATTCGATGTTCTGGGAAGATTTGGCTTAGGGGGGGATTTTCTTAAATGGATCAAAACCATATATCATTCACCTACAGCTGTTGTCATAACTAATGGGCAGCGTTCCGAACCCTTCCCAATAGCAAGGGGTGTCCGTCAGGGGTGCCCTCTCAGTCCGCTTCTCTTTGCCTTAGCATTGGAACCGTTAGCTGAAACCATCCGGCTTCATGCTGATGTAAAGGGAATAACAATAGGAAGTAAACAACGTAAAATTGCCTTATACGCAGATGATATCCTTATATTTCTGTCTTCCCCTCAGCGTTCAATTTGTGCACCTATGGATATTCTCAATGAGTTCAGTACTATATCAGGTTATAAAATAAATTTTAATAAATCTGAAGCTATGCCACTTGGAGCCCTAAATACTGCGGATGTTCAGGAGAGTTTTCCTTTTAAATGGTCGAGATCGGGCTTTACTTATTTGGGAATTAAAGTGTCCTCAGATTTGAAGGATCTCCGAAAATTAAATTTTGCCCCAATTTGCACTTCAGTCAAAAGAGACCTGGAGCGATGGCAGAACTTACCTCTTTCACTGTTTGGTCGAATCAGTCTAATTAAGATGAATGTGCTCCCTCGTCTTTTATACCCTTTGCAAATGCTCCCTTTATATATAACAAAGAAAATAAACCTAGATTTAGAAAAGACACTCTCCAAATTTATTTGGCAAGGCAGAAAACCAAGGCAGAAGCTTAAGATATTACAATTACCTACAGACATGGGTGGTCTCTCTATGCCTAATATTCTGCTTTACAATTGGGCCTGCCACGCACGTCACTTTTGGTGCTGGTTACATTCATATATTAACAGAGAGACCTGTATTGACTCCTGGCCCTGCCACCCACATTCCCCATGGAGCTTAATTACATGTGAGGCAAAGAAGATAAACTTGGAAATAAAACGCAATCCTATTATTTACAACAGTATCAGGATATGGCGTGATGTATCTAAATACCTAGGAAGGAGAAATGTAAAATCTTTACTGTCCCCCATAACTCAAAACCCTGACTTTCCCGCTGGTGTCAATTCACCCATGTTCCTCTCTTGGAGGGACATGGGAATTCATATACTCGGCAATTTATTCAAAGATAGCACTTTGCTGTCCTTCCAGCAGTTACAGGAGACATTTAATATCCCCAAGCACCATTTTTTTGGGTATTTACAGATTAGGCATTTTGTGTCATCACAATCATCCTCTTTCCTTGTTAACACTTATTTCAGTGAGATGGAGAGTCTTCTTTTAAAGTGCAAAAACAGAAAACATCTTGTAGCTAAATTTTATTCGCTCCTTGGTTCTGCCGCCATGTACCACTTACCAGATATATCTCATAAGTGGGAAAAAGACCTGAATAATGAATATATTGAGGATGACTGGCTGACCACTATACGCCTGATCAGATCTACCTTTACCTGTAACCGGCTGAGAGAAACTCAGTACAAAATACTTCATAGGCTGCATATTACTCCCGTTATTTTAAATAAAATTGATGTCTCCATTTCCCCTTTATGTACAAAGTGTAACTTAGAAAGAGGGACATATTATCATTATTTTTGGGAATGTAAACTTATTTCCAGATTCTGGACACTTATTTCAAAGGTGGTTAGTGGGATATTTAAAATGAAAATCAAGAAAGACCCTGGGGTTTTTCTCTTAGGCCTTCCCTCTAGAGACTTACATCTCAATGCACTACATCATAAACTCCTTGATAAACTCCTTTTAATTGCTCGAAAGTGCATACTTCAAAACTGGATCAAAACTTCCCCTCCTAGTATCACCCTTTGGTACAGGGAGATCTTTAATATCCTCCCTCATGAAAGATTGCATGCGGTTGTAAAGGGTAAGGACGAATTATTTTTAAAAGTTTGGTCTCCGTTCTTAGTTTATATACCTGCAAATCTGAAAAGTCTACTACTGATGGGCAGACAGTTTTCTGATTGGAAGAAGGCATCTTCTCTGAAACCTTCAAATTATGAGACATAGAATATGATAGAATGCTGATGACTGGTGTATGTGTATTTTTATTCTTTTTTTTTTTTTTTTTTCTCTTTTCTTTTTTCTCCATTTGTATTAGTTGTAACTTTGCCATATGCTGTCTGATGGGGGGAGGGGGGTCTTGTTTCTTGTTTCTGTATTCTGTATGTCTAAAAACAATAAAATGTGTTTAAAAAAAAAAGCATGCACACACACTGACATCCACACGCACAGACACACACACACACACACACACACACAAACACACACGCGCACACACATGTACGCACGCATACATACACGCACAGACACACACACACACAGACACACACATACACAAACACACACACATACACAAACACACACACATACACACACACACACACAGACAGACATGCACATACTACTACTTTTTTTAGGTATCAGCCATATACCCGATTTACCAATACCCAATGTGTTATGCTTGGGCAGTATACTAATGAGGTGGGTGGGACATGTTTCATGCTATGTTAGATCACATCCTGAGAGTCTACGCTTTCAGAAAATATATAGTTTATATAGTTGAATCAGTTTTCTCTTCATGGTACAGACCAAAATGTATTATGTGTACACTTTCTTCACCTAAATCCATAAAATCCCATTAATTTCAATGGGACATTTACTTAAGTGTTCTACTAGGTACAGTGGGAATGAGTTTAATTTTGTTAACATTGTTTTTTTAAAACTCTGGGACCAGGGCTACAAGATAAAACCACTTTTTTGGGGAAAAAATGTTTTTTAATTCAGTAAAACACAACAAACCCATGCCAAAGTCAGATAACTGCCTTTTACCATCAACAGGCACCTCAACCGTTTGGTAGAGGTTTGTAGAAATTGAATGGGAGGGTCCTTTGAAAAAAAAAAATCACAGATTTTTCATATTTATTTGTTCTTCCCTTTTATTATACAACAGTTTCAGCATTATGGATGTGACAGTTGGACTTATATTGGTAGATACAATGCCTTAAACATAGATAAAATTAGTATCAGTGAATTAATTTACATAACTTTTAATGTAACCTCTGTCCTCTGATTCTTGAAAAATCCTCACATTTCATATAATATTTTACATCCTATGAATACATTTTATCAGCGTTATGGACATAACATGAAATACACACACTTTACAAGTGTCCTACAAACTCTGTGAATTATTAAACAAACTGCCGATGTAGCATGAAAAAGACTTGCTTGAACACAATAAGTGTGTTTTTGAAACTCATTTTTGTAATACATTATGTAGGGAAAACCACTGTTATGGATGTGACGTTTTCACATTATGGATGTTAAGTGTCTAAACTAATGACTTTTGATAAAAAACTTAAATAGTAATGGCAAATAATTACAAAACTCTAAATTATCCATGATCTACAGGAATACTCCATCTTTTAAAATATACAACTTATATACATAAACACGCAATACAGCCAAATTGCTCCACGTCATTTATTTTTGTGGAAAGCCAGTGCAGGCCTGAGCGGCGGTCATATTTTGTACCGCCATGCTGGAAAATCTAGTATAAACATAAATATGAAACTAAATAAGCTTTTCTCTAACCCTGTACAACGAACACGCCAGCGCGTTCTGATGGATTTTTCTTTAATGACAGCGGAAGAAACTCCGTCAATTTTTGGCCATACAGATTAGTGTGTAAGACAACTACAAAGGGTCTACTTTTATTTGTGTACATTCACAATAGCACCAAAACCTTGTGCTTTGTACAATAAAGATCTGCCTTTGTTTCAACTGTCTCTGTATCCGCGAGAATCTTTCTGAAACTAATAAAGTTTAAAGAATGGCCTATTATCACACAAACAATGTGCTGAGGCCACCTATGCAAAATGGTAAATGCCCCCAACAATGCCTTAAAAATAATCAACAAAGGCTATAGTACAGTAACCTACGTTACACTGAGATTTCATGTCGGACCGGGATTTGAGCGCTTGGGCCGTGAGCGATTGAGTGGAGCGCATTGGCATAGAGCGGAATATTGAGCGGAGCTCACATGCTGAGTTATAACTATATATTCAGGATTTACATTAATATATTCAGAGTTATAACTATATATTCGGGATTTACAACTATATATTCAGAGTTATGACTATATATTCAGGATTTACATTTATATATTCAGAGTTATAACTATATATTCAGGATTTACATTAATATATTCAGAGTTATAACTATATATTCAGGATTTACATTTATATATTCAGAGTTATAACTATATATTCAGGATTTACATTTATATATTCAGAGTTTTAACTATATATTTGGGATTTACATTTATAACTATATATTTGGGATTAACATTTATATATTCAGAGTTTTAAATATATATTCGGGATTTACAACTATATATTCAGAGTTATAACTATATATTCAGGATTTACATTTATATATTCAGAGTTATAACTATATATTCAGGATTTACATTTATATATTCAGAGTTATAACTATATATTCAGAATTACATTTATATATTCAGAGTTATAACTATATGAATTACATTTATATATTCAGAGTTGTAACTATATATTCGGGATTTACATTTATATATTCAGAGTTATAACTATATGAATTACATTTATATATTCAGAGTTTTAACTATATATTTGGGATTTACATTTATATATTCAGAGTTTTAACTATATATTCGTGATTTACATTTATATATTCAGATTTACATTTATATATTCAGTTATAACTATATATTCAGGGTTACATTTATGTATTCAGGATTTACAATTATATATTCAGAGTTTTAACTATACATTCGGATTTACATAGAATTATTTCCAAACTGTTTGGCCCCCCATAGTATATATGTATATGTATGTGTATATATGTGTATACTGTATATGTATGTATGTATATGTATATATTTATATGTTTATGTATATATGTATATGTATATATATATGTATATGTATATATGTATATATATATATATATATATATATATATATATATGTATGTATGTATATATATGTATGTGTGTATATATATATATATATATATATATGTGTATATATATATATATGTATAATATATATATATATATATATATATATATATATATATATATATATATGTGTGTATATATATATATATGTATAATATATATATATATATGTATGTATGTATGTATATATATATATATATATGTATGTATGTATATACAGTACTGTGCAAAAGTCTTTGGCATGTTAATATCCCCACCCCAAAAATGTCCCCAAAAATGGTTGTAAGTCAGTTATTTATATCTTTTGCTGTAGTGTGTCAGTAGGAAATATCAGTTTACATTTCCAAACATTCTTTTTGCCATTAATTGTAATAATCCAGTGAGATTTGAAGAAACCTTCCTGCAAAGCTACCTGAAAAACTATGCGCAAGTGTAGTTGGACAAAAGCCGTTTTAAATGCAAAGGGTCGTTACATCATATATTGATTTGAATTAGTTAATAGAAGTTAAATCATAAATAAATTCAATTTGTGATTTTATTTTTGAAAGCATTCTCACTTTACAGCATTTTAACACAAGTGCCAGTACTTTTCACAGTACTGTAGCTTTGCAGGAAGGTTTCTTCAAGCATCTTGGAGACGTTCCCGCAGTTCTTCTGGATTTAGTTTGTCTCATTTTTTTCTGTTTCTTCATGTAATCACAGACGGACTCGATGATGGTGAGATCAGATCATACCAGCTGTTGTCAGACTCCTTGTGCATACAGAAATCTCACTGGATTATTACAATTAATGGCAAAAAGAATGTTTGGAAATGTAAACTGATATTTCCTACTGACAGGCTACAGCAAAAGATATAAATAACTGACTTACAACCATTTTTGGGGACATTTGGGGTGGGGATATTAACATGCCTAAGACTTTTGCACAGTACTGTATATATGTGTATATACAGGTATGTATATATATATATATATATATATATATATATATATATATATATATATATATATATATATATATATATATATATACACTCTAAAAACTGCTGGGTTGTGTTAACCCAATTTTGGGTCAAATATGGTCTCACCCAACGTTGGGTTAAAAAATGCACTTTAAAAATGGACAAATTGCATTTTGGACAAAATCAAAAATGGACAAAAATGCAATTTAAAAATGGACAAATTGCATTGGTTACATTAAAAATGTAAACCAACGGCTGGGTTTGTCCATTTTTAAATTGAATTTTTAACCCAACGTTGGGTGAGACCATATTTGACCATATTTGATATATATATATATATATATATATATATATATATATATATATATATATATATATATATATATATATATATATATATATATATATACAGGTGCTGGTCATAAAATTAGAATATCATCAAAAAGTTTATTTATTTCAAGAATTCAACTTAACAGGTGAAACATATATATTATATAGACTCATTACATGCAAAGTGAGATATTTCAAGCCTTTATTTGTTATAATTTTGATGATTATGGCTTACAGCTTATGAAATCACACAGTTTACACAGTAATACCATGGTCATTGAACCAGGTTTTGGTTCTTTTGCCAGTGTGGGGAGGTGCAAATCCTACTGGAAAATGAAGGAAGCATGAAGTGCTCTGAAAATGTCCTGGTAGACGTAGCTCCTGAGGAAGAGCTCTTATATACGTATACACACAGTTCTTTGGCTCTCTATGATATTGGTGTACTAATTCCTATTCTCTGGAATACTTAATTTTGATTGTTTTGTACATTGTAATGGACTATTTAAATAGCTGAAGCTTTAAGATTTTGGTAAATTCATTAGAGTAATAATAATCTATATAAAATCGTAATAATATTAGGGATGCACTGAATGTTCGGCAACCGAAATGATTTGGCCGAAAATAGGAAAATAAATTTGACAGAACAATGATGCTTTTGATGACACGTTCATATAGCAACCAGCGTAGAGTGAGAGACGCCGTGCATGCTTTATAAATGCAGCTAACATGTCGGCAGTGTGGAATCATTTTAAAGTTTCTGAAAAAGAAAAGGAAAGTTCCTCCTCAGTCCCAGCACACCCACTCCATCTGTGGCTGAACCATTTCATTATCTCTGAGGCATCATTGTTTTGAAATGAACAACTGTCAAAAAAAAACTGCAATCTTTAAATATTTAACAATTCCGGTCCTAAGTACTTGTCTGCTCCATGCACAGTCAGGCACCGACTGTTTAGCGCTGCATCTCATGTCACCGATGAGAAGAGGAACCAACTTTCATGTGAGAAAACAGAGAAGCAACATTTCATAAAGAAGAATTAGACACTTTTCCTGTCTAGGACAATTATCCATTTGTTGTGGGTTCATCCACTTTTTTGCACTCTTTTCAATGCACTTTTTAATGCACTTTTTTGTTGTAGGCGTACAGAGTATGTTACATTCTTTCAGCAGTCAGTTATAGGCCTAATATAGGCTATTCAAGAAGGGGGCTCAAAAAGGATGGCCAAATAAAAAATATTTTTATTTGACTAATTTATTTATTTTAAGTTATATTGTGCTTTGGTATAATGTCTGCTGGAATGTTAAAGATTCAGTTTTAAATTAATATTTTTAAATTGTAGTTTTGTAATTGATTTTTTTTCTTTGAAAGTGAAGTGAAAGTGAAGTGTGAAGTGAAGTGATGTAAAGGCCAAGTATGGCAACCCATACTCTGATAATTTGTCCTCTGCCTTTAACCCATCCAAGTTAGTGCACACACATTAGGAGCAGTTAGTAGTGAACATACCGGAGCAGCGGGGAACTGGACAGCCATTCACTGCAGTACCCGGGGAGCAATTGGGGGTTAGGTGCCTTGCTCAAGGGCACCTCTGTTCGATTCTCAATACCTGCAGTCTCTCTAACCATTAGTCCACAATTGCCTTGAAAAGCAAGACAATATAGTAAAAAATATTTTGATAAATGGAAAAAAATTGAAAAACTGCATTTGAAATTCGGCTTCAGCCAAGAATTTTCATTTTGGTGCATTCCTAAATAATAATATAATTTATAATCTTTTTTTTAAATAATAATAACTGAAACTTGATATTATGTTGTTCAGCTGTAATTCTGAACAGAGGAAAGACCACACAACTGATTAAGCCAAGTATTCCCAAAGGCAGCCAAAGCTACCAGAAGCCATTATAAAAACAAGATTCGTCAAGAGAAGCAGAAAAATCACATGCCGTCAGCTGCAGTACTGTAAATCACTGGTCAGAGCAGAATACAGAATTCCCTGTGACTGTGACAGTTAATCACACAAAACAGAAGTGTGCTTTTGCAACACTGATATTGCTTCACGGAAAGACAAATTGATGAAAATGGGATGATGCTTTGTGTGTCTTTGGCCAAAGCACTTGGAAGATTCTGTAAGACTAAAGGGGGCTGTAACATATGCAGACCCAGGTTCGAGGCACACATAGAGCGGGGCTAGTAGGACCTGAGGAGTCACACATTGGCCAAAGCACTTGATTTATATATATAATCAACCTTTTTAAATGAGTAGTTTCATATTTCTCCAATATTTTTAATTCGATTATGCTTTTTGCAAAACTTCATTGGATTGTAGTTCTTTTCCTCACTTAAGCCGAGAAGTACACTGTCTTGCAACTAATGTGACAGTATAAAAATTGGTTGCCATAATTGCTGGAGCTTTTATCATGGTATACGGTATAATCACGATATTGAAATAAGTTGCAAAAAAAGTGTTGTCATACTATAACTGTCACACAAAGTTATAAAAAAAAAAGTAAAAGCAGACGATTACGAAGAGAAGAGGTTAAAAGTCTTTAATAACAAACTCAGAAGGTAATCAACAAATACAGACATAATTCAACTCATGCATTAATGAGAACGGACCACAGAACACTGAAAAGACTGCAACTTAAGTACAAGCCAAATGAATGAAATATTGATAAACACCTGTGCTAATGTAATGAATTAACATGACAACTAAAGAGTGGTGGGAAAACTGAACAAATGAAGACAGGAAACTGGTGAAAATAAACAAAGTCCATGATAATGAAACTAAGAATCTGTGACAATGACAGGTTTAATAACTTTTTTCTTATAACAAAAATAACTGAACATATAAATACAATAAAGCAACACTCAAAAAAAAAAAAATGAAGTAAACAAATGTTTCAAACAGATTAAAGAACAATGGAATTATAAACAACAATAGGTATCACTTGACAATAATCTCATTAATGTTAGTACATTAACAATGAGCAATAGCTTAACATTAACTAAGATAATAAATGCTTTAGAAGTATTTTTCATTCAGTTTATGTTTACCGTTTACCCACTGATGATGCTATTACCTTTACCCTTCACACTGCTCTCTACCACCTGTAAAATAAGAACACTAATGTGAGAATGCTGTTTGTGGACTACAGTTCATCATTCAATACCATAGTACCTGCCAAGCTCGTTGTGAAGCTCCAAGCTTTGGGCCTGAGCTTGTGCTCTGTGCATTTGGATCTTGGACTTCCTGTCAGGCAGACGTCAGGTGATCAGAATGGGCAGTAACATATAACTGGTGCTCCTCAGCGCTGCGTTCTTAGCCCACTCATGTACTCCATGTACACACAAGACTGTGCAGCTACACACAGCTCCAACGTCATCTTCAAATTCGCTGATGACACAACGGTGGTTGGCCTGATCACTAACAACGTTGAGAGGAGAGAGGAGGTGCGCACTCTGACCTAATGGTGCCAGGGAACCACCTCACTCGACATCGACAAGACCAAGGAGCTGGTGGTGGATTTCCGGAGACAGAGCAAAGAACACATCCCCATCACCATCGACAGGACACCTGTGGAGCGGGTAAACAGCTTTAAGTTCCTCTGTGTTCATATCACTCAGGATCTCACATGGTCTGCTCACACACATGCAATGCTGAAGAAGGTACATCAACTCCTATTCTTCCTGAGACTGCTGAGGAAGTTTGGAATGAACCCCAGCATCTTCAGATCATTTTACACCTGCACCGTTGAGTGTCCTGACTGGCTGCATTACTGCCTGGTTTTGGAAATGCCTGGCGGGTTTTCCCACCACGTTCTAGGACGTGATCTTCCATCCCTCCAGAACATCTACACCAGGCGGTGTATGAGGAAAGGCCAGTCACTGGTCATTAGTGACTCCAGTCACCCGTCCCACAGACTGGTCGCTCTGCTGCCCTCAGGCATACATCTTCGCAGCATCCAATCCCACACAAGCCGACTGAGAGACAGCTTTTTTCCTCAGGATATCAGGCTACTGAACAGCCAGAACTGATACACCTTTACACAGCATGCCCCCACTATATTCTATGCCATGCCCTGAACTTTAAAGGGTAACTCTCGCCAAAATTGAACCTAGGCTCTTTTTGTTAATCTACCCGAGACTTTCATGTTAAAGCATAATTCGAATGGAAACCCCACTTTTAAGATTGACCGTATTTTCGTTTCAGGTCAAAATGCCTTTTGAAATGGAGTGCATGGGGGACTTCTATGATAGCATCAAAATCGCTATTTTTAAAACACTATCAAAACAAGTATCACCAGGGGCTCTATACATGAACCTGAGCATTGACTACATTGTTTGTGTACATAAACTTCACTAAAAAGAAAGGTTTTGTACGACTCACTTTATCAGTTAGTGTTTCCGGTGACTGGAATTTTGTCAGTCAAAAGAAGTCGATCTCCGAATGCAACGTAATGAACTGACTCCATATGAGGAAATGTCATGAACTTGTAATTTCAATGAAAAGCATGATAACTTAGATACAAAATTATCCGTGAATTTATATGGAAACAAGCTTTAGGAGCTTTCCATCTTTACTCTCCTCATGTTACGTTGCATTCGGAGATCAATGCAAGATTTTGTTCAGATTAAAATATAAAAATCTTAAAAAATATAAAAGTCTTTAAGTATTTAAAGGTTGTATCAGCGATTTCAGGCCCAAACATAAATGATCACATTCATCTAATCTTTCCTAATGATCCGCTAGCTGCCCGCCCCATAAGCATGCCGTCAAAAAAACGTGTCTCTTTAGGCAGCCTAGGCTCTGAAATCTGCACACAAAAACAGTTGGTTTCACCAACACTCAAAACCAAAATAAATAGTGTTCCAACCAATCACCGACAGGGGGTGTTGTGAGATTTCCGCGTGCAGTCGTCATAGGCAGCCGTGCACGAGCGCAAAACCTCACAACCGGGGCCTGAAATCACTGATACAACCTTTAAGTGCTGCGATGAACAACATTGCAAATACAAAAATCTGAATGACTGTTTAAAACATTTACTGTTCAGAAACAGAAAGCAACGTAGCTGCTTTGTTTACGGGGTTACTGGGGTAACAGCTGCATTTCTGCTGTTCCGTCAGCGCCATCTGATATTCACGGTATTTTGGAGTGCCCACGATAACAATATAGTGCATGTTCATTATCGTGATATACTGTATCGTATTACTGTATACTGGCACAATACTTACACCAATTTGTACCTTGGGATGCACATAAGTGGTGCGCAGGTGCGCATGCGCTACCCAATTAAACAATGCGTACCAGATGAATTGCCGCAACCCTCATTTGCGTACCTAAGATTTGGGGATAGATAGGTGCGCAATCTGTGGTGTTGGATAGGCCTCAGAACTAGAGATGCGCGGATGGGCTATTTCATCCGCAACCGCATCGCAAAACTCATCATCCGTCCGCCATCCATCCGCATCAACGTTTTTGACCAATTTTCAAAACCGCACCCGCCCGCCATCCACTGATTGGGCAATGCAAGGCGCTGCTGATGACAGCCGCGAGACTAGAAAACTCTCTTACCTCAGAATATCAGCAGTGAACTCCGTCTCCGATCGGCGCACATGGACAAAAATAAATAAATTAATTAAATAAATAAATAGCCTAAATTAAACGAACTTCGGCAAACCTGACCGTACAATATTTTCATTGTAGCCTAATAGAAAACGCATTTTGGCACATCATTTAGGATTTTTTGTTGGTGCGCCATCAGCTAGCCTATGCCTACAAAAGAAAGATGAAATTTAATATTAATAATTGATCCATGTCGGTATACACAGCCTAATATTTTACACTTAGGCTATAATTAAAAAATAGCCTAAACAATCAAGATAGCCTATTTACTTTTTTATTTATTAAAACCAGGAAATAGGTTAATGAAACATGGATTAAAATTAAGATACAATTAATACAAAACGAAATTCGCTTTAAAGAAAGGCTTTGTGCTTTCTGTTTAAGGTCTCTGTGAAAGTTTGAAAGTCTTTTAGTGCCGCGGCGCTTTCAGAGTGGTCGCGTCCGTAATGGAGAACTGTCACTCACGTAAGATTTCGAGATTTCCTCATAAATGACAAAATACTTTAAAAAAAAAAGACAAACCATCAATTTAAAAATATATATATATATAAAAAAAGGATGGATTTATAGCGTTTTGGGGGAAAAATGGATGGATGACCTTCTATTGCCTTTGTTTTTAATTCTCCTTTTTTGAGTTTGTCACGTAAAGTTACCTCCTTCGCCGGCGTTGCCATCTCTGATAATAACAAGCAGTCTGCATAGACTCGATATTAGCCTACTGCCTGATAAAAATTTGACTATTTTAAAGTGTGCTCGATTTTTTATTTTTTTTATTTTATTTTTTTTATTTGGATGTAGGTATAGTCAGATAACAATATTTAACAATATATTATGCATCCCTCTAATTTGTTCCTCCCGTGAGGTGGGTTAAGGAAAAAATGCATTTGAAAATGTGAGGACCAAGCAACAACCCCAGGTTCTCCCCTGAGAACAAGACCAAAAATGTTATGTGCACCCCTGGTTATTAACTTAGTGGCCGCTTACACGACACCGTTCTATGCGCTCCAGCCGCTCATTTGCACAAAGCAGTTGCCTGGTGGCTCAAGAACGCAAACCATGAAATAGGTTCCAAGGTACAAGCCTTGAAAAAAATTATAATAATTATCTCTGCGCAAACTTCATAAACGCAAACCTGTGAGAATGCTGACGGCATGCACATGTGTATTATGTGTTTAGTCTATAGGTATGCTCGTTTGAATATATATGTGCACAGGCGTGTAGTCCTTCTTTACAAACCAACCCTCAACAAGTGACTTGTCTGGCCTTAAAAATTTATAATACAGAATTTATCGCTTCCGTGTAGCCACGTGAACCGGAATTATCCCGACAACGTTTTATCTGTACAGAGGTAAAGGGGAGGGAAGGAGGCCTTCACAGGGGAGAGACTAGTTGACAGTTCAGGGCTGTGTTGTCGTCGTGTCTATTCAGGTCCTTCATCAGATCTGGATACGGCCTGTATCCGGCAGACCTCGAGATAAACAGAGAGACTAATATTAGTGTAGATGCCATCCTTCTTATGATGTAACAAGTACATCAGGATTTATGGGAAGTGTTCCCGGTTCCGGCTGACCTAATCTATGTAGCCTAACATTGAATTATAGAAGTCTATAATGTGTTATGTGGATGCTGGGTCAAAGAGATGTGTTTTTAGACTAGATTTGAACTGAATTTGACAGAGTGAGTCTGCTTCCCGGACAATGTTAGGAAGACTGTTCCAAGTTTTGGTGCTAAATAGGAATGCACGATGTTTAATAGGGAGCCAATGCAGTGTTGACAGAACCGGGCTAATATGGTCATACTTCCTGATTCTGGTAAACTGCTGCGTTTTGGACCAGCTGTAGTTTGTTTATTAAACGTGCAGGGCAACCACTCATTACAGTAATCTAGCCTTGATTTCATGAACGCATGAACTAATTGTTCCACATTTGTCATTGAGAGCATATGAAGTAATTTAGATATATTTTTAAGATGGAAAAATGCAGTTTTACAGATACTAGACATGTGACTTTCAAATGAAAGATGAAATGAAATGCAAACCCAGGTTCCTAACCGACAACAAAGACTTGACAGAGCAGCCATCAAGTGTTAGACAGTATTATAGGTTATTACGTGAGGACGTATTTTGTCCAATAATTAGAATCTCTGTTTTTTCAGAATTAAGTAGTAGAAAATTACTAGTCATCCAGTTTTTTTTATGCATTCCGTTCATTTTTTGAATTAGTAAGTTTCTTCTGGACATCAAGAAATATAGAGCTGCGTATCATCCGCATAACAGTGAAAACTAATGCCATGTTTCCTAATGATATCTCCTAAGGGTAGCATGTACAGAGTGAACAGCAACAGTCCTGGTACTGAGGCTTGTGGTATGCCATACTGAACTTTTGATCGATAATACATCTTTTCATTTACTGCTACAAACTGATAACGGTCAGATAAGTATGATTTAAACAATGCTAATGCAATTCCACTAATGCCAACATAATTTCCGAGTTTATTTAAAAGAATGTTGTGGTCAATAGTATAAAATTCTGCACTAAGATCGAGTAACACCAATAGCGAGATACAACCACGATCAGATGATAAGAGCAAATCATTTGTGACTCTAACGAGAGCAGTCTCAGTCCTATGGTACAGTCTAAATCCTGACTGAAAATCCTTGCAGATACCATTTATTTCTAAAAAAGGAACATAGTTGTGAAGATACTGCCTTTTCTAGTATCTTTGACAGAAAAAGTAGATTCGAGATCGGCCTGTAATTGACTAATTCTGTAGGATCAAGTTGCGTTTTTTTAACAAGCGGTTTAATCATAGCCAGCTTAAAAGTTTTTGGTACGTATCCTTATGACAAAGATGAATAAATTCAATTAAGAAGAGGATCTATGACCTCTGGAAGCATCTCTTTCAATAGCTTAGTCTGTATAGGGTCTAATATACATGTTGTTGATGTAGATGATTTAATGAGTTTAGAAAATTCTTCCTCTCCTATAGCAATGAGTGAATCAAATTTTTCCTCAAGAAGACTACAATGCCTGATGCGATACTGTAGACGGTTGCATAGTTATAATTTTCTCCCTGATATTATCAATCTTGTAAGTAAAGAAGTTCATAAAGACATTACTGCTGTGCTGCATGGAAACGTCTGGGGTTGAAGCTTTATTTTTCATTAATTTAGCCACTGTTTCAAATAACTAGGGTTTTGTTTATTTTCTTCTAATAGGGTTGAAAAATAAGCAGATCTAGCAGCTTTTAAGGCCTCTCTGTAAGTAATTGAGCTCTCTTTCCATGAATGTGAAAAAACTCTAGTTTTGTTTTCTTCCAGTTGCGCTCCATTTTTCTGGCCGCTCTCTTAAGGGTCTGAGTGTGCTCGTTGTACCACGGCGTTGGACTATTTTCTTTAATCTTCTTTAAGCGCAAAGGAGCAACTGTGTCTAAAGTGCTGGAAAAGAGAGAGTCAAAAATTTCTGTCGCAATATCAAGTTCTTCTAAGCTATCTGGGATGCTGAGGAGATGAAACTGATCAGTTTAAATTATATGGAATATTATAATATGTTATGTATCTATTAATTGAACACACCTTTAGAAAGTATAATGCAATAAAACACATGACAAACAACCAATTTCAGATGTAACAAGGAATCTGCAAATATTATAATGCATTTTAACTTTGGCTAAGTGGCTAAGTTTGGCTAAGTTTCCTTTAATGCTTTGTTAGAATTGAGTGAATGATTCAATATACACTGAATGATCCTCATGTAATACTGTTCAGAAACTTGTAAAATAGTTAATTTTAGTAGTTCATTATAGTAAATGGTTCATTTTATTTTAATTCAAGTCGTCAGTCGTTCTTATTGCTAAGAAGGAAAGACATGACAAAGATAATACACAGGTACATTTTAAAATAATTTAACTCAAATAGCTCAAATCATTATTTTATGTACAAGTATTTTTTTTTTTTTTGCACACCGTTGTAAACAGGAGCTCTTGCTCAGAGTAAAGATGTGTGTGATCTGAATCAATATCCTGTGTCCACAGAGGTGATGTCGGAGATTTTTTCATCTGAATCCAAAACTCAGAGTTCAGACCGTGCAATGGATCTGGGCTTGGCTGAAGACCACTTCTCTCGACCTGTGGTAAGCACTTATTGCTTTTAATTGTGCTTAAGCAGGATCTGACTGATACTGTTTGCAGATAGGCTTACCAGTATCTATATGCTGCAGATGGCCATTATAATGCTGATATATACATAAAACTATTTAATATTAGCAAATGATATGTACACATTTACTTTTACATGTATTCATTTAGCAGACGCTTATACCAAAGCGACTTACAAATGAGAACAATAGAATCAGTTAAACTAACAATAGGACAGCAATATGCAAGTGCAAACCCATCCCAGTTTAATCTAACACAGTATGTGTACTTTTTTTTTTCTTTTTTTTTTTAAATAAAGATAATAGATATAGAATAGAAGATAAAGAGTTAGTATTAATGGATTAAGTGTTGCCGAAAAAGATGCGTCTTTAGCCGTTTCTTGAAAAGGGCCATGGACTCAGCAGCTCTGGTTGAGTTGGGCAGGTCATTCCACCAGCATGGAACAGACCAGAAAAAGGTCAGAGAAAGAGATTTTGTGCCTCTTTGAGATGGCACCACAAGACGGCGTTCACTTGCAGAGCAAGTTTCTGGATGGCAGGTAAGTCTGAAATAATGAGTTTAGTAGGGTTGTACTGAGTTTGAGTTTGAGTTTGAGTTGTACTGAGTAAATGAGTTTAGTATGTAGTAGCAGAGACAGTGGTTGTTCTGTAGGCAAAAGTCAGTGACTTGGATTTGATGTGAGCGGCAACTGGCAACCAGTGCAATTTCGTGAGGAGAGGAGTGACGTGTGCTCTCTTCGGCTCGTTAAAGACTACTCTAGCTGCAGCATTTTGGATCAGTTGCAGAGGTTTCATAGTGCAAGCTGGAAGACCTGCCAGGAGAGCATTACAATAATCCAGTCTGGATAGAACAAGTGTTTGGACAAGGAGTTGTGTAGCAAGCTCTGATAGGAAGGGCCTGTGCCCGGTTGCATAAAGCACCTTAAGTGTAATTTTACACTAACCCTTAAGTTCGCCCTTATGTTTCCCTTAAACCTAAGGGTGTTGCAGAAAAAAACCCTTAAGTGTTACTTAAGGGTTTCTTTAAGTGAAACATCATAAACACTTAGAATTTCCCTTAAATGCTGTTTTTTCACTTAAATAATCCCTTAAAAAGCGTTAAGTGTTGCATAAAACCCCTTAACGGTCATTTCCCTAAGTATACCTTAAGGTTTGGAAATCGTAACCTTAAGAGTAACGCGGACAAAAATAAGACGACTTGGCTGAATTTATGGAACCAGCTGAAGATCATTATGTGCCAAGAAGAATTTTTAGGGATAGGGAGAACCCTTTGGACCATTTTAGCGATGAAAAATTGTTGCAAGAATACCGATTTGATCGACGCGCAATATTTGCGCAATACATCGCTAACAAACCAGAGAGCGACCTTGACCATGTCACACATCGCAACACTCTTTACCTGCGGTGTTACAACTGCTTATAGCACTGCGTTTTTTTGCAACTGGGAGTTTTCAGTAGTGGGATATGTTTTACACGTGCATAAATCGGCTACCATTCAATAAATGTAGGCTACAATTAGTGTGTATCGGATTTTCAGGTGACATTCTCAATTCATTCAGTTAACGGACGCTCTGAGGTAAAGTGTTCAGACTGCAGACTTATAGCAACGATTATATTTAATTGTACAGTACAGTCATAACATAACATAACGTACAGACATTATCTTAATTCCATAATGTCCTTAAACATAACAATATTGCTGGCCATAAACTGAGAAAGTGCGCGTCCGGTGTGTGATACAGTTGTCCTAGACGCGACGCGGCGTGTTAGTGTTTTGCGTATCTATGGCAACAACAGACTTTTATAACGTGAATCCAGGATCACTGTTGTGAAACACTTAAATGTTTCCCTTACCTAAGAGAACCGTTTAAGAGATTATATGCAACACCCTTAAGTTATTCTCTTAGGTAAGGGGAAATCGCCCCTTAAGTATCATACTTAAGGGAAAAACTTAAGGTGCTTTATGCAACCGGGCACTGATCCTCATAATGTTGTATAAGGCAAATCTGGAGGACCTGGCAGTTCTAGCAATGTGGGCTGTAAAGTTCAATTGATCATCAATCACAACTCCAATGTTCCTGGCTGATCTAGATGGAGTTATGGATGACGAGTCTAGCTGAATGGTGAAGTTGTGGTGACGTGTTGGGTTGGCCGGGACCACAAGCAACTCTGTCTTCGCAAGGTTTAGTTGAAGGTGGTGGTCCTTCATCCAGCCAGAAATGTCTGTCAGGCAGGCTGAGATACGAGCAGCAACCATCAGATCATCAGGCTGGAATGAAAGGTAGAGTTGTGTGTCATCAGCGTAGCAGTGATAGGAAAAGCCATGTTTCTGAATCACAGATATTAGTGATGTCATGTAGATGGAGAAGAGAAGTGGTCCAAGCACTGAGCCCTGAGGCACTCCAGTAGCTAGATGTTGGGTCTTGGACATCTCACCCCTCCACGACACCCTGAAGGACCTACCTGACAGGTAAGACTTGAACCATTGTAGTGCGGTTCCCGAGATGCCCTTCGTCTTTAAAATTGACAGGAGGATCTGGTGGTTAACAGATCCAGCAGGATGAGAACTAAGGATTTGGAAGCTGCTCTTGCCAGTCTCAGAGCTTCAATTACAGAGAGCAGGGCAGTCAGAGGAGGAGGAGGGTTGAGAAGAGAGGTGAAGGTTTTGAAAAGCATGCACATTTTTTTATTTATTTTGTTGTTATAGTAAGTCATTTTAACAGTAGAGATATTAGCAGAGAAGGAAGAGAGGAGGGATTGATAAAGACCAAGGTCAGTAGGATCTTTCGATTTGCGCCACTTCCTCTCTGCACCCCTGAGTTTAGAATGATGTTCGCGGAGAACATCAGACCAGAGGGGGTGGTGTGGGCTGTCCTGGAGGAAAGGGGGCAGAAGTTGTCCAAGCAGGATGTTATAGTGGAGAAAAGAGTATCAGTTGCACTGTTAGTATCTAGTGTTGAGAGCTGATCAGGTGGAGGAAGTCAAGTCAAGTCAAGTCATCTTCATTTATATAGCGCTTTTAACAATGTAGATTGTTTCAAAGCAGCTTTACAGAGATAAGCGTATAATTTAAGGTAACAGAGATTGTTTCGGCTTTACAGCAGAGTTAAGTTATTTCCATCTAAAGTTAGTTTTGATTGATTTGCTTCCGTCGCAATGATCATTTGTTATTAAATTAGGGGCCGCTAAGACGACACCATTCCCTCTACACAGACTTTAAACGCGAACCTGTGAGAAACACTGATGGCGTTCACATGAGCATTTAGAATGAGTTCTATAGTTATGTGCGTTTGAATATATGCAGGTTTGGAATTCCCTAAAAGCCAAGCCTAAACAAAGTACTTGTCTTTCCCTATAAATTTTGATAAAGAATTTTATTTTATTTTGTTGCTTTGGGGTAGGAACGCGAAACGGATTTTCCCGACAACGCCTTATCTGTAGAGTGGTAGTGGGATCCTCCATAGGGAGAGACTAGTTGGCACTTCAGCACTGCGTTGTCATCGGTCCAGGCGAAGGTCCTTCGTCAGATCTGGATACGGCCTGGATCCGGCAGGCTGCAGGAAAACCTCGGGATAAACACAGACACTAAAATTAGCGTAGATGCCATTCTTCTCATGATGTAACGAGTACATCAGGATTTTTGGGAAGTGTTCCCGGTTCCGGCTGACCTAATCTATGCAGCCTAACATTAAATTATAGAAGTCTATAATGTATTATGTGAAAGCTAGGTCAAAGAGATGTGTCTTTAATCTGGCTTTGAACTGACAGAGTGTGTCTGCTTCCCGGACAATGGTAGGAAGACTGTTCCAGAGTTTTGGTGCTAAATAGGAAAAGGATCTACCGCCAGCAGTCGATTTTGATATTCTAGGTATTATCAACTGGCCGGAATTTTGAGATCGCAATAGACGTGACGGACTATAATGCGTTAAGAGCTCGCTCAAGTACTGCGGAGCTAAACCATTTAGTGCTTTGTAAGTGATCAGCAATATTTTAAAATTGATGCGATGTTTAATAGGGAGCCAATGCAGTTTTGACAGAACTGGGCTAATATGGTCATACTTCCTGGTTCTGGTAAGAACTCGAGCTGCTGCGTTTTGAACCAGCTGTAGTTTGTTTATTAAGCGTGCAGGACAACCACCCAGTAGAGCATTACAATAATCTAGCCTTGAGGTCATGAACGCATGAACTAATTGTTCCGCATTTGTCAATGAGAGCATATGGCGTAATTTAGATATATTTTTAAGATGGAAAAATGCAGTTTTACAGATACTAGACACGTGACTTTCAAATGAAAGATTGGTATCAAAGAGCACACCCAGGTTCCTAACCGACGACGAAGACTTAACAGAGCAGCCATCGAGTGTTAGACAGTATTCTAGATTATTACGTGAGGACGTTTTTTGTCCAATAATTAGAAACTCTGTTTTTTCAGAATTTAGAAGTAGGAAATTACAAGTCATCCAATTTTTTATATCTGCTATGCATTCCGTTAATTTTGTGAATTGATAAGTTTCGTTAGGTTTTGAAGAAATATAGAGCTGAGTATCATCGGCATAACAGTGAAAGCTAATGCCATGTTTCCTAATGATATCTCCTAAGGGTAGCATGTACAGAGTGAACAGCAACGGTCCTAGTACTGAGCCTTGTGGTACGCCATACTGAACTTGTGATCGATGAGACATCTCATCATTTACTGCTACAAACTGATAACGGTCAGATAAGTATGATTTAAACCATGCTAGTGCAATTCCCGTAATGCCAACATAATGTTCTAATCTATTTAAAAGAACGTTGTGGTCAATGGTGTCAAATGCAGCACTAAGATCGAGTAACACTAATAGAGAGATACAACCACGATCGGATGATAAGAGCAAATCATTTGTGACTCTAACGAGAGCTGTCTCGGTACTATGGTACGGTCTAAATCCTGACTGGAAATCCTCGCAGATATCATTTCTTTCAAGAAAGGAACACAGTTGTGAGGATACTGCCTTTTCTAATATCTTTGACAGAAAAGGTAGATTCGAGATCGGCCTGTAATTGACTAATTCTGTAGGATCAAGTTGCGTTTTTTTAACAAGCGGTTTAATCATAGCCAGCTTAAAGTTTTTTGGTACGTATCCTAGAGACAAAGACGAATTAATGATATTAAGAAGAGGATCTATGACCTCTGGAAGTATTTCTTTCAGTAGCTTAGTCGGTATAGGGTCTAACATACATGTTGTAGATTTAGATGATTTAATGAGTTTAGTAAATTCTTCCTCTCCTATAGCAACGAATTAATCAAATTTTTCCTCAGGGAGACTACAATGCACTGCCTGATTCGATACTGTAGAAGATGGTTGCATAGTTATAATTTTGTCCCTGATATTATCAATCTTATAATTGAAGAAGTTCATAAAGTCATTACTGCTGTGCTGCTTGGAAACTTCTGTGCTTGAAGCTTTATTTTTCGTTAGTTTAGCCACCGTTTCAAATAAATACCTAGGATTATGTTTATTTTCTTCTAATAGGGTTGAAAAATAAGCAGATCTAGCAGCTTTTAAAGCCTCTCTGTAAGCAATAGAGCTCTCCTTCCATGAAATGCGAAATACCTCTAGTTTTGTTTTCTTCCAGTTGCGCTCCATTTTTCTAGCTGCTCTCTTAAGGGCCCGAGTGTGCTCATTGTACCACGGCGTTGGACTATTTTCTTTAATCTTCTTTAAGCGCAACGGAGCAACTGTGTCTAAAGTGCTGGAAAAGAGAGAGTTAAATGTTTCTGTTGTAATATCTAGTTCTTCTAAGCTATCTGAGATGCTGAGATGATGAAACTGATTAGGAAGATTATTAATAAAGCAATCTTTAGTAGCAGAAGTGATAGGTCTCACATATTTGAAACACGGAGTCGGCTTTGCAGCCTTGGCTAAATGCAAATTACACGAGACTAGGTAATGATCTGAGATGTCATCGCTCTGCTGCAGAATTTCAACGGCATCAACATCTATTCCGTGTGATAATATTAGATCTAGAGTATGATTACGACGATGAGTAGGTCCTGACACGTGTTGTCTAACTCCAATTGAATTTACAATGTCTTTAAATGCCAATCCCAATGCATCTTTTTCATTATCGATGTGTATATTAAAATCACCAACAATTAGTACTTTATCTGCAGTCAATATTAATTCTGATAGAAAGTCCGCAAATTCTTTGATAAAGTCTGTATGGTGCCCTGGTGGCCTGTATACAGTAGCCAGCACAAATCTCAAACGTGATTTATCGTTTACACTATATATTTTTACATTAAGCACCAATGCTTCAAAAGAATTATATTTAAAACTTGATTTCTTAGTGGTTTTGAAACTATTACTATAAATTACAGCAACACCACCCCCTTTGCGTTTCGGACGAGGCTCATGTTTATAACAGTAATCTTGCGGGGTTGATTCATTTAAAGTAATGTAATCGTTTGATTTTAGCCAGG
Organism: Squalius cephalus; assembly: GCF_949319135.1. Classification (NCBI taxonomy): domain Eukaryota; kingdom Metazoa; phylum Chordata; class Actinopteri; order Cypriniformes; family Leuciscidae; genus Squalius; species Squalius cephalus. The sequence continues at coordinate 33,684,735 of NC_137127.1, read as the reverse complement.
TTTCTGTCAAACACAGCACATCTAGGTTATTATCTGAAATCATATCGTTAACAACGAGTGCTTTTGAAGTAAGCGATCGAATATTCAGCAACCCAAGCTTTAGCATTTGCTCATCTGTAATATAGCTGTTTTTTATTTGTTGAACATCAATTAAATTTTTAACCTTAGATGGGTTTAAACGTTTTTTGGATTTCCAAATTCGGGGAACAGACACAGTCTCTATATGATGATAGCTAGGTGAAAGAGGCTCTATGTGAAGTGGGGAAGTGTGGATGAGACCAAAGAGGATAGGCAGAGAGAGTGAGAGTGAGAATAGGTTTCTCCAAAAGGTGACCTGTGGAGGAGTGTGTGTTGTGTTCTGAGGCAGGTTGATGTTGAGAGTGAGGAGGAAGTGATCTGAGGTGTGCAGCAGAGTGACCAGTGTATGGTCAGTGGAGCAGTAGCGCGTGTAAATAAGGTCTAATTGGTTGCCTGATTTGTGAGTAGCTGCAGTAGATACTCATTTGAGGTCGAATGAGGCAAGCAGAGTGTGGAAATCAGCAGCCTGAGGCTTTTCTAGGTGGATGTTGAAGTCTCCAAGAACTGCGAGAGGAGTACCATCCTCAGGGAAGGATGAGAGTATAGGGCTGGGCGATAAAACGGTATCGGTATTTATCGACGGTACACCATTGCCTGTAACGTAAAAAATGTTCGATATAGCGCTCGATATTTTCATGCAACCATGAACTGCGCACTCCACATCATGATGAATAAAAGTGCGTTCCATTCGTCTGTGATTCGTAAGTGGACTGCGAAGTTAAAGATGGCGCGACCACCACAACGTTGCCCAACATCAAAAGGCAAACGTAATGAAAGCGGAACGAAAACTGCGCCAGCCTACTCATTATTTTGTGCTTCACGCTCAGTTTGGACCATTGTCTGTGCAGCGCGAGCTGATCTTGATCAAGCGACACTGTTACTACAAAGCGCTAAGAGATCCAGTAAAGAAAGCATTTGAATTCGCCACTGAAGTAACCTTAAAGCAACACTAAAGAATATTTTTTACCTTAAAATAATGTTTCCAAAATCGTTTCAGTGGTTCATCAAGTCGTAATGGGGAAAGGCACTTCTGCATTCGCTTTGTGGCCCTATATCTGCTATAACCGCACTATGCAAGTTTGCCAGATCAGGTAGCGTTTCTGTAGTTCGAATGAGACATAAGAAACTACAAATTTGCTTTTACAGACTTGCTTTACGGCAAGGGTTACAATAGTCATTATTTTGTTTTTCTTTGTTTCTGATGTGTCAATACATCATACTTTCATAAAATCATGCAACATACTCTACCTTGTCTGTGAACATCATTCATTCCAAAGCCGGTGCTGGATAAACAGCGAGCGTGCGTGCGACAGTAGGCTGCGGTAGGCTAAATTATTTACGACCATAGACAGTTTAAGAAATGGACACAGCGACCCCGTAGACTTCAATGGAGAAAAGTGAAATCTATTAGAAGCACTCACTTCCTGATGGCTGAGCATACTGCGCAGCCTCAAACTGAGCTTGACGACATAGATGTGACATGAGCAACCTGTCTGACAGTTGTAAGTCTTCTAGTAGCTGTGCCAAGAGAAATCTGAATCATTCCCTTCCGAAACTTGCAGAGACGGAGAGCGTGAGTAGGAGCTGTCCATGAGCTAGGAGCAGGAGCAACTTTATGACTCTCTATGGGCTTCTCCCTTGACTTTATCGGACTTTATGCCTCCATGTCCCCCTGATTGCCTGCGAGCTTCTCCTCCTGTACGGTAATTTCTCTACTGTGCGACAGAGAGTCACGTGGTTATGATGCAATCGTTAGCCTATTTTTACAAAAACTGCTTCTACGGGGCCATAACGTAAGATACAAGGTAATGGAGCCTTTTATACATTGTTGTGTTTCTTTAGAAATAAACAATGGATAAATAGAGTCTTTAAACGCCTCAGATGTAAAGTTATTCGCTGTCAAAGAGACGCCAAAATGAATGGGAGCCAATGGAATGCTAACAGCAGGTGATGGCTTGCTAACCAATGGCGGCCCCCAGGGAAGGTACGCTTTCCGGGTGCTGGATTACCCCCTTGTTTACGACAGTGGTAATGGACAATTCCGCTTCCAACTTGTAGGGGGACCGAAGAGGAAAAGTTCTTTGGTGTTGCTGTGAGATCTAGTGAGAAACATTAAAATTTCAAACGGATCAAACACCGCTAACGTGGAAACCAGGAGAAACATTGTGCCATGAATGAACTAGTTATAGGCTTTAAGTCCACAGATCAGCAACATTCACCATGGATTTAATGTAGTAACACTAACTGTAACCATGGAAGTTTGGCAGGAATAGTAAAATGCTCTCAAGTATGTCACACATCTTTTTCCAGCACTTCAAAACTCAAATATTGTCAAATTTAAATGTTATTTTTTAATGTGATGACCAAAACATTATTTGTTCATCCTTCAAAGATTACCCCCATTTATAATGTTTCAATATGTAAGAAAACTCACATTTATTTAAAAATATTTTTTCTTTTAATACATTTTGTCTTTTATTTTTTAAATCAAGGAAATTTCTCTGGCATTTCTTTCTTTTTGCTGTATCGAAAATGTACCCAACCGTAACTCCACTGTGTCGTATCAAACTGAACTGAACCGTGAATTTTGTGAAGCATTACACCCCTACTTATTTCAGATGTTGATACCTCAAAGTTTGCCTTGATTGTTCTACATTTACACTTTAACATTGCACACATTTTGTAACATTTTAAGTTCAAGAGTTTCTTTAACACATACTTTTTTATCTTAATATAAGACATAAAGAAGATATTTTTGTTTACATTTTATTTTGTTTTTGACTGCTAAATTGAATACAATTTGTTGTTTGCCTTAATAATGTGGATGAATAAAAAAAACTGGTTTAAATTCAAACTTTTCTACTTGTCTTTAAAAAAAAAAAGGTTATAAAAAATGTCAATAATTATCGATACACGAACGATACATTGAACAATGAAACATTATATTGTGATAATATTTTTTGCTATATCGCACAGCCCTATGAGAGTACCACATCAAGCTCCTCCAAGAAACTGCCAAGTTGACCTGGTGGACGATACTACAAAATGGATTTTAATAGGCCTAGTGATGGTAACTGAATGCGATTCAAATGAGGTGGTAAAGGATAACATTTTCAATCGTTTGAGATGAGAAGACCAGTACCTCCACCCCTTCCGGTCAGACGAGGGGTGTGTGAGAAAGTGAAGTTAGTGGAGAGGGCAGCAGGTGTGGCAGTGTCCTCTGGTCTGGTCCAGGTCTCAGTGAGGGCCAATAGGCTGAGACCTGAATGACTAGAATTAGATGTAATGAAATCAGCTTTGTTTACAGAGGACTGACAATTCCAGAGACCAATGGGAAAAGAGAATAAAGTACTAGAAGAAACCAGAAAGGTACGCAGGTTGCTAGGATTGTGCTGCCTCCTACGTGTGACATCACCGTTCTAACAGGAAAACCCTTAACGCGTTCCAGCCGCCTATCCGCACAAAACAGTGCCTGGTGTCTTGAGAATGCACTCCCTGAAATAGGTTAGAAGGTGCAGACGATTATCCGTTATCTCTGCACTAACCTCAAAAACGCAAACCCGTGAAAACGCACATGTTCAGGCCAAAGGTATGCACATTTGAATATATATGTGCGCAGGCATGTAGTCCTTCTTTACAAATCAACCCTCAATAAACTACTTGTCTGACCTTAAAAATTTATAATACAGAATTTTTTTATCGCGTCTGCATAGCCATGAGAACCGGAATCATCCCAACAACATTTTATCTGTACTGAGGTAAAGGGAAGGGAAGGAGGCCTTCACAGGGGTGGGACTGGTTGACACTTCAGGACTGCATTGTCATCGTGTCCAGGCTCAGGCCCTTCATCAGGCTCAGGCTCATCAGATCTGGATACGGCCTGGATCTGGCGGACAGCGGTAAACCTCGGATTAACAGAGAGACTAATATTAGCGTAGACGCCATCTTTCTTATGATGTAATAAGTACATCAGGTTTTATGGGGAGTGTTCTCAGTTCCGGCTGACCTAATCTATACAGTCTAACATTAAATTATAGAAGTCTATAATGTGTTATGTGTATGCTAGGCCAAAGAGATGTGTTTTTAGTCTAGATTTGAACTGACAGAGTTTGTCTGCTTCCCGGACAATGTTAGGAGGATTGTTCCAAAGTTTTGGTGCTAAATAGGAAAAGGATCTACCGCCAGCCGTCGATTTTGATATTTGATTTTGAGATCGCAATAGACGTGAAGGACTATAATGCGTTAAGAGCTTGCTCAAGTACTGGGGAGCTAAACCATTTAGTGCTTTGTAAGTAATCAGCAATATTTTAAAATGTATACGATGTTTAATAGGGAGCCAATGTAGTGTTGACAGAACCGGGCTAATATGGTCATACTTCCTGGTTCTGGTAAGAACTCTAGCTTTTGCATTTTGGACCAGCTGTAGTTTGTTTATCAAGCGTGCAGGGCAACCACTCATAATAGCATTACAATAATCTAGCCTTGATGTCATGAACGCATGAACTAATTGTTCTGCATTTTTCATTGAGAGCATATGACATAATTTAGATATATTTTTAAGATGAAAAATGCGGTTTTACAGATACTAGACATGTGACATTCAAATGAAAGATTGGTATCAAAGAGCACACCCAGGTTCCTAACCGACGACGAGGACTTGACAGAGCAGCCATCAAGTGTTAGACAGTATTCTAGGTTATTACGTAAGGAAGTTTTTTGTCCAATAATTAGAATCTCTGTTTTTTCAGAAATAAGTAGTAGGAAATTGCTAGTCATCCAGTTTTTTATATCACCTATGCATTCCGTTAATTTTGTGATTTTGGTAAGTTTTGTCAGGGTGTGCAGAAATATAGAGCTGAGTATCATCAGCATAACAGTGCTGAAAACTAATGCCATGCTTCCTAATGATATCTCCCAAGGGTAGCATGTACAGAGTGAACAGCAACTTTTACTGAGCCTTGTGGTACACCACACTGAACTTGTGATCGATAAGACATCTCTTCATTTACTGCTACAAACTGATAACGGTCAGATAAGTATGATTTAAACCATGCTAATGCAATTCCACTAATGCCAACATAATTTCCGAGTCTATTTAAAAGAATGTTGTGGTCAATAGTGTCAAATGCAGCACTAAGATTGAGTAACACTAATAGAGAGATACAACCATGATCGGATGATAAGAGCAAATCATTGGTGACTCTAATGAGAGCTGTCTCAGTACTATGGTACGGTCTAAATCCTTATTGAAAATCCTCGCAGATATAATTTCTTTCTAAAAAGGAACATAGTTGTGAGGATACCGCCTTTTCTTAGCCTAGAAATCTAGACGCACCCTTGCGGCAGCAAAATGTATTTTGCAGCCAGGGTAGTCTAGCAACTCTCCGTTGACTTTAGAGCTGCAAAAACCTAAATTGGGTCAGGCCAATCACATCGTGTATAGAGTAGGCGGGGCGGGCTTAACATAATGACGACAGAGTTGCGACGGTTCCCCCTGCTACTTGAAAACAAAGAATGGCGGCTGCTGGAGAACAGTCTTTCGAATCGGCTTTGGCCGCGACTCTGGAGGACTTGGAGTTAAGTTATATTTTTTACAGTCTATGACTTGGAGTTAAGTTTTTCTTTGAGAAAAGAGCAAAGAATGGCACCTAAGTCATTCTTAAAAAAGGAAGATGTGTTCTTAGTTTTTTGCCGGCCAGATATGGCAAAAGTTGAATCTATCAACTAACGTTAGCTCCACTGAGGTGCCGTCTAGGGCTTGAATCAAACTTCATTCACGCACACATATATGAAACGCTTGCATACACATATACTAAGTAGTACTAACACATGAGACGCGTGGAACTCTCCGCGCACATACTCATCTGAGTTTGCGTGTGTGTGTGTTCGTGTCTCAGATGAGTATGTGCGCGGAGAGTTCCGCGCGTCTCGTGTGTGTAGAGTTTGCGTGTGTGTGCGTGAGCGACTTTAGGTGTGACGTTGTGCATTTCATATGTATTAGTTTGAGCATTCAGCAGTATATATGTATGTGTGACTACTTAGTATATATGTTTGCAAGCGTTTAATATATGTGTGCGTGAATGAAGTTTGATTTAAGCCCTAGACGGCGCCTCATACTGGTTGGTTGAAGCGCTGTCCTATTGCGTGCAGAGGGAATTTGAAAGACAGCCGTTTATCCCGCCCCTCGGATTGAGCCGTGTCTATGGAGAGTTGCCAGACCTAACATCTTGATGTAGGTCTGGCTTGCCAGGCTAGCCTTTTCTTGTATCTTTGACAGAAAAGGTAGATTCGAGATCGGCCTGTAATTGACTAATTCTGTACGCTCAAGTTGCGTTTTTTTAACAAGCGGTTTAATCATAGCCAGCTTAACAGTTTTTGGTACGTATCCTAATGACAAAGATGAATTAATGATATTAAGAAGAGGATCTATGACCTCTGGAAGCATCTCTTTCAGTAGCTTAGTCGGTATAGGGTCTAACATACATGTTGTCGATTTAGATGATTTAATGAGTTTAGAGAATTCTTCCTCTCCTATAGCAATGAATGAATCAAATTTTTCCTTAAGGAGACTACAATGCAATGCCTGATGTGATACTGTAGTAGACGGTTGCATAGTTATAATTTTCTCCCTGATATTATCAATCCAATAATAATAAGTGAAGAAGTTCATAAAGTCATTACTGCTGTGCTGCTTGGAAACGTCTGGGCTTGAAGCTTTATTTTTTGTTCGTTTAGCCACTGTTTCAAATAAATACCTTGGGTTTTGTTTATTTTCTTCTAATAAGGTTGAAAAATAAGCAGATCTAGCTTTTAAGGCCTCTCCGTATGCAATTGTGCTCTCTTTCCATGAAATGCGAAATACTTCTAGTTTTGTTTTCTTTCTAGTTTTGTTTTAATTCGTCGGCGATTCTCTCAGATTGCGTCTTTGATCATTCACACTGCGTTATTGTCACTCGTGTTCATGAGCACCGATTTGCCTATGATTTTGGCATTTGTCGGCAATCTCACAAAACCTGTTGGCGTGCGAAAATCGGGCCTAATGTGAACTTGGCATTAGATGAAGCTGTCCATAAGAGTCTGTACAGAGGACAAACAAAGTCCTGTGACTGCAGTGAGCACAGCGCTTTGATGGGCGTACTGCTTTCGCTCTCTCGCTCTGGTCTACGGGTGCGCGCGTGCCCTTCCGGGAGAAGTGCCCTTAGGACCCGTATAAGGAAATTCCGCCGCATCTGACGTCACACATGCCCATACTCGAAAAAAACTTTCCGAAACTTGTGACAAACCGGAAGGAGTATTTTTGGCACAGAAATACTCCATCAAACATACAACTTAATTTTTGAAACTTTGTCCATGTTTAGCATGGGAATCCAACTCTTTAACAGTGTAAAAAACTCAGTATGCATGAAATAGCATTTCACCCCTCCTTTAAAGAAAAGGTTTTTGTTTGTATATGCTGTCAATTATAGTTCTTAGAAATAAGATCGGTATTGACAAAAGTCTGTACTTCTAGCAAAAACGTACAAAATATTGCAATTGGTGCATCTCTATTATATATGTTTATGTATGTAACACCGTGGTCCTCTGAGGCAAAGCATTTCACTTGACTCAGAATAACTTGACTTCAAATAATTCACCCAAACATTTAAATTCTATTATAATTGACTTACCCCCATGTTGTTCTAAATTTGAGCTATATATACAGGGCTTGACATTAACACCTGCCAACCCATTCCTACCAGGCACTTTGGCGGGTTGATCAAAAATATAGATTTTCCGATACGATACTGAAATATCTGAAACTCTTCTGCAGGAGACACAATACCAGCTGCACACGTTCTTGCTCTCTAATCTCTCCGACAGCAAGCTGACACACAAACCCACTCACTCATTTCACTCCATACTCACTCATTTCATTTCCTCCGGATGTTGGTGTTACAGGGCTTGAATTTTGCCGTGGGATTGGGCGTATTCAGCATAATTTTGTGCTCACACCCAAAGTGCGTGCACATAAAGAGAAGTATAGTCCTATTGGCTAGATAAAACAGTATAATGGGTCCGTGCGTCAGGTCTTAACGTGACAGTAGCCTAATATACTGGCTTCCAAATTATGAGATAATATTAAAAATATCTGTATGGCAGTTTTCCCCTATGGTATCGATGTCAAAATTGTGGCCAGTGAAAATGACAGTGGCTAGTAACTTTGGAATACCACTAGCCACAGTGGCTGGTGAGCAAAAAAGTTTTTATATATACTGTATAGAAGAATGTTTCTGCTGTTTTGGCCCTATTATTACAGTTATAGGGCCCTATCTTGCACCCAGCGCAATTGACTTTATACACCGACGCATGCATCATTCCTATTTTGCACCCTACGCACAGCGGACTTTTCCCGTTGGTAAATTAGGGAATGAACTTGCTCTCCGAGGGCGGTTCAGCGAAAAGAGGAGGCGTGTTCCGGCGCGAACGTTCCCTGGTGCTATTTTGCAGTTCCAGAAAACAATTCCGCCACAGACCAGGAAAAACCTAGTCTAAAGTCAGTGGCGCATTTTCAGTGGCGTTCAGATGCTATTTTAAGGGCGCATGCTTGGCCATAATGTAGCGTGTGCACAACGTGCATACACTTTGCTTCTCTCATCTACACAAACGCAGCAGTTGACATTTTTGCAAACCATACATAATTACAAGGAAAAATCATTATGGTGTCCATGAAGATGTGAAAAAATAGGCATAAATCTAGCTTACACATTTACCCAAATTAGTATACGCCTGTTTAACCGAAGCTTATTTGGGTGGGTTTCTCCCATCCCCATACAATGTCACTTCTCTGTGTTTTACGGCCCTGACGAGAACGTCGGTCTCCTCGGCTATGAACCGCTCTTGGCGTGCGCCTGGCAAATCCGCCGTTATAATAGCAATCCGCCATGGAACAAGCGCGCCTGCTCTTAAAGGGAATGTGAGATGATGCTCTGATTGGTTTATTTCACGTTACGCCCAATCCACACCTATGAGTAATGTAGCTACTTCAGACCAACCCATTTTAGATTTGCATCGGGCGCAAGAGTCATTTATCCCGCCGGTATAATAGCAACAGCGTCTGAGATCCTCCCACAAAGTTACTTGCGTTTCGCGTTTGATACTTGCGTTTCAGATACATAACATATCTTTGTTCTGTTGTATTTGTTTTTGCTATCTTTTATAATGTATTTATTTGTTCTAATTTTATTAGTTTACTTGTTTTAATGATGTTTGAACTTTTTATTAGTCTTTTTACTACTTTTAGTAGTTTTTGTTGTGGTATAGAAAATAGAATCGAGAATTGGGAAATTTCACTGGTTTATAAAATGTTGTTGTCATAACAGATTGGGCCAGCAGAAAAAACTTTTAGCATTGATCGCTGCAGTAATACAGTATATTAAATCTTTATGTCCTTTTTGGAACTTGAAACCTGACTTTCACTGTATAGACAAAACAGGTGAAACTTTCTTCACAATATCTTTGTTTTGTTTTTTGTCATACAGGATTGGGACAACATGAAGGTAAATGGTGACAAAATTAAAATTTTTGGATAAACTATTCCTTCAAGCATTGAAACCTCTCATAAAGTAATTGTTTCAGAAAGAGTTGATCATACTATTTTTTTAAAGCACTAAAATGTGTGGATGTTTGCACAGGGTTCGTTTGTGCCGTCTGATGTAGAGCAGCTGAAACAGGCAATAGAGGAGTGCAAGAGACTGATCCTGGAACTGCCAGAACATTCTGAGAAACAGAAGGACACAGTGGTCAAACTAATCCACCTTCGGCTCAAACTACAGGAACTAAAGGTTTGCACGCAGAATATTGATTTAAAAAATAACCAGTCAATAAGTTCAAGTCAAAACTAAAGTTGAGCAAAATGTTTGTTGTCTCTACCATATTAAAATGTAAACATTAATTAAAATGTAATGTACACATGACTTTGTACATACTTATTATTTTACAATAATACAATGTAAGCATCCTAAAAATATGCAAATACATTAATATGGTACTATACACGTTACATTAGCTGCGTTTATATGGACCCTAATAATCCAATTTTGTAATCGGACTAGTAGCAGAGTCAGAATAAAAAAGTCGGTAACACTTTATTTTACAGTGTCCTTGTTACCTATGTTACATGCACTTACCATAGTAATAACAGTAAATTATGCATAATTACATGCAACTAACCCTCAACCAAATCTTAATCCTACCCTAACCCTATAGTAAGTACATGTAGTCACTTAATATTACTCAGTACATGTAACAGTACACACAGTAAATGTATAAATACACTGTAACAATGACACCTTAAAATATAGTGTAACCAAAAAGTCACATGTAACCACGTCAATCAGAATTAATGGGTCAAATCCAATAAAATTTTCATTCGGATTATAAGGGGTGGTTTAAACATTTTCTAATCCATTCGATTGGACATGTAAACACTTGATCAGATTGAAAACCGTAACTGTAACGTTCTACGCATATGCAATGATGTAGAAATGGCGTAATGACGTATGACGCACGGAATGAACTGTTGTTGTTGTTGTTGTTGAATGTAGTGTTACTGTCGTGTCAATCTAATATTCTCCTTTCATTCATCGTATGTAAAGTATTGCAAGACAACGTTGTCCCATGTCTTGCTTTGGACTCTCATACACAGATGCCTTGTTTTGGGTGCAAGAAGGGCCTTTTTACCACTTGATTAGCAGCACGGCACAAAGCTTTGTGTGCCTGTCATCTACCGGAAGGGACCTGAAATAGATAAATAAAAAGTCTGCTTATTAAAACAAAGAAAAGAAGCAGTGGTATGAGAGTGGTTAGTATGTGCCAACAGCGGGGAACTTTTTGCAGTATGCGCAAGTCATAACAACAATCCAATTTGAAGCTTACGACATTACACACATCAACCCTATCACAATCAAAACATGTTTGTGTTAATGAGAAATATAAATTCATTAAGTGTGTCCAAACTATTGGCTAGTAGTACATAAATTGTGTAATTCTGTGTTTTACTGTTGTGTTGGATTTGAACAGGACCCAGAGGAAGATGAGCCAAACCTGCAGGTTCTATTAGAACATCGCTTCTCAAAGGAGAAGAGCAAGAGTGTGAAGCAGACATGTGACAAGTGTAGCACCATCATATGGGGTCTCATTCAGACCTGGTATACCTGCACAGGTCAGACCATCTTAGCTGAACCTAATGCAAACAATTTTATGAAGAAGACACATGACTCAGTCATTATTATACTATCTTTCCAAACCAGAATATAAAAGAAAAAAATATTCCACAGCTCTTTTCCAGCTTAAAGTTCCCAGTATAAAGTACAATAGAACTATCATAAATATCTCCATATGAAAGTAGTCCATATGACTAGTCCGCTATATTTTAAGCCTTCTGATGCTATTTGTGTTCTACAAAGAACAGACAGAAATGTAAATGATTGTTTACTCATAATCGTTATCTTTTCCCCCTTGTATCTTGCCAGAAATCACATTTAGAATTTTAAAAATGGTGTATTGCCATATTGCGTTTTCATTCTTCAAACATTTTGATGTTTGCGTTCCACTGGGAAAAAAAATAGCACACAGGTTTGGAAAGGCAAGATGGTGTATAAATACTGAGAGACTTTTTTTAATGATGAGACATTTTTGGGTGGACCATTCCTTGATGTTTCAATCATGTGTATTTACTTAGTGTGATTTGTGGTACACTGTTCACAAAACCTTGGACAAATCTTGAGTGAAGTAATTCACACTTCAGGCTTTTTATTCTGACACTGGGCTGTGATGAATTATTATTTTAATTGCTTCAGCACATTCAGATCTTACTGCTTACTGCCTTCGCTGCGAGACTCTGGGATAGGCTTCAGCATATGGCGTTATATGTGTGCCTCAATCCTGAGCTAGTAATTGTAAGTTTTGAGCACAGAGAACTATATTTTGCAAGCACATTACATTATATTTTGAACAGAAATTAACAATCGCAAAAAAAAAATTCGTTTGAGCAAAGAAAAAACTATTCCGTGCTCAATAAATGTATTTGCTTGTTTGCTATTATCCATATTAACGTGCAATAATAACCCCTCTCACGCAGTTTACTCAGGTGCTCTCTCACAAACTTATTCTCTGCGCTCCTGTCAAGTCCCTCTCTCTCTCTCTCAACCTATTAATTCTGTGCGTGCTCAACTCTTGACACACACGCTCGCTCAACTTGCAACAGCGTTACAAGTGTGCCACAAAATCAACCAATCGGAAAATTAAAGGTCAATTGTGATTGGCTGTTGGTCTCCAATCAAATCGCTAGTAGAACCAAAACCCGTCTTGTAGAACTATCCATATATATCCATATCCATATATAATCCTTTATTATATGATATCTATGGAACTATCTACAGCATCCCGGAAGCTTACTGAAAAAAAAATCGAAAAAAATAACAGCGAGACTAATGGATTAAAACACATTTTGGTAAGTATTTTTTTTATTATTAACTTAAAAGTGCCTTGTTAGTTTTGTGTATTATAATGCTGTTGTGTTGTTTAACTTACAATATTATATCTCCTATTGTGACTAAATTATATTTTGACTTATCCTTTTCAAGCATTCTAACGCTAGCACAGCCGCAGACAATGTCATCAGAACAGCAACACCTAAATGTCACACCACTTTAGTCACAATAGGAGATATAATATTGTAAGTTAAACAACACAACAGCATTATAAATTATAAGCTGAATCTCTGGAGGAGTGTCATAATATTCCTCTGTCACATATAGCTGTCAATCACCTCACACAATGACCTCACTCTTAAAACTGACATTTTCCGAACAATTAAACAAAATTTGCCCTCCAACTACTAGGCTAATGTCTGTAATGTCTGTGATCTAAAGAAAACCACCATTATAATAATTATTTTAATTATTATTTTTGTGTATTATAATTTATAATACACAAAACTAACAAGGCACTTTTAAGTTAATAATAATAAAAAAATAAAATACTTACCAAAATGTGTTTTAATTCATTAGTCTCGCTGTAGTCAGTTATTTTATTCGATTTTTTTTTAGTAAGCTTCCGGGATGCTGTAGATAGTTCCATAGTTATCATATAATAAAGGATTATATATGGATACATGGATATCTATGGATAGTTCTACAAGACGGGCTTTGGTTCTACTAGCGATTTGATTGGAGACCAACAGCCAATCACAATTGACCTTTCATTTTCCGATTGGTTGATTTTGTGGCACACTTGTAACGCTGTTGCAAGTTGAGCGAGCGTGTGTGTCAAGAGTTGAGCGCGCACAGAATTAAGAGGTTGAGAGAGAGAGAGAGGGACTTGACAGGAGCGCAGAGAATAAGTTTGTGAGAGAGCACCTGAGTAAACTGCGTGAGAGGGGTTATTGTTGCACGTTAACATGGATAATAGCAAACAAGCAAATACATCTATTGAGCACGGAATTGTTTTTTCTTTGCTCAAACTTTTTTTTTTTTTTGCGATTGTTAATTTCTGTTCAAAATATAATGTGCTTGCAAAATATAGTTCTCTGTGCTCAAAACTTACAATTACTCGCTCAGGATTGAGGCACACATATAACGCCATACAGCATCCCCGCAACTCTACATAGGACAAGCATTTTGGAGAATGGATAAATGGATGGATTCAGATCTTACTGTGTGATTATGGGGAACAGAACTTAACATTTGGTTTCAAAACTATCATAAATTGCTTTCCATTTCTCATTCCAGGCTGTTATTACCGTTGCCATAGCAAGTGCATGAATCTTATCAACAAACCATGTGTGAGGTCAAAGGTCAGCCATCAGTCTGAGTATGAACTCAGCATCTGTCCTGAGGTCGGTTTGGACAAGCAAGACTACAGATGTGCTGAGTGCCGGACACCCATCTCTTTGCGTGAGGCTTTTTCCAAACATGCATCACGGCTTCTTTTGTTTTTCTGGCATTTATCTTTTTCTCTGATGACGACACGAATGTAAACATATTTTTAGTTTTTTGTTTGATGAACTCTTTATGTGGTTGTTGTCAGAAGTGTTAGATTCAGGGTTGTATGATTGCTTTAGAATAGGAAAAAATTGTGAGTTATAACTTGGATATTTAGACTTTACTTTTGGCACAGGAAGTAGTCTAATGTTGTGCTGTGTTGTGTTTTGTAGGGGGTGTTCCTAATGAGGCACGACAGTGTGATTATACGGGTCAGTATTACTGCAACAGCTGCCACTGGAATGACACAGCCATCGTTCCAGCTAGAGTCATACACAACTGGGAGTTTGAGCCCCGTAAGGTACACTAACATTTAATCTTAGTGGGAAAATATACTGAATCCAAGGGTGCTTCTCAATTCTTATTTGTGCATCCTCGTTACCTTTCCTCGCTTCCTTTCCTCGCGTCTCAGCTCCACCCCCTGTAGGAAGCGAGGGAAGGCTGCAAGGAAAGAAAAGGAGGACAGAGGAATCGAATGTAAGCTTTTTTTTATACATTGGAATACTTGATCACTTGAGCGTCACTTCACAGCGTCATCAGCAGCGCTCAAAGGATCGAGCGCTCAAGGAAATATGTGAGATGTGTGGTTTATATAAACTGCAAAGGTAAAGTATAAATTAAAATGATTATGACCGATGTGAAGGGGGAGGAGAATTGATACGTGCGTCACGTTTTAGTCGATAAAACTCTTCTGCATAGGATACACCTGTGTATCCTCGCTCATGACTCCTCAAGAAGCCTCATCACTCCTTGATCCTCGACTCCTCGCAGTGCAATTAGAGAATTGAGATATCCTTCAAGATGGCTGAGCTCGAACGGTTTCCGGGTCATAGGATGGAGGACGGAGGAGCGAGGAGATGAGGAGGGATATTGAGAAGCACCCTTAGAGTTATCTTGTTGCTACCTTCTAAGGCTGCATCTTGACTGAAATGGAAAGTGGCTATTATAAGTGGCTAATATGGAACACTCTACAAAGGCAGAAAATTTGAGACTTGACTCACTATTGATTTCAATAGAGTTTGCTTTAGCATTTTGCAAAGCTAACGGCACATTGCTATATTAAGTAGATATAGACCCAAAGCCAAATAAATTATTTGGAAAGGCATGAATAATGGGTTTAAAATGAGTAATGAATTCTACCAAATAATACAAAAAATACCTGTTAGGCTGTAGACATGTGCAGATATACGGTAGTACGATATATCACGATATATAACGATATATCACGATAATGAAAATGCACTTTATTGTTATCATAGGCACTTCAAAATACAGTGAATAGTTATTTATTGAGAATTATTCAGATTTTTAGAAGGCATTTTAAGAATACTTTTCTCATCAACCGGTTAAAATGCACAACACTGCTCTTTGTTGTATCGAGGCATGCTTACTCTGATGTAAACAAGCCCAACACAGACGAGAAGCATGGCGGAATGAGTGAAGGAGACGTGCTGAATGAAAATGCACATTCACTCTCTGGCAGCTGATGGCTCTTATGGAACTGCAGAAATGCAGCCGTTACCCCGGTAACCCTGTAAACAAAGCAGCAATGCTACTTTCTGTTTCTGAACAGTCTTTAAATGTTTTAAACAGCCTTTCAGATTGTTGTTTTCGTAGTGGTGTTCATCGCAGCACCAAATACTCAAAGATTAGATACTTAATAGGCTTGTCATGATTTCTGTCTTGTGTTCCCCTTGTCTTGTGTGAACTTTTATTTTATTTCCTGTTTTGCACCATGTTTCCTTTGTAGTTTGTTTTTTGTCACAGGCTGGTTGCAGCAGAGAAACAGGATCTAAGTGCAGCAGCTTTATTCAGAAAACAAACTCAAAACTTCACAAAACAGATGCTCAGGAACATGAACAGAACAACCAACTTAATGCAACGTAGAACTGACAAAGAACTGAAAGAAACAGAGCTTAAATAACAGCAACTGAGGAGCTAATTACCAAGACACACCTGAACAGAACTAACAATCAATTAGAAACCACAGTGACAAACGGAGAGAACTGAGCCAATTAACAGACTGAAAACCAACCTAGAAACAGACATGAGCAGAACTGATCAAAAACAAACTCTAAAGTGAACAAATAAACACAAACTGTAACAGTAGAGGCTGACGAGGGTGTGGCTTAGGAGAACAGGAAGCCTCCAGGGTGGCGCCGACAGTTCAGGGGTTTCAGTTCAGATAATTGATAATTTATCAGTTCAGTTCAGATAATTGATGCCAATTATCTGTAATGATTCCTGTCTTGTTTTCCCCTTGTCTTGTGTGGACTAATGTTATTTCCTGTTTTGCACCATGTTTTGTAGTCCTTTGTAGTTTTTCTTGTTGATTAGTTCCTGATTGTTCCCAGCTGTGTCTTGTTTGCAGCCTTTCTAAAATCTTGCTAATCATTTATTCTTTTGTGATAAAATCATTTCTGACGAGGAGAGACTCAGAGATAACAGAGAGGATCCAAATGCAGACAATTTAATGAAATAATAATTAAATTAGGGCTGTCAAGCGATTACTTTATTTAATCTAAATAATTACATATGCCGATTAATTAATCGAATTAATCGCAAATTAATCACACATCAAATTTGGCTAAGAAATTACCCCCAAAAGATAATTTGAAGTCATTGTGTTAAATGAAAAAAGCATTATATAGACATTACAAAAAGGAGCTTTAGAAAGAAATATTTTATTTGATTCAACTTACACAAAGTTTTAGGCTACAGGGCCATGTTTTTTTCAGAAGCTGCATCTGAATTGATACATTTACAGATCAATATAAACAGTTTGTCCTGGGACTCAAGATTTTGCAGAAGGTGGGGTGTAGGGTATAGTTTGGGGTTTGGTATTTAGCATTGTGCAGGAAATCAGCAATTTGATTGACAAGACCAGTGGAATTTTTAGACTAGTCCCGTTTTGTAGCTCCCACTTTGGAGATCTCCAGGCTGCAGCTATACCCTTCTTGATTTTTCAGTGACTTCAATGCAGGTTACATTGTTACATAACGCTGAATCTGACGCTTCACTTCATAGAGATTTATGCATTGAACAGCACTGACACCCATCATGTGAAATCCCCTTAACCGTTGAAAGAATGCTATGACAAAGATATTACATTAGCAGACATGGCAAACAGAATTTTATTTTATTTTTTTACAAATTTATGAATTGACCTAGTGAATGAAAGCTATATAACAAAGGAAAGTGATCGCACTTTTTTCATTTTGCACAGTTTAACCCTCTGGGGACGGATTGGGCGGTACCACCCAAAATGGCATACTTTTACAAATGTGTAATTATCTTAAAAACTATTAATGATAGAGAGATGTGGTCTTTTTTTGCCGTCTTCCTCAGACTCCGCTGAAAACAGTGGTATATGGTATATACACTTCCTTGTTGCGCAATACCACTGCGTATAAGGCCAATGAAATCGATGTTGTTAGGAATATTCCACGCGCAAAGACCAATGGAAAAGTTGCCGCTGGGAGGAATATTTTTCTTACCCAATCAGAGGAAGGTTACCATGACGTATTCTAGCTAATCAGAGGACTCTGTAGCTTTGCAAGGTGTGGGACTATAGTAAGTGATATGACGCAAACAGTGTCGAGTGGAGAAGGAGACAGAGAGCGAACGGAGCGGAGAATTACACACACAGATTTATGAGAGAGACAGAACGATTATAATATTTATATATATATATAGCATATTAGCAATTATAGCATTATTATTTTATTGTTTTAGCATTTTTATGATGGCAAGCAGTAAAAGATTTACCTCAGAACAAGCTCTGGAACAATATTAACAGTTACTGGAAAGTGACGAGGAGAAATTCGAATCACTGGCATGAGAAAAAACGCCTGGGACTGTTTGTATATAAAGTTAATTATTTAATTGTTCTTTACACTTTTGATTAAACAATTACAAATGTCTGTCAAGCAAAGGGTTTGAAAAATATATTTTTTGTTCAAAAACTGTTCACTATTGTTGTGTAAGGTGTGATTTTCAGTAATAAATGACTAAAATAAAATTTTCGTTTTTGAAATTATCTAGTTTATTGTATTTTTTTTACTCATACTTCCTTTATAAACACATTACATGCATTCTTATGTTAGCTTAGGGTCTTCTGAATCCATAGATACCAAACACATGGTGTTCCATCTCCATTACATATGGTTTGTTAGCCCAAATGTAAAAATAGAGAAAACGGACCAAAAAGGGCTTAGGCCCCAGAGGGTTAATTGCACTTGGCAATTATGTTATGTATGCAAAGATGTTTGTCATGTTAAAACTGAAACCACACACACTTAGTCTGTCTATCTAATAATACTTTTAATAATCTCAATAATACACTAATATGGCACTGATTGTATTTTCATATTAGTAACAGAGACTGTCAACTTGAGATTTGAATCCATGGCAGAAGAAGGTAGTTACGCACACAAGGTTTTTTTAAGATTTAAAAAAGTGTTAAGACACTTAAGCACAGCTGTGATTGCCTCATGCCTATGACCAGATATATATATAGAAGAGTTCAGATGCAAAAGCCTCTAAGTGCCATCTGAATTTTTTTTCTAGAATGATCATTTTTATCAAGCTCGTATATTTAAGTTCAGTAGTTTCACTTAAATGACAATTAATAGGTAATTTTCATTGCCATTTAAGTGAAATTACTGAATTTAAATATACAAGCTTGATAAAAAATGATCATTCTAGAAGAAAATTTCAGATGGCACTTAGAGGCTTTTGCATCTGAACTCTTCATATATATGTACATATTTATGTACATATATATATATATGTATGTGTGTGTATATCCATCCAAAGTGCTGTCCTTTCGCTATTTTTCAGTTTGGTAAAAACCTCTGATTTTGGTTTGTGTATTGATGTGTTCAGGTGTGTCGTTCATCCATGCGCTATCTTGCTCTGATGATGTCAAGGCCTGTGCTCAGACTGAAAGAGATCAACCCTCTGCTCTTTAACTTTGTGGAGGAGCTGGTGGAGATCAGAGTGAGTATCCACAAAACAACTGGTAAAATATCCACACCTCCCCACCCCACCTCAAAATAGTGATTTTTCACCTGTTCAAGTTCTAAGGTTTTGACTTTCTTGACTGTAACCAACAATTTAATCATGCAACTTTTTTTAAATTATGACGCTGTAAACCTATTTGTTTGTTTAATTTATGAAGTATATGAGCAGAATATTTGCTGAACATAAACATCATTCAATAAAAAGCAATCTAAAGTAATTTTCTGATAATTCTTGCACTGCAGAAATTACGTCAAGATATCTTGCTAATGAAGCCATATTTCATCACCTGCAAGGAGGCCATGGAGGCCCGACTCCTATTGCACGTAAGTGATTAATAGGGCTGTTGTCAAGACCAGATTTGTCAAGTCCAAGACAAGTCCAAGACCAGGACTAGTCGAGTCCAAGTCAAGACCAAGTCCAAAGAGGTTCGAGTCCAAGACAAGACCGAGTCCAAAAAGGTTGAGTCCAAGTCAAGACTGAGTCCAGGACAGGAGAAAAAAAAAAGTCTTATGCATGACATTATCAAGACAATCATTTTGGGCTATTATTTGTTGATCTAAAAACAAAAACAGTGTCAAAGAGCCTAATCTATTTTCAAAAATATAGCCTATAGAAATTAAATCATTACGTAATAATGAAATAATGAATGATTTTAATTTTATTTAAAATAATTGACTAATTCAAAGAACAACAAAAAAATTATTATATAGGCTAGGCCTAAAGGCGCACACACACACTCTAGAGATGCGATCGGGTGGATGACGTGACGAAAAAAAATATTTTAATTAAATTCGGGCGGGTGCCGGTTGAACCAATCAAATGAAAAATGTTTGCCACTAAGCGAACCTGCAAGCTGAGCCCAGCTGTCAGTACTATTGGAGGAGGCCGCCCATTAATTAACGTTAGATGTGCAAGGCAAGCAGGCAAGTTTTCGGGTTGTTATGGACAATTAAAAATGTGAATATTCACGTTGCACTAGCGGTGGACTTTCAAGCTGTATCTCAGTGGGCGGTCTCTACCAACCAGGATGAAAGGTCCTTTTCTATTGGTCACCCTGGATCGAAGTGACAGGTTGACCACGCCCACTTCGTTTTCCGCTGCTGTGTCTGAGAGAAGAGCGTGCGAACTTGTAACATGGCGAGCAACAGGTCCTTTACTGATTTAATATCATAAACTCAGTGGCAAGTGAACTGAATTATTCACTTGTTATGCTCCCCCATTTAAATACTCAATGTTGGCTAAACCAGTGAAGTCGGGCCAAAGGGTCGGGTTTTGGTAATCATGTCTGATCTGCCATAACTTCCGGATCATTTCATTAGACTACTCGGAACCGTCATTCTGCTTGCAGCAGAAAAGAAGTTACATTGACTTTTAACAATATTAGGCTTAAAAATTATAATGATAATATAGGTACATAAAATACATTTATAAATATAAATTACTTCACAGGTTTTCTTTTGTTAATGATATATAGATTAAATTGTTTTACATGCACTTATCTAGCAAGACAGGTTTTAGATATTTTTCCCAGCAGTTTTTAACTTTTTGCTGTTATGTAAGTGCATTTAAACTTTTTCATATTCATATTTAATCTTAAGTAGAGATTTAAATAATGCTGACTATCAGAAAAGAATCCGGCTGTTGCTTAGTGTGACTTGCTACTGTTAGCTGCCGGTTTATATGTCATGTGCACGATGGCGGTATCCTCACAACTATGTTCCTTTTTAGAAAGAAATGATATCTGCGAGGATTTTCAGTCAGGATTTAGACCATACCATAGTACTGAGACTGCTCTCATTAGAGTTACAAATGATTTGCTCTTCTCATCCGATCGTGGTTGTATCTCGCTATTAGTGTTACTCGATCTTAGTGCTGCATACACCTAGCATACACATAACACATTATAGGCTTCTATAATTCAATGTTAGGCTGCATAGTTTAGGTCAGCCGGAACCGGGAACACTTCCCATAAATCCTGATGTACTCGTTACATCATAAGAAGAATGGCATCTACGCTAATATTAGTCTCTCTGTTTATCCCGAGGTTTACCGCAGTCCGCCGGATCCAGGCTGTATCCAGATCCGATGAAGAACCTGCGCCTGGACGCGACGACAACGTAGTCCTGAAGTGTCAACTAGTCTCTCCCCTGTGAAGACCTCCCTCCCCTCCCTTTATCTCTCTACAGATAAAGCGTTGTCGGGATAATTCCGGTTTGCGTGGAAGCAATAAAAATTCTGTATTATAAATTTAAGGCCAGACAAGTAGTTTGTTGAGGGTTGGCTTGTAGGGAAGGACTACCTGCGTGCATATATTCACATCTGCGCACATATATTCAAACGTGCATACTATAGACTGAACTCGTAATACGCATGTGCACGCCATCAGCGTTCTCACGGGTTCGCGTTTTTGAAGTTTGCGCAGAAAGAACTTGAGTTTTCTGTTAAAACAGTGTTGTGTTAGCGGCCCCTAAGCTAATAACTCATGATCGTTGCGACGGAAGTGAATCAATCAAAACTAACTTTAGCTGGACAATAACTTTATTCTAGAGCTGCTATAAAGCCAAAACAATCTCTGTTACTTTCATTTCCTATTATCAATGTAAAGCCGCTTTGGAACAAAACATTGTTAAAAGCGCTATATAAATGAAGATGACTTGACTTAAAACCAATTTTTGTATAGGCTACTATTGGTGGCTCAGGCTGCTAGCTATGCTGTTGTGTTGGCTAATAAAATCTATTCTGCGGTAAAACTAAAAGACTGGTTTAGCCAAGTATTTAAATGGGAGAGCATAAGAAGAGAATAATTCAGTTCACTTGTCACTGAGTTTGTGATTGTAACACAGTTCGTTATTGTGGGAAGAAGGAGGCGAACGTTCAAATACTTTAATTAATAAATGAACAAATACAAAACGAAAGTAAAGGCAGCAGTCCCTCATGGACGACTGCTGTCACACATAATAAAACAAAACAAAACACAAAACTCCAGGCCTGTCCTCTCTCCATCTTCACTGTCATCGCTCCTCTTATGCTTCCGCTCCTCCGTGAGAGACATGAGACCGGTGCGTCACACAGGTGTCGCTCTCATCAGTAATCACGCCACCGGCCTCGTCCTGCTCGCCACAGTGATATTAAATCAGTCATCTGCACGGCAGCAGCGGGAAACATAGTGGGTGTGGTTAACCTGTCACTTCGATCCAGGGTGACCAATAGAAAAGGGTCTTCCATCCTGGTTGGTAGAGACCGCCCACTGAGACACAGCAGAACTTTACAACTTGCAAGCAACAGATTTAGACCCGCACGAGACAGCAGAAAAGATAGCAAAATTTGTGCATTTGTGATGAAAAGTGTTCGAAATGCACAAAGTAAAATAAAGGTTTTCAAAGATTTACATGCACTGCAAATAATTGTATCTACTTCTTTATTTTTGAGCCTTAAGAAGACTTTTTTGCAATCTTTTAATTTTTTTAATTACAAAATAATTAGTTTTACTCTCAAATGCAGAATGTTTGATTGAATAAAAAATACACAAAGGAAACTCCATAGGTCTTCACAGAGGAAAGACTAGTTGACACTTCAGGACTGCGTTGTCATCGCGTCCAGGCGCAGGCATATACAATATTATTATCTAGCCTACAATATAATATGAAGTGTGTCTTCCCTGAAACGTTTTATTTTATTACCTAAACGAGAGAGACCCGGCATGCGTCAGCAAGGGAGTAAAAGATGAAACAACACATGTACCTTTCAAACGTTTTTATTTGTCACAAATATTAAACTAGAGGCTACATTTTGTGACCTAACTATGATGTTGGTTTGAGAAGCCACATGTTGTAGTGCTGCCTACTAGGCTATTGTCTTATCACTCCTAATACTCCCATGCAGAGCTTAATTCATGTAACCTATTAGAAAACTAATCTATCTCTCACATGGTGCAGTTGTCTGCTACTCGAGAAAACACGTTGTGATACGTCCACTCCATAACATGTGAAAATCTATAGTTATAGCGCCACTTGGCGGTCAAGAGCAGAAATGGATTTCCCGTCGCAACTGCGGTGGTATAACCTTGGCGGCAAAAAACACATTCTGGTTGAGTAACATCAGTACATTGTGTTTATACACTGATCAGTCTCTGAGATCCTCAAACCAAGGACTATTAGTGGTTGTTTGTATGTGTTTATCTGTATACTATGTTATGTACAGCACATTGTCAACAGCTGTTGATGTAATTGTGCTCTATAAATAACATTGGTGTTAATTTAGGTTACACTTTATTTTAAGGTGTCCTTGTATAGAGTAATTGAGGAGTAATAATAATTAACAACATATACTTAGGAGTTAGGGTTAAGCCTTGTTTATACTTTCGCCTGGCTCCGCAGCGCGAGTCTCCGCAGACTGCGCGGGCACCTCCCCAAACGGACGAGGTGTTTATACTCGACGCGCTCGCCGTTTTACTATTCTGTGAAAAGACAGGGGGCGACTCAAGTAATTGTCCTCTTAACCATCAGGAATCAATGGTGAGAAGAAGGAAGGTCCACACGTGGCAATGTTTATTTTAGTACATCACCACCAATACCACACTACAAAAAGAATCGTGTAAAATCCAGTAAATCCTGAGATTATTACTTGTTTTTATATCCACATATTTTGTTCTAATGTCACATGTATGTAGGCTATACAACTAAATTAACGATCTCTTATGGGATCAATATCCTGTCTAAAGTATTGCAGCCACAGATCAAAAAATAATAAGCGTGAATCAAAAAATTTAAAATACGTAAAAATATATTGCACAAACTGAAAAAAATAATGCAAAATGATCAGAATAGCAAACAACGTGGTCACGGATCAAAATATAATAACCGTGAATCAAGAAATAACAAGCATGAATAAAAACTTTAAACACATTTAAAAGTATTATATACGCTTGTGCTGTTTTTCTCTACGCTCTTCTTTCTATGTTCTGCGCTTGCTTTCACAAATGTTGCAGTTCGAATTTCATGTAAATTAGGGTGGGCTTAAGCAACACCATTGGTCCACTAGTTCTAGATTGACAGCTCCTCCTCTAGCCAATCAATCGAAGAGGGGAGTCAACGTCACACCAATGTGGCTACTGATGCTTACCTATACAGGGGAAGATGACCATCAACTCAGCTGGCAAAAATCTTTCCGTGGCAGGACACCTTTAAACTGCATGTGTGCCTGCAACTCAACCTGTTGCCGGTATATAAGTCTACCTGGCAATATGTTATCGTTAAATTCGTCATCCTAACGACGATCTGTCACAGTCGTGCCTGTCTGATGATCCATCATTCACCTCTAATGCACTTACCTCTGGACCTGGCACCGTGAGCGTCGATCTTCTCTGAGCAACACAACAGTGTTTCATCAAAGAATTGCCGATTTGAACGAGAAGTTTGAACGAATAACTTGCTCGTAAAAACAGTAACTTGCCACCACCTACTGGCCGTTTTACTTTCATATTTAATCAATAACAAGGATGGGCAATGTCGGTCCTGGGTGCTGAGTTTAGCTCCTCCAATCCTAATCAAACACACCTGAACCAGCTAATCATCGTCTTTAGGATAATTAATACTACAGACAGGTGAGGTTTTTATCAGAGTTGACGCTAAATTCTGCAGGACAGCGGCAATCCAGAAACAACGTTACCTATCCCTGATGGAGATGTTACTGTATTCAAATTTGAAGCTATATTTAAAACATTAATCCTAAAGTAATATGCAATTATGTAGCTATGTAAATAAACACAATAAGTATGTAATAAATCACTGTATATTAAATCCAACTTGTTTCTGTATATCTTCTCTGTAACACAATCATTTTCAATAATCTTTTGTCAAATTTGGCGTAGTTAATAAAAAAGGTAGGCAATGCGTAGCGGTGACAGGTCAAAGTCCTAAAGTCTTCAGACAATGGCCGTTTTTAACTTAGTTTTTGCAAAGAATTGTAGCGTTTCATAACTGCAGGATGTTTCACTTACAGCAGCCTTAGCATATTGACATCATGAGCCAATTAATATTGTTTAACACCAATTACCAGTGTGCACATTAACATTCTCATGTATCTCAAAAAAGATGAATTTAATTATTTATGTCCAGAGTTCAGATAGCTTTACTGCTTGAAAGTCTTTGTAAAGTTGAATTAAACTGTTGTCTTCCCCTGTATAAGTAAGCATCAGTAGCCACGAGTCGCATTGGTGTGACGTCAACTCCCCTCTTCGATTGATTGGCTAGAGGAGTAGCTGTCAATCTAGAACTAGTGGACCAATGGTGACACTTAAGCCCGCCATAATTTACATGAAACTCGAACTGCAACATTTGGGAAAGCAAGCGCAGAACATAGAAAGAAGAGCGAAGAGAAAAACAGCACAAGCGTACAAAAGAGTAAAATATGAGCAGAAAATGCAAGAGAGCACAAAGTACAGAGTAATAAAACCAAGGAAAACATACTTTTTAAGAAAGCATGACAATAAGTTTAAGTTTTGTGCAAAATAACTTTTAATGCATTTAAAGTTTTTATTCATGCTTGTTATTTCTTGATTCACGCTTATTATATTTTGATCCGTGACCACGTTGTTTGCTATTCTGATCATTTTGCATTATTTTTTCAGTTTGTGCAATATATTTTTACGTTTTTAAATTTTTGATTCACGCTTATTATTTTTTGATCCGTGGCTACAATACTTTAGACGGGATACTGATCCCATAATCTCTTAAATATTTTCTAATTTCACTAAACATTACATTACGTTTCGTGGACATTTTATAAAACATGGACCTTTATTTTTATTAAAATGCCTTATGTCTGCTATAGGCTCATTTTGTAAATGTAAGCAACTAATTTAAGACGCACAAACTGGGTGCCGGTGCGGTGAGACGTACATGCTCAGCCAGATTCGGCTCGAAGTCGTGCATCTTCGGATCCGGAGCCACGCACGTTGTTACAAAAAAAACATACACACCGCAATGAGGTCATTTTTGCCACGCCACCTTCGTGCTCGTGCGGACCTGGCGAGTTAAAGAGACCACACCAGGTCTCGCGCTCTCTATTCAATAGCTGGCAGCCTTCTTCAAGGCAGGCGAGTGCTCACCCCTGAAAAAGTTTCAGAAAATTCTTGGTCTCATGGCAGCCGCATAGTCAGTACTCCGTATGGGACTACTGCGCATGCGCCCACTGCAGCACTGGCTCAAACGCCGTGTGCCTGCCCATGCATGGCGGTCAGGCAGCCTGCGCATCATGGTGAATCACGGTTGTCTATGGACCCTGATTCCCTGGCGGGCTCAGAACTGGTACCACGAAGGCGTGATCATGGGGGTGAATTCCGCATGGAAAGCGGTTTTCACAGACGCCTCCAACCGAGGTTGGGGAGTGCTGCACGAGGGCAGGCCTGTCTCCGGCCTCTGGTCAAGCACGGAGCAGAGCTTACATATCAACTGTCTGGAAATAAAAGCAGTTTGTTTGGC
The DNA here is from genome assembly GCF_949319135.1 of Squalius cephalus. Taxonomy (NCBI): domain Eukaryota; kingdom Metazoa; phylum Chordata; class Actinopteri; order Cypriniformes; family Leuciscidae; genus Squalius; species Squalius cephalus. Next base: position 33,658,130 of record NC_137127.1, on the reverse strand, counting down.
CCTCAAAGCATTTCTGCCAAACCTCAGGGGACACCAGGTCTTAGTCCGCACAGACAACACGTCAGTGGTGTCATATATAAACCGCCAGGATGGTGTCAGGTTGGGCAGCCTGTACGCCCTGGCGAGAGACCTTATTTGGGCGCAAGCCAATCTGAGCTCTCTGAGAGCAGCGCATATCCCTGGCATTCGGAATACGGGTACGGATATGCTGTCACGGGGCAACACTCCCCAAGGCGAGTGGTCCCTGAACCCTCAGACAGTGTGTCTGATATGGAGTGTGTTTGGCCAGGCCGAAGTCGACCTTTTTGCCTCGAAAGACAACACTCACTGCGCAGTGTTCTTTTCGAAGAACAGGGATGCGCTGGCCCACCCCTGGCCCAACCGTTCCCCTTTATGCTTTTCCCCCTGTGTCAATGATCCCCCAGGTCATCAAACAGGTCAGGGAGAATGGATGCCCAGTCCTCCTAGTGGCTCCCCTCTGGGAATCCAGACCATGGTTCCCAGAGCTGGTTCAGATGATGGAAGGAGTCCCCTGGCCGGTCCCGCTGAGGAGAAATCTCCTCATGCGGGCGAACGGGATGATATGGCATCCACAACCCGACTTATGGGCCCTCCATGTGTGGCCCCTCAACGGGTACCCGGGGACCTCCCTGAGAAGGTCCTGAACACAATCACTGAGGCTAGGGCCCCGTCTACTAGGCGCCTCTATGCTCTGAAGTGGTCAGTGTTCTCCAACTGGTGCTCGGACAAACACTTCGAACCCGAGTCATGCGAGGTATCGGTCGTACTCTCCTTCCTTCAAGAGCTGTTGGACACGGGCCGCTCCCCGTCCACGCTCAAAGTGTATGTGGCAGCCATTGCAGATTATCATGCTCCGGTGGCTGGCCAATCGCTAGGAAGAAACGACTTGGTCTTACGGTTTCTTAAGGGACCCAGGAGGATGAACCCCTCCAGGCCTCCGTCTGTGCCGTCGTGGGACCTCTCCACGGTCCTTGGGGCCCTGAAGGGACCACCTTTTGAACCGCTCCAGTCGGTTGACCTCAAGCTACTCTCGCTAAAGTCTTCTCTCCTGCTGGCACTGGCTTCTATCAAGCGAGTGGGGGATCTGCAGGCGCTCTCTGTGAGCCCCTCTTGTTTGGAATTTGGAGTTGGTGACTCCAAAGTCACCCTCAGACCCAGGCATGGCTATGTACCCAAAGTGCTCTCAACACCGCAGGGGTTTTCAAATTGGGTGAATGTGAGCCTCCCCTTAGAGTAGGTAAGGACAGCCGAGCCCCCCCTTCCCCAAAATCCCATCCGCCTGCCCTAACCCACACACGCCTCTGCAGTAAATGCCATCTTTTGTGTGTTCCAGGCAATGATGAGTTTCAATAACAACTGATAAAATGTAAATATTATTTTATTTCCACAACTTTCTTAAAAGTGCATTCATAAACGATTCTTTGCAACAGCAAATAATTTCCAACTTAATGCAGGCCTAATTGAGGCTACTTTTAAAATCACTGAACATCAGTAGGCCTAACCACAAGTCAACAGAACATGCTTAACATGTGCAATCGGCGCCAAAGCTACCGCCGACGACACCTGACGGCTGAAATCGGCACGGTGTGTCTGGGCTTTAAGCGCATATTTGAAGGAGATGCATATCATCTCGAACAAAATCAGCAGTGGTGGAAAGAGTACTGAAAAAACATAGGCTACTCAAGTAAAAGTACCATTACATTCCAAAAAATGTAGTGTGAGTAGAGTAAAAAGTACTTGTCCAAAAAACTACTTGAGTAAGAGTAAAAAAGTAGCTTATTTAAAAGTACTCATGAGTAGTGAGTACTGAGCTGCGGATTCTACCCACTTATAATCAACACTGTGCACTACAATTTATAAATTTTAAAAAATGCACTTACTGTAATTCACATTATATTTTGTTCTTTGTCAGAAAGATTGAAGAATATCTATCATCCATCTTTTTAAAATGCATCAAATCAGTACACTCATCACCATTTAAATCATATTAAAATTAGGCGAAAGGCCACTGAGCCTGAGCATGCTATTGTTGCACATAAAATATCAATATTCATAACTGTGCAAAGAATTCAAAAACCTTTAGAATCTCATATGATAGTTCAGCATCACACACCATGAGATGGGTTAAATAGAGAGATTAAAAAATACCCAATTTCTCTCCAAAACGGTACCAGTTTTAGTGTTTTGATAAATGAGAATCACTAAAATTATCAGATTACCTCACCTAATGCACTGAAGAAGCCTAAGATAGTGAGCTAACACTAATTACACTGTAATTCCATGCTATTAAATATGTTACAATTTAAACGTAAATGCACATTGTTCTATAAGGGTGGCATCATCCCTTACATTTTACACGGTTACATTTACTCACATTGTAATGCTGAAGTGCACGCAAGTGCACTTGCCAAATGAAGACGGATTGTATGAAATGGATCAATAAAAAAAACGAGCTGTATAGTTTATTAACGAGCTGTAGTCACGCACTGACAGAAATGCAGTTCAAGTTAACGCCATGGTTCATAAGGTGCACTGATACTGAATCTGGCTGCATGACGAGCGCGAGACGCGGCAGTGCACAGATCGTGACGCGAGTCTCTCTATAATGAGATTGTGAAGTAAATGGGAACGGGAATTCACCGCATTATGAACTCGTCACGCAATACTACGTGGGAACGGATTGCGAAAGCGTGGGCACGGTTTATGAATTTGTGGGTACAGACTGCAAAAACTGAAGGCACGATTAACAAGTATGAGAGCGCGGATTAGAGACTCGTGGGTACGGTTTATTAATCCGAGGGAACAGTTTGAGAATTCGTGAGTACTGTTTATAAACTGAGCGGACGGATTGCAAAACCGTCGCCACGGATCGTTTTTAACTCACACAGGTGACTTCCCGGGCTCCGTATCCTCCCTTAATGCTGACTTCTGTTGACTTGGGACAAGGAAACGACGCATTTTAAAGCCAATACTCACGTCGCACACACAATTACCGATATCAATAGAGCTGCATACAGTTATTTTTTCTTTGCGTGTCGCGCCTCCCCTGTGGCTCTTTGGCGCCCCCCAGGGGAGGCGCGCCTCACCTATTGAAAATAGGTTACTGTACCTTTATGTGGACCTACAACATAGTCACTCCTGCTTCTGTTTCTACTACAGGATTAGATAGAGCACAGGTTATCACATTATTAGCTCTTCCCCCTTCCGCAGAGGATGGGGAGGCTAATTTGCTCTGCCCCGTTAGAGCACTGAAAATCTATCTGGAGTGTTCTGCGTCTTTTAGACAATCAGAACAGCTCTTTGTCCGCTTCGGTGGCCGATCCAAGGGATCTCCAGTCACGAAGCAAAGGCTGTACAGATGGATAGTAGATGCTATATCTCTGGCATATACCTCAGTGGGTCAGGTCTGCCCTATTGGTACTAGAGCCCATTCGACTAGAGGCATGGCCTCGTCTTGGGCTTGGTCCTCTTGGTTTCCTATTCAGGACGTTTGTGCGGCGGCCGGCTGGTCCTCACCTTCCACATTTGTGAAATTCTATAACATGGAGGTACCTTCCCTGCAGGCGAAGGTCCTTTCTGTATGATTTAGACTCGACAAGTGTCTGGTCTTATCCACATGTCATGTCAATGTTCATAAGCACACCATTCATTCCCACGCCATTGGATGTGCAGTTGCCGCAGCACAGCCAATGAGTGAGCCAGACACTCACTGTGCTAGCTGTGCAGCTGCAAATGCGTTTTATATTTTAGGCTTCAGAATTTTTAGAGGAAAAGGAGTTTCCCCACTGCGTATAGCTACGCAACACTTGTTCCCTAACTCTCAGGGAACCGAGGTCACGATTATAACAGAGTACGTTCTAGCGCTTCAGTCCCAATACTGTAAAACTCGACGTACATTCACATCACATGTTAATGCAGCGTTAGAGTTACACTCACAGGACACTACACTTATTAGCAATCACAAAAGTTCATTATTTGCTTGTGATTTAAAGCTTTGATGGGTAAACATTTCATTGGCGTTCTGTTCTGACATGCAGTGGTGGAGGAAGTACTGAATCTCAGTACTTAAGTAAAAGTACAAATAACCAGAGACGTATTTACTTTAGTAAAAGTAAAAGTACCACAATGAAAACCCTACTTAAGTAAAAAGTAAAAAGTACCTGATTTTAAATGTACTTTAAGTATTAAAAGTAAAAGTACTTTCATAACAATTTATTCTCTTAATGTCTATATTCTAATAATTAGGGCTGTAACAATATGCAATATGAAACCGAAATCGCGACACTCGGATCCACGAACCTGTGTCGCGGTGTGAGTGTGAGAAGGCAGAATCGCGACACACCCCTTATTTGAAGTTAACATTATACAATACGTAGACCTGGATAAATTCTTTAAAATTGGGCAATCCCAGCGTTATGGTCGTGACAATTGCAGTAAAAACTTGAAATGTAAATTCTCAAATAGCCTACCAATTGAAACTGTTTATATATCCATACTCCCTTAATAAAGAAGTCCAGACATTAGAAAAATACTAGTCTACAGACACATGCGTTTTATATTTTAATATGAGGGAAATATAAATCCGTAACGGACGTGACACAAAAAAAATCTTTAACTTTTAGGTGGCAAAATATTTTTTAGTAATTCTGTGAATTTCACTGTGCAAACCAAAAGTAATACCCACCGGATGAAGAACATATCACAGAACATATCATATTCATTTTATTTTTTGTGTTCACATTTATGAGGAAAAAACAATGTTACGGACGTGTCAGTTCTCCGTTACGCACGTGAGCGCTCTGAAAGCGGCGCTAAAATACTGCTTTAAAACGTTCACAGAGACCTCAAAAGCCCTTCTTTAAAGTGAATTTCGTTTCGTATTAATTGTATCTTAATTTTAATCAATATTTCATGGACTTAATAAATAAGTAAATATAGCAGAAAATAGATCAGGACACGGAGGCGCGAGCGCGTGAACTGGTGAAACTCATGAACCGAAACTCAGGTCTGTACTTGCCTCACAGACCTGAGATGTGTATATATATATATATATATATATATATATATATATATATATATATATATAAACTTGAAATGTGTACTTTTAAACAGAACAATTCAAAACGAAAGAAAACAGACTGTTTTCTGCATGTAATCCGTATGAAATGTGCATTTCTCTCTGGCGCGTTCATTGCAAAGATCGCGCGTCAGCATCAATTAAAATGTCTCCTTGTTATATTTTACATATTCATAATCATTACTTTTGCCGGTTCTTTGTGACAGCTTTATTGGCAGCGCCACAGTTGCATGTTACATGAACGCGTCAGCACCGAAAACATGGAGATTTTTTTCAATCCCTGTTTTGGCAAGGGGAAAAACTGATCAGAAAATGTAACGAAACGTTGTAGAAATGTAGTGGAGTAGAAAGTATAATAATTGCTGCAAAAAGTAACGAAGTAAAAGTCAAAAGTATGCACTATTGATTCTACTTAAGTAAAGTACAGATACGTGAAAAATGTACTTAAGTAAAGTAACGAAGTATTTTTACTTCGTTACATTCCACCACTGCTGACATGATACACTTTTTCTGAGCGTGTACGCCCGAAATTTTGCTGTTTTCATGAATACAAAAGTTGGATGACCCTCCCCTCAACAAAGAATAAAAAGACCCTCCTCTATTTTCCTCCAATGGTCCTTTCCATAAATACCGAACGGTCCCTAAAATGAATAGTTTCACATCTGTGTTTTTTCTGTAATCTACATTTACATTTATTCATTTAGCTGACGCTTTTATCCAAAGCGACTTACAATTGCTATATATGTCAGAGGTCGCACGCCTCTGGAGCAACTAGGGGTTAAGTGTCTTGCTCAGGGACACATTGGTGTCTCACAGTGGATTCGAACCCGGGTCTCTCACACCAAAGGCATGTGTCTTATCCATTGCGCCACACCACCACCACAATCTTGCATATGAATTATTTGAAATGTTGAACCCTAAATAACTTATCATTAATTAGCAATAGGATAAAGATGGTGGAATTTTAAATAACTGATGGTATAACTGTTATGTCACAGCTTCAAGACCGTCAGCACTTTGTGGAGAATGATGACATGTACAGCCTACAGGACCTGATTGACACCTCAAGTGGGCATCTCAGTTGCTCCCTCACTGAAATTCACACAACTTTTGCCAAACATATTAAACTAGACTGTGAGGTAAGTTTGTGGGTGATGCTCTGAACATAGAAGCACAGACAATGAAGAAAAAAAGCTAACAAAGTTTATTCAAAGTCTTTAAAGGGGTCAGATCATTTTGTTCCAGTTATAATGTAGCTTTGGCTTGTTTAGTTGGGGACATTTAATATTAAACAATATTATTGATCTACCTTACTTAAGGTGGACGATGACACCATTTTCTTCTAGAAACAAACTTTGTTGTATTATTTTCATGCTATCACTGTGAAGCTGCTTTTAAACAATCTGTATTGTATAAAGCGCTATATAAATAAAGGTGACCTGATATGACTTGATAATATTAGTCAAGGTTTCTCACACCATATCTTGTTACCAACCTCTGTGAACTGTTATTAAACAGACTGTAAAACTTTAAAGGTTTAGTTCACCCAAAAATTTAAATTCTGTCACCATGTACTCACACTCATGTTGTTCCAAACCTGACTTTCTGTCTTTTGCTAGACACAAAACAGTATATTTTGAAAAATGTGTTCTTTTTCTTTTTTTTCCCCCCTCTTTCTCAGTGAGGGTCCAGTGTTGTTTGGACACTACTACAGATAAACAGTTCTACAGATAAAAAAAAATAAAAAAACAGATTTGAAACAACATGAGGGTAAATGATGACAGAATCATTTCTTTAAGACTTAGGTGTATTGTAAATTCCATCTTCATGTGTGAAGTTCTTTGCTGCGCTCACACACAGACTGTGGGTATGCTGTTGAGTTCAGCATAATTTATATAATATAGGCCTGGTTTCACAGACAGGGCTTAGATTAAGCCAGGATTAGGCTTTAGTTCAATTAGGACATTTAAGTAGCTTTTATAAACGTGCCTTAGAAAAAAAACATTACTGGTGTGCATCTTGAGACAAAACAATGGCACTGATATTTTCTGCTAGTTGCATTTGAATGCAATGCATTCAGCGCATGCATTTGCGCCCATGGGCATGCTGGTCTGAAAATGAGGTGTATTCTGGTGCATTGTTGGCGCGTTGCTATTTTGAGGCAACAGAAATAGACTGCGCCATTGACTTTAGACCAGGTTTCAGTTTCAATTTTTTTTTTGCCATTTAATGAGCGCATTGGTAATGTGCGCCTATAGGCGAGTCCACAACACGCGTACACTCTGCTTATTAAACACACAGGGATGCACAGCAGCACACAAACATGCCAAATATTTAAAATAAAAGGATTACAATGTAAAATATTATTATTGTGTACATAAAGATATGGTGGAATCTGGCTTGTCCCGTAGATGGTCTGGACAATCACTTTTACCTCGCGCACGAGCAGTTCCGTTTGGGCTCTCGAGTCGCGTTCGGTCTTTCCACTATCAAATTCCGTCATGTAAATGGCGAATCTGCCATGGGGCGAGCGCTACTGACATTTAAAGGGAATGAGGGATGAGACTCTGATTGGTTTAACGCACGTAAATCCCAAAACACACCCATTACTCATTATGAGAATAGGGACAACCCTTTTACTTTTTCCCGTTGTTAAACTAGCAAAAGTGGATTCGGACACGCCCTAAGTGAACTTGTGCCGTGTGCTTTAGACCATGCGATCGTTAAAATAGGGCCCTTTAAGTTAGAACAGCTCAAAAATGCAATTTAGTATGGGACTAGGCTTAAGCCTTGTCTGTGAAACTGGGGGATAACCTGGGTGGATGAAGTACACAAATCCTGACCTGATTCATCAAAATTAATTAGAACACATTTTTACAGTGAAAAACAAAACAAAAAATTTCCTATTTTGTTCAGTTCATATTTCATGGCTAGAAATGGTTTGTTTTCTGTGCCTGTGCTCTGTAAAACAATCTACCCCAGCAATTTCAGTTAATTCTGAATTAAATGTCTCAAAAGTTGAAAGAAAAATGTTATCATGGTATGACCCCTTGAAAGTGAGCAGCTTCTGAAGTGAAATCAATTCTGCTGTGTCACTACGCCAGCATCTCTGTCTGAACTCTCTCTTTTTTATACCATCAGAAATGCCAGGCCAAAGGCTTCATGTGTGAATTGTGCAAAGAGGGTGACATTCTCTTCCCATTTGACAGCCACACCTCCATCTGTAACGACTGCTTCGCTGTTTTCCACAGGTTTGCTTTTGAACACATCAGATACAGTACATCTCCAATTACCACATTCCATATGCACTGTTATAGGGCCTGGAAAGGCATAGATTTGGTTCGCTAATCATATTAACTCAAGGGAACTTGATTATATATTCTTGGCCACAAGATATTATTTTGAGGCCATAAAAGCCATAAAGATTAATTTAGTCAAAATAACATTCATAGCTCGTGGCCATGCAGTGTGAAGTCATGACCGTGAGATCCTATGATGAGGGAACCATATCCTTTTCTGAGTTTAATAAGTAAAACAGACCTGTATGACTACAGCAATGTGTGATAATCAGAAAGAAGATGAAGTCAGAAGGCATCGAAGAAGTTCATTCTTTAGGTGACAATTCACCCAAAAGTGAAAATGCTTTCAAGTAAGTTCGTCACCTTTAGACTTTATATAACGCTTTTTACAATACAGATTCAAAGTAGCTTTACAGTGATAAAATGACATCATCATTTACATAATTTGCTCACCTTTGTGTCGTGTACTCACTCTGTATAATTTTTTTTCTGAGAAACAAAAGTGTGAAGAGAGTAAGCCAAACTGTCACTTCCCAGGCACCATAAACTGCTACTTTACACTTAATGTTATGCTTTTTAATATTACAGTGTTGACTGTAAATCTCAATAAGAGGGCGATAGAGTCCTACAAATGTCTGTGCCTTTCCATAGCTTATCCCCTAAAGCTTTGAAGTCTGTGACCCTGCTGCTGGAGAGCTACTATCCTGCAGAGTTTAGCTCCAACCCCAATCAAACACACCTGAAACATCTAATCAACATGTTTAGGGTTACTTTGAAAATTACAGGTAGAAATGTTGGAGCAGGGTTAGAACTGAAGTCTGCAGGACGGTAGCTCTCCAGGAGAAGGGTTGGAGACCCTTGCCCTAAAGGTAGATTGATATAAACATATTTTACTCTTCCTAACTTGCTCAGCGATATTGTCTTCACTGTTGGTTTGCTATGACAGTAGTTGACCTGAAAGAGAAAATGTCCCTTAAATGGTTAGTTCACCCAAAAATGAACATCAGCCCATGATTTACTCACCCTTTCTGCTTTCAGACGAATACAATCTGAGTTATATTAAAAATTGTCCTGGCTCTTCCAAGCTTTATAATGGCAGTGAATGGCTGGAGAAAATTTGAAGCCCAAAAAAGTGCATCCATCCATGATAAAAGTACTCCACACGGCTCCGGGGTGTTAATAAAGGGCTCCTACATTTCACTTCAAAATGGATAGTTTGCGACCGGTGTTTTGTTTTGCTCTTTCCTCTGAGCTTCTGCGTTTGTCATTACGTTGTGCGTCGGGTCAGGGGTTAGTCTTCCATCGTAAATCGATGGCCGTCTGTCGGAAGCTAGTGATTATAGTTTATAAAGTTTTAAATAGGGTTTTTTAAGGGTTTTTTCCTTACACAAACGCATGGCTTCACTTCAGAAGGCCTTTTTTAACCCCCTGGAGTCATATGGATTACTTTTGGATGGATGGATGCACTTGTTTGGTCTTAAAATTTCCTCCAGCCATTCACTCTCATTATAAAGCTTGGAGGAGACAGGAAATTTTTTTAACATAACGCCGATTGTATTTGTCTGAAAGAAGAATGTCATATACACCTAGGATGGCTTCAGGGTGAGTAAATCATGGGCTAATTTTCATTTTTGGGGGAACTATCCCTTACAGTTACCCTTGTGACAATTCTGAGTATTTAAGGTAAACAACAATGTACTTGTGCTGCTGAATGAAACTGCACATTTCTGAAAGCTTGTGTAGCTAGAAGCACTTGCGTTCATGTACCTTATTCATTCTTTCTAAGTTTTGTTCTTGTTTTTTATTTTGCCATCTTGCCCAGGGATTGCTACTATGATAACTCGACCACATGTCCACGCTGTGCGAGAAATCTGGAACGCAAAAATGAGGAGTCTCTGAACCCATAGATCAGCCTGACGGATGGATGCCTCACAAACACTGTGAAATCTTCAGAGCCAGAACTCTGGCATGTGGGTCTTGTCTCATCTTCTCTGTAATTTATTTGTTCCTGAGGTTTGTACCATGCTCCTGTCACTCTTAGAAATTATGACAATTTCTGTATTGTCATAAATTTGGTATGATCAGCATAGCAGGAAAACCTAACTGCTTTTAAAATCAGTTTCCCTCTGTTTTCCCATACATATGGAATTTTTTGTTACAGTTACATGTCTTCAGTCCAAACAGAAATCATCCATGTTAAACTTTAACAATGGCATGTTCTGCTGAAGACTATGACTACGATGACTGTGAGATCATTTTGATCTAAAGATTCCTACACAAAAATCTGGGTAACATGCTTGTCATCTTGGGATCATGCAAAAATACTACAAGGCAACACTATGTTTTACGTTATAGTTATATTCCCAGAATATACAGTGGCTTAAAAATGTTGTTGATCATTTTCTAAAACTTATGTTGTGCTCCCATTTTATGAGATCAACATGGTCATGTTCTAATCTATTCATGTATCTGAGGAGAATGACTACTTCAGTTATATCCAAAATATCATTGGACATTTTTCTACGGTTTGTGTTCAACAGTCATTTCTTATTTAAGAAAATTATAATTACCTGGTGTTAAATCTGCTTAAATGGCGGAGTGCTATTTAATTGTCTCTGTAATAACTGTACAAGAGAACCTGTGACATGTTATGAAGTCCAATAACTAACAAATCTTTACACAAAGCATCAATAAAAATAATAAAAAGGAAAAGTGGCCCATGTTTGGTTGATCTCCAGTTTCGCTTATAGCATTAATCAAATAATACCCTATGGGTATAGGGTAAAGATGACCCCTACACCTTAATTTTTGTTTAGAATAAAGTCTATGATAATCCCTCTCAATCATTACTTATTATCCACTAGAAGTATGTTGTGGTGTGCCTACAGAGACACTGCCCTGCAGAGCCCGGCTGGCCATCTGAAGCACCAGATTTCCCGGCCACTGTACAATGTGGGCCGGCCCGTTACTATGTAAATACATAAAGAATGAATGATAGTAAATTTACGTAGCCTTTAATCGGCCCAGGTACATGGCAAACCTAGAGTGGGACATTTATTATCTTCAGGCTTAAACTAAAACATGGTAAAACTGATGACTTTCACTCTGTGTCTGGTGGTTAGAAAAAAGCACCACATATTTAAGTTCATATATTAATACTTCATATGAATCATTCTTTTATATATATATACACTGATCAGCCACAACATTAAAACCACTGACAGGTGAAGTGAATAACATTGATTATATCGCTGTATAGGAAATACCAGGGGTCTCCAACCTTTTTTCATTTGAGAGCTACTTTTTAAAAATGAAAGTGCCCGAGAGCTACTCATGTTATACAATACTTAAATATCTTAAATAATGTCTCATAACTCTCATATTAACAGCTATCCAAACTGTTTTAGATTTTAAAGGAGTGTCTTGCAACATATTATCTACTAACATGTACAAGTTCAAATAGTTTTGACAATTTTTTTTTTAAATGAAAAGATAAACCTCACATATTTCCGCCTTTATCAAAAAGGATAACTTACTGACATTTACAATGCACATTAGCTTATCTTTTATAATTAATAGTAAAAATTCTGTCATATTTTCACATGGTCTGAACCAGGTCTGACTCTGAACAATAAAGGCAGACAGACTGAATAAAATGTAAATTCACTCTCCATATAGGTGGCGCTTATGGAACAGCAGAAATAGAGCCGTTTCCCTGGTAACCTCTGTAAACACAGCAGCGCTGACAAACAGTACTTAGTCTTTATTAGGCATTAAACAGGGAAGATGAAAAGCAAATGTCATCGAAACTTCTCTAAAGACAGTTGGTCTTAGAGATGCACTCAATTAATTAATTAATTAATTAATTAATTAATACATTCTTTCAAAATAAATTCTCTCAGCAATCTGCCTTCCATCATGTTTTCACACAGAACGAAACCTACGCTGCATGTTGTGCCTCTGTGAGACTCCTGTTTAGCTGCTAATCTTGCTTGATTGAAACTTTGATGTCCTGATTTTTTTTAATATTGTTGGTTGTTTTTTGTTATATTGTAATTACATTTGCATGTTCGTAAATAAATACAAATACTGCCCTCTCCACATTGATGTCCGGTTCGTGAACGAATCGTTCTTTTGAACCGGTTATTTTTAGTGAACTGGTCGAACCATTGAAGTTTATAATATAACAAATTGGTTATTCCAGTATAAATGGTTTTTGATGTATTGCTAAAATGGCAAAAAGTGTTACAACTGTCCCTGGTCTCCCCTACACAAAAGGTGTGTTCGACATCGGCTGCGGCTGGATGTAACCGATCGGCGAGAGTAGCCGCGTGCAGGCGGGGAGGAGCTGCAAACGGAGACGTGAAGTCGGACACTTTCTGGTTCCCGTAGTGACCGCTCACGTGGTGGTTGCATACTTTGCCACAGCTGAAGTGAAATAAATGCAATATTTGCCAAATAATACACAGATGTTTCTGAGACATTTTCATTCAATACTTTATGTACTGCTTCATACAGTGTCTGTTTGAATAAGAATAAAGTTCAACATAAGCTACTATCAATGAAGTGGAGTCTATGTTTTTTAATCAGTTTTAATTTGACAAACATGACACAATATAACACCGCAACCAGGGGCGTAGCAGCCATTCTAAAAGTGGGGGGGGACAAAAGCTGTATGTGACCATAGGATGTGACCCAAAGGTGATGTTCATAACAGGGTTTTTCCTGGTTCAAAATGAGGCGGAGGTGGTAAAATCCTATAGTGAAAATGTGTATTTTTTGTAGTTCATCATATTCCCACATTATTTTTGTGGGTGGAGCTTGGTACCTCTAGGGGGGTCCGGGGGCATGCCCCCCCGTAAGAAAATTTGTACATTTTAAAGATAAATTCATTAATCCGGTGCACTTTGAGTCACCCAAATCCACTGTTACAAATAAATAATCCACCTGTCAACTGCCCAAAATATGATATTCTTTGATTTAGATATCTGCATCTGATCATCACATTACAATTAGCCTATTCAAATTCTCAATGTTAAGCATGATAATATGGTAACATATCACACTGAAGAAGGCTGATTTAAAATGAACATTTATTTAAAATAAAAGTTCTTCTTTTGGCAAAATTACATTTCCTTAATTAGTAGCATAAACAGAGGCTTTACTCCCTTCAAACTTAAATTGTCAATGTTTCATTACATCACTGTTTGAAAACACAAATTTTTTGTACCTTTATAAAGGGCATTTTCCCCCTAGTTTTATATAACATACATTTTATTAATTATATCAATAAAACCTAAATCAATGTATTTACAAAGTTTTAATATTATTTTGGTCACCCGACGTCACAACCGAAATTTAACCAAATATCAACGTCTTATGACGTTGCGTACCTGATGGGAATAATCTGTTACGTCTCATTTATAAAATTTAGGCATTAGGCAGCAGATGCTTTTTATCCAAAGCGACAAGGAGAGCATTTAACACACACTCGGCACAATCCGGCGCGACGTGACGATGTCCATACGGGTTCTGTTGTAGACGGTCTTACTGCGTTACAGTTGGTTAAATCAACAAGGAAACTTTGCGCGTGATTCATGTCATCGCGACATACCGTACATACTTACAGTGCGTGTTTGAAAAAAGGATGTAATGTCCTCTGCTTTTTTCTGGGGTTCATTTTACCCCAGACGGCCAAACAGCAAAGTGACTAAACAGCGAACGAAAATTCGCAAGAGAGCAACATTTGAAGCTCATGGCAGACAAGCCCAAGAGATGATTCGCGCTGTGATTGGCTGAATGTTAGTTCACTCAAGTCTAAGTAACAAATCAGAGAACACGGTCGGAAATATTGGCGCTGGGTCAAAAAAATGCGGGGGACAGAATCACCTTTTTCTAAAAGTGAGGGGGACGTGCCCCCCCCCCCCCCCCGTCCCCCCCGGTTGCTACGCCCCTGACCGCAACTACATGAAAAAAGTGTTTGCTGTTATAAAAAACTGATTTGTGAGCTTTAGAGGAATTAAAGGTGGTCGAATAAACACGAAACACACTGATCCGTTGTCATGCGGTGAATCCGGCCAATAGTGGAACAGCTGTGTCGTCATCAGCCCTCGTGCATGCATCAACTTAGTCGGCTCTGACTTAGTTTTGTAGACTGTATCTCTGACTGTATAGAGCTGGTAAGTCCCGCCCCTTCCGTAAAACCCCGCTGGACCTCAAAGTTGAAAAGCCGTCAATGCAAGTGAATGGGAGAAAATAATTATTTTCTGGTCCCGTTTGAATTGTGCCATGAATGTGAACATATGTTGTCTGTGAATTTTTTATATAACTTTTCATGTTACGAGTTTGACAGTAGGCTATATGGTATGATTCTTCGGCTAGCAGTTGTGGAAAAGACATAACGAGAAAGACTACATGTCGCCTATGTGACGTCACCCCATAAAGTTGACTTACCCGTGGTTTTCACCAACTTCAACGATTTTGTCCTCTCCCTGAAAGAAGGCGGTGAAGTGCACCAAAGACACAGCCATGTTTAGCGGGATCCGTGAGCTAGTCCGTGTGCAGTGGTGGTGACGTTTCAAACGCGTCGAGAGTTGTAGTCCACAAAGTGCTCTCACACAAAGTCTAACCGTATCAAACTTCTACCCGCTAAATTGTATCATTCTTTACACGAAAAGTTATATAAAAAATTCACAGACAACATATGTTCACATTCATGGCACAATTCAAACGGGACTCAGAAAATAATTATTTTCTCCCATTCACTTGCATTGACGGTTTTTCAACTTTGAGGTCCAGCGGGGTTTTGAGTGCCGAAGTTATGACGTCACTTTGTAGGCCAAAACGCGGAAGTGAGTTAGCATTTTAGCACTACCGGTTCCCTCGCCCTAAAGTCTATGGGTTTTTTGAATGGGTTTTTGCTAAATCGCCTGAAATAAGGTCTGTGGTTAACAAAGCCTCTAAATATTTTCACGTTTTGATCTATGACATAAAACACACCAGTTATAACCTGCTTGTGATTTTTTTCAACTTTATTGTGTCTTAAAAACGGTGGTTGCTAACAAGTTGTTAAAAGGGACTACATCCTTTGGCGGGGACTTTAGACGTCATCATGACAAACATGAAAGCTCTCACTAGCCCGCGGGTTTCAGCCTCACGTTCTAAGAAGTTAACCTTTCAGTTAATATACATAACGTTATTTTTGTTTTGTCCCGAGATGCAACCACAAGTCATCGAATGAAATCTCGTTTTACCGTTTTCCGTCCGTTACCCAGCGGAGACTCTGGGTTCGTGCCAGATGGAGTAAAAAAGGCTAGCAGTAGCAAGAATAAACATTTTTCATAACCAAATCAACAGCTAAAATACGTTTTGTCTTTCTCTTAAAACATCTAAAAGCGTGTTTACTTTGCCACTGTTTAATAGATTAGATCTCTCTATATGGCTCTGGGTGTGCTGTAGTCCGTTTATAGCCTACCGTTAGCATTTTATATCTGACGGCTTTATTTAGGCTTAAAATGTATAAATTTTGGATTAACTTGTAAAGATTATCTTGATAGACAAAACGTGTTAGGGTCACAACTCTTTGTTGAACACAGATCTTATTTTTTGCGATTTTCCAAAAGTCTATGGGGAAAATGCATTGCTTTTCGTTCGAGGGAACCCATGCGCCGCTAACTTCCGGGTTGTCCTACAAAATGACGTCATAACTTCGGCACTCTATAGAGCTGGTAAGTCCCGCCCCTTCCGCTAATCCCCCTGGACCTCTAGGTTGAAAAATCGTCAATGCAAGTGAATGGGAGAAAATAATTATTTTCTGGTCCCGTTTGAATTTTGCCATGAATGTGAACATATGTTGTTGTCTGTGAATTTTTTATATAACTTTTCGTGTAAAGAATGCTACAATTTAGCGTGTAGAAGTTTGATACGGGTAGACTTTGTGTGTGAGCACTTTGTGGACTACAACTCCTCGCTGCTTTCGACGCGTTTGAAACGTCACCACCACTAGCACACGGACACTAGCTCACGGATCCCGCTAAACATGGCTGTGTCTTTGGTGCACTTCACCGCCTTCTTTCAGGGAGAGGACAAAATCGTTGAAGTTGGTGAAAACCACGGGTAAGTCAACTTTATGGGGTGACGTCACATAGGCGACATGTAGTCTTTCTCGTTATGTCTTTTCCACAACTGCTAGCCGAAGAATCATACCATATAGCCTACTGTCAAACTCGTAACATGAAAAGTTATATAAAAAATTCACAGACAACATATGTTCACATTCATGGCACAATTCAAACGGGACCAGAAAATAATTATTTTCTCCCATTCACTTGCATTGACGATTTTTCAACCTTGAGGTCCAGCGGGGTTTTACGGAGGGGGCGGGACTTACCAGCTCTATAGAGTTACAGCTCTAATAGTTAGCCAAAACTTTATCAAAATGACAAATAACGTTAATACCATAAATGTTTTAAATTGGGAGCACGGAGAAAACTTCGTACGACTATCAGTTCGTCTCACATTGTCTCATCCATCGTCATTAGCCGCGTTTCCACTGTCGGGCCAGGGCCGGGCCGTGCTAGTGCGTGCCAGGGCCAGTCGCGTTTCCACTGTCACTTCCGGGGCTGGATCGGGGCTTACTCGAGGCCAACGGCCAGGATTTCTGGCCCGTCGAATACCTTGGGCCAAAGCGGGCCAGCTCGGGCTAGAGGAGGGGTTACCAACAGAGGAGGAGTTTACCAGCGCCGGATGATTCTGTCAGCATTAAAGACTTAAAAATAAAATAATTTAACTCGCGTTCATGTTTGAATGCCTTCTGTTTGTGATGCAAAAGACTATGCGCGCTAACCGTTACCATAGTAAACATAGTAGGGGAGAGTGGGGTGAGTTGTGCCAGTTTTTACTCAAAGTGACTTTAAAGTGAGGCCATGACAGTAATGCCTTCAACTTAAGGATGTACATGTATTTCAGGATGTTGTGCATCCCTGAGAATAATAACTTTGGATCTGAAATAAATAGTTTCAGAAATATAGCTTTTGGGAAAAAAGTGGTCTCATGGCACAACTTGCCCCTGGTGCGGGGTAAGTTGTGCCTTTTGGGGAAATATGTTGGGGTAAATTGTGCCAGTGCTTTCTGAAGTAAAACAGAACATTTTACTGTTATGAACCGTATGCTATATGAAAGCAAGACAAATTCAATACAAAATTACTAATTTAAGGTTTATTTAGATATTGTCACCCTGGAATACCATAGCATGCGTTTTTCCTACTATGGTCAATTGCATAGGGATTTTGTATTGAACACAACTCTGGATCACAGTGTCACAGAGACAAGGGGGCGGGCTCATTTTACTCAGACGACCAATCAGTCTCTCAGGATCATTGTGAAGCTATCAAGCTACGCCCTAGCAACCATTTAGAGCACCATAGCAACACAATATATGATATTTGTGAATCATTTCAGGCAAAAAAGGCTTTGGCAATAGATGCCTGTTGACATAGCACTGTCTGTCAATTATGTAACATAAGAATAAAGTTACTAGGCTAATTTCTAAACATCCTATTGTGACTTAGCCTCTTAAAAACTGAATAAAACTTCTCTTTATTAACATAGTGCAAACTCAAAACTGAAATCAGTGTTACCTAAATTAAACAAATAACAGGTAGGCCTAAGTCAAACACTGATGAGGCCAGCCCATCTCTTCACTTCTCAAGATTATCCCCTGTGAGTATGTAGGTCTCTAGGTGGTCTGGATCTGGCACAACTTACCCCATGCCCTTTGGCACAAATCACCCCAGACCCAAAAGTTTGAATAATTAGCATGATCCAGCAGTTAAGAGCTAACATCATGCTAACTGTATAGACTCATTGTGTAGCCTACTAAAGCACTAAAACATGTGTGAAATGTTTTCAAACTTGTCTATAATTGTCCAGACACTACAATCAAAAAACCTTAATCATAGAAAATTTACTTTGAAAGGGAAAAAAACAGTTTTTTGCACTAAAATTTGCTTAACTCTCATGCCATGTATCTCTCTTCTTTGGAGGATGAGTAAAATTGATTGCTTTTCAAAATTATGTGGTCACATGACCAAATTATTCTATGGTTTTCCAGAACAAGGGGTGGAACTACTTCCCCCCCTGGCACAAATCACCCCACTCTCCCCTAAACGCTTGAAGATACGCATATAAAAAAAAAACATAGCGAACGCTTGAAGAAATCAGACCAATCTTAAAGGCTATGACAGTCATGTTTTTATTTTATCTGTCATAGCCTACGTCTCGTCTCTTTAAACCGGACTATCATAAAATAAAGTAACTTTTTTTTCGGGAGCTTCCTCTGTTTCTCTGACTGAAATATCTGTATGGGAGTCGAGAGATTGCTAAAGCTCCTCAGGTCGTGGCATAAAGTTGTAGAAATTATCATTTTTTTCTAAATGTGATGTAAATATGATAAAGAAACAGACGCGACTGAAAAAGTAAGTGTGTCCTCTTTCTTTTGTGAAATAGACCTAACGGTAATTTATTTCTGAGTGACTAATGTGCAATTTTGACATAAATTAATTCATTATTATCAATGTATCACTTTTTATTGTAAATCTGTGGTAAAACATCGATGCTTGGGTTTTTAATATTCAAGTAAACAAACAAAAAAAAAATGCTAGCAAACGGCCGCTTTTATCGTGTTTGTTTTCAACGCTGTTTCCAGTGATTTCTGATTAGTTTTCTGATAAAACTTCCATTTGTTGGTGAAAGGATGGGTTAGTGTGACGTTGTTCCAGAGAGGCGTGTTACGGGCGTGTTTTAGTGAAGCGCTGTGGAGCTTCTGGCCCGACAGTGGAAACGCAGGCCCGGTGCTATTGGCCCGAGGCTATTAGCCCGGCACGGCCCGTTTAAAGCCCTGGCCCGGCCCTGGCCCGACAGTGGAAACGCAGGCCCGGGCTGCGTTCCAAACCGCATACTCAATGAGTAGGTACTTAATTTCAATGAGTACTTACTTAACGAGCGCTAAAAGAGTAGGTACTTTATAGCCAAATCTCGTTGAGTATGAATGCGAACCGGACATCTGCCATGTTGACGTTATCATGTGACTTACGACGCGTTATCACACGCGCAACAACTTAAAAGATTCGAACGGACACGTTTAATTCATCTATCCGTAAATCTTGATATTGATTAAACTTGCTCATTTTGTGGTCTTTTTGAAGAAACTGCTGCCCATTTATTTTGTGAATACATTTAGGGTTGATTTAAGTTATTTTATTTAACCCTACTAATGTGAACTACCGTTTTATCCTTAACGATGTTATTTATTTTTATTACGAAATCCCAAAATTGTCATCTCTTGAATATGTTGTTAATTTTTTTATATCCAAATATTTTCATCCACAAGCAAAAGTGGCTAACAGCTTTATTTTTTCCTCTTTTTCTTGTTGAATTTAACTGTCGTTTCATCTCTCAGGCCTATAAATAACAAAAAAATGCTTTTTTAAAAATGTATTATAATGAATTATTTAAGAAAATATATATTATATTCAACCTTGTTGGTTTTTTCCTGTGTAAAAAATCTCATATTATGCATGCAAACCCATTATATATATATGTATATATCTATATCTATCTATCTATATATATATATATATATATATATATATATATATTATGGGTTTGCATACATAATGAGATTTTTTACATACCTCATAACATCAGTAACTCTACAGCCCTACCTAGAACGGGTTTCCTCAGCGTTTGTAATGTCTGCACAAAGGGCAGCTGTGCGAAGATTTGCCTTTGGAGGAAAACTGTTGATTTTATACTCGAAAAATTTAAGTATCATTAATATTAAAAATTAATATTACCTCAGAATGAATTGCATTTCTATCCCACCCCAAAACATACAATAATAACAACGATAAATGCTGACCAATACTTAATTATATGACTTTTTACTGAAAATTATATAATTCAATAAAACAAACAAATTGTAATGTATGTCATATGACATAGCTATGCATGATTGAATACACTCTAGATGTGTATATAATGAACATATCTACATTTTCTTTCAAACAATTAAATAAAACATTAATTAAATAATTATATTTTATTTACTGACAACAATGAGAAATATTAATAAATTAGTAAAAGAATGAATGAAAGTCACCATCACACAATAAACAAATGCATAAGTCAACACATGAAACAAAGCTTTATTCAAACTACAATCCTGTATGTAGGCTACAGGCGCTGAACCCCACATCCTTCTGCCGTCTCAACACAGCGGTTCCCATTCTGCGGCTTTATTCTGATGAATCAGCTGACCGCCAGAGGTGAGCCGTTCCCTTGTGCCGGAGGTTGTTGCGTGATGTGTTGTGCTTCACAATCTGAGGCAAGTGGAGTGATGGAGGGACCATCTCTAGGATTCAGCTCTGTGCTCTTCATCCTCAGTGCTCACACCAGCCCGCTGACATTTCAGATCCTACAAAATGCACAAACATAACACAAAAGCAGTAATTTTAACCACACAATGTCATTTGATTTCAGTATTATTTAGAAGACAAAAACGCTTTTTTTCCACAAATGCCGCCATCATCTTCCCTTGCAGGTCCTGCTCCACCACAAAAGATCTGCAGCAAATGCACAGAAATCAAGAATCAGAAAGGTGATGTAATAGCTCTGTTTGAAATTACAATAATTAAAATAAACTACAACTTAAGATTTAAATAGTTGTTATTCATTTCTGTAGTATACTCACTCAAAGCCTTCATGAGCAACTCTCCACCAGATAAACACACATCTGTTCATCTGACCCTGTAACATCCAGACAAGATCCACGTTACCTCTGTGATTTATGAACTCAGCACTACATTTACATGTTGAGGTTGTTTTAACTTTTTATCCAACATAAATGTTCCTCAATTTATCAACAGTAATGGACAAATAAAATAGATAACTTATGTTTAACGTTAGTTACTTTATAGATTTGTTCTACATAATAGCACACATTTCACTCAGATGTCTATTTCATGTTGTGATATTTCAAGATTTTCCTGTCAGATGTAAATAGACATTTAAAATAAGCGTCTTTGATGTATGGTTTGTTTATGTAAATCCACTTTAGAGACGTAACTTACGTGTCTTTACTGGAGCTCCCCTGTTAGCTAACGTTATACATAATAAAACGTGTTTTTACAGCAAAATCACAACTATACTATACTGTGTAACGTCTTTACACCTTCAACAATTCAACAGTTTACTCTACAGTAGTTCAACACATGCAATTTTAACAAAAGGAACGTGTTTACTCACATTTGAAAGCACCCGCGTCGCTGATCTCTGCGATGTTTTATAATGACGTATCCTCTCGCGTGGCCTCCTGGGATAGAAGAGTATCCATCGGATGAGCACTCAAAAATCTGTCCGGAAGCAGTAAGCCATCCGGGAACTTCTCGCCTACTCTTTTATGAATACTGATGTTTCGAACGTACTGCTTCCTTCACGTACTGTTTTCGCCTACTATATAGTAGGAAAGTAGGCATATTGGAACGCACTTAAGTCCGAATCTCGCGATAATTCGTACGTCACCCAGGTAATTCTCGCCTACTCTTTTGGATTCGTACATACTTTTTCGCTCGCCTACTCTTTTTCCCATACTAAATAGTAGGGAAGTATGCGGTTTGGAACGCAGCAATGGTGCTATTGGCCCGAGGCTATTAGCCCGGCACGGCCCGTTTAAAGCCCTGGCCCGACAGTGGAAACGCGGCTATTGTTAACGTGGCCAGAGGTAACGTTAACCTATGGGAATATTTAACTACGTCCTCCTGTCAGAAGGAGTTGATGGAGCAGCAATACAAAATTATTTGTAAATAATAAGGAATTAGAATATTTAGGGTTAAGGATAGGAGATTAGGTAATTGGTTATATGAACGATTAAATAAGTTGTATAAAATTAGTTGTAGTGTTTGATGTTTTTAGGAAGCTAGAGACACCTTCTACTGACCTTCATGTAGAAACATTTCACCATTTAAATTTCATAAGTAATAAACCAAGATGGTATTCATTTGCAAACTTGACGTGACTTATTCCTTCTAACTAGAAGACTTAATTCATTTAAGTTTTAAGGGGAATCTACAGAGCTCACATTATAGTTTTATAATAAATGACTGACAGGTAAAATCTGGTCACACTGTAAAGGTTTATAAAAAAAAACTTCATAACAGGTAACATCTGGTCACATTGTAAAGGTTTATAAAAATAACGATTCATAACAGGTAACATCTGGGCACATTGTAAAGGTTTATAAAAATAACTATTCATAACAGGTAACATCTGTTTTACAAAATTCACAAGGAGGACAAGTTTCACCTTCCTTTCATAGAGGAGATCGGTAATGGTGAAGCCTCTGTCTGCCATTACTTCATTGCCTGGATGAAGTTATTAAGTTATTGAAAGAAAAATGCAATATGCGATAACTCATTAAACAATGCAATATTCGATATGCGATCCGATAATGCTTAAAGTATATAAAATTAACTTAAATTAGATTTAAAATTATATAACCTACATATGTGTTTCACATTCTTTTTGTAACAAGAAAACATCCCTTCAACTTGTGAAAGTGAACATCAGTGTTTTACTGTATATAAGATGTGTTATTTTAACATCAGTGTAAACCACGGGGTTCAGGTTATCCTACATTAGGTCTATTTAACAACAGAAACTGAATAATCAAATGTAAAAGTAAAACACTGCATAGTTTTTCACTGTATGAATTATATAAACTGATTAAAGCTTATTAAAGCAAAAAAAAAATATGCATATTGCAATATATACATTTGCGATATTTTGATATATTGTGCTCTACATGTGTTTGGAAACTGCTCTCTGAAACACTTCTCCTCCATGATGTCACGCAAACACGAAATCACCTTGCTTACAATGGACTGAGAAACACAAAACCTTTCAGCAAGATCACCCTGCAATAAATTAAAGGGTTAGTTCACCCAAAAATGAAAATTCTGTCAGTAATTACTCACCCTCATGTTGTTCCAACCCCGTAAGACCTTCGTTCATCTTCGGAACACAAATTAAGAAAAAAAAAAATGGAGTGAGACAGCTCTCAGTTTAATCAAAAATATCTTAATTTGTGTTCCGAAGATGAACGAAGGTCTTACAGGGTTGGAACAACATGAGGGTCAGTAATTACTAACAGAATTTTCATTTTTGGGTGAACTAACCCTTTAAGACGCAGCTTCATCAGAGTCATCAGGAGCTGATACCAAGTGTGTAGCTGAAAGCTGGTGGTGTGTGAACTGGTAAGGTGCTCAGCAACTGAGTGGAATGCATCAATGTCGACCCTGTGTAGAGCTGACAAAGGTGGTTGTTTCTCAGCAGAGTTATGTACTATGGCACTGGCTCAACGCATTGTGTTCCCATTTCAGATGTAGGTGGCTTCAGGTTGAGTTGAGATTTTGGAGCGTAGTTGTGGTCAGAGACAGATGGATCCTCCCATTGTGTTTCTGCATCACAGGTCTGGGGCATGTGGCTGTGATCATCCTCACAGTTGTCCACTGCAACACTGACGCTCATCGATGTTCTATGGAAGTAATATAACCATAAACATTTTTACATTAGTACTTAAAATAGATCATGAGAATTAATTAATTTATGATGGCACTCATACTTACAACAGTGTGAAAAAGAGAGATGCATTAAAAACGAGACAGTATACACACAATCTCCTAAATCTATGTAGGTCAATATCAATATCTGAATGAGAGATGAAGCTAGCTGGCCTCCTTACAGGAATAATGTGAGCTATTGTAAGACTGTAATGTACCATAATATAGTGTACTATCGTGAATATTCATTCATTCTTTATTTCAGACCCTTAGGTCCATATAACAAAGTAAACGAGATATAAGAAATATGACATATAGGTGGCCAATGGTAATCATGCAAGATTTGTTGTATTTTGTGAACGGCTCGTTACTAATCTTAATGTATTCATAGTTAGGCTAACAAGCACATAGATAGGTAAGTTAGGTAACAACAGTTAGGTAGCTTACCTGAATCTGACAACCTGTTCAGCACCCGGCGGGACTTCTTTACCAGAACATCGTAGCCGAGCCTTTACTCGGGGTAAGGGTGTTCGTTCGTCAGTCTGCTCCCCGTCCATAAAATGGTACGAACACACACAACACACATGGTACGAACACACAGCGCTTGGGTGAGCACTTCAAGTTTAGCGCCTTCCGCCATTGCCTCGGGTGCTCCTCGTGTAAATCGTAAAGTACACCACAACATTCCGATCGCTTTAGCCTACATTGTGTTCGTAACACTGTTGGTTAAATTAATCTATCCTCTTAATCCAATTGTTATGTCAGCCCCTAACTGAGCATATAATACTTTACATATTTTACCGTTACAACTATAGAATTATGCTAGAAACTAGCGTAGGTCCTTTCAGCCGGAAGTTGAAGTCCCGCTCAGCCGGAAGTAAGATGACAAAATGAGCGTAATGCGCCGCCCTTGTTGTCATGGAAAATAAGGTGAATAGGCTATATATTTCAGCAGTTCTCACTTCAGCACATACAGGCCTATGCTACGGTTCTTGAGTCAAGAACTGGTTGTTGCAGCAGTTCTCGGATCACCAGTACAGAACCGAGAACTGTTTCTTTCGGACACGTTCGATATGGAGAACCGACGAGCTGGAGAGACTGCGCATGCGTGATAGCACCGCCTCTGAACCAGGCTCTGAACCGAACTTTCTTTTGGCCAGCTGATGCTGTGCTGTTACATGAGCACGGGTGAACCAAGGACTGAATGAGGGGTCGAATTTGGCGAAATGTAAGTTTATTTAATTACAAATAAAATAAAAATGATGAAGACAGTTTATTCACTTTAGATCTTTAAGACATGTAAAACATCCGCGTTTGCGCATCGCCTTAGGCCTACTACAGGGTTCATTTTCAAAACATAAATGTAATAAACTTATCCAAAATGACAATGCGTACTATTATTTAACTTATATAACAAAATACCTTTCAGATGTTTTTGTACATATTTACACAACACAACTATTACTAACTTCACGAAAATAATTAGCCTGTTTATAGTGTTAACTGACATCTGACTGTCATAAGTGATAAATCTAGTCATCATACATCTCTGATTTGCCATGATGCTCATAAACGATCTAATGAAAAACGTGTAATTTTGAACAGTAATGTCTGAATACTGTTTTTTGTGCCTTTTTTGTCTTGCAGTAGCTAAAATACACACCAACGGCTCTTTTGAGAGCCAAAATAGCCTACAGAACATCTTTGGCTTTTTTGTGAGTATATTTTTTTTGACCAAGTATCAGACACTTTCTTATTACTTGCATTTAGATCATCAAACAGATACATCATGCAGCAAGTTGGAGTATCAGTAATGCCTTATGCTGGATATACATTTTAGAAGACAATCTAGCATAATCTCTAATTAAAAATACTCACAATGATCATTAATGAATAAATAGTCCATGTCAATTCATACAGTATGCAGTGTTTGACTACTAATGTTGTTTTTTTTTTGTCTTTCTCCACTTTTGTTTTCGTGTCAGCAGCAACCCAACAGCTCTTTGGATTTTTTGTAAATATATTTTTTGACTGCAGTGTCAGACATTTTCTTAACCTTTTTAATTCTTAGTTTTGCCTTCGCCAAAAAGCATCTAAATAGAAGGCATTAACGGCATCTTTTCTGTTGCTGTCTACATTTTATCTTTTTACTAAATCGGCAGAGATGGGAGCAAGTCATGCATGTTAAAGGCAAAATCAAGTCCTTACCACATCAAATCTCAAGTCCCAGTGCACAAAAAAAGTTCCTGCTAAGGATCAAGTCAAGTCAAGTCAAGACACAGTACCAAGTTTGCTGCACTTCCAAGCTTGTGTTAGAATGTGCATATATTTCTTGCAGTCTTGCAAATAAAATGTTTGTTGTATTCTTCATACAACACTAAATAAGTGTATTTAAATAAAATAAAGTAGCCTATATTGTCTATAGAATTAAAAAATTATAAGCACAAATATTATCATATTTCTAAATTTCACTAAATTAAAGTCAGTTATTTTTAACCCTCTGATGGTCTTCTGTCTTTTTGACCCACAAATGCCATTTGCTGAATTTTACAAAAATGTTCTAATAATAATAATAGTTTTTTTTTTAACAAATGTAATTTCTCTATTTATTAATGTTTTTACTCCACATGTAGTTTATGGAGGATTATGATATATTTTATGATATGATTATTTTATATTTATGATATATTTTAAATGTATATAAATAAATAAAAAATGCTTTTTTAAATAGGTTTTTATACAAAAACAGTTTATGTAAAATTCACTTTTGATTTTTCTGTACCCTCAGATTCCAGATTTTCAAATAATTGTATCTCAGCCAAATATTGTCCTAACCTAGCAAGCCATACATCAATGGGAAGATTATGTATTCAGCTTTCATGTGATGCATAAATCTCTTTTTTAAAAAAAAATTATTATACATAAGACTGGTTTTGTGGTCCAGGGTCACAATTCACACCCAGCCGTAATTCAAGAAATAAACCTCCGAATGCGCCACGTGACACTTCGGTCTTCCGACCTTTTACCATCGTGTCAAGTCATAGATTTTGATTAACTAGTGCAAAATACCCGTGCAAAATCATTTTTTGTGTGTGTTTTAGTAATTGTTGGTTTGGTGCCCGTGAAAGAGACTGTAAACGCATTGAATTCAGGGAGCAGTGCAAAGTGCCCGTGCAAAATCAGTTTTTGTGAGCGATCGCTGAACAAAAAAGTTCAGGAGATATTTCTTAGCGATGGCTGATATCAACAGTTTCAATATGATAAAAAATAACTTTTATATTGATTCAATGGATTAATTGCATTTTGGAAAAAAAAGTGTCATGAATTTATTGCATTTTGGGGCAAAAATAATCCGTTTTTATAATAAATCTTTGAAAATTAAAATCTGGATTTGAATTTTTGTATTATTATAACCTAAAGATGCTATGTGAAAGTTTGAAACAGAAAATAGTGGTTTTCATCTTGTCACTTTCTTGGTAAAGAAACATTTTTACACAGACAGACAGACGTTTCTGTAATTTATAGAAAGATATGAGCGAGGGAGAGAACAAGAGTGGAGAGAGTGCGCGCGCGCTACCTTTTAATAGCCTACTTTTTACAACCCCGCGGACACCCTGGGTTTAGTGTAAAATCTTTGCCTATATTTTGAAAAAACGCAGAACACAGATAGACAGACATAAAAACAGTGCTAAAAACATTCACAATGTAAAATTATCATGCTCACACCAGTGACGGCTGCTGGTCTTTAAAAGAGGGGAAGCTCATTTAACAATAACTGTTAATGAAACATGGACACTGCTCCTGGTGAATAGAATGAAAATCATACCTGCATTAATTTTATTTCGTGTAATTTACAACGTAACGGCGTTGCGTTTCTTTTGCACTTGAGCAGTGAGGCGATACAGCGCGCGCCGCTGCATTTGCGCGTGCAATGAGTGTGCGCTACGAGAACAGTAGGCTATAACGGCTGGACAAGAAAGTCCGTTTGTCCGAGGTGAAAAACTTTATTTCAGCGTACACTTATGTCACTGCCTGGTGCCTTGTGCTGGGTTTTCTGAAGTAGTCATGATTCGCCTCTCATAACTACTCTAAACACGCACGCAGAGTGGGAAAGGAGGAGCGGGGGCGCGGGGAGCAAGGTTAACAGCGCAAATTTGATCTAATTCCATACCGCATTTCAAAAATATATCGATATATTTTTATATCGCCCAGCCCTACCTGCATTATAAGTGTGTCCATGGTAACTGAAATATAGCTCTAAGTTACATCAGCGCTCATTCAGCTGTAGCCTGACATGCACTTTACGTGAGCGATAATTGAAAACCCGGAGTGGATCATGAGCGAAGTGATTACAGAATGCTTAGAGTGGAGAGAGGAACTGCTTTTGCTCCACTCCAGGCTTTGATCACATCCCCCTCAGTGAACACCTCGTCGCGTACGCAACGTTGCCTCGCTTGGCCGCAAGCGCCTCTCACACTAAACACGCCCCAACCCTCCTCTCCCTCTCTCACACAGAATTAAATGAAACCACCCGTGTTATTTTGTAACAATAATAATTCATGATGAAATAAATAATGAAATTAAGACATTTAGAATAACTGTTAGGCTATTCATCAGGAAATGTCGTTTACTGTCACTGTCAGTGACTGATATATCACAATACTGCATCTAATACTAACTTATTGCTTACTTAAAATAACTTGTATGTTATGGTTGAAAAGTTTCATCAAATGCATTTCTCTATATTTGTCATGAAAATAATTATTCTCTTATCTTTTTTCAGCTTCATTTACCATCTGTTTGTTGGTAAGTGATCAATAGTCATCCTGCATTTGTAATTTGCCACAAACGCCTTCTCAGTATCCATTGCCATAATTTGCAACATAAGGACTGTCAAGAATTTTGAGTAACATATTATAATTTTTTATTTATTAGATTTCGCATTGTCCCACACTTACCCCCTTTCTTTTGCTCAAAGAGCAAAGAGCAGAGTAATTATGTATTTCACTTAAAGGTGCTCTTAGTAATGTTGTTTTTTATTATGTATGTTGTTATACTCTTATTGAATTATTTTCCATTTATAAAAAATAAGCTTGTTTACCTGGAATGTGAATGTTTACAAGATTGTTTCCTAAAGTAGTCACAATGTTTCCCTGTCAGCTTTGTTGTTTGGAGTACTTCAATCATCAGCTCATCTGTTGTTCTCTGATAGTAAGTAAATTTTACACTTAATAAAACACAGTTTAATTAAAGTAATGTCACCCCTCAAACATAGAATACTCTATGTACACGCCAAATCAGTGTGACTTAATTAGCAGTAGTAAAGCATCCAAATGTGAAATAGATTTAGTCCATGATAATTTCATGTGCGCGATAAATAACCCTTTAAGTTAATTTAATTGCTACCCTTTCCTTCTCTCTAATTTAAGCCATGGACAGGAAGAGTAGGAAGAGAGAGTATGACAGGGAGTGGGTCACTTTGAAAAGACTAAGCAAACTACAAAGAAAAAGGGAACAAACAGAGAATTCAGACCTTTTAGTAACAGCCAAATGTGAAACTGCTGACACAAATATGGAGGAAATAATGGAAAACCAAGAGATGCATGACATAAACATGGACAATGATGAAAATGAAACGCTGAACTTAGAAACAGAATACATTTCTGAAGATTCAGATGTTTTGATAGATGAATTTTCAGATGATGATTCCCTGATGATGGGTGATTCAAATTCAAATATAGCCAGTGTGACATCGCTTCTTGGAGCATAGAAAATGGAATTGCCCATAATGCTATGGATAGTCTTCTAAAATTATTGAAGAAACATGGAACAAACGACCTTCCATCTTGTTCCAGAACCTTGCTTGAAACTCCAAAAACTGTAAATATTCAGCACAAGTCAGGAATGGAGTATTTCTACTTTGGAGTAGAAAAAATGTTAAATAATCACATACAGAAATACCCGGTCGAAACAACTGAGAAGATGCATACCCTGGAGTTGAGACTTAATATTGATGGCCTCCCACTCTTCAAAAGTTCAAAAACTTGCTTTTGGTCAGTTCTTTGCAGCACCAATCTAAAACCTACAAATGTGTTCCCAGTGGCCATCACATGTGGAAAAACAAAGCCCGGTGATTTGGAATTTCTATGTGACACAGTTGAG
Source organism: Squalius cephalus (assembly GCF_949319135.1). Lineage (NCBI taxonomy): Eukaryota > Metazoa > Chordata > Actinopteri > Cypriniformes > Leuciscidae > Squalius > Squalius cephalus. The sequence goes on along the minus strand of NC_137127.1, from coordinate 33,627,954 downwards.
GAAATTCAGAAATTGGAGAAAGAGGGTCTGTGGTACCATGGAAGACGCATCATAGTTAAAATTAGCGGCATTATCTGTGATGCACCTGCCAAGGCCTTCATCAAATCAATAAAACACTTCTCAGGGTATTATGGATGTGATAGATGCCTTCAGAAAGGTCAGTGGCTGGGGCGTATGACATTTCAGCAGGTGGACAATCTACAGTTACGTACTGACAAGTCTTTTAGAGAAAAGCAGCAGGAAGAACACCACAATGGAGAACAAGAAACTCCACTTTGCCAGCTAAATATGGATATGGTTTCTGGTTTCCCTATTGATTATATGCATCAAGCATGTCTTGGAGTGATGAAAAAACTTGTCCTGACATGGATTCGAGGGCCAAAAGAGACAAGGATGTCTGCTGGACACACAATGATTGTAAGCAACAAGCTTGAAAATCTCCGAAACAGCATTCCAAGTGTGTTTGCCAGACGCCCCAGGGGACTAAATGAAATTGACAGATGGAAAGCGACTGAGTACAGACAGCTAATGTTGTACACAGGAAAGGTTGTTCTGAAAGGAATTCTTAAAAAAGAGCTGTATGACAACTTCATGTGCTTCTCCACAGCAATGTGCATTCTGGTCCAACCAAGTCTCACAAGGAAACACTGGCAATACGCTAGAGATCTCTTGAGATTTTTTGTGCTACAGTGCAGAGAACTGTATGGAGAAGGTTTCCTTGTGTACAATGTCCATCAGATGCTCCATATTGCAGATGTTGCAAAACAGTTCGAGGGTCTGGATGAATGTAGTGCTTTTCCATTTGAAAACTTCAACCAGAAACTAAAGAGAATGGTTCATTCTGGAAGAAGTCCACTGGCTCAGGTAACAAGAAGAATTCTTGAAGGGGAAAAGATCCAGAAGGGAACAATGGAGGAACACATCAAGTGTACAAGACCCAACAATGTGTTTGGAGTTGACCAGACCTTCTTTGAGGTTATCGAAGAAGATGGGCTGGAAAAACAAACACTCCAATGTAGGGTCTACGACAAGACAGCTCCCCTCTACACAGAGCCCTGTGACTCTCGCATTGTTGGTTCCTATGTTGGCAAAGCAAGGGAGACAACAATTAGGAGAGTATTAAAATCTGATCTCAAATCTCAAGCCATCATGATTGACCATGTGGATAAGAACCATATTGTGTTTCTTTACATTTTGCACACCGATCATGGACATTGCTTGACCCTATGAACATTGAAAATGTGGATGCCATTTCAGGAAATCATGCAATACTAAAAATGCAAAATTTATAGTAATCATGATTAAGTAAAACCTGCATTTAAATTACAAGAATTCATGATTATTCAGGATTTATTCCAGGAATCTTTATATCAAATATCTGTAAGTGAATCATTTAAAAAATATATATAATTATTATTTTTTTTAATCCTTATTTACTACAAAATTGCTTTATTTACCAATTAGCAAATTTAAAATGACCAATAACCAAATTCTATTTTTTTAGATGATTACCTACGTTGTGGTAGAGTTTGAAAAGGAGAAGACTGTTGCAATTGTGTGCAGGTCATGGATTGTGGCAAATGGAAATGTAAGTACCGGTATTGCTATTGCATAGATTTTGTGATAACGTATATACACTATATGGACTGTACAATATTGTAAAAGCCTTTTCACTTTTTGAATGGTATATGATTGGAATTTTGTCTAAACAAACAGATTTTGAGCTGCTACTGGCCTCCATCTGAGCCATCTAAGAAGGCAAAAAGCGGAGACCTGCCTGATAAGAGGACGTGGAACCTCTTTAAAATCAGAATTCTGGAAAAATCCTTTACATGTAAGTGAAAATGTTTTGATTTCAAATTTTGACTGCATACTATTTTTAGAATACTTTAATGCTAATGCTTAAATATACTTAGCTTTATGTTTACGAAGATGTGGGGTGGTACCATGGTGGGTAACTGATGTAACCGGTGTTGCGGCTGAACATCGGTAACCTGTAACAAATATGTAGCCCTGCAACAAGCAAAAAATTTAGACCTAACTTTGTATCTGTTTTTTATACATACATATACATTTTTAATGTTTAATTCAGATTGTTAATGTTGTAAAAATAAAGTGCCAACATCATTAGAGCAAGTATACCAACAATATTGGCTTCCATATACTTGATAATTTAATCATAATTTTGTTTTTTAGCAAATTATCAGAAAGCTCTGGTTTACCTAAAGCGTGCTGAGGAGCTCTCCAATGTTGAAACGGATGGAGACTCCCAAATGAGGAAAAGGACACACAAGCGACCAAGTCGTTTTGAAAGTGATACGGAGGATGGTAAATAATTTAAATTCACTGTTATTGTATCTAAATATCAATCAATCCTCTTTATGCCGTCTGGTGTTTGAGGCGACTGCAAGGGAACTCCATTTTTGTTCTGCTGTTGCGGGAGCGGTCTGCAGGGTGAGGCCTCTGGTCTTGAGTTCTTGCTCCACGGTTCTGACAATCTTTATGTCTTCTGTCTTTAGCATCTTCGGGACACACTCCATCATCGTCAGGTGCCTTCTAGGCTTGCTACAATAGTCGGTGTTACCGGTGTTACACGGTGTTCAGTCGCAACACCGGTTTCATCACTTGCCCACCGCGGCACTGCAAAAAAAAACAAAAAAAAACCTATACCCTTCTATAAATCATATAGAAGAAAATTTCAGATGGCACTTAGAGGCTTTTGCATCTGAACTCTTCATATATATATATATATATATATATATATATATATATATATATATATATCGATAAAACTGTTACTTACATTCACAGTAAATATTGAAAAGGATGAAATGTTTTGTAGATTGCATTCAGTGTGCGACTGTGCTCTGGGACAGTTGGCCAGTCGATACGAAGGATGCTGCGGGCATTTGGGACAAACATGCTATGGTCTAAATTCAGCCTAAAGGGAAGGAAAGGAAAAAAAGCTTTTCAGGACCTTCACATCATGAGTCTCATCAAAAGTAAGGTCTAGGAGACACTAGACGATTTTCAAATCTTAACCAATTTTAAAACTAACCGAAAAACCGAAACCCGGTACCGATATGGAACCGGTACCTAAGTAACCGGACCGAATCGATTAATTCTGACCGTGTTAAGGTGATAAATGTTTATCTAAAGTCTAAAAAAAAAGCACAAATGGATACATGAGTTCTGCTACAATGATCCTATAGTTTGTTTGTGCTGTTCAACTTCTGTCTCTGTGTTGTTTACAGGAACATCATATTGGATGCTGCAGGCTGACGAGTGCTATAATAAAATTACTACATTATATTTAGCATTGACATTAACGCTTGTCCGAGACAAGTACATTTTTTTAAAACTGAAACTGTACTGAGGGTACATTAGCCTAGCTTATATATACTGAGGGTACATTAGCCTAGCTTTCGAAGCCTCCGTTTAGGGAGGTGCGCGCGCAGGCAGCGGAGGCTCGCGCTGCGGAGCCAGGCGAAAGTATAAACAAGGATTAAACATGGCGGCGCCCAACACGCATATAGCTCAACTAACGCGGTCATTATAAAGGTGTTTAAACAACAAAACACATCCATTTGCACATATTTGATAATCGGAATATCAGATGTTTTTCTGCTATAGTTAACAAATTCGTAAATATTTGGAATAATAAAGGAAAAATTAAATAAAGTTGGATAATCAGTCATTCAGCGTCATTGTGGCTACGGTAAATCACGTGACAAGCAATGACGCGTCAACATGGAAACAAAAGGTGTGTTCGACATCGGCTGCGGCTGGATGTAACCGATCGGCGAGAGTAGCCGCGTGCAGGCGGGGAGGAGCTGCAAACGGAGATATGAAGCCGGAGATATGAATTTTTAAACAAATTATAGACACATTATCAATTTAGTTTTAAAGTTACTAGACCTATACCTAGAATCTGAAAATTATATGTTGAATAAAAATACTGTATCGAAACTCTAAATTCTTTGCAATGTATCACTGATAATAAATGTTTGACTAACGTTACATGTGTGTTCAGTTAGGCTACATGTACTGTATATAGTGAGTACAATTCCTCTTGTTCTTATATAGAATGGTTCCAAAAATAGACAATTTTGTGGAGGATGTTGTCCCTCTCTACAGTCCCTCAGAATTTAGAGGTCATTTCAGGCTTTCCAAGGAACAAGTGGAGGTTTACTGGACTGGTTAATATAAAATTCATTGAACTATTACAAGTGTTAGCATGTTGTCTTGATAACCTATTTTTCTACCTTTGCAGGATGTCATCACTACCCTTGGTCCTGTTTATATGAATTTACAACAGACCAAACTGCCAATCACGAACAGTGTTCTTGCCTGCCTTTGGACATTGGCGAATCAGGAGTCATATCGTGGGGTGGCAGATAGATTTAACATGTCAAAATCCACTCTTGCCAAGCATCTCCATGAGTTTTGTTACAATATTAACATATACATGGCCCACCACATATCCTGGCCCAGAGGTCAAAGGCTGGAGATGTCAAAGTTAGGGTTTGACACAGCAGGTTTCCCCAACACTGTATGTGCAGTAGATGGGTGTCACATTCCTATAATGAGACCCCACTGTGATAATCCCCTAGCATACATGAATAGGAAACAGTTTTATTCTGTAAATTTAACTGGGTTTTGTGACAGTCAGCGGCGCTTCTGTCACATTAGTGTGGGTCACCCTGGGAGTTGGCATGATGCCAGAGCATTTCGCTTCACAGAAGTTTGTCGTGTTCTTGAAGAAGATCCTCATTCACTTGTTCCACAGGGAATGCACATAATTGGGGATTCTGCCTACCCTTTGTTGCCTCAACTTATGAGGCCTTATAGAGACAATGGCCACTTGTCTGCTAGGCAAAGATATTTTAACAGAAAGCTCAATGCAGCTCGCGTGGTCATTGAGCATGCATTTGGCATTCTAAAATCTAAGTTTAGGAGGCTCCATTACCTGCAAATGAGAAGCATTTCTAATATCAGCTCAGCAGTCTCAGCCTGCTGTATTTTGCATAATATTTGTTTAGAGCCCAGTGATCAAGTTGTTGTGGTAGATGATGGTGTTGATGATGAACCATACCCCCAGCAACCCCACAACACTAATGCATGTCATTATAGAGACCAGATTTGTGGCCAGATCTAACTTGTATGTGTATACTTAACATACAAAACAAAAATGAAAAGTAAAGATTTGAATGTTCAGAAATATTCAACAAATGATAAAACAAACAAACAGATTTTGTGTTGAAATAAAGAAATTTGTTTTATTGAACAAAATTAGTTTGTCATTAGAAATTGTTATTTGGGAACAAAAAAAAAAACCATAGGACATTTTGGGGAAAGGTGTAAATCAAAAGAGATAACATCTTTAGATTATAATTTTATTGGGGTTCATGTGGGTTCTGTAATAGATGCATAATTTGCTCTTGTCTTTTCCCCATTTTTTTTAGCTCCTCCACAATTGTTCCCAAGCTGGTCACCATCTTTTTTTCGAAGGACCTTCTCCGCCTCTCCTTAAGTCGCCGCCATCTCTCCAGATCTGGCCTTACCAGGGACTCAAGTACAGAAGTCCTTCTCTCTGCATGCTCTTCATAAGCCTCCAGAAATTGTAAGGGTTGTGGTCGTCTTTGCCTTCTTGTGATGTTTGCATTTTGTATGGTAGCAGTTCCTGGCTGTTCATCCACACTAGCACCTACCGGCTGGTCTTGAAGAGAAGACGTTGTGGGCCTGCTTGTGGAAGAGGTCTCTTCCAAACCCAGAGGTGTGGAGTGAATGGTGCCAGGTGGTGCAGTACCGATTCCCGATGACCCAAATAACTCATCCATTAGCTGGTGGGGGTGGATGTAAAATGAAAATGACCAATGTTTCAGTCTTGTAAGACATGACAATGTTATTTCAGAAACAAAGTAAAGCAGTCTTCAACTTACTGTATAGTACTCCCAGGTGATCTTCCCTTCCCCAGTTGCACGGCGCCTGTCTTTCACTCTCTTATAAGTAGTTAACATGTTTGCTAGTTTTTTTCGAATTTTCTCACTTGACAAGTTGTAGCCCTTTTGTGAGAATAAGTTTTGTATTTTTTTATAAAATGCCATTTTGTTCCGAAAATAAAGTTGCTGGTGAGTTTTTGTAAGGTCCAGTAGAAATAGTGTCATTGTATGTGTTATTTCTGTAAAATGGAGGGGATAAGGAGAGAAATAGATTAACAAAAAAAAGGATGTAATTTAACAACAGTATTGCCATTTATCTTCCTTACAGTATTTGATGCAATACCTTGAGATTCATGCCTGTCTGACTGGAAGGAAGGGGATGAAGTTTGAATGGATGCTGAAGGGTTTCCACACACTGCACCAGGTTGCAGAGTGGCAGGTGGTGGGTCCTTGACAGTGGAGGTAAGTAGTACAGGGGGCCTAGTAGTAATGGGGCACTGGCTGGTGGATGGTGGAGGTGGTACAGGGGGCCTAGTAGTAATGGGGCACTGGCTGGTGGATGGTGGAGGTGGTACAGGGGGCCTAGTGGTAGTAATGGGGCACTGGCTGGTGGATGGTGGAGGTGGTACAGGGGGCCTAGTGGTAGTAATGGGGCACTGGCTGGTGGATGGTGGATGGTGGAGGTGGTACAGGGGGCCTAGTGGTAGTAATGGGGCACTGGCTGGTGGATGGTGGTTTCACAAAACTGAGGTTTAGGGGTACCGGCGACCTAGTGGAGGTAGTGGGACATGGAATAGGAGGTTGGAGGAGCTTTGCAGCACAAGCTGGGCCACTGAGGAGAGCTGTTTGGAGAGAAGATTGTAGATGTGGTCAGTGTCACTCAAGAATTATTTCCTGTATATTCTTGTTCATTAAGTAAATGTGTACCTTTTGTTTCAACAGCTGATACTTTCTCCATGACAGAAGAAAGGAACATTTGATCTGGGGGAATAAATGATAAATAAAACACTTGCACAAATCATTGGTGACTTGTAATTATTTCACATTTGGTTTACTTGGTTTACTTACCATTTTGCATCCTTTCAGCGATGTCCTTGGAAACCGTTAGCATGACAACATTGCCTTTGGTGTCTAACACATTAATGGTTACGTTGTCCATTTTGTTGTGTGTTACACAGGGTAATGCAGGTTCTTTATATATCCTAAGGAACCATGGGACCATAGCCAACACCTGTTCCATTCATTATTACTAATAGTTAGCAACAATTGCAATTACCATTTTAAGTCCACTTTCAGTTTTGGCTCAACATTTGTATCAGTGATTGCCATTGTTTTCATGATTTAGTGATTAAGTAACTTTATGTATTAACCATGGTATTAACAAACTTTTAAGATGTGTGTATAAGTGGTGTTTTGGAAGGGTGTCTCCCAAAACAAGATAACATATTGGATGTATACTTTAGCAGTATGACATGGGTCTTTCTGCTAATACAAAATGATAAAAGTAACCAATAAAAAAAATTCCCTGGTGGGTATGTGTTTTTTAAGAAGGTTTCAGCAACAAGATTTACAGTACCCTCCAGCTGAGCTCTTTTTAACATTTTAAACATAACACCATTCATTTTCATATACAGAAAAGCACAATTCTGTTGGATTTATATTGTGATTTAGACCAATTCTTTGAAAGTGAACAGAATGTTGTCCAGTTGTTAAGTTGAAGTTACAGCAAGTTGTTAGCAGTTTGCTAACCACATGCAGGTGAAGTATAAACACAGCAAAATAAACTAGAGAATATGAAGAAACCAAACAAATGGAGGAACATAATGTATTGTATCATTTGTATAGGAGCATACATTTATGACCACATTAGATTGTATGTTTTTAAGATTAACATTTTAGTTATTAAAAATGCTCATTTGAATAGGTTATGCTGCTGAATACTGTAAAAGGTCTGTATAAAAAAGAAAGTCAAGCAAAATAAACATACACAAACTCTATATTAACAATAAAGTAAATACAGTAAAACAATATTTAATAAATATGATTTATAAGATGAAGACGACATAAAAACGTATTGAACTGTTTTAAAAGTCCATATGAGAATTTCTGAAACTGAAGTCGTCGCAATAAACTTGAAACGCACGTCATCGGTGTCGTCAGTGAATCCAGCCAATCGTGGATCAGTTGTGTCGTCATCAGAACCTGTGCAGTTGCTCTTCAGAAGCTGCGCTGGCTGAGTTCTCCGGCTACTCTCGAATCAGTCTCGCGGTACTTTGATGGCATACGTCACAGTCACGTGGCGTCGGCGCTGTATCAAGTCGGACAAAATTTCTAACCGGCATGCACTGCTTCAAGTCAGCCGCCGATCGGTCTGCGCAGAGCTGCATGAAGTCGAACAAGCCTAAAGTGATACGAAGTAGCGGTCGCCTTGAAAAACTCATGCTAGCGGGTCAGACAGAATATTTTAAATGTACGTGTGAAAAGGTTAAGATAGGCTTACATTTAAATGCGTCGTTGTTTTGTTTTGAGTGTATGGTCAATAAAACTCAACATCAAACAATTTTTTGAGTGACAGACAAGTAAAAGGGTGGGGGCATATCGGGGGGGGGGGGGGGGTCAATCAGTTTTCAGGAGGGGCGAGTGGCCCCATGGCACCTTCCCCGTCTACGCCACTGGATGGGCACAAAAAATACCAAATTTCCTCCCGTTTGTCGCGCCCCACTTGTTATGTCTCTATTTTGGTTTCATTTAAAAAATTCTCGTAGGTGAAATAAAGGGGAAACAAACAATATAGACAATATTGTTTGTGACTAAAAAGTAACTCACAATGTTCACTTATTAATTTAACTGTTGTATAAAATAAATATCACATTTGCAATTGTGCACGGGGAAACGACACTCTTGCTCATGTGATAAAGAAGAATGAACTACAATTTTTCTGACATTTGACAACTTTCTTCTCATTTTCTCCTCCTGTTTCGCGTGCAGGAGATGCGGTAAATAACAATGGTTATTAGGCCGGTTAGTAGGCCCTACACTGTAAATGCAAACATGGTATTTAATTAAAAATAGTAAATTGAGAAAGCCTTTCTTTAAAGCGAATTTCGTTTTGTACAAATTGTATGTTAATTTTAATAAATGTTTCATCAGACAAGGGCTTTCTTGCGGCTCGCATCAGCAGAGCATTGCATCGTCCATAGACCGCACAATCAGCGGATGGCGGGCGGGTGCGCCTTTGAAATTTGGTCAAAAAACTTTGATGCGGATGATGAGTTTTGTCATGCGGATGAAATACCCCATCCGCGTATCTCTATCGATAACAACATTGAACACTACACAAATATTAATTTTATTTTTTTTAATTTAGGCGATCAAGTAGCTACCCAGCAAACATTTGGACGTTTAATGACCGTTGAAAAGACGTCCGACAGAGACGTCCCGTCATGGTTGAAAAATAGTTCCAAAATGGAAGTTGAACCGACGTCTTTTCTGGCCGTGAATTCCACGTCTTTTCTGGCCGTGAATTCCACGTCTCTTCTGGCCGTGAATTCCACGTCTCTTCTGCGCGTCCCTGGACGTCTAAATGCGTCGTCATATGTGTTTAAATGTGTTGCTGCATAATTTAAGTGTATAAGCCTGCATATAAAATAATCACACACCTATTGTGTAACATCGTGAAAGACAATCAAGTCTTGAGGTTTAGCCTACACATCTTGACAAAGGTTCTAAAAAGGTCCAAAATTGGTCCAGTTAGACCTGAACGTCAATAAAACGTTTTAATCACGTGTACATCAAAAACAATAACACATTATTTGTGGACATAAGCAAAAAAGAAGCATGTTCTGATTAAGCACAACATTTTATTGATCTTGAACAGCCAAAATTTCTCTTTATTTTTTTCAATGTTTAACATTTCGTGAGCTTAGAATTATAAGGTTCTATCTCCACTTTTGGTCGAAATTGAGTTTTTGACAATCTGATTCATTAGGTGTTTATTAATGCCTGTGTGGTGTTATTTTTGTAAAAAAAATATTTTGTTAGTAGTTATTAATAAAATAAAAGGTTCCATCTCACAAAACATAAACCGAGTTTAAAAACTTTGATCCTCAATAAACTACAATAAACGGAGATAGAACCTTATAATTCTAAGCTCTCGATTTGTTAACCAAACTAAATACCAATAGCAAAATACTGAATTATTATATAAAGATAGTTCACCCAAAAATGAAAATTATGTAATTTACTCACCAAATTCCAAACCTGTATGAGTTTCTTTCTTCTGCTGAACACAAGAAGATATTTTGAAGAATGTTTGTAACCAAAAATAGAGCATCCATTGACTACCATTATTGGAGAAAAAATTATTATTAATGGGAAGCGACATCTGCTTGGTTACAAACATTCTTCTAAATATCTTTGTGTTTAGCATAGAAAGGTATACAGGTTTGAAACATGAGGTTGAGTAAATGATGACAATTTTCATTTTTGGGTGAACTATCCCTTAAACACATTGTTTGGCTCATTTTTTGTATCCACCACCCCCAGCTCTTCCTGGAGTGTGTTTCAGGTGTTCTGCCATTGCTGCATCAATTTCAGTGTCTGTAGCATGTGGGCTCCACCTCTTCACAGCATCTAAGGGAAGAGAATATATTTCTTTTTAAAATAAATGAAAATTAAAAATTTGAGGTAAATGACATGCACTTATTTTCAAAATATTTTTATGGTCTTCAGCTAAATTCAAAACAGCATTTGTCCCATGGGCGTAGGTTTAGGGGGGGACGCTAGGTACTAGTCCCAATCAATATTTTGAGATGACAAATTTGTCCCCACCAATATTTAGCAAGCTCCTTTGAACTGCTATTTGGATCTTTGCGCTGCTATTTGGATCGATTCCAACGGCCAAAACAACGACAGTACAAGAAACGCCGTAATTTGATTGGCGGCGGTGTATCTGACAGGCTACACGCGCGGGCCGGGACTACTTTTGTGCTTGCACTGGCAACGAGCGGGTGGTGTGTGTGTGTGTGCGCGCGCGCGCGTGTGTCGACGACGCCGACGGTAAGTTACCAGGGTTGTCTCTCTGCCACATACAAAGGCCAGAGTAAAACATTTTAATATTCCGTTTTTTGCCACTTTTTGTACTTTGTAGATAGATCAGCTATGCCACCCAAGAAGAAGAAAGGGGACATAGGAAGCTTTTTCATAAAGCAGAGTGTAAAGGCAAATAACTAGCCACACAAATAAACTAGCAGTAGTAGTGACTGACCAGGCTTTCAAATGCAGATTCTACTGTGGAAAATAGTATTGGTGATAGTATGTGTTACCCAGGATGTTGTTACAGTTAAACCTAGCAGCAGCAATCTTTCAACTAAGGTTAAGAGTATTGATTAGGCTGTGCAGCACAGCACTGATAGACTCATAGAAGTCGCGCTATCAGAATGCTACATTAGCAAGTCACTGAATGTTAATTAGCTGACCTTAACTTAGAATCTTGCAGTCAACATAAACAGTGGATCTGAGACATTTTTCGTTTCTACATTCTATTTATGTAATGTATGTAATGTATTTGTGAGTGTAGCCTAAGAATTTAATATTTAAGAATAGAATATATCAATAAAATTTGATATAGAATAGTAACGTTAGATCTATACAATTTTAGTATTAATGGAATACTGTAATCATGGATAATAATAATAATAATAGATAATAATAATGGATTTGTTGTGTTGAATGCATACTATGATAACACGTGTGTATTTTATTCATTTGTTCATTATTTAATAATTTATGTTAATAAAACGTTTGGTTGTTCAGCATTACACAGTCTCAGGTTTTTATTTTTATTTTTTGAGAGTGCATTTTTGAGATTATACAGTTATACTAGCTCTTTAGGGACAGTATACAGGATGGTGTATTGGGGTCAGGATACAATATAATGAGATGAAGTAGATTCACTTCTGTATTGTGATATTCTGTATTGCCAACAGGGGGAGGGGGGAGGGGGGAGGGGGGGGGGGGGGGTTGGGGGATGTCCCCACCAAAGCTGAGGCCAAACCTACGCCCTTGATTTGTCCCCTGCCTCTTCAATACCACTGTGGTGCCCTTGAGAAAGACCCTTAACTAGGTGTGTAACAGTGAGAAAGTGAACAGGACATTTCTGATAAAGACAGGTGGGCTGTGATGTCCCCTGAATAGACATGTTTAGCAATTCTAAAATTACAAAATATTGCAGCAAAAAAAGCAGTTACTGAAAACATACATGTTTAAATCCAGCTAATTTCATTCTACTTCAGATAATTTACTTTCTGAAAGAAACTCTCAAAAGGCTACATTAATAATTTACAGTAATACCTTTGACTGTATCATTAAACATACTTTATACTATGGTATACCATTGTATAAGTTCAAATTAACTTTTAGCCTACTAGCTAATTTTAGCCAAACTCAGTTAGCCAATTTCAGTTGACAATGTGGGCATCATTTCTTTCGGTTCATTCATGTCAAACAAGTAAAACTCTAGCACGTGAATCTAATAATACAAAATGTACGTACCCAACAGTAGATTTCTAATAATATGGGCCTCAATTCCTCCTCTCTTCGTGGTTGTTCAAACTTCAGTGTTCCGGAGTGAGTCTATGGGGAAAACGCATTAACATCTCGTGAGATAATCTAACCTATCGCGGGATTTGGTAATGTCGGGAGATCTTTTGTTACATCTTGGCAGCACAGTTTTGGCAATTTCATCCAACTCAGACATAAATGGTGACCAGATATATTTCTGTTTTACATATGCATACATTCCATAAAAAAAAAACACACAAAAAAAAACACACAACGTATCAGGTAGGCTACAGGTTGAAATAATGACTAGAATGCAGAGGCTTTGCATTCACACTGGGAACTGTGTGATTATAATTTATTTAAACAAGATAAAGTAAATATATTTACTTTGTATACAATTCGTGTATTTCATAAAGATAATTCCTGTTTTTTTTCTGTCTTGCTTGACTAGACGTGTAAAAGACATCAGTGGACGTCTATTCACAGCCTTGACGTGTAAAGGACGTCAGTGGACGTCTTCACAACCTCTTAAAAACTACTTGGGCAATTAAATTAATTTTTGCAGTATTAACCATGCAAGGATTAAGCACAGCTTTTGCATATTTCACAAGGATTTCATAGAGGGTCATGATGGACTATAAATGCACGTGTAAAAGACGTCGCTATGTGACGTCCTCTCACCCGATACACTATATTGAACTACACGTAGCTAAAAGTCAAAATAACAATTATACATGCAACCCCAGAGAACTGTAGACATGTACAAATGTATCTGAATGCATTTTTAGGAAATGTTCTGTGTTACATATTTTTACCGATTTATGCCGTCATACCGCGACTATTTTTGGCCAGGGACACGACGTTGCCGTCGGACCAATGTTTGCTGGGTAATCAGTGTTTGCTCGTTTATTCAAACTAGGCTAAGTTGTCCTTTAACAGACGAACGTCCCCCCCTCCCCCCGCACAACCGCGCACAACCGTCATCACTAAAAATCATAGCTAAAAATCTGAAACCGGCACACCCAAAATCACCATAGAATCACCAAAAGCCGAGAATTGTTATTTTTTTGCATGTTAAATAATTGTAAATAATGATATACAATGAATGAAGCACATGAACCTCCTCTCTCGCTCGTCAAACACACAGACCCAAAGCGCTGCACCTTCACAAAGCTGTTCACTAATTTCAGCCATGTACATAACACTACTGATAGTTGATATTTTAAATATCAGTGTCGAATTTTTTACTCGCAGTTGTAGTTGTCAATATTGGACCCTGTATTCCGCTATCATAGCTAAATCGACCAACCTCCAATTCTAACCTGTCAGTAGCAGGCTGTGGCGCCGACAAGATAACAGAAGCGAGCACATTACAAATCTATAGTTAAATCTTACCACTGAATAAGTTAACATCTGCATTAAGAATGACATTTTAAAAAAACAACAACAACAACAACAACAACAACAACTTACCAGTATAATTTCGCACATAATCTCGAGACTTCACTAGCTCACTGGAAGAACCCGCGAATCGATTCCCGCCTGGACGTTGGCGCATGTGCAATATGCAATTATAGGCCTACAGAAAAACTAATATGTGTAGGCCACCTACTGGCGGTTTAGTTTCATGTTTAAAAGTATAATTTTATCATTTTTTCCTCAACATTTCTTATTTGTAGTTTCAAAACATAAACATTCTCATAACATAATTTAATGCAGTTGTAAATTTTCCAATAAATGAATTTAAAATGAAAGATGAAGCACACAATATTGTGTGAGGGTATAAATGGTATAAAAATATACCATTTTTATGAAGGTAAAAGAAAATGCCCTATGGGTGTATACACAAATATGAAAATTGAAATATTTCAAAGCTGATAGAACGCTTCAGTCTAAATGATATTCCCCAAAAAAATATTTTTTCCCAGATAAGCAACTTTTTACTAGGACAAGCATGAAAGGCTTAATGTCGAGCCCTTGTAGTAATATGTAACATGCAGAACTTTTGCATTACTGTAGCTAATAAAGTCGTTTTTTGAACATAATCAGAGACAATTTCTGACTTAGAAAGTAGCCCCATTCAGATTGAATATTTTTCCTATTTTTATTTTGGTTTCATGTTTTATCTGTTAATGTTATTTTCAGGAGCATGCCTTCAAACCTTTAAGGCTGCAAAGATGCCAGAGATAGAGGGAGAAGTGGCAGAGTTTTTAAAGCATGCCCCAAACAAACGGGGAGGACCAAAAAAACTCAGGGTAGGCTACTTATCTACATGCAATATGTCTAAGAAGTAGGCTAATTACAAGAACAGTAAAACCTGATTTTTTAAAACCTAGAATATACAGTGCGCAAACAGTGCATAAACTTGCATGTGTGACAGAGAAAAATATTTGCCTGATTAAATTGCCTTATATATAAGGGTTTTCAAGATTTAATATTTATTTAAGATTGAGGCTATTTACATGTTAGCAATTACAAAGCAATTAGAAAGAAACACTAGTTGTGTCTTGTGTCTTATGTCTTATGTGTTCCTTTTTTTAAGACTGATGAGCCCACAGCTGAAGATGATGACGAGGTAATATATTCTTCATCTAATTTTTTTAGGTCAGGGATCGGGAACATATTGGGCATGAGCCATACTTGTTTCACCCATTACTAAAATAAAACAAACAATCTCACAATGTTTATTTTTATATACATTTTTAAGTAATTAGTCAAGTGTGTTGATATACAGCTTGTATGGCTCTACCAGTGTAGGGAATGATAATAATCAATAATTGATAATACTCATGACATGCTTTTTCATTCTTCTTTGACAGACCCTAATTGGACAGGTACACTTTACTTCACAAATTAATTGTTTCATTGAGGTGACGAACTGATACAAACTTGTATTTTTAAATAGACCTCTCTGAGTAAACACAGACAATTGACTTTATTACAATGATTTGAATTTCAGTCTCCCCCCCTCTTCCACTCTGACAGTGAAGACCTTGGAATTTAAAGTGTTTCTTTGGCATTTTGTTTTTATTAAATATCCCTAATTTGTATATAATTATTTTAAAATTTCCATGTGTTTTATCAAATGATTTATCGAAATTGTTGTTTTGTTTCTTATAATAATAAAAATATATATAGGCTATACATTAATTCTTCTAAAATTAGTAATATATTACAGAAATGCAATCATTAATTAAAATCATTAATCATATCATATCAATCATATTGTGTTATTGTGTTATTAATCAATAAATTATAAAGAATTTGCTTACCTTTGTTTTGTGTCCAGTGATTTCTCAATGTTTTTAACGGGTCCCAGAAAGAATTGTGTTAAAGATGAGTTTATAGCCCACTGGATCGATTACTCTTCACACTGGAATCTTGGAAGACGCACGTGACAGCAGTTGCAGAACATAGTCTGCTGCTACAAATGCTTGTAGGCTACATCCAAGGATGGAAACATCTCAGGTTTTAGTGATTAACACGTTCTTTCCGTGAATTTTTCGAGTTTCGGGTGAACGTGGCAAAAATCAATAGGGAAAAAAAAGTACCACATAAGACGTGATATTGACGTTTTTAAAACGTCACAGGGGTGACGCATATCGTCGAAGCAACGTTAAAAAAATGTTTTAACCACGTTGTGAAAATACATATTTACAACGTTAAAAAAATGTTTCAGCCACGTTGTGAAAATACGTATTTATAACGTTAAAAAATGTCTCAGCCACGTTGTGAAAATACGTGTTTATAACGTTTAAAAAACCCGACATCTGTCGTATTAAATACGTAGGATAAAAACGTTGTGACAACTTTTTCACGACGTGAAAAAAACGTTTTTGCAACGTTTTTGTGTTTGCTGGGTTAAGTTATGATTACAAATACCTTTTTTGAATGTATATTTATCCGCCGGGATGATAGAATTGACGTCATTACGTGATGACGTAAAAGAACTGGTGAACCGTTTTTTTGAACCGGTTCATTGAAACGAAAGGCTATATTGTTCGACTTCATGCAGCTCTGCGCAGACCGATCGGCGGCTGACTTGAAGCAGTGCATGCCGGTTAGAAATTTTGTCCGACTTGATACAGCGCCGACGCCACGTGACTGTGACGTATGCCATCAAAGTACCGCGAGAGCAATTCGAGAGTAGCCGGAGAACTCAGCCAGCGCAGCTTTTCAAGAGCGCCTGCACGAGGGCTGATGACGACACAGCTGTTCCACGATTGGCCGGATTCACCGCATGACAACGATCACGTGTGTTTCGTGTTTATTCGAAACACCTTTAGTTCCTCTAAAGCTCTCAAATCAGCAGAGGTGGGAGTAAGTCACACATGTGCAAGTCACAAGTCTCAAGTCTTAACCTTCAAGTCTCAAGCAAGTCCAAGTCAATTTTGTGAAAAGCAAGTCAAGTCAAGTCAAGTCACTGCTTTATGTCAAGCAAGTCAAGTCAAGTCGTAGCTTGGGTCACAAGTCACTGGCAAGTCATACAAACGTTTGATGATTTCACAGAATTTATATATTAAAATAAGTTAAAACCATAAGCTGTGGACTATGGTTTTATTTGCAACATTTTTTTAAATATGCATTTCCACATACAGCTGAGTGGTTAAAAATCTAAA
Source organism: Squalius cephalus (assembly GCF_949319135.1). Lineage (NCBI taxonomy): Eukaryota > Metazoa > Chordata > Actinopteri > Cypriniformes > Leuciscidae > Squalius > Squalius cephalus. The sequence continues at coordinate 33,610,832 of NC_137127.1, read as the reverse complement.
AAAGAAATTAAATTTCAAACTACATAGCCTAAAATGTAAATGTAACTGAAATTAGGCCAACATTAAAGCATGAAAAATAAATATGTCTCAAACATTGCAGTAGACCATTAAAAGATATTAAACAATTCACAATTCAAGTATAATGGTTTCTATGCCACCAAATGGCATTCTTCAAACTGGCATCCCCATTTATGGAACATGAACACATCCTTAACAACAAGTTAGATCTTTCCTTTTTAACAAAAGAATAACAAGAAAAAAACAGTAATAATTGAATTGACACAAAACTTACACCTGTCAATCAGGTGGATTGACTATTGTACATTATATGTGTGAGTGAGTGATTTATTAATATTTGTGAATGATGTGTGTGCATGTGTATGAGTGAAAGGTGTATTGTTTGCATGTCCATGGTTGTGTTTGACTTTCTCTGTGTGTGTGTGTGTGTGTGTGTGTGTGTGTGTGTGTGAGAGAGAGAGAGAGGTGATTTGATTGAGTGTGATTGATTCATTAATATTTGTGAGTGAATGTGTGTGCGTGTATGAGTGAAGAGTGTATTGTTTGTTTGCATGTGTGCATGGTTGTGCTTGCAAGTTTGAATTTTTGTTTTGTTTATTTGTGTATGCATGGTTCGGTTCGAAAGTCTGTATGTTTTTTTTTTCTTTGTGTGTAGGTGTCTTTTTACAATCTTTTATGTGCATACCCAAAAACTATCCAATTATTAGACACTGTACACATGATATTATGCTACTAAAAGAACGAATCCGGCGCAAAATGAACCTGCATGGGGTGTAATAACACATGGGAACCGAGTCGACCGTTCTCTGGGATTTGTTTTCATGATAATCGAATGAAAAGAGTTTTATCTCTAAAAACGGATTAGCTTATAACGCTAGTATATGGAGCATAGAGTAAGTAAAAAGAAATCGCTAGTTAATACCACTAACAAGGCTCAAAATAGCCCCACACTAACACGGTAGCATAATGAGGGTGCTTGTTAGTGGTATTAACTAGCGATTTCTTTTTACTTACTCTATGCCCTATATACTAGCGTTATAAGCTAATCAGTTTTTAGAGATAAAACTCTTTACATTCGATTATCATGAAAACAAATCCCAGAGAACGGTAGACTCTGTACCAATGTGTTATTAATTATTATTAAATTAGCCTACAGTTAAACATTTTTTATATTTCTTTTAACATTCAAGTCAACCCTGGGATAGCAGACTATATTGGTAGCATATAACTAGACAGTACAAAGGGATGTATGCAGGTAAGAAAAACTGGAATATGGCATATTTTAACATATTTTAACCCGATTTTAATTTTCAAGAAATGTTTTGTTTTTCGCTGTGCTTTTGTATGTAAGGGATTATTCAGATCATAAAAAAATCATTAATCCAAGGCACTCGAATATTATTAAAAATATATAGAAAGCCTTTATTTCATCATGGCTTTAATATTTTAAAATCAGGTGACAATTAGCTACTTGCACACCTATGCGTTGCGGCTAATGATCCTTCGTCAGGGTGTGTGACCAAAGCCCCTTTCACACAGAGATTCCGGAAAATACACGGATAAAGTGACCCGAGATTTGACTCGGGTTAGTTTGATAGTGCTTTTTACAATAGCCTACAGATTGTTTCAAAGCAGCTTAACAGGAAAATAATGCAACAAAGTTTGTTTCAGCTGTATCCAGAAGAAAATAGCGTCATTGCTTAAGTAAGTTAAGCGTTGATTCATTTCTGTTGTAAAAAAGTTATTAATTTAGTTATTTATCTATATAGCAGCTCTGGAGAAAACAATGATGTCATCGTACGGCTCAGTTCAGAGGATGTATTCCAGAAAGCTGGGTTAATTTACCATCAGATTAACCCTGAACTCTGGGTTGATTAACCCAAAACCTGCTTACTCGGGGTATGTCGGTTCCAAAACACCTGTGTCGAGTTAGTTTAATCAACCTACTGCTAATAACCTTGAGTTAAAGGAGAACTCCGGTCAATTTTAACATTGAGCTCATTTTTTTGTAAATTTGGAGTGCTGTCAATACAGAGAACAACGACAAAAATCGGTGTTGCCTACACCATGTTATCCTCTTTTTAAAATTTGCACACTGTTGACTTCAATGGGGCAAGTTTTAAACCTGCTTTTAGCCTCTTAACATCCTTGATGTGTCATTACAAGTGCACAGCTAATGTGAGTGATTCCTTCAGAGTGATCACGGGTGAATCTGACTGCAGTAGATGTGAAAGATATTAATAAAAATGATGTTTATTCAGCCAGCGCACATACCTGTATTTTCTTCCTGTTTTCGGTCGAAGTCCATAGTAATCGATTGTCGAGTTCACGCGCGTGATCATAGGTAACTAAACCTATGCATGTGAACTGGACTATCGATTACTATGGACTTCGACCGAAAACAGGAAGAAAATACAGGTATGTGCGCTGGCTGAATAAACATCATTTTGGGTGAAAAGGGTGAAAAGTTACGTGCCGCGTACTTCTCCGAAGCGGAGTTAGAAGTTTTAATGTTGGCTTATCAGGAGTTCAAGCCCATTATAATGAAAAAAAGCAATACAGCTGCATATGCGAGGGAAAGACAATTGGCTTGGCAAAAAATAACTGACAGAGTAAATGCGTAAGTTTTTTTTATTATTACATTTTAAATATGCTTGCCTTTCTTTTGTTAATTTGCAAAGTTGAACAATTGTCTTTTTGAGCATGTGGCATGACTCGACAAGCATTTACTTTTCTCTACATCAGTTTCGTAAGAATACAGTGCAAAGTATATTGACAAGAAATATTTAGGCCTCTTGTTTTATAAGGTGTAATCCTTCTGGAGCCAAAAGAACTCTTTCCCAAGTCAAAATGAAACACAAAAACATTCTCCAAAAAGGTAATATTTTATTTTAACTGTTGTAAGATCAATGTCTTAAGTTACTTTTACAGTATTCTTCCTATATAGCTAATAGAAAGGAGGCTGAGGCCCGTCTAACTGGCGGGGGTCCACCTCCACCTCCTCTCACCCCATCTGAGGAGTTGGCTCTTTCACTTAATAAAGGTCGCCCTGTGGTCGATGGTATTCCAGAGGGCACTTCGTCAGACTTTGCTACCTCCCACAACAACTCAAGTGACTTGGTACAATGTAGGTATACCATATTAGTATTTATGATTATTTAATCATACGTTTGGACAAAACGAGCATTAACTCTTGTCATTAGGAAGAAGGCTAAATGCATTCCAAATGCAGTCATTGTTTCACTTGTGCATTATGCATACATATTCTATTTTACAGCATATGCTGTATACAGTAATCTGTTTTTTTTATTCTTGCATGTTCCAAATGCCTTTATTCAGTGTCTGTCATACTTTAGTAATTTACACATTGAGTATCTTTTTTTCTTGCAGTTGCTGATGGACGCATTGTATTATTGGATCCTCCTGAAACCACACAGTCTGTCACAATTGTTAGTGATGCATTTTAAGAACCAGTTGCTTTTAGATCTTTCACTTTGTCTGCCAGACAAAGTAACCTTGCATATTTCCACTCTAGGATGATGATGAAGAGACCACATCTGCTGTGACTGAGTTAGAAAGTGCTGGGAGACCCACAGAGGTATGATGCATATACTGGACAATGCATAGCTTTTTAGATGGAGTGAAAAATGTCATTTGTCCTGTGACAGAATCTAGCTGGGGATGTACATGCAGATGAGGGTCCATCTACCGCTACACATAATCTTAGCAGTGTAAGAACTTGTCCCTGGTTCTCCTTATTTACATAATGTTACTATGTGGCAGATTTTCTTCTTTAACCATCTTATTTACTTTGCCTTCCTAGTTGTCTGCAAAGGAGCTGTATAAGGTCCATCTATTAAGGCAAATAAAAAAAAAACTGACATGGACATGGACCTTATACAGCTTCAGCTAGAGAAAAGGCTGGCCATTAAAAAGGCCCAACTTGAAATAGAACTACTGGAGCATCGCCTTAAGGTGAGAATAATATGTGAACATGAATCTGTTCTTTTTTGTATTTGTGTGTGTGTGTGTGTGTAAATACAAATCTGTCATGTCTCTTTTATTTCAGGATATGAAGAAATCGAACACATTAAATAAAGTGATTTTGCCATAGAAGTGTCCTGTAATGTTTGAGGTGTTTTGTAAATGTAATAAAGACTACAAGCATTTGTCTAACAAAACGTACCCTGTTGAAATTTGTTGCACAGAGATGACTCTCTAAATATTCTGGCATGTACAGACCCAGGCCATTTTGCCTCAACATTAGTGATGAGGTGGGTTGCATCACATATTACCTGTGGAGAACAATACGTTTATTATTTGTAACACCAATATTAAGGAGCCAAAATATAGCTATTACCTGCACATTGATGCTATGCACAGACTTCCTATTAACATAGTCTCCCTCATTGATAGATGGAGCTTTAATAGGAATGCGGGTGCCATCAATGCACCCAATCACATTTGGGAACCCTGAAATTAAGATTAATTACAAGTGTAAGAAGTCTGTGAAGCCTTTACGTGTGTGTGTGCAGTCAAAATAAACCTATTAAGAAATGTCATTTAATTGAAGTAGATGACAGAATTTCGGAGTACAAACCTGCCACCCTGTGGAATTCTTCTTTAATAAAGTGCACAGGTTTATGGCCAGGGAACTGCACAAAAGTGTGTAGAAACCATTTCAGTGCCATGCATACTGTACGAACGGCTCTACACACTGTTGCTTTCCCACATGCTCTGCATCGCCCACATTGTAGAGAAAACTCCCCGTAGCAAAAAAGCGCAGAGCAATACAAAGAATTACAAAGAATGACCCGCGGTTTGTCACGTTTTAGATGTGTGGTTTTAGTAGGTTTGTTAAATAAATTAACGACTCCCTAGAAAAACGATAGCGCTCCTGCAAATATTCGTTAGGATAAGAAAAGACATCGATACGTGGTCTTATCACCCTCTCACGACGAAAAAACCCCCGTATAATCTGTGCCTCTACGTCCACAGGATCCTCATCAAAAGGGCACGCCATGCTCGGAAACCTCTCTGAAACAAACTAACCCTGCAAATATAACCTGCTCCGGAGCAGGTTATCCTCAGAGAGTCAGTTGTTACTTACATAACCCGAAAGTTACCTCCGTTTTTGGAACCGAAAGCAGAGGTTATCCGCTTACTTACTCCTAAACTTACCCGGGTAAGTCACATAACCTGCTTTCTGGAATACACCCCAGTTCTCACTGTTGTCAGTAGTCAGATCAATAATATTGTTGAATATTAGGCCTACAGTTTTTCTGAATTGCTAAAACACATTTCTTGAAACCATCACTCACTTTCTCAAAACCTTAAACACAAAACCAAATTTTCAAACTACATTCAGAGAATCTTTGACTCTTTCTGGCAAAATGAAACAACTGCCTCAACTATTTTATCTGTGCTCGAAATCAAACAATGCTTTCAGATCATACACACAGCGAGTGTATACAGGTGCTGGTCATAAAATTAGAATATCATCAAAAAGTTGATTTATTTCAGTAATTCCGTTAAAAAAGTTAAACTTGTATATTATATAGACTCATTACATGCAAAGTGAGATATCTCAAGCCTTTATTTGTTAAAATTTTGATTATTATGGCTTACAGCTTATGAAAACCACAAAATCTCAGAAAATTAGAATATTACATGAAATCACACAGTAATTACACAGTGATACCATGGTCATTGAACCAGGTTTTGGTTCTTTTGGCAGTGTGGGCAGGTGCAAATCCTGCTGGAAAATGAAGGTAGCATGAAGTGCTCTGAAAACGTCCTGGTAGACGGCTGCGTTGACTCTGGATTTAATAAAGCACAGTGGACCAAAGTCCTCTTTTCTGATGAGAGCAAATTTTGCATCTCATTTGGAAACCAAGGTCCCAGAGTCTGGAGGAAGAATGGAGAGGCACACAATCCAAGATGCTTGAAGTCCAGTGTGAAGTTTCCACAGTCTGTGTTGGTTTGGGGAGCCATGTCATCGGCTGGTGTTGGTCCACTGTGCTGTCCACTCAACGCAGCCGTCTACCAGGACATTTCCAGAGCACTTCATGCTTCCTTCAGCAGACAAGCTTTATGGAGATGCTGACTTCATTTTCCAGCAGGATTTGCATCTGCCCACACTGCCAAAAGAACCAAAACCTGGTTCAATGACCATGTAATATTCTAATTTTCTGAGATTTTGATTTTGTGGTTTTCACAAGCTGTCATCAAAATTATAACAAATAAAGGCTTGAGATATCTCACTTTACATGTAATGAGTCTATATAATATACAAGTTTCACATTTTTAACGGAATTACTGAAATAAATCAACTTTTTGATGATATTCTAATTTTATGACCAGCACCTGTATATAAACACTAAGTATCAAGACACTATGGAGAACACAGAATCCAAAGCATGCAGTTACAGAAAAAGTATATTTTAACAACGTAAACAAATTTTGCAATTACGAAAAAAAGTATAGTAATGACAACTTACTATGAGAATGAGAAGGTGAATCAATTTTATACTGTATGCACTGCAAGTATAGTTTTGTAATGAATATTGTACAGTATTGAATGTCTGTATATTCAGCACTTACATACTGTGAAAAAACAGTTACCCAACTGCAAAGGTTACAGTAAAAAAACTCTAAATGAAAAGCATGTTACAGTACACTCAGAAGAGTTGTGCAACTGCAAAATCAAGAGAGTTTGATTCTGCTTCAGCATTATGTCTTCATGTTGGGTCTGGCCGGAGGACTTTGTCCACTTTACAGACAATGTCATCTCTGCAGGCAAAGGGAAAACACCTAATGCCAGATCCAGCCTCGACAACATTCTCCACACCTTGCTCTTTCTCATCCTCTTCCTCCTTGTTCACCTCCTCATCCTCTTGACCACCTCTTACTCATACTCTTCCTCCTCTCCCTCTTATATTGTTTCCATCCATTGTTGGTATCAACATTCAAAATTTTGAGTCAATTTTGGCACTCTGAACTGACTTGTATTATGTACAGTTGGTTTGGTCACATCATTAGAAATAAGTGTGAACAATTTTGAGTCGTATGTATGTAAACGATGACAACTGTGTTGTAGTTGTGTTTAACTTTTGCCTGCTTGTGTTTAGCGTTTTGAAACATAAGTGCATCACAGTGCGAAATGTGTTTTAGTGAGTGAGAATGTGTTTAGAGTTTTGCAAAAAGAGTGCATGAGATTTGCAGACTGTTTTAACTACCTGAACTTGTTTAATGTTTTACAGAAAGAGTGATTTATTCAACAAATTGGTTTAGGCTATTGAGAATTTGGTTCAGAGAATGGGGTTTAGAGTTTTAGCAATTCAGAAAAACTGTAAGTGTCCCAAATTAAGCAAGCCAGAGGTGACAGTAGCAAGAAACCCAAACTCCATCAGGTGACAGAATGGAGAAGAAAAAAAAAAACCTTTGGAGAAACCAGGCTCAGTCGGGGGGCCAGTTCTCCTCTGGCCAACAAACGAACAGTGTGATTATGATTCAGAATGCATTACAGGTCAGAAGTCAGATTGGATCGCACAATATTGCACGATCAGATTGAATCGCACATTATCACAATGTCTTCTAGATATGTATGTTCATTCATAGGTTTCCTATGAATTAATGAAAAGTCTTTTTTTATAGAAAGTGTGCATCCCTAAGTCTTTCTATGCATGGCCTGATCCAAAGTGAGTCCAGAGAAAAGCTTACCAGCCGTATCAGATGGTAACCAAAGGCCTGGTTGTATAAAATCCCTGTCAACTCTTATTTTGAATTATTCTGTGACATCACATGTGGGCGGAGTCGGGGACATGAACGAACAAGTTTATATCTGCCGCTGTTACGACATCATTGTTTGTTTGATGTGTGTGCGTTCTTGACAACGTAAGTTTCCATCAATATACTTTAGATGAACATGTATGTGTATAAGTAGACATATGTATGTTTATTCAATGCTATTGTTGTTTTGTCGTTATATTTATGCATGTGCTAAGAAGATAGTTTCGATTAACAGACATTGACAAATAGACGATCACGTTCTGTGTTTATTGCAGATGATATTGATCGCTGGAATATTTGTTTGATGTTATCATTTATTATTCTATTTACAATTTGAGGGTATTTTTAAGTGATTTATCACGAGTAGGCCCATTTGATCTGGAGCAAGAGCTCCGCCTAGTGGTTATTAGTTTAATTTCATTTAATATTGCAATTCCCAATTCAGTGTTTCTTTATTACTGCAATATATATATTTGCCAACATTGTATTTAAATATTTGATACTTTATTTATTTATTGTTATTCATTTATTTCAGAAACCACACACAATCACACATAAACCTACAAACTACTTGTGGATTTATTGGAATAAATCAATGCTTGGGAACTGGAGCTGTCATGAACTTCTTTGCTTACAAACCTTCTGATCGAGGTTGAGGATTAGATGTTTACAAACCAGTACATCTATGCACATACATCTTTAACACTGGTCCTGCCTGTTAGCTGCAGTTTTAGGGGATGTTTCACAGAACTCTAATACAGTTTTGTTGGGAGAGAGTTCGCTGAATTATTCATTAAATATAATTCAATGTAACGAATAATTGTGTGTCTGATTGGTCCAGACGGATGTGGAAATTGAAGTATACCCAGGCCTTTAATCTAAGGTGTACTTAACACATTGAACAACCCTCTACAATGAGAGTAAATCACTCGTATGTGACTAAATCTTCACTCTGGGCAACTAAATAATGTCCATCATTAGCTATTGGCTAATACATTCTTAGATTTTACTCACCAGTGTGTGTGTGTGTGTGTGTGTGTGTGTTAGAGGCTAAGTATAAGTTAAGCAAAGATTTATTTTCACTCGCTGAACACTGAGCGCTTGAGAGTTTCACTCTCCGTCAAGCCATCTGTACTATTTCAATTCAGCTCAATGGATGTGCAGCGTACCTGTATTTGACATACCGTAAACTCTTTTGTGCAGACGCATGACTCGTCGTCGCTTTGCTGAGAGAGCTGTTTCTCACACACATGCAGAGAGAGAGAGAGAGAGAGAGAGAGAGAGAGAGAGAGAGAGAGAGAGAGAGAGAGAGAGAGAGAGAGAGAGAGAGAGAGAGAGAGAGAGAGAGAGAGAGAGAGAGAGAGAGAGAGAGAGAGAGAGAGAGAAAGAAAGAAAGAAAGAAAGAAAGAAAGAAAGAAAGAAAGAAAGAAAGAAAGAGAGAGAGAGAGAGAGAGAGAGAGAGAGAGAGAGAGAAAGAAAGAAAGAAAGAAAGAGAGAGAGAGAGAGAGAGAGAGAGAGAGAGAGAGAGAGAGAGAGAGAGAGAGATACTGATCCAGTATCCCAGATCCGCTAATGAGGACCCAAGAGAGTAACACGCTCTTATCCTGACTGACTCAAATGGGAAATATGTCAGTGAGAAACTTCTATTACCAAACACGAGAGCCAAGAAAATCTTGAAAATACCCAAACACAAGAAGTGCTTTTCAAATCCTGTCTGAGAGAAACCTCAATGAAAACTATAAGCACATCATAATCCACACAGAGGCTAAAATAAATCTGACCACACTGCCACCACGCACTGATGTGCCATTCACGTGATCCATGGAAATAATGCGGAACTCTCCAGAAGTTGCACACTTATTCCTAATGTTCATCTCGCCCATCACAAAGACATACAGCCTCATCATATGTATAAGTGTCTTATGTATCATATGTATCTTCAAGTGCTTGGAAGCACTTCGACTTGGCGCAGTAATATCTTCACTAGAGGGAGCGGGGGCCGGTGAGAGGATTTTTCACGAGTGAAGATATTACTGCGCCAAGTCGAAGTGCTCACAAGCACTTGCTATGGTATTCCGCCATACAATATAGTTATCCATTTTACACGCTTAGAAAAGCACAACGTTTTGTTTTGTGTCACCGTCCTAGGTCGAGTTACACTACGCGAGTAACCAGAGGTGTGGACTCGAGTCATGTGACTTGGACTCGAGTCATGAATTTGATGACTTCAGACTCGACAAAATGTACAAAGACTTGCAACTCGACTTGGACTTTAACATCAATGACTCGTGACTTCACTTGGACTTGCGCCTTTTGACTCGAGAAGACTTGCTATTTCCCATGAAAACTGGGGAAAAAAATGTTTACACGGCCGCGCCGCTCTCAGTTTATCTGCATCTGTGAAAAAAATGTGCACCACCTGTATGCATGCAGACAGCGCGCGCTGCCTGCACGACATCCAATTGTAACCACCCCAATAGAATAGAGTGAAACTACAGGTTCTCTACTGGACCAATGATTTTCTGTGGCCCAACAACCAAGGAAAACACTCAAGTACACAATTTCTTAGATATAAATATAACAATTTTATTTCTGGACAAGCATAATAGTAAAACCCAGGGGGGGACAGCAGGTTGATGCAATGACAGGTACGATTATAATAATGTATTTGTAATTAATGATAACATTTAATCAATAAGCTTAAAGAGAAATAAAGCATCAATCAAACAGGACAATATATTCAGCACGAGGTTACCAAGGTTGTTAAATACATGCATTAAATCAATTCATGTGATCACCCATAACACGCATAATTTCATTGCACTGCAAACCTCATATAAAGTCGTATAAATCACTTAAATACCACACCAATAAATACACACCAAATATCAGGACATACCATCAATACCACTCACGCTAAATGCATAGACGTCGTCAATAGCTGTACAGTATAAGAGTCATATGGGAGGTAACCTGCTCTCCTACCCCCTTACGCACACGCACTCACTTTACACACAAATGACGCTGGGGGACCGGTAATCACACACATAAATAAGGCCTCCCCAGCGAACATAGCACTACCAAGACACACATCAATAACCTTAAAAATGAGAGTGTACTGCTGGCTTCCTTACCCGCTACCGGACGTGGGTTCACGCATTCAAGGAAATCGATGGCGGCCGCCAAACTTTACGGGGAAAAGCCCCAACAAAATATCCCTCCCAGTCACACGCGTCTATCTCCAACCCACGTCCCGGCACGGCAGCCTCGGCAAAGAACTCAGCAGCACGCACAAAAACCCTCCCAAACAACAAATTCATCATACCTTTATGGCTTTGATCCCTGATTGATAATGAAACACAGGTGTTTCTCTTCCCCGACACATCATGAGGAAAACACTGTGGACGCTACTAGCGTTGCCACTCCCCTTATTTGGGGACGAGCAGCTTACATCCGCCCCCCCTACTCTAAATGTGTCCGCACATTCCCACTCGAATACTTCACATTCTATAACGTTGAGGCAACAGGCCCTTCGTGGCCCGAGTGGACCGTCTTGAACATTCGACCTGTGAAGCAGGTGAACATGAGGGATTTTCCCCCTGTGCAGTCTGTAATGTTACTTCATCAGTGTCCATATTACGGGTTGCTTCATCAATGTCCATATTACGGGCAGTCTCTCCGTCCTTTTGTGTGGGTACTGGCAGACCTGTAAGACCGCCCCCCACCCAAGGATACATACACCAATTACTGTTCATAGGATTGACATCAGAATTAGAATGCAATACCTCTACTTCTTCCTCCTCTGAGGGCAAGGAAATTTCAAACTTACATGGGCTTAACATATTGCGATGCAACACTCTCTCGCCACCATCACCCCTTTCCTTCTTAACCACATAAACAGGTATATCTTGATTAGGTTGTGACGCCACTTTGTATATATTACGTTCCCATTTATCATCCAATTTACCCTGTCCCCTGGCCCTCTTATTCAATACCATAACTCTCTGACCCACCAACAAAGGTTCCCACTTGACCCTACGGTCAAACCCCTTCTTTTGATGCACTTGAGCCTTCTGAATGTGTTTTCTGGCTTGATTATAGGCAGTCACTAGTCTTTCATGGTGGTGGTGCACCCAGCTACCTGTTGTGCCTGAGAATTCATCTCCCCGGCCCAGCATCACATCAATGGGCAATTTCGCATGACGGCCAAACATTAGAAAATAAGGGGTATACCCTGTAGAGGAATGGGGTGAATTATTGTATGCCTGTACCAACTCTGCCACATACTGATCCCAGTTCTCCTTCTGGTCGTCCCTTAATGTCCCCAGCATACTCAGCAGTGTCCGATTAAAACGCTCACATTGTCCATTTCCTGCTGGGTGATAGGGCGTTGTGTGAGACTTACTGATGTTGTACAACGAACATAATTCTTTGATGACTTTTGATTCAAAATTGGGGCCCTGGTCAGAGTGCAGCTGATCAAACCCCCCAAAAGGCTGTATAAAATGTCCCCACAACACCCTTGCGGTAGTCACTGCTGTTTGGTCCAAAGTTGGCACTGCAACTGCATAACGAGTGAAGTGATCCATCATTACTAGAATATTGCACATTCCACTGCGTGAAGTCTCCAGTGACAGGAAGTCGACAGAAACAATCTGCAGAGGATATTCTGATTGTATAGATACAAGGGGAGCACTCACTTTATTAACTGGAGTCTTATGCAGATTGCAACGAGCACATTGGAGGCACCACTTCTCCACTCCTCGCGCCAGTCCTGGCCAAAAGAAACGTCGGCGTGCCAAGCCCAGGGTCTTTTCCATTCCAAGGTGTCCTGCGTGGTCATGCACCCATCCCAGGACTTGATTCTGCAGACACTGAGGTACAATCACTTGTTTCCATGTGTCAAATGTCTTTGGATCACATACCTCCCTGCACAACAGCCCCTGATCCACACAGAGGCGGGCCCACTGTCGCAGCAGCACTTGAGTGGGCCGGTCTTCAGCTGCTCGCTCTTTTGGAACTGGCCCTCTTCCTCTGTCCATATAGACCCACAGTCGTGACACCACTGGACAATTCCGCTGTGCCCTCACCCACTCGGCCAGTAAGCTGGGGCCAACTCTGTCTTTATTTATTTGTGTCCCTGCCTCCATCTTCTGACCCTCCTCCAGTACGACATCTTCAACCACTGGAACAAAAGCATGGACACAGGCACGAACCACTTCAGATGCTACATATCCAGCCTCACCACATGGGGCCATCCCATCCTCTGTCGTCCTGACAGTAGTCTCATTCACAGGCCACCTGGAGAGGGCATCAGCATTTCCATTTGTCCGCCCCGGTCTATATCGCACCTCAAACTGAAATCCTGCGAGCTGGGCCGCCCATCGCTGCTCCACTGCACCCAAATTTGCTGTATTCAAATGAGCCAGTGGGTTGTTATCTGTGAACACAGTAAAGGGAGACACAGCAAGATATTCCCGAAACTTTTCTACTATAGCCCATTTCAACGCCAACAGTTCTAATTTAAATGAGCTATAGTTTTTATCGTTTCTTTCAGTTGGACGGAGACTTCTGCTTGCATAGGAGATCACTCTCTCCCTTCCGTCTTGTATCTGTGCCAGTACTGCCCCCAAGCCTGTCTGACTGGCATCAGTATACAACAAAAATGGCAACTGAAAGTCTGCATAAGCCAGTATGGGTGCTTGTAGAAGAGAGTCCTTTAATTTCTTAAATGCCAGGTCCTGTTCCTCACCCCATTCCCAGCAGTTTTGTTTACCTATGGCCGGTCGGATGCGTCGTTTTGATGTCCCCCACATCATAGAATTCAGGGGTGCTGCGATATGGGCAAAGTTTTTTATAAAGCGTCTATAGTACCCTGCTAAGCCCAGGAAAGCACGCAGCTGGGTAATATTCTGAGGAGTTGCCCAGGCCTCCACTGCTCGCAACTTCTCAGGGTCTGGTGACACCCCTCCTTCTGCAATCACATGGCCTAAGTAATGCACTTCAGGCTGGAAAAGAAAGCACTTAGTAGGTTTAACTTTCAGGCCAAAGTTCTCCAGGCGGCTGAAAACCAAATCCAGATGGGCAATGTGGGCCTCAAAAGAAGGGGAAAAGACAATTATATCATCCAAATAGAGCAACAATGTTTCGAAATTTTGGTCACCCAGGCAACTTTCAACCAGTCTCTGAAATGTTCCTGGAGCATTGCATAGCCCCATCGGCATCCGATTAAATTCATATAACCCCATAGGTGTCACAAAGGCGGTCTTCTCCTTATCAGCTGGATGCACCCCCACCTGCCAGTACCCATGTGCTAGATCTAATGTTGAAAAAACTCTAGATTGCTTCAATGAAGCCAATGATTCTTCAATTCTGGGGAGGGGGTACGAGTCTTTATGTGTAACACCATTCAACCTCCTGTAGTCTACACAGAAACGAAGGGTGCCGTCCTTCTTTCTGACGAGCACTACAGGCGCTGCCCAGGGGCTATAACTCTCCCTAATAATACCATTTTCCAGCATGTTACTCAAAAGTCCCCTCACTTCTTGATACAATTTTGGTGGAATCCTATTATACCGTTCTCTAATTGGAGCTGCATCACCTGTTGGTATCACATGCAACACCCTATCAGTGTACCCATAATCCTCCTCATGTTCTGAGAAGACCTTCTGATGCTTGGATAACAATTTGGAAATCATCTCTTGTTGTTCAGTACTAAATTGTAGTGGGTCTAATGGGACAGTCACCGACCGAAACACCTGTTCTTGTTCTACATCCTGCACTCTATTCTGCCTTACCCCCACCTCCACTGTCTCATCATCCAACGATCTTAACTCTACATCTCCTTGCCGACTTGGACACAACTCAACCTCAAAAATCTGCCCTATTCGACAGCGCTGAAAAAGAGTCACTGGGGCTGTAGAAAGATTTAAAATTCGGACCATAACTTTACCCTTTGAAACTGTGCTCAGTGATCTAGCTACCAATAACTGACCCGGCAATACATCTTGACAAGGTTCTACTAAACCCACATAATCCTTCCTATCAGGTCGTAAACGTGCACATGCCTCTATCACTACCTCTGACTGTGCTGGTATTGTCTTTCGTTTTCCCTGCGACCAGTAAATTGAACTTATCTGTCCTGACTCATCAGCAAACTTTAACAGATCTTCACACACCGAAAACATCTGATGCCACACCTTAACCTGCACTTCACCTTCTGCCCCTACACAACCATCCCCAGTCTGTGTCATCAGAAAATCTCTACACTCCTTAATCACATTCATGCCAATTAGTCCTGGGTACAATGATCCATTTGAGTCTTTAACAATTAGCACTCCCCTTTTTGGTATAACTTTCCCACATATATTCAAATCCACCTCAATATATCCAATATACGGAATCGTTAACCCATTAGCAGCTACCAAATTGAACTTTTGAATTGGTGGGTACATTGTTGATCCTCTAGTCTCAAAATATTTTTTAAAATAGCTTTCGGTCAATGTAGTCACTTGTGAACCTGTATCAATCAAGCAAGGCGTTTTAACCCCCTGTATCACCACTTCCACAACTGGACATTGTCCTATTAAATGATCTTTCTTTTCTGATTGGCCACTACCCAATGTACCCACTGATTGGGCCTGTACAGTGGGTTCTAAAAGTTTAAAGGCCTCTGTGCTCCCTCTGCAACTCCACAACGTCTTTCAATATGCCCAACTTGTTTACAACGTCGGCAGATAGGTCTTCCCTGATGGTCAAATTGATCTGAACTTCTTCGACCCCTCCTTACCTCATACCTAGATCTTGCATTATCACTACTTGGCAATAAGTGCTGAACTCCTTCACGAACTTCCTTAATCATTCCAGCAACCATTTCCTTTATTTCTCCTTTTAACTGCAAAAAGACCTCCTGTTTAATCTCCTCTACCAATTTTGTTGTATCGGGGGCTGGTTTTAACTGTACTGTTGCAGCTACTGCTTGCCTTACCTCCCCAAACTCCTCTGCTCGTAGAATTGCTTCTTGTTTAACTTCTACAAAAGAACTATCAGGAGCTGCCCTAACCATACCCCGAAGTTCCCTACGCAATCCTGCATCACAGAGTCCCAAAATAAATTGGTCACGTAAAACATTACCCATAATGGTGCCATCGCCCCTATTCTCCAACCGATTACTCAATTCTTGAAGTGCCAAGGCAAACTGCCTAACATTCTCAGCTGTCCTTTGTTTACGAGTAAAAAATTGGGCACGAAGGGTTGCAAGGGGGACAATATCTCCATAAATGCTTTTCAAAAATGACAATATCTGATCAGCTGTCGTACGCTGTGCTGTTGGCAAAGCTAACACTTCCCTCTTTGCTTCCCCATCAAGATTACTTATTATAGCAGAAACCTTTTGCACCTCAGAAAAAGGGTATATATTAAACGTTGATGTCTGCATATTATACCAATCCTGAAAATTATTCCCCTGTACCATTTGATCTCCATTAAATTTTTGACACCAAGGTGTCCCCATCATCATTGGAAACATAAACATATTTGCATTTGTTGCTTGATTCTGAGCCGTATCAGGTGAACCCTCTACTCTCTGCTGCCCCTCACTAGATGTAGAAGGTAACTGTACTGATGGTTGTGCAGTTGACATTTTCCTGGTTATTGCCCACAGTCCAGACTGCCAAAACTACGCCAAGTTGTAACCACCCCAATAGAATAGAGTGAAACTACAGGTTCTCTACTGGACCAATGATTTTCTGTGGCCCAACAACCAAGGAAAACACTCAAGTACACAATTTCTTAGATATAAATATAACAATTTTATTTCTGGACAAGCATAATAGTAAAACCCAGGGGGGGACAGCAGGTTGATGCAATGACAGGTACGATTATAATAATGTATTTGTAATTAATGATAACATTTAATCAATAAGCTTAAAGAGAAATAAAGCATCAATCAAACAGGACAATATATTCAGCACGAGGTTACCAAGGTTGTTAAATACATGCATTAAATCAATTCATGTGATCACCCATAACACGCATAATTTCATTGCACTGCAAACCTCATATAAAGTCGTATAAATCACTTAAATACCACACCAATAAATACACACCAAATATCAGGACATACCATCAATACCACTCACGCTAAATGCATAGACGTCGTCAATAGCTGTACAGTATAAGAGTCATATGGGAGGTAACCTGCTCTCCTACCCCCTTACGCACACGCACTCACTTTACACACAAATGACGCTGGGGGACCGGTAATCACACACATAAATAAGGCCTCCCCAGCGAACATAGCACTACCAAGACACACATCAATAACCTTAAAAATGAGAGTGTACTGCTGGCTTCCTTACCCGCTACCGGACGTGGGTTCACGCATTCAAGGAAATCGATGGCGGCCGCCAAACTTTACGGGGAAAAGCCCCAACAAAATATCCCTCCCAGTCACACGCGTCTATCTCCAACCCACGTCCCGGCACGGCAGCCTCGGCAAAGAACTCAGCAGCACGCACAAAAACCCTCCCAAACAACAAATTCATCATACCTTTATGGCTTTGATCCCTGATTGATAATGAAACACAGGTGTTTCTCTTCCCCGACACATCATGAGGAAAACACTGTGGACGCTACTAGCGTTGCCACTCCCCTTATTTGGGGACGAGCAGCTTACACAATCACTGTAGTCCCACGTTGTTTTGATTCGACAGCATCTAACGCCCGTTTCACACATACTCCGTTTGCAGTGCGTATGCGCCAGCGGTGCGTATTTTTTTCCGTACCCATGTTGGTTAGAGATTTCACACTGCACGCGGTTGAAGTCCGTCGATCCGTTCCAGGTACTGTGCGTATACAGCAGAGCAGTGCCGCGATCGTTTCCGCACCGAGTCTATTTCTGCTGTGCTGCAAACGCTGAATTAAAGTGACAGCGCATGTTTCGTGGTCAAAATGAACAAACACAGATTGACCTAAAAATTTTGTAATGTCACCATAAATGCGATTAATTAAATAAAATGTAGTAATCTCACCATAAATGTATTTAATTAAATACTATTTTCACTTTAAGACCAGGGAAAGCAAGGAAAACTACAATTTACCTCAACAAGGCGACAATGAACGACACTCTCATTCGTGGAGGTGGAAAAACATGTTCCTTGTGACATGCGAGATTTATTGTATTAATTTAAATATAAAAGAAAAGGCATGAGAGTCGGATGTTTTTTATATAAGTAGCCTACATGGTTAAATATTTGACCACTTGCTTTAGGAACTTAATATAAGTAGAAGCAATGCATTGAATAATAGGCCTACGTTGTTTAAATTGTGTTTAAACGTGCATACGTCTATTAAAGAGTGTATATGTGTACAAAGAGAATCGCAATGCTGAGACGTTAAGACCGAGGTAAATCAAGGGAAAATACATATTTCAACAAGGCAACATAATGAACACTCGTCTCATTCGTGGAGGTGGAAAAACAAGTTCTTTGTGACATGCGAGATTTATTGTATAAAGATTTAAATTATGCAAAAGAAAGAGTATGAGTCTGCTGTTTTTGTCAATTTTAAGTTTTAATTTAAAATGTAGGCTATGCGATTTTAATATAAGTACATGGTTAAATATTTTACCACTTGCTTGAGCAACTTCATATATAATTATATAAGAGTAATGCATTAAATAATACGTTGTTTAAATTGTATTTAAACGTGAATACGTCTATTAAAGAGTGTATACGTGTGTACAAAGAGAATCGCAATGCTGACAAAAAAACTTTTTTTTAAATAAAAGTTGCTTAACTTCTGGATTTGAAATACAAATAGTGAGTAGGCTATGTATTTGTGGTACAGCCGCGGATCACGCACTGCAAACGCAGCATATGTGAAAGCACTATTGCGCGTGCTGGTCTTCCACCGCATACGCACTGCAACACGCACCGCTTACGCACTGCACACGGAGTATGTGTGAAACGGCGTAAAGCAGGCCATTGCAAGACAACCAATGAAGCGCAACAAGCAACAACGCGCCAGTAGGCAAAAAAAATTACGAGGTAGTCGACAAAAAACGAGTTGCAATTTGAAGTTGCCTGAAGTTGCACAAAGAAAGGTAAGTTTTGAACGAATGCTAAGCACCTTATCGGATGTACCGTAAAACTTCAAATAATAGCCGAGTCCCCAATAGACGCTTGTCTCTTTTAAACTGTCTTGTCTTGTCTTGTCTTGTCTTGTCTTGTCTTGTCTTGTCTTGTCTTGTCTTGTCTTGTCTTGTCTTGTCTTGTCTTGTCTTGTCTTGTCTTGTCTTGTCTTGTCTTGTCTTGTCTTGTCTTGTCTTGTCTTGTCTTGTCTTGTCTTGTCTTGTCTTGTCTTGTCTTGTCTTGTCTTGTCTTGTCTTGTCTTGTCTTGTCTCTCTCTCTCTCTCTCTCTCTCTCTCTCTCTCTCTCTCTCTCTCTCTCTCTCTCTCTCTCTCTCTCTCTCTCTCTCTCTCTCTCTCTCTCTCTCTCTCTCTCTCTCTCTCTCTCTCTCTCTCTCTCTCTCTCTCTCTCTCTCTCTCTCTCTCTCTCTCTCTCTCTCTCTCTCTCTCTCTCTCTCTCTCTCTCATACTTTTCTGTTTTTTACTGTATTTAATTAATGTCATTGTATAAAAAGAGGTTTAAATAAATACAAATCTTACAGACACACATGATTTGTATAAATTTTATTTCTGTGGTAGAGGACTTGAAATGACTCGAAACTAAAATGGTAGGACTTTGGACTCGACTTGAGACTTGTTGGCTTTGACTTTTGACTCGACTCGGGACTTGCCTCATCTTTGACTCGACTTGACTCGGGACTCGAGGGCAAAGACTTGAGACTTACTTGTGACTTGCATAACAATGACTTTGTCCCACCTCTGCGAGTAACTGTATTTAAATAGGGAAAACGTGGAGGTGTTTGGTAGCTTCTCTGCTTGGCCCATATTGAATGAACTGGGCTAAGCTAAGTGCTAACAAAGTTTCGCCGCAAGACAGAGCGATTTAGTGTACGCACTGAGACGAGAGAGGTATGTATCAACTCGTCTTAGTTAAGGGAATAACATAGTTTAATATGAAAAAAACGGTGGAGTATCCCTTTAATGATAGCCACACATGTGGCTCACATCTCTCTCTTCAATGAGCTGGCGCGCATGTGACGTCAGCACCCATCGACGCAATTCTTTATTACTTTCGTCAATCAGCGAAAACAAAATAATAAAAAATAAAAAAAATTATGTCTGAACATTTCATGCATTAGGCAAGGAAAAATATAAAATCAAAACAAACAAAAAAAAATCATACATGAAAAATACATCAAAACACAGCCTCAATTAATTGGGTGGGTTACAACAACATCATCCGCAAAGAGCAGAGACGAAATCGTGTTGTCCCCAAACCTGACACCCTCCGGCCCCTGGCTGCGCCTAGAAATTCTGTCCATAAAAATTATGAACCACTTTCAGCATAGCTTAGCATAGATCATTGAATCGGACAGGGCCATTAGCATCTCTCTCAAAAAAATGACCAAAGAGTTTCGATATTTTTCCTATTTAAAACTTGACTCTTCTGTAGTTACATCGTGTACTAAATGAATGTAAATGAAAAGTTAAGATTTTCTAAGTTGATATGGCTAGGAATTATACTCTCTTTCATGCGTAATAATCAAGAAACTTTGCTGCCGTACCATGAGTCCAGCAGGCGTAATGATATGACGCAGCGCCTGAAAATAGCCCCCAGCTCAGTAACGTCCAACGTGACCGGGACTAAGTTTGTCTAACCCAGAGCCGTGGTCTAACCTATTAGACCTATTTTCAGGCGCTGCGTCATATCATTACGCCTGCTGGACTACGGCAGCAAAGTTTCTTGATTATTACGCAGGAATGAGAGTAACTTATAGTTCCTAGCCATATCAGTCTAGAAAATCACAACTTTACATTTTCCGTCGGTCTTAGTACACGATGTAACTACAGAAGAGTCAAGTTTTAAATTGGAAAAATATCGAAACTCTTTGGTCAATTTTTTTGAGAGAGATGCTAATGGTCCTGTCCGATTCAATGATCTATGCTAAGCTATGCTAAAAGTGGTGCCGCCAGACCTGGAGATCGGCTGAATGGATTCGAAAACGGTAAAACTCAACTGTTTAACTCTGGGGGAGCTGACGAGCCCAGCTCGTGCAAGAGATCCAGCACCACTACCGTGGAAACGGGAGACCAGAGACCGGTTGATTACTCTTGAATTGCTTTTAAAGGTTTAACTTTTGATTTTAAAGTGTGTGTTAAACAAGTTTAAATGTAGGCAGTATATGTTAAAACGAAATAAAATATATGCTGTATTAAGAAATGTTCTCATCTGAAATAAAGGAAGATATCAGCTAGCCTAAACGAGTCATTGTCGTGTATTTTACAAAGGTTTAGATGATTATGTTAATAATGTTGTTTTTTACAGTAAGTTTGATTTGAGTCAGAAGTATGTGGTAATTCTTTATTAATTACTAATGGGTTCCCTATATTTTCATTTTAAAATACTGTTTCAGGTTATAAGTAGCCTAATTCCTGGATAATTATTTATTAATTACTAATGGGTTCCCTATATTTTAACTTTGGAATACTGTTTCAGGTTCTAATCAGGTTCCTGCAGAATTATTTGATAATGATTTATTAATTACTAATAAGTTCCCTATATTTTCAGTTTCCCTCAGTCGTTGCCTCAAATACATGAGTTTACTCAATGGCATTCTATGCTGAGGAAAACAGACACACACAGTACTGTATTTAAAATATAAAAACTAATCTGAGGTTAGTTATGGCAAGGCACTTGGGTGGGGTTCCTTCCTGAAGTTGATTTCTTACAGAACACACTCATAAAACCACACAGGCAAAAACCTCTAACATTTATATGTATTTGTTAAAATTGTATTTTCATAATACTACTATTAATAACATTAGTAAATAAGCAAGATCACAACTCAATGTAGTTTTGTAGACTGTAGAATGTAGACTGTTCATTAGTTACTTCTTAGTTATTTTTCTTGAACCTTAATTAGTAGATAATTAGTATAGTTCTTCAGGAGGTATGACAGAATTCATTAGTTATTGATTAACTAACTGTTACTTAACACAGTCATAAAATTCTATAACATACTGATTAGTTAACACATCTTCCTTAGTAGTTAACAGTAGTGAAGAAGTAGTTAATGAAGAATTACCTATTAGTTCTTCAATAATTCCTTATTAGTTATGCAGTAAGTAAGAAATAGTATTCTAAAGTGTTACCAACATCATCTGCTCCAGACTAAGGACATAACCTGCATTATACAAACACACACACACACATTACAGAAAAACCTATCCATGAAATAATTTAAAATCAGTTGTTGGAATATACAGGGTCTGCACTCTTCTACTTTTGGTAATAAGACTGCAGACCAAGATCTACTCAGCAGTGTAACAGATATGAACATCTGTATCTTTCATGAGACATGGTGTCGTAGTAATAAGACTTTACATTGTCCAATAGGATACAAGGAAATTGTTGTTCTCTAATTAAACACTAATTTTAGGCCGAGACTTAGGTGGAATAATTATATGGCACAAAGACAATTTGAAACATTCAATTAAAATTTGGCTTGAGGTGAAATCCGTCATAATCACAGTCTAATCTTTACCTCTGTGCAATCTATATTCCACCTCATGACTCTCCCTATTACGAAGAGCAAAGCTTTCCAAAATTACAGACTGACATCTTACACTTTCAGTCCAGAGGAAATATCCTAATATGCAGAGACTTAAATGCCAGAACAGGGAGAGAAATTGATTATGTAAATATTGTAGATAATGACCACATATTCAATGACAACACGTTTTCATTCCTCATCAAATATCACACCAAGAAACAGCTACGATAATTCAGTGAACATGAATGGAAAACAAATGTTAAAACATTAGAGATACATTAGGTAGATTCACTTACTGCTCCAGATTAGGAACCAGTGTGGTTGATTATTCAATAACAGATATTGATCCAAACTTTATTAATGCCTTCACAGTCAGACCTCAGCTCCCGATTTCTGATCACTGCCAAACTGGCCTTTATCAGAAAACCGCCATGTGAAAGAACTAAAACTTGTCCACTCAAGTCTGAAAAACTGTTTCCTTTGAAACCTAAACTCAAATGGAATCAATCCAGCTTGGATCAATTCAAAGAAAACATGAATAGTCCTACTATATTAAAAATGCTGGATGAATTTATGTCCACTGATTTCACTTTAGATGTTAATGGAATAAATTTAGCAACAAAAAAACTTACATATTCAATACATTGGCGACTATCTAACATTAAACATCAAAGCAAATATAAAACAAATCAACAGAAAATAAGAAAGGATGTTTGGTTTGATGATGAATGTGCAGATCTCAGAAAAGAACTAAGGAAACTTTCTAACAAAAAGCACAAAGATCCATCCAGCCAGACACTACGGCTTTCTTATTCAGACTGTCACAAAAGACTTTTGTGGAACAAAAGAGAAAACTATTTTAAAACCAAAATTGATGAATCGGTAGATCAAAACACTTTCTGGAACCTATATATAAAACTCAAAAAACCCAAATTAGAGATATCACTCCAGAAAGGCACAATTTGGAAATCTTACTGTAGCATATGAGCAGTTCGTTCATTCTTTGAGTTTGAATGAAGGAATCATGGCTCGTTGAATCTAAAACAATGGACATTCCTTATGAAACCCAAAGCTTTTAGCCTCTGAACTCATGTATGTAAATCAAACTCTCTGCAGGCTAACTGACGGGCCTGGTGCCAGCATGGCTGGGTTTAGATGGCTCTCTGACCACTTTTACGGCAACCCCGAGACTTTATAGCACCCTAGACACACTCCAGAACACCACTTCTCCGTGCTTCGCAAGATTGATTATTCATATATACAATCTTATACCTTAACCAGCCTCAGGGTAAAATAAAGAAAACACTAGAAGACTTGGTGAAAACAATTACAAATGATCAAAATCCATTAGATAAATCTATAACAATGTCTGAAATATTAGAACATATAAAAAATATTAAAGAAAGCATTAGACAAGATAATATTAGTAACGAAATGTTTAAACTCAGCAGTCCCAGCTCTTTAAAACTCTTGCCAAATTATTCAGTCTGGTTTTATGGTCCGGTAACTTCCCTGAGATCTAGTCTGAAGGACTTATCACCCCCATTTTTAAGAAAGGTGATCGATTCGTCCCCAATAATTATTGCGGCATCTGCGTGGGCAGTGCTGTAGGAAAACTGTTCTGCAGTATCATAAACAGCCGCATTGTCACACACCTCAACACTAAATTTTAAATAAAGCACAAATTGGGCTTTTACCAAAACAGCACACATCCGACCACATCTATTCTCTTCACTCTAATTAAAAAAAAACATCAAGGACAAACAAAGGAAAATATTTGCATGTTTTGTAGACTATAAAAAACATTAGACTCAATTTGGCATGATGGTTTACTGTACAAAATCCTACAAATTGGCATCGGTGGAAAAACTTTTGATATTATACAATCTCTGTACACCAACAGTAAAAAGTGCGGTGAAAATCAATAATCACAGAACAGCGTTTTTGCAGCATGGACGTGGAGTGAGGTAGGGCTGCAATTTGAGTCCGACTACAACATCTACATCAATGATCTGGCATCAGCGCTGGAGCGCTCTACTGTCCCCAGCCTCACTCTACAACACACACAGGTCAGAGGTGTACGCGGATTACCTGGTCCTGCTGTCCCACACACCTTCAGCAAAGCCTGTCCCTGTCATCTGGACAAAACCGGTCATGGTGTTCCAGAAGAAGGCCAGATCTCAGGGAAACAAACACCAGTTCTAAAGCTTATAAAGACCAGGTCCTGCAGCACAGCACTAGCTACAGTTATCAACATCAGTGCTTCGGTCTGGCTGTCAAAACACTGAGCAAAAAAAGCTTGATTGGCTTTTTATGCTATAAAGTCACAATGTGGTCACTTAAAATTGCCCATTAAAACTCGGGTAAAATTAAATAATTCAATAATAAAACCAATTATTTTATATGGATGCGAAATTTGGGGATAAAACTTCAGTAGAAAAACTACAATTGGAAATTGCCAAAAGCATTTTAGGGGTTCACAGAAGCACGTCCAACGACGGCTGCAGGGCTGAATTAGGCTTGTACCCGCTGAACACTGAAATCCAGAAGAGATGTGTTCAGTTCTGGCATCACCTCCATCAGTCCGATCCGGATTCAGTCCAATATAAAGCCCTCCTCGCCAATGAAACCTCAGTAGAATCTCATCCTCTAAACACACTCGCTCTTCAACTTGTCCATGAAACTCAACTGCCCACTGACTACAGCTACAACCCCAAAACGCCCCCAAAAATCTAAAAGACACTCATGATGAATCACTAAAAGCACATTTTGACCTACAAAATAAACTCCAATGTTACTTGACCCTAAATAGAACCACTAAATTGGCCAATCATCTATTAAACTATTTAAAGAAAGACAAATCCTCTCCAAATACAGAATAAGTGACCATGATCTAGAAATAGAGAGAGGAAGACGTAGACAAACATGGACAGAGAGAGAGCAGAGGATCTCTTTACACTTTGATCTACAGCAAATAGAGGATGAGAAACACTTTCTACTCATCTGTACTAAATATATCAATGTAAGAGAAACTTTTCTTTCCAGATTTGAAACATTGATTCCATCATTCATTGAACTGAGTGATACTGAGAAAATGCCCTTCATACTTGGAGAAGATGATATGTGATATATGTCAATATGTCAGCTGAAAATATGTGTTAGCCATTCACAATGTCAGACAGTTATATATATATATATATATATATATATATATATATATATATATATATATATATACACTGCTCAAAAAAATAAAGGGAACACTTTTTATTCAGAGAATAGCATCAAGTCAGTTAAACTCCTGGGATATTGATCTGGGGTGCGTTTCCCGAAAGCATCGTTGGCCAACTATGGTCGCAAGTTCCGTCGTTACCAATAGAGTTCAATGGACATTGCGATGAACTTGCGACCATAGTTGGCCAACGATGCTTTCGGGAAACGCACCCCTGGTCAGTTAAGTAACAGAGGGGGTTGGTAATCAGTTTCAGCTGCTTTAGTGTTAATGACATTAACAGCAGGTGCTCTAGATGGGCAACAGTGAGACAACCCCCAAAACAGGAATGGTTTTACAGGTGGAGGTCACTGACATTTTTTCCCTACTCATCTTTTCGGACTGTTTTTCACCAGTTTTGCATTTGGCTAGGGTCAGTGTCACTACTGGTAGCATGAGGCGATACCTGGACCCTACAGAGGTTGCGCAGGCAGTCCAGCTCCTTCAGGATGGCTCATCAATACGTGCCATTGCCAGAAGGTTTGCTGTGTCTCCCAGCACAGTCTCAAGAGCATGGAGGAGATTCCAGGAAGACAGACAGCTACTCTAGGAGAGCTGGACAGGGCCGTAGAAGGTCCTTAACCCATCAGCAGGACCAGTATCTGCTCCTTTGTGCGAGGAGGAACATGATGAACACTGCCAGAGCCCTACAAAATGACCTCCAGCAGGCCACTGGTGTGAATGTCTCTGACCAAACAATCAGAAACAGACTTCATGAGGGTGGCCTGAGGGCCCAACGTCCTCTATTGGGCCCTGTGCTCACTGCCCAGCACCAGGGAGCTCGATTGGCATTTCCCATTGAACACCAGAATTGGCAGGTCCGCCACTGGTGCCCTGTGGTTTTCACAAATGAGAGCAGGTTCACCCTGAGCATGTGACAGACAGGAAAGGGTCTGGAGAAGCCGTGGAGAATGTTATGCTGCCTGTAACATCGTTCAGCATGACCGGTTTGGTGGTGGGTCAGTGATGGTCTGGGGAGGCATATCCATGGAGGGACGCACAGACCTCTGCAGGCTAGACAATGGCACCCTGACTGCCATTAGGTATCGGGATGAAATCCTTGGATCCATTGTCAGACCCTATGCTAGTGCAGTGGGTCCTGGTGCACAACAATGCCCGGCCTCATGTGGCGAGAGCATGCAGGCAGTTCCTGGAGGATGAATATATATATAAATATATATATATATATATATAAATATAAATATATATAAATATATATATATATATATATATATATATATATATATATATATATATATATAAATAAATATAAATATATATAAAAATAAATATAAATATATATATAAATAAATATAAATATATATAAATAAATATAAATATATATATATAAATATAAATATATATAAATATAAATATATATAAATATAAATATATATAAATATAAATATAAATATATATATATATAAATATAAATATATATAAATATATATATATATATATATATATATATATATATATATAAATATATATATATATATATATATATATATATATATATATAAATATATATATATATATATATATATATAAAAATTATATTAAAAAATTTACTAGCTAAATGGCGATTCTATTGCCAAGGTGTGCGTAGAGGGTTTTTGAGATATGCACATTGACACCATGCCCTAAACAGTCACATGTGACAATTCCAATGACAAGCAATTTGCCTGCCCCCAGAGAACCCGAAAATTGCCCATGACAATACAATCAATCACCAAACAATCAGAACAGTTCTTTTCTATTGGAAGACCAACAAAATGTAGAGATGCTCAGCACAATCATTGCATGTTAACTCAAAAAATATATGATTAACATTAAAGAGCCTTTTACCTTTTATCATGTGTTGCTTTGTTGGGCCTTGTCTGATTAGTACACCTCAGTACACATTAGTAACCTTCCTTATCGGGCTTATGCTACTCTGAAACAATGCCTGAACTTTGTATTTTGAGCACTTCTTGCGTTGTGTGGTGGATTTTTAATAGATAAAATAGTAAACTGTATATTAAACTAACCATGTTTCTAACATTTAACCTTGTGTAAAAATAACATATGGTAATTGAAACTATGACTAAATTTGAACCTTGTGATTAACAATGAAGCAATCATTAAAACAAAGTTTGCTTTACCTGTTAACAGAAGGGTTTGTCTATGAAAACCAATCAAATTGTGGGGAAATTATGTAATGCAGCATGACATTTTTGCCAAACCTCCTTATTCTATAAAAACTGTTGTATTCTTTTAGCTGGTGGGATTCTCAATGGAATTTGTCTGAGATCCTCCGGCCTTGCTGCTTCTTGGGGGAAATTCTCTGAGAACTGCTCGAGAGATCCTCCGACCGTGATTAAAGCATTTAAAAGACATTTGCTGAGGTCTGTTTGTCGATTATTCCTGCGCAGGAAGTAAGCTAGTTACGGGAACAGGTATTAGCACCCAGCCGACGTCGATGCGTAGACTCGCTAGGGTATTGGATTAGACTCAGCCGCCGTCGATGAGTAGACGCACTAGAGTATAAAATTAGACTCACCTGACGTCAATGTGTAGACGCACAAGAGTATAAATATTATAGGCCCAGGTAGACTTAGGTCAGATGAGATAGGACTTAGTTAGGTTTAGGGAAAAATCTACGACAGTTGTTTTTGCCTTTTCGCGATGACCCGCTTAATTTAGTCCTAAATTTTAAGTCGCTTTGGACAAAAGCGTCTGCTAAATGACTAAATGTAAATATAGTACACAGTGTGAGACAAGCAAAGCAACTGATTTAACAAGAATTTCTCAAAATTTTGTTTAAGGCTTTTATTATGTAAACAGTTGTATGTCTCCTCAAAAAAAGTCCACACAATCAAAAATATGAGGCCAGTTCCAATTATTGCAATAACAATAGATCAGAAATGTCCACCGTATTTTCAACAAGTCTCTAAAAATGTAGCAGCATTGCTGCAATGTGTTGTTTGAGGCAAAGAAAAATGCAAGAGAATCTAAGACACTAAACTAAAACAGAAACCGTATTTAAATGAAGAGTTCCTGTATCACCACAGATCAAAGTTCTTTGGCCGTGATTGTGTTTTGGGCTGGACAATTGATCTGACAGTCATAGTCATGCCCTGGTCAGCAGTCACACCAGAGTACCAAAAGTACTGAGAGTACAGAAACCCAGCTGACTTGTGACACCTGCATTTAGTCATCATCCTCTTCATCGGAGTCCATTACCCGACGTCGGTTAAACTGGAAACAAAACAGAGACATTCACAGAACATATGTTTACACTTTCATTTTTACAATCTTGAGAACAGATTTTTAATGATAGCTAAGTACTTACCTTTACAGTTGTTTTCTTCTCTGTTTGTTGACTAACTTTCTCCAGGATCTCTATTAATCCAGCCTCTGTAATCTAAAGATACAACACTCGATGCTAGAAAAATGTACATTCTAAAACACATTATTAATGATGCTTCATCTGGCATCTTACTTTTCCTCCAAGCTGTCCAATGCGAGCCATCTGAATCAGGTAATTCTCCACTGCTTTTGCTTTATCTGGCTTTACAAGAGCCAAATTACTCACTAAAGAAAAAGCAGAAGCAACATCATCAATATTAAAAGTTCATACAAAAATAAAAATTCTATCTTTTACTCACCCCCATGTTTTTTCCCAAACCTATAAAACATTTGTTCATCTTCAGAACGCAAATCAATGCATATGCATAACGCACATCAAACATAGTAAATGGATACAGAAAAATGTGACCCGTGTTGTCAAAAATAATCGCAATGAGCAAATTTCCAAAAATTTGGCTATTTTCACATACATCTATTAAAAAAATCTTCAAAATGATTTATGATTTGTTGGAATCAGACCAAAAAAAAAAAATGACTGAGTTGCATCTATTTGAAGTTTTCTGAAGGTTCCAAAACAAAATCATCAAGCAACCATACTTTAAAATCCCTGATAATACCACCAAATTTCATACACACCAAGTCAAAACCAAGTATCTATAGGAAAAATATATATTGAACTTTTTTCCCCATGATATCACAATTGTTAGATTAACATTAATGAGACTGCTACTGTAGCTGTAAAACAGTAATTATTGATATTATAATTACTTAATTGACTGTAAAACAGCTACTGTAAAATGGACAGATCTAATATAATGTTACACATAAGATTTTTTTTCACAACAGTTAACAAAATGTTCACTTAATGCCTGGCTCACACTACAGGAGTTTTAGGCCTATTTATCCCTGATTTTTCCCTCCCGAGAATCGGAGAAAAAACCTTGTCGATGACCTCGATCGGTTCTGATGTTCGGCGCAGATTATCTGGTAATGTGAGGCGTACACAGATTGAATCTTGCACCTCCCGATCTGCTCTCACACAAATCGGGCTCGCCCCGATCACATCAAACATGTTTGATATTTAGGATTTTAAATCGGGATGAGCAAGACTGTGGTTACATCAGTACTATCAAAATAGCCAATAAGAAACAAGCAGGGCTGTCGTGGTGAATGAATTTCCCTTGAGGTAATTTTGAGTGACTCAACAGCACGATATACGTTTTTATCTCCATTTATTTATTGCTAAATAAATAAGTGTTATGCTGTGGTCAGCAGTCACGAAGACGAGTACATGTTCAGTAATGAAAACGAAACTAAAAAGCATGTTAAAACGAAGTGGAGTAAAATGAAGATACAAATGTCAAAATATGGGTCGGGTCCACATAATATAATAACCACAACATAAACCTGACAATGAGCTTGTTAGGCCATTGCTATATAACAGTTAGTTCCTTGAATCTCACTTTACGAGAGACTTTCTGCTGATATTTCATCAGTATTGGCATTGATAGTCTCTGCGCTTTCTAGACCGGCTGTCCAGTTACATTGTTACGCCGTCAGGTGGAGGGAAGGAGCAGTCTTTGAGTGAGCCATTAAACTGTTCATTCAACAGAAATGTAAAAAAAAAAAAAAAAGCACATTCATTCAAAGATAGATGTAATGAAACAAGCTGTTAATTATTGTAATATTTAATTTGAACTTTGAGTTCCACTTTACAAGGCTCAGCTGAACAGCAATGCGGCGCATGGGCAACGCTGAAGCTGATGCCTCACTTCATGATCAATGGCATTGATTCATTGTATTGAACAGCGCTGACGCCATTCATTAGACATCCTTAAATGTTAAAAGGATGATTTTTGAAAGATTTCGCTTTCCTTGGTCACGGCTACCTTTTCACAAATATGATTTGATATGAAGGACAGATATTGTGTTTACGTGCTTTTCCGCTTCAGATCTGCAGCGTGAGATCGCGTGAGGCGCTCACTCTGGCACGATAATCTTGATAACATTTTGTAGTGTGTGATGCGCCGCGATTTTCAAATCTTGTAGTGTGAGCATGTTAAAGATTTGAGGGAAGAAAATCTGCAAAGATTCTCCTTAAGTGTGTGCTGCAACCAGATTTTTCAATCGGTTAGGGATTTTAAAACTCCTGTAGTGTGAGCCAGGCATAAGACATAACAGATAATGTTTGCATGAATACACTCCAAGACAAATATTTTGAAATACTGTAATTTCTGAATGTGAATGAATATTCACAAAGTTGGAATTCTGCACTTTACAACGATACCAAACTTGTGCTGAGGGGAAGCATCAGTAGTCGAAAAGCAAGCAGAGAAAAATAAAACATTCAATGGATTATTAAAACAAAAGAAAGATTCAGGAAGGTACACCTCTCAGAAAACATACAAATAAAGATAATTTTAGATGTTTAATCACTATTTAGAGCATTGGGATCACTAGCTTAATGAACAAATTTTTAAGAAAACCTCAAATTTGACCAAAATTGAGATTTTTCACTTGTTTTGCCTGCAGCTCGTAATTGGCCCATGCGCATTCCGACTCATTTTGCCAGCACGGGTCACAAATACTTGCTTAGTGCGTGAGAACAGACCAGAGATGATATGGAGTTAAACATAGTTGAGCCAAGTCAAGTCATCTTCATTTATATAGCACTTTTAACAATGTAGATTGTTTCAAAGCAGCTTTACAGAGATAAGCGTATAATTTAAGGTAACAGAGCAGTTCTTTAATAAAGTTATTTTCCATCTAAAGTTAGTTTTGATTGATTCGCTTCCGTCACAACGATCATTTGTTATTAAATTAGGGGCCGCTAAGACGACACCATTCTCTCTACACAGACTTTAAAAGCGAACCTGTGATAAACGCTGATGGCGTTCACATGCGCATTAAGAATTGGTTCTATAGTTATGTGCGTTTGAATATATGTGCGCAGGTTTGTTATTCCCTACAAACCAAGCCTAAACAAAGTACTGGTCTTTCCTTATAAATTTTGATACAGAATTTTATTTTATTTTGTCACTTCGGGGTAGGTACGTGAAACGAATTTTCCCAACAACGCTTTATCTGTAGAGTGGTAAAGGGATCCTCCATAGGGAGAGACTAGTTGGCACTTCAGCACTGCGTTGTCATCGGGTCCAGGCGAAGGTCCTTCGTCAGATCTAGATTCGGCCTGGATCCGGCAAGCTGCGGGAAAACCTCGGGATAAACAAGGACACTAAAATTAGCGTAGATGCCATTCTTCTTATGATGTAACGAGTACATCAGGATTTATGTGAAGTGTTCCCGGTTCCAGCTGACCTAATCTATGCAGCCTAATATTGAATTATAGAAGTCTATAATGTATTATGTGAATGCTAGGTCAAAGAGATGTGTCTTTAATCTTGCTTTGAACAGACAGAGAGTGTCTGCTTCCCGGACAATGTTAGGAAGACTGTTCCAAAGTTTTGGTGCTAAATAGGAAAAGGATCTACCGCCAGCAGTCGATTTAGATATTCTAGGTATTATAAACTGGCCAGAATTTTGAGATCGCAATAGACGTGAAGGACTATAATGCGTTAAGAGCTCAATCAAGTACTGCGGAGCTAAACCATTTAGTGCTTTATAAGTAATCAGCAATATTTTAAAATTTATGCGATGTTTAATAGGCAGCCAGTGCAGTGTTGACAGAACCGGGCTAATATGGTCATACTTCCTGGTTCTGGTAAGAACTCCAGCTGCTGCGTTTTGGACTAGCTGTAGTTTGTTTATTAAGCGTGCAGGGCAACCACCCAGTAGAGCATTACAATAATCTAGCCTTGAGGTCATGAACGCATGAACTAATTGTTCCGCATTTGTCAATGAGAGCATATGGCGTAATTTAGATATATCTTTAAGATGGAAAAATGCGGTTTTACAGATACTAGACACGTGACTTTCAAATGAAAGATTGGTATCAAAGAGCACACCCAGGTTCCTAACCGACGACGAAGACTTAAGAGCAGCCATCAAGTGTTAGACAGTATTCTAGGTTATTACGTGTGGGAGTTTTTTGTCCAATAATTAGAATCTCTGTTTTTTCAGAATTTAGAAGTAGGAAATTACTAGTCATCCAATTTTTTATATTAGCTATGCATTCCGTTAATTTTGTGAATTGGTAAGTTTCGTTAGGTTTTGAAGAAATATACAGCTGAGTATCGTCAGCATAAGAGTGGAAGCTAATTCCATGTTTCCTAATGGGTAAGGGTAGCATGTACTAAGGGTAGCATGAACAGCAACGGTCCTAGTACTGAGCCTTGTGGTATGCCATACTGAACTTGATCGATAAGACATCTCTTCATTTACTGCTACAAACTGATAACGGTCAGATAAGTATGATTTAAACCATGCTAGTGCAATTCCACTAATGCCAACATACTGTTCAAGTCTATTTAAAAGAATGTTGTGGTCAATAGTGTCAAATGCAGCACTAAGATCGAGTAACACCAATAGAGAGATACAACCACGATCGGATGATAAGAGCAAATCATTTGTGACTCTGAGAGCTGTCTCGGTACTATGGTACGGTCTAAATCCGGACTGAAAATCCTTGCAGATATCATTTCTTTCAAGAAAGGAACACAGTTGTGAGGATACTGTTTTTTCTAATATATTTGACAGAAAAGGCAGATTCGAGATCGCCTGTAATTAGCCTTTCGCCGAGCCCCGCCCCCCTTAGTTACTGTTGCTATGTCCGACAAACAAATGGTCAAACACGACCAGCGCGACACATTGCCATGACGGGAAGAGGTATATCCGAGCGTGTCAGTGACCTTTTTTGGAGCAATACCTCCGCGATATCCTCCAGATCGAGGCAAAAGGGGTTACAGAGTGCAGTGGAGGGATGTATTCAAAATATAAAAATACGCAATGAAGGAGACACGACTACTATCTACGTCTCTATCGAGGCTAATGCTTACCAGTGTTCATACACATCATGTGTGATATGACAAAGAACAAGGAAACAAGTGTTTAAAAGCATTGAAAGACACTCACTGTTGTGTTTTTGTGTGAAAGAAAAAACTGTCTCTGAAAATAAAAGTGCTGTCAGCAATAATTTCTTATGTGTTTTTTTTCGCATAAACACTAACGTTATATGTGACTAAAATTTCAAAACACATGGGAGTTAACGTTATATTCTCGATGCTGTAGTTTATTTTATCAGTCACAGTTTATCATTAATAAAGTTTAAT
The DNA here is from genome assembly GCF_949319135.1 of Squalius cephalus. NCBI lineage: Eukaryota > Metazoa > Chordata > Actinopteri > Cypriniformes > Leuciscidae > Squalius > Squalius cephalus. The sequence goes on along the minus strand of NC_137127.1, from coordinate 33,576,491 downwards.
TTGACTTTTCAACTACAATTAGGCAGGGTGAACTGAAAGTTTTTACTATATTTTAGCTAACGTTATAACGTTATATCGTTGACAAAAGTATGTGGTGCATTTTCTTCCAAAAATGTTTTTCTTTCTCAAATTCATGCTTCAAGTTGACAAAGCACAATAAACGAAATCACACAATAACTGTTTAACCAGACATAGCCTTAATTTGCATCTAAATAACTTTCATTGATTGTCTTTCATAATGCACTTACCATAATATTTATTAGGGGGGCAACGGATCACAAAAATCGCGGTTCAGACAATATTATGTTTTTTGAGTTACAGATAGGATAGTTTTTCAGATCAGAAAAACAAACAAAAAAACCTTCAAGTAGCCATCGATACCACAGCCAGCAGACATATTTATGCTTCGTAATGTTCGACACATTTAACTGGGAGTGGGGCCGTCCACACTGTTTTGTCTATTGTAGGCACCGCTCACGTTGTTTTCGGCTTTGGGAATGGAAAGAACACAACTCCTCCAGACAATCTCTCGGGGTATCTAGTGTCCAATTTACAAACGCCGTGGGCGCACCGCTTCACCATCTTGCTTGGAGTCAATTTGTTTGTCGGACCTGCTCACATAGTAACGGTTGCTATGATGTGTGATTGGACAATGGCCGTTTTGGGGGAGGGGCCGGCGATAGGTCAATTGACTAATTCTGTAGGATCAAGTTGCGTTTTTTTAAACAAGCGGTTTAATCATAGCCAGCTTAAAGGTTTTTGGTACGTATCCTAGAGACAAAGACGAATTAATGATAGTAAGAAGAGGATCTATGACCTCTGGGAGCATCTCTTTCAGTAGCTTAGTCGGTATAGGGTCTAACATACATGTTGTCGATTTAGATGAATTAACAAGTTTGCAAAATTCTTCCTCTCCTATAGGAATAAATTAATCAAATTTTTCAGGAAAAAGGGGATCGCGCATATTGAACTCAGGGACAAAAATTATAAAATGAGCGAGTACATCATGAATCCATTTTCCTAACCGTTTTTTGGTCTTATCCTGAATCACTATGGTCCACCAATAATAAGTGTTTATATTCTGACTATTTTAGACTGGTTCGGGTCGTACTGCTGCGGAGTAGCCTAGTACCTGCGTGACTCATCATAGACAAACAGAGAAAAGTAGCTCCGGCTACAATGTTCTTCCGCAAGACGCATGCAGTTCTGTTTAATAACCGCTAGAGCGCCAAAAGTTAAGTACTGCAGCTTTAAAATAGCTTGAATGCAACTCTACACCCTTGCTTCATTTTGTATACACTGATCCATGAATATTCTAATTAGCCCCGCCTCCACTCACGCCAGCTCACAGATTCACTCAGCCAACTTGTCGAGGTAAAGGATGGTATTGCTCTTTACAACATCGGACACATAAGCTAATTAAAGGGATGCCCTCTTCAGGTTGAACGTGGCTACTGCAGTTGAATTTTCCTATTGGCAGTTGTGGTACCCTGTGACGTAAGATGGCACCAGCTCACCACGCCCTTGATACGAGCTCATCACGCCCTTGGCAGCCCCTGGTACAAAAGCATCTTGTTCCGTCAAAACCACTGTAGGGAGTCAGGAGTTGGAATTGCGAGTATTGAAAACGATCAGAATAGCGTATATTAGCATCTAGTACCAATAATGAAAGTATCGGTCTCATTCTGGAAAAAGTGGTATCAGTGCATCCCTAGTAACAGACCTATAGAGTCATATTATTAACATTGAATTTAATGCTCAAATGTAAGAATTTGACATGAAAGATGACGCATACATTTAATAAGATAAAAAAGGCCTTTATAAAAGTAAATAATGCCCTGGGGTAAATATAAAAAATATGAAGATTTAAGCTAGTAAAAGCTGACAGAACACTGATGACAGTTACACAAATGTTGGATGTAAACAAATAAATAGATACAGTATCGTCAAACATAATATTGTGATATTCATGTGTATCGATATTTTCTTACACCACTAAACAATAAGATGCACAAAAATGATGAAAGAATATAAAAAATATCTTCTTTGTTTTCTAAAGATGAACAAAAGCCTTATCGGTTTGGAACAACAGCAGAGAACAATTTCTGCTAAAAATAGAGAAACAATATTCGAAGGCAAAGCTGTCCCGGTCAAATTTAAATACATGCTTACATGATAATACAAGTAATAGCTTGTCAAAGGTTTGTAAATGGACTTACACCTGGCACGGGCAGACTGATCTAAGAGTTGAGCCAATACAGAGTTCCTCATTTCAGTCTCTCTGTGAACGAAACAATAGAGTTGAATCACTGTTCTATATTAATGCACTGTCATCATTTAAGCGCATACACACACACACACACACACACATCACTCGCACTAAGAGATCGGAGATCGCACTGCACACACAGAGACATTCAGGAGCACAGAACCCCAAAACAGCTTTTTTTAATTAATGATCTGTAAGACTGGGGCTTTTTTAGTCCTGTTCATTGATTCAAGTACATTTTTTGACATTTGGGTATAAAGGGTTTTAATTCTAATATATGGTGTAAAATGTCTGAGTGCTGCCCTCTTCAGGTTGAACGTGGCTACTGCAGTTGAATTTTCCTATTGGCAGTTGTGGTACCCTGTGACGTAAGATGGCACCAGCTCACCACGCCCTTGATACGAGCTCATCACGCCCTTGGCAGCCCTTGGTACAAAAGCATCTTGTTCCGTCAAAACCACAGGAGTTGGAATTGCGAGTATTGAAAACGATCAGAATAGCGTATATTAGCATCTAGTCAGCATAGCATTTATATAGTTATTTATATTATTTCGTGTAGCCTTGGTAGTTAATTCGCAGTTAGTGTAGTATTGTTAGAAGCATAGTTAGTTAGTAGCATAGTATTGCATCAGTTAGGATAGCTTCAAGTTAGCGTAGATTTTTAGCATTAGCTTTATCTGTATTTAGTACAGTGGTTAGGATGGGACGTAGATATAGTGTTACTAGTTGCAACAGCACAGCCCACGCTGAGAAGCGACACAGTGCCAAATGCTGCTCCTCCTGCATGGACTCCATCACTGTAGCGGCGTCTTGATGTGAGTGAGCATATATTTTTAGTCACAATTTATGTTCCTTCCTATTAGGCTAACGTTAATCCTCTGGGGTCGACAAACGCGCCGGTGTGTTTTGCTCGATTTTTTCCACATAGCAGCAAAATAGACTTAAAATATTATTTTAAGCCATAATTTTATTGTAAAATTATTGTAAAAGCAATACAATTATTTTACCATATTATTGTCCTTTATGGTCTTACAAACTTAAGAAATATGAAAAATTAAACTGTTAAATGTCTACTTTTTTATGTGTCCACTTACAATCGAAACAAAACATTGTGCTTTTGTAAAATAAAGAAAATAAACAGGGTGTGCCTTCTGCCTCTTGGTCCCCATGAACTTTTTTTCTGGAGCACGTCTCTAAACTTAAACAAAACTCAGCGAATACTAGTCACACACGCATGAGCTATATATCTTTATAATCATTTAAGCCTCTGCTATTAAATTATCTAATTCAAAACTAAAATAAATATTCTCTGTTTATGTAATCTGTATGAAAGGATAGAGATGTCAGTCGTTCTCATGGCAACTCATCTGCTCACGTGAACTTGCCTACAGAGAGCGTGCGCTATTGAAACGTGGGTCTCAGAGTTGTACAAATGAGGGTACTTTCCAACCTCTTCGCACAATCTCTCTTGCATGTGTTCCAGTCTGTAATAACCGACATTTTTATACTTTCAGTAAAATATTTCACTGCAAACACAAATAACAGCTTTAAGGGTGCTTTCACACTGGCAGTTTAGCTCGAAACGGGGCATGGTTTGCATGAAATTAGTAATATGAAAGCTGTCATGCGGACCTGGGTGCCGAACCAGAATCTACCTGAAGGAGGTGGTCTGAGTTCGGTTACATTCAAACTCTGGCTGTGAATGTGAAAACAACACAGACACGGGTGTGCACTTGTTCAGGAAGTAAAGTAACCTACGCATGCGTTTTAGCCGATTACGTATTTATTTAGTTCAATAATGTAAGGGATGATGGTGTTGTTGATTTATCTTGGATAAGAGCGAAAGTGAGTCTGCAGTGTATTTGCGCATAACGCGCGCAATCAGGACAACAAATTAATGGCAATCCACTGTCTCCTCAAAAGAGACTTTTTGCAAGCATCAGAATGCGATGCACATACAGTAAACCCAAGTGTCGTTTACTCAGCTGCGCATAATAGCACCAAATTAATAAAAAATACAATATATTGACCTGAGCTCTGTTTTCTATCATGAGCCATGCATGTTTGTGATGACGTAAGATGAACACAAATGCACCAGGGTTCAATAGAATCAAGTTGAGTGTAAAACCAGACCAAAGCTGTGGGGGGCACCGGGAACAGTCATGCTCAAACTCAGACCCCAGCAAACGTGCCCAGTGCGAAAGCCAGGGGAGCAGCGTTTCATATTATGTTGAAGCTTCCCCGGGCGCCGCCATTGGCTATCAGACCATCACCTGCTGTTAGCATCCCATTGACTCCCATTCATTTTGGCGTCACTTTGACAGCGAATAACTTTACATCTGAGGCGTTTAAAGACTCCATTTGTCCATTATTTATTTCTAAAGAAACACGAAAATGTATACAAGGCTCCATTACCTTGTATCTTACGTTATGGCCCACGTAGAAGCAGTTTTTGTAAAAATAGGCTAACGATTGCGTCATAACCACGCGACTCTCTGTCGCACAGTAGAAAATTACCGTATGGACAGGAGGAGAAGCTCGCGCGCAATCGGGGGGACGTGGAGGCAAAATGACAAAATAATTAATCAGAATACTTAGCAAAAGTTTATCCTGCTCTTATCTCATGGACACCTCCTACTCACACTCTCCGTCTCTGCAAGTTTCGGAAGGGAATGATTCAGATTTCGCTTGGCACAGCTACTAGAAGACAGACGGGTTGCTCACGTCACATCTACGTCGTCAAGCTCAGTTTGAGTCTGCGCAGTACGCTCGACCATCAGGAAGTTAGTGCTTCTAATTGACTTCACTTTCCTCCGTTGAATCCAATGGGGTCGCTGTGTCCAGTTTATATACTGTCTATGGCGAAAGCCCTCTAAGTTGTCAATGCTTGGTATAAGCAGGATAATCCATGACTAGCTGTGCATTAAACCGGTGTTTCTCAACTGGTGGGTCGTGACCTAAAAGTGAGTTGCAAAAACATTTTGAGTGGGTCATGGAGTGTGCAGTAAAATAAACAACAAAAAAACATAATCCTATGATTTTATTTTGGAAGACGTGGATGAAATTTGTTAACACTTCTTATTTGTGACTGATATTTAATAGACATACCTTATACTATATATTCATCAGTGTTAGTTATATTCTCACAATTTGTGTGTATGTTAAGTGGGACAGTACTTGTATGTGTCAGTCATTTTTGTGAAATACATTTGCTTGTTTAAAAAAAAAAATGTTTTATTAGGCTACAATTTTATAGGCAAATTATATACTGCATTAACAACTATTTGAATTCACTCCGCTTTGTGTCGGGTAGTTCTTAGCCTCCACGTCCTGCATTAAAATCGTTTAATGCACTGCTAGCCGTGGATTATCCCTTAATCAAATTGAGCGTTACATTTTATTTTATTAAAAAGGTGTAAGGTGTAAATTTAACTATATAAACAAATTTAAGAGACCTTCTGATCTTGAGTAACAGTAATGTAAAAGTACAAAATAATTGTTTAAATTTTTTTCCAAAGACCAATAATTATTAATACAATTTCATATGCAACACAGAAACTTTTGTTTGTTATTATTGTTGTAAGTTACCTCTGTTTGGCTTCCTGTTGCCCCTGTTGGTCACTGGAATGGTCCTAAAAGGAGATATGTAAAATTCACACAAATCATATTTCATCATTCTATTCCAATTAAGACTTTTAATCTAAATGAAGCCTATAAATTAAGAAACGAAACCATGTAAGGAATTTGACTGTTAATCGTCCATGTATGCTAGGACTGACTATTGAACTTCATGTTTTGAAAACATTTAAAATGTGTTATGGTTGCTTCTGGTAAGTATCCCTTAACATTGCAGAAAAATAAAAGTTTTGCATCTTTATTTCTAAATGAACGCAATTTTAGGATGAATATTTCAGAGGGCTGTCGCTTGATGTAACGTTAGCCTTAGCCTAACTAATAGCCACTGCTAGCTAGCTTCCGTTTACTCCACTGAAATCATAAAAATAACTCTTTATAACTGAACTTATGTTCAGTATGAAGCTCTGGAGCCCATGAATATACATATAAAAAAAGCATTTATATTTTTAGCCTGTATAACATTTCACACTTGATTAGCTCAATGGCTACAATTTGCTGTCGGTTTACTAAACAACAGCTCGAGAACTAGACTAACAGATATTAAACAAAACAGCTCGAGAACGAGAACAGATATTAGAGAGCGAGATGGACTTTAGTGCGGCCCAGGCAACAAAAACACGAATGATGTAACGTTAAACTGATTTCACTCATATTTAAGGGCCGGACATGTGCTGTTCAATTTACCGCTATAAAACGCGATATTTTGGTCGTTGCGTTCTCTGTTTCTCTTACCCCATGTTTCGCCTGCAGTTCTGCCATACGTTGCCGTCTAATGGCTTCCAAATCTTCATCAGCCATGGTTTACACAGAGATCTTCCAGAGAGAAATATGACGAATCGTGTGTGTTCACTGTTTTGTGCTTATTGATGGAGAGACACAGCAGATGAAGCTATGTTGGGTCCAGGTTGTATTAATCACAACCAGAGCGATCGAACCTCACCGATCCATTCATAAGGCAGAGTTTGGCGGTATTTTTTAGCAGTTAACACTTATGACGCTCAGACTGTATCATCCCTTTCCTAACATACTTATGCCGCGTTCCAGACGAAGTCGGAGCTGGGAATTTCAGCGGTGAAATGGAGAAATGTCCCACTTCCGACTAGCGTTCCAATCAATCGCACGTCAAATTTGCATAATCACCACATGATGTCGCCATGAGACACCGAAAACATTTTGTGTTATTGTGCCAATTATGGCAAAAACAAAACAGAAAATGCTCGCTGTCGCTTTGAAACCAGCCGACGAAAAGCAAAAAATAATGTAACATTATATATTGCACTATAAAGCTAATCATCTCAGAAATAGCCTTTTGGGTTCCCAATGACCAAAACATAAAAAAAATCATATATATATATATATACATACACAATACACATATATACATATACATATACATATATATATATACTGGGGCGCTGTAAAGGGGGGGTAAACGATGACGATTCTCGGGGCCCATGACTAAGAGGGGGCCCAGAGATATGAAGGTAAATCAGTAGCAAAACTCGAGAGCACGTAGATGTGAATTTGAGAACTTGTACAATAAATATTCCGAATATTTATTGTACAAGTTCTCAAATTCACATCTACGTGCTCTCGAGTTTTGCTACTGATTTACCTTCATACAGAGAAGCCCCCAATAAAATTGTGGTGCTAAAAAAAAATATTTGATAGTAAAAATTATTAACTTTAAATTATTCTATTTGCTGTTTCCTGGTGTCAAAAAAATGTATTTGTTTAGGAAACACAAACGTCCGTGGGCCCCTCTTGATTATCATAAAATGGTTCAGTCCGCCCAAATTGTATCCAGGCAACACAAATAAGCTTGACTTCACTTATAGCGCCGGCAGAATATCAACTTGACGGAAGAGGAAGTGAAAATGCCTCAAATGCGCGTTGCGCGTGGCAAGCGCGCTCATAATGTAAGAGACGCCGGCACGACCACAACATTGTCCAAATTGTTACATTTCATTTTTTTCCAAGGAGCTGTTTTGTTTATGCTCCTAAGAAGAGTCTATTATAGCTCCATCATTGGTCAAAGTGTGTTAGTTTTAATAAATAAAAAAATTATAATAAAAAAATATTTTGTGAACCGTTACACCCCTACTATCTATATCTCTCTTACCTATCTGTCTACCCCTCTGAAGCAATGGTTGAAGCAATTTGAATGCTGAGAATCTTTACTAAGACGATTTGAAAAGTTAGTTTATCTGTTTATTGTTATGAATGTTTGATATTTACCAAAAACATCACTTTGCAGTGTGTTGTTGAATGAGTTTTTTTATAATAAATGTATTTTTAATTAAAACATTTGTTAGTAATAGTCATTATTGGGATTTGATCTGGTGTTTTACGACTGCATAATGGGTGCGATGTAGGTCTTAATTTTCATTAAAGTGGTCTTAAAAAGGTCTTAAAAAAGTCTTAAATTTGGGGTGATCAAACCTGGGGAAACCCTGGAAAGAGGCAAAGGGTCGACAGTATGTTACCCAATATTTCACAAGAAAAGGTGGGTTTGTAAGTAGGCCTAAATTGTTAGTGGACCGCCCGTGACAATGATCGTAGCCTTCGGCACTTTCCTGTGCGTACGCACGCTTTGTACATGAGGCCCCAGGTCTCTATGGTAGCATTTTTCGACAAGTTAGCACGTTTCGATAGAGCAGGGTGCAGCGGGTGCACGGCTTTGCCTCACATACATACAAATATAAATATATGTGAATACACTATATGACACATGTACAGCTATGCACAGTATATACATTATACAGTACTGAAGTAGTGCAGTATTACAGAGGACAAATTACAGGTGTGGACATGGGATGGAGTTCAATTGTCTGATTGACTTTAATATATGAGAATGATAGTCAAAATACCATAAACCATGATTTTATGTAAATTAATATGAAAAAAGTCTCAGCTGTGTTGGGGGCCCTGTCAAGATTCTTTTCATGGGGCCCAAAATCCTTAGCAGCGCCCCTGTATATATATATATATATATATATATATTGTGACGGCCTGTTGGCCTGGCCTGTTTCCTTGTGTCTGGTTTGTTCTGTGTTGCAGGGGGCGTGGCTAATGGCTATAGCTTGTCAGTGAGATTGGGGACACCTGGGCCCAGGTGTTTCACGCCTTCATAAACCTACCACTCTCCTTGTTCCAGCAGAGCCCTTCTCTCCCGTGCATTAATTGTTTTGTTCATGCAACACGCAACAGCATACATTCCATTCATCTAAACACGCACCTCACTCTACTGACCTTACTGATTTTCACACTTCATGGTTGTATTATGTTACGTTAGTTGTTGTATTGGTGTTTTTGTTTAGTTAATAAATTTCATTTTTGTGGTTTAAAGCTGCGTCTTACTATTTTTGTCATGGCTTTAGAGCTAGGCCATGACAAAGTGGGGGCTCGTCGATTGGTTTTGATCCGTTATATCGCTTAATTGTTATTTTATTAAGTTTTGGAGTGGGTGTCGTGTTGTTTCTGCTTTTGTTTTGTGATGTCGGGTCAGAATTTTGTGAATGGTGTTCGTCATAGGTGAAGTCAGCTGATGGTGGAGATTCCTTGTTGCTCCGATCAGGTGTTGGAGTCCTGAGGCGGCAAGGTGGCTTTGTTTGAAGCGGACGCAGTTTTTGAAGACTTTTGTTGCGCAGTGATTTTGGTTTTTTTCGACCTTGGTGCGCAAGAATTCAGGTAAGTGAGTGTATGACTGTGTTACTGAGTATTCATTGTTTGCAATTGGTGTACCTGTTAGGTGTAGCGGCGTTGCTCTTTTGGGTTTCGCTGGGCTGGGTTCTGTAGTGTTGTGGTGAAAGCGGCTAGAGCAGTTGTCTCGGGCGCACATCCGTGGTCTGGGGCGAGTCGCCAGTTTCTGGTTGCTTTTCCTCTCCATCGGGCTTTGGTGCTTAATTGCCCACCGCCGGTAACTGCATGAAGAGCTAGGTTTTAGTTTAGGTAGGTAGCTTTTGGGGCCGAGTTAGCTAGAGGGGCACACTTTGCTTTGTTTAGATCTTGGCCGTTGTGTGCCTTGAGTCATACACTTGCAGAGCTGTTTGGCGCATACTGATAATAATGTCGATTGTGGAGGAATTTATTGCTTTGCCGTCGAACGAGGCCTTTGAGCAATGCACAAAGGAGCAGTTGCTGCAGTTAGCAGACTACTATCAAGTTGAGGTTAGTAGCAGTTTTAAAAAAAGAAAAAAGAAAAGCCAGTGTTAAGAGTAAATTGGTTGAACAGAAAATTTTGGTTGAAGAAAAACCGGCTGCTTCGTCTTTTACGCCTGTGTCAATAGAGGGATTGAGTTTTGCACAGAGGAAAGAACTTTTTATGTTGCAAATAGAATATGATAAATATAAAGTTAACGCAGCAATAGAGAAAGATTTGGCTGTGGAAAAGTTGCGTCAGCAAACTGAGCAAACGCGTTTGGATTTTGAACATCAACTCAAGGTGATCCGCGAGGGTAAAATCCCATCTCGACCTGGAGTGCATCCTGATTTAGTGTTAGGTTCTCAGCAGCCTAGCCCTGATTTTGACGTGTTGGAAAATTTGCTCCAGGTTCTCATGTGATAGGCGCGGGCTTGGCTGCACCTGGGAATCTGACCACCGGAGATTCGGGTTACCCTGTAAAGAGCTCGTGTTCAGCTGCTATGAAATCATATTTGCCGTTTGTTAGAAGGGGTTATGTGAATATGGTTGGCAGTGATGTAAAAGTGCCGGTGAATATTTTGAGGGACACAGGAGCATTTGATTCTTTTATTCAGGCAGGTGTGCTACCTTTATCTAAAGAGTCTGAAGTTGGCAGTTGTATTCCAGTTCGGGGAATGGGCTTGAATGTTTTGTCTGTACCATTACATAGAGTGATTATTGATTGTGATTTGTTTCAGGGCGAAGCCGTGCTTGCTGTGCGCCCAGCGTTGCCAATTGAGGGAGTCTCTCTGATTCTCGGTAACAATCTGGCAGGTGCTCGGGTTTGGCCTGATGTTATTCCGCCCATGGTTGTCGAGTCGGTGCCGTGGTTGAGGCAAGATCCTGACGAATGCCAACGGGATTGTCCTGAGGCATTTTCAGCCTGCGCCGTAACCCGCGCTATGGCGCGTACCAACACTGAGCATGAACCTGTTTTTCACACTGGTAAAAGTAAATGTTTACAGAAGTTGTCATTGCCTTTGGCCGATTTCCCTGTATCTCTGTCCCATAGCGAGTTGGTGGTGGAACAGCAAGCAGATCCTTCACTGACAGGGTTGTATGACCAGGTCAGGCCTGACGGTGAGGTCGATGACAGCGCCTGTGGATATTTTCTGCAGAACTCTTTGTTGGTGAGAAAATGGACTTCGCACAGGGGTAACGTTGTTGGGGATGCTATCTTCCAGCTTGTTCTACCAGCTAAGCTTAGGCAGTCAGTGTTCAGGGTTTCCCCAGGTTTTATTACCCCAAATTTAAGACTTTTTTAAGACCTTTTTAAGACCACTTTAATGAAAATTAAGACCTACATCGCACCCATTATGCAGTCGTAAAACACCAGATCAAATCACAATAATGACTATTACTAACAAATGTTTTAATTAAAAATACATTTATTATAAAAAAAAACTCATTCAACAACACACTGCAAAGTGATGTTTTGGTAAATATCAAACATTCATAACAATAAACAGATAAACTAACTTTTCAAATCGTCTTAGTAAAGTTTCTCAGCATTCAAATAGCTTCAACCATTGCTTCAGAGGGGTAGACGGATAGGTAAGAGAGATATAGATAGTAGGGGTGTAACGGTTCACAAAATTCACGATTCGGTTCAATACGATACACCGGCGTTTATACTATATTTTCCCATGTGAATATTCATTTGATCCTTGTGAGGCCACTGTAGCTGCACAAGGTTTGGTTTTGCTTCAGTAAGACCACGATTGTGTTAGATTCCACCCATCTATTGGTTTTTTTTTATTTTTATTTTTTTTATTGTAACTAGGCTCTGTCATTTAGAAACATGGCTTTTCCTATCACTTAATGACATATCTCTACCTTTCATTCCAGTCAGAGGATCTGACGGTTGCTGCTCGCATCTCAGCCTACCTGATGGAAAATTCTTGCTGGATGAATGACCTTCACCTTCAACTCAACCTTGCCAAGACAAAACTGCTTATGTTTCAGCCAAACCATGCGATCCTGCTGATTTGCCTTATACAACATCAGAAAGATCCGGCCCTTCCTATCGGAGCCACACAACTCCTTGTCTAAGCTCTTGTTATATCCAGACTGGGCTATTGTAATGCTCTTCTGGCAGGCCTTCCAGCATCAGTCAAACCTCTGCAACTGATCCAGATGCTGCAGCAAGACCTAAACTCACTGCTTCAGATCTTTGTGTCTTCACCCATTTCCCTTCTATTCTCGTGTAATTTTAAGTCAATTTCAGGTTGAGCTAGTATCCAAGGTGGAATTGGGGATATTACTACTGTTGGTGCAAATGATATTGAGTCTAGACCATCTTCATTAACCCACCCCTTTATTTTCCATGCAAAGCCTTTACCTGTTGCATTTAAAATTTCCCAGCAATCATTCAGGACTTCCCTTACATGATTATCTCGTTGTCCCTGTAAATTTATCCTGTATGCCATAGCCAATTTTTGTCATCTTATAAATAATGGCATTTCTGATGTTTCTACTTGCAATGCTGCAATGGGTGTGGTTTTAACTGCTCCTAAAATTATTCTTAATGCCTTAGCTTGCATGACATCTAGTTTCTTTAACAGCGTTGACGATGCTGACTCATAAACAATGCATCCATAGTCTAATGTTGATCGCATAAGACCAATATAAATGCCCTTAAATGACTGTTTGTCAGCACCCCAATCTTGTCCTGATATTGCTCTCATTAAATTTTTAAACTTTACCACATTTCTTTAATATATAATCTATATATTACTTTTCCAAAAATATCGTTAATCATAATATTAAATAATAGGACACTTCCCTGAGGCGTTCCATTTTCCACACTTAGAGTTTGGGATACTTCCCTGCACTTGAACTTGAATTGGTCTGTCAAATAAAAAACTTAAAACCCAATTAAACATTCTTCCTTCTATTCCAATTCTCTTCATTTTAATAAGTAATCCCTCTTTCCATAACATGTCATATGCCTTTTCCATTTCAAAGTAAACTGCCACTAATCCCTCATTGACAGCTTTCTTTACATCTGTTTCCAGCTTTAGGCATCTAATGCATCTAATGTTGATCGGCCTTTCCTAAAACCATATTGATTAGGTGCCAATGCTCCCTTACTCTCAAGTACATATGAAGAGTTCAGATGCAAAAGCCTCTAAGTGCCATCTGAAATTTTCTTCTAGAATGATAATTTTTTATCAAACTCGAATATTTAAGTTCAGTAATTTCACTTAAATGCCAATGAAAATTACCTATTAATTGTCATTTAAGTGAAATTACTGAACTTAAATATACGAGCTTGATAAAAATGATCATTCTAGAGGAAAATTTCAGATGGCACTTAGAGGCTTTTGCATCTGAACTCTTCATATATTAGCCTATTTACAATTATTTTTTCCATCAGCTTACAGAAATTTTATGTAAGCGCAATTGGCCTGTAATTCCCTGCTATTGATGCATCTTTCCCTGGTTTAGCTATTGGAATTATTATTGCATGTTTCCATCCATGACTTTGGCATTCTTCCTTCTACCCATATCTTAAGTCCAATACTACTTTAAGAATTCTGTCATTTGGATATTTGAGCATAATATAACAAATTCCATCTTGTCCAGGTGCTGTTCGTTTTATCCTGTGTAATACCCTTTTAAGTTCCCATATTTCGAAGTCAGCATCTAATGCTCCTTTTCCATTAGGTCTTTTAATATGTCTTGATGTTGATTCAAAATTTCCTGTCTTTTCATTCTATAATTCTCATCGAGATTTTCTTTACTATGTGCTTTCTGAAAGGTTTTATACGGTGGCCGAGAGAGCTCAACGCGCTGCAAATGAAGAAAACACAAGCAAACAGAAAAAAACACATGCAAACAGAAAAAAACACATGCAAACAGAAAAAAACACATGCAAATAGAAAAAAACCCACCAGCGAATAAGAAAACATCTTCATCAGTTTTACAACTCACGTGTGTCCCAATACTCACAACACAACCAAATACGGAAACGTGCTGCAATTACAGAAACGCGCTGCAAAAGTTCACAACACAACCAAATACAGAAACGCGCTGCAAAAGTTCACAACACAACCAAATACAGAAACGCGCTGCAAATAGAACAGAACACAACGGAAATGTTTCCGGGGAACCCAATAAGTGACGGACGGACGGCTAGGACGTGCTTACAGCTGTCTACTTTTATTATTTTCTTTTTTTTTTTTTTTTGCAAAACATACAAAGATGACACGTTTATGACATACAACTTTGTATACAATATACAAAATGTATTTGCGATATGTTCAATGTCATAAGAATACTAAAAAGAACAATGAGCTGAAGACTAAAATAAATAAATAAATAAAAAGATAGAGAAAAAGAACGAGGAAAAGACATTAATCTATACATCAGTTACATTGAACACATTTTGTCATGTTATGTTATAATAAGTTTCATAAGAAATGTTAGAATGTAGCTATAGGTCCAAATATGAGACGGCAAGTTTTAAAGTTGAGACACTCACACAAAGATATAACACATATTTTAAAAACTTTGTTGTATAAAATGTATATTTATTTGCAACAGTTATGTTAACAGCATTAATACTATATTTCTGGTAAGAACAGCTATTCAGCTGATGGACACGCGCTGCGTTGTCATGGGAACATCCCAGGTGAAAATAATGAGGAAATTACGTTGTCTTTCGTTGCTCCCTTCATCAACATAATGGCACACAAGTGCCCCGCTCACTCCAAAGTGCCCAATTCAAGGGCTCTGCCGTCTGCCCTTTTAAGAGAGTTACGTTAGGGCATAGGTAAAGCCAGAGCCCGCGTCTCTCTGGTAAAGCTCGCGAGCCGTCCGTCCGTCACTTATTGGGTTCCCCGGAAACATTTCCGTTGTGTTCTGTTCTATTTGCAGCGCGTTTCTGTATTTGGTTGTGTTGTGAACTTTTGCAGCGCGTTTCTGTATTTGGTTGTGTTGTGAACTTTTGCAGCGCGTTTCTGTAATTGCAGCGCGTTTCCGTATTTGGTTGTGTTGTGAGTATTGGGACGCACGTGAGTTGTAAAACTGATGAAGATGTTTTCTTATTCGCTGGTGGGTTTTTTTCTATTTGCATGTGTTTTTTTCTATTTGCATGTGTTTTTTTCTGTTTGCATGTGTTTTTTTCTGTTTGCATGCGTTTTTTTCTGTTTGCATGTGTTTTCTTCATTTGCAGCGCGTTGAGCTCTCTCGGCCACCGTAGTTTTAACTAATAATTCTGCCTTGTCCTTTTCTGTAATAGCTGTCTTTCCTGCTCCCGAGATTACTGGCATATTTCTGGTTTTATATATTCCAATCATCTTCTTTCGCGAGCTCATTCAAACCCTGCGCGCGCGAATAACATCTCGTCTGCACGCAATACAAGCCCTCGCGCGCGCGCATGATCATTCCCCACACTCTCGCGCTTGCTCTTTTCTCGCCTGCTGCTTTTGCTCGCTCGAACAGTTTAAAAGCAACAAATATTTATCCAACCCCATTTAAAAACAGTCTGTGGGTGCCATCTTTTGAACATTCATCATATTGCATTGGTTTTCATTTATTGTCCTCAAAAAGAGGACTAATCTGTTTATTTTTAAGTTACACATTCTACATTGATTAAAAAAGAAAATCAAATGTGTTTTTAATGGTAGTATTATTTTATACAGATATGAATTATATATAATTCAGATGAGAATAAAGTTAGTGTTAATTAAAATTTTAAGGAAAACAAATATATTGATCTGAAATATAGCAAATTAATTTTAAATTCATTCAGGTACAATTACCAAACATATCTCAAGGTCTCTTTGTCTTTTTATTAATTTAATTAATAAACTAATTATATAAAACTATTGTCAATGCACTACACATAAACTGGTTCTATGCCTTTACTTTATTAATAAAACCTATTTAAAAAATACAAGGCTTAAGACATTAATTTTCCTTTGGTGGTACAGCCTGAGACATGCACAATAAAAAGAAATTGCCTTCTACATTTTTGTTTTGCTTTTCCCTCCATTGTACCGAACTCGTACCAAACCGTGATTTCTGAACCGAGGTATAAACCAAACCGTGAATTCTGTGTACTGTTCCACCCCTAATGTAAACGTATTGTCGATGTCAATTTTGCTCGTCATGGTCCGGCGCCATCTAGTGTCTGGTACCCTGGGCAGTTGCCCAGTTTGTCCAGCGCTTCCGTCGGCCCTGCGCGTCACCCAGCATACCCAGTTTAAAAAGTCACCGCTCACCACTGATGTATATGCATGTGCAGACTGTACGCGTACATATGTATACCAAAGGAATTAATGTACAATTTGTAATTTTATTTCGTGTTTATTGTACTTCAGTTTTACAAAAAAAGGATAAGAGAAATCACAGAAGTAAATATTCTGGAAATTATTCTGGAAACTGCTTTGTGTGTGTCTGTTGGCTAGTTGTCTTCAGAGTGATGTAGTTGCGAGGACAGCATATGTATCAAGAATTACTACAACAAATTTGTGAAATACTTATTTACTAATAATTTGTAATCATTTCATGAGTTACAAAAACATTTTTAGATGACTTACAACACATTTGTCACGTTAACATATCAATAATAATATCTAACTTCCTCTATATGTACTGTAAGAGAAACGGCTCAGAATCAGAGGAACATGGTACTTCTGTGAAGGGTCAGTGATGGTGAAGACAACCTGAAAAAACAAAACATACAATAATAAATAACACACTAACAATTGTTATTAGAAAGAGTGTAAAGCAGTGGTTTACAATCCTGGTCTCGGGGACCCACTGATCTGCATATTTTGTTTATCTCCATTATTTAACTCACTTGATTCAGATCATCAGCTTTTTAGGAGAGAGCTCCATGAATGGAACTGAGTGTGTCAGATAAGAGAAACACACAAAATGTGCAAAGAAGTGGTTCCCTTTCATAGGTTCACTCAACCCATGTCAACTGCTGATGCTATGGGAACACCCCCAGGTGTTATGATTGTCTGAAGCCTGTAGAGTCACTGCAATTTATTGGCTGTTGGTGCTTGCACTGCCTCATGACGCATATGTCACGTTCGCCTCAAAATGTCATTCTCATGCCATCTCACTCAGATTTCATTATTTTCAGGAAGTGGTTTATGTGTTGCCCTTAAGGAAGATTTGTCTCGCATTCTCTTGCCATATTTTCGTGCAGTTTTTCCAACTCCTCTAAGTGAATGTGATGAGTTTTTGGAAAGTGTGTGGCTCTGTGTCCTCAGTTTAGTCCTGAAATGGATACACATGACACACGAGGTGCGTACAATGTTTGAGTGTTAAACATGCTCAAGCAGCGCTTAACTAATTGTCTGATTGTCGCCACTGTCATAGTTTAAAACGAAAAGTATTGCACTCTAGACTAGCTTGGGGTGACAACGACGAGTTTGAGCATATGGAGGGAGAGCTGATGGGTTTTTTCCCTCCGCACACTCTCTCCCCGGATCATGTGCATTCAGCAAAAGAGCGCTTTTAGAACCCAAGCATTTATTTAAATTATTGCTGATTTGTGTCCTGAACCGGAAGCTCGTAATACTATCTATTTTTATCTTTTCTCACGCCAACTCTGGAAGTCTTGGCCATTGCTGCCCTCTAAGCCGTGCAGGGTCACCTCCACTTTGGAGCAAGTTTTACATGGCTGCTGGTCAGGCAGGAGCAGCCCCACATACAATAGCAGTATTGCAGGTTTACTAGGTAGATGTCTTTAAAGAACTTGGATGGGGGTTCAGGCTTGAATGCTGAGACAGTTTAGACAGGCTGATGACTTGGCGCTCCATGGCTGCATTAGTGCTGGCAGAATGTCACCTCTGGCTAAACCTGACTGACATCCGGGAGAAAAATAGGACCTTCCTTTTGAATGCTCCTCTGTCTCAGGAAGGCCTTTTTGGAGATGCTGTCACTACAGCAATCGGCTCCTTTTCAGCAACTTATTCCTTGTAGGGTGCGGGAGTTTGAACAGCATATGATCACGATCAAGTTCTCTGTAGCGCCTTTGTGTGGAACAGAAGAATGAGCCATCGGCTTTGGTGCCACCTCGAAAGGATTGGGACCCCAGGACTCACCCGGTGGTTCGGTCACGGCTAATGCCTCTCATTCTCAGGGCCCAGGTAGTAGCTCCTGATTGCTTGGCTCATTGACGGAGGCCAGGTCGCCCATTGATGGACTTCAGCAGAGTTTGGACGAGCCGCGGAAGCTGTGGCCTCCTGGGGCCTGTTCCACTGCTCATTGCGTCTTGGACAAGTCTTGCTCAGACCTCCCCCTGTGAGCAGTACTCCGTGCTCTTTAGCCTTCGGAGCTCGAGAAACCGTTCTAGAGTCTTGTGCGCACGGTTACCCCATCCATTTTCGATGAGGCTCGTATGATTTGCTCATATTGGCCCAAATGCTGGAGTCAGAAGTTGGTCATCTAGAAATGGTCCTCGACCATCCGAGGAGCCTCAGGTTGAGGATAAACCTCCAGAAGAGTGTGCTGTTGCTGAACCTTTGGTGGGTTCAGGTCTCTCTGCAGAGATAACTGATACCAGTTTGAACTCTAAGGCCCCTTCTACGAGGCAGCTGTATTCCTTTAAGTGGCAGCTTTTTGTGTCGTGGTGTACACAGAGCAGTTCACCTCGCTGTTGGTTCAGTGCTGGAGTTTCGGCTTAGGCCTTTCCGTCCTTCGAGGGATTTGTCAGTTGTCCTGCAAGGGTTGAAGGGTCCCCCTTTTGAGCCATTGGAGTCAGCCTTGGATGAGCTTCTGACTCTTAAGACGGCATTGCTGTTGGCCTTCTCCTCTTTGAAGAGGATTGGGGATCTTCAGGCCTTGTCTGTTAGTCCTTCCTGTTTTTTGGATTTCACTCCAGGTTTATTAAAGGTGTTGTTGAGACCTAGGGCGGGGTATGTTCCCAAAGTTGTCTCAACCACATTTCACTCACAGCTGTTGGACTTGCAGTCCTTTTTCTTCCTCCTTTTGAGTCTGGGGAAGATGAGTGGCTGCATGGGCTTTGCCCAGTAAGGGCTTTAACCCTCTGGGGTCGATGTCTCGTTCTGTTGAATCTTTTCACATTGCAGCGAAATCGACTTAAACTACTCCGTCAGCAGTTGTTAGTGATCGATGCCTCTAGGTCTGTTAGTTCCTCCAGTATACAACGAGTATATTCCCATGGTTGTTGGTTGTCAGTATGTAATATTAAGTGTTATTTGATATTAATACAAGATGTTTCATGTACAGTTAGTACAGTTGGTACAGTTAGTACCACTCCCTCAGTGACCAGCGCCCAAAGATGAATCTCACCCTCTCTTCGTGAAGTCTTGTGTTACTCAGAGCCCATCGCTCCCTCCACCTGTGATGTTCACATCATTTTGTAACAAAAACTCTAGTCTACAACATCCAGTAGACCAGTACTCAAAATTCTTGTGAACAAATGTTGACTATGTGTCATGGCCTTATTTCAGTGACTTAAATTTTTTGTTTTTTCAATGCATAAACATTATTTTCTAAATTTTTCTCAAAAAAAAAAAAATTTCTCTGCATGTAATTTACATACATGTTGCTCACATATTATTGTAGCTCGTTTTGTGCTGAATACAATGAGACCTTACTTACTGATATATTTTTAAACAACAACAAAAAAAAAACCACACAAATGCCAGGGCATGTGCCAGGGCAAAACTTCTCCAGGGCCCAAAACTCCCTCAGACTACCTTTTTCCTCTGCTGTCACCAAACAGAGGATGTCTAATTGGGGGAAAGATGCTATCTTTACAGCCTATGAGGTGCATGGTTTACACCTGGAATTAAGGTTACATTCTTAAAGGGACACTTCACCCATTTGCATTAAGCTTTGTATCGTTAGAAACCCAGTCATATTTTTGAATGGTCGTGCATTATTCCCTCATTTTCCCCTGAGACGGGAGAAATACGAATTTCAGTGTTGCAGTTCCTGCTTATAATGATGTAAAAATCGTAATTTTGCGTCATTCTAAGCAGGAAGTCCCATATCTTTGTAGAGGGGTTGAGACTGCAAACACTCGTTCCTCATTTTTCCAGGGGGTGGGACCCACTCACGCTAAAGACCTATTACAGATCAGTGGGTGGAACTTCAATTGCAGAAACTAAAAGCAATATCCGCCATCTTGTTTGGAAGCTAAGCTAACATGCGCTGTGGAGCCAGATGTGAAGTTACGACAATGGCGGAAGGTACTCAATATGAAATGGAAGAAGAGGATTTCGAAAGTCTGATGCTCGAATCAGATGTTCGTGGCTACCTTTGCGAGCCTCAATATAGCGAAGAGCAGCTGAGGCTGATTGAGGAACAGGAGGTGGCTGCTGCGGCTTCTGCAGCCGAGGCAGAAGACCTGCCTGTCGCGGAAGAGGAGCCCGGACTGGCTCGAGCTGGGGTGGACTGGTGGTGCCTGTCCTCTCACTGTGCGCCTACGGACACAGAGATAGAGTCCGTCTGCTGCAAGGAATTTCAACGATGCCAATTTCTCCTGGACGAAATCTCTGAATCAGACGAGAACACGGACGTTTGTGTTGTGAACTGGATTAGTGGGAGTGGCTTGCGGAGCTGTGCAACGTGGTGCATTGTGGGAGTTGTTGTCTTTCATACAAATGCGCCCTAAAGTTACTTTCTGTCTTTCCTCGGTCAAGAAGGCACCAAATTAGAAATTTATGTTCTAACATTTTGACTACATATATGACCCACTTTCAATAAAGATTAATGTTCCCACGGGTGAAATGCTCCTTTAAGAGAGATGGTCCCCAGGACCAGCATTGAAAACCACTGGTGTAAAGTATAGCTAAAAATACAGCCCCCCCCAAAAAATTACTCCAGGTGATTGTTTGAAATAGTACATTTAATTTTTTCATACCTCTACATATGGATAGAAGCACGTCTCCCCCAAGGCATCCCAGTACTTTCCAGTCTCAAAACGCAGTTTATACACACCAGCAATGAAGCTTTCTTTTTTAATCAACCCAGGACACCGTCCATCCTCATTAGTTATCCTATAATTAACACAGTATTCATTTTCATGACTTTGAGAACATTTTATTTTACTTGGTTAGCCAAGACCTCTTCATACTCTGCATGCTATCAGTTTGGTTGATAGAACACTGAAGAGATATCAGTCACTTGAATAATTTAACACTGCAATTTATGCATTTACCCTGTTGTGAGTAAGTTCCACACCGATGAGATGGGGTCTAGGAGATAGAGGATAATGGTCATGTTGGCTCCAGGAACTCCTTGGGCTATATTCAGCACATGAGTTGTGAGGGGGCTTGGCAGGGTAGCGGCCATGTTCATATACTGTGACAGAATGTGATATTTAATTAACGCACTATAAACCTGCTGCTGTTAAACTATAAAGCATTTTTAAAAATGACAGATGATCTGTTAGCCTGTCCCAATTCGCCTAAGTTACACTACGCCATAAAAGTATGTACTCTTTTTGTGAAGAAAAGGTATTTACTTTTGAATGTGTAGCAAAAAAGTAGGCAAGCTTTGGGACATACTGCTTCGTCATCTTTATCGGACGGATCTGTTGCGTGCATCCTGTCACGTAAACTGCCCTGTCAATCATCTTGTCACAGTTAAAATTCTCTATTAAATCTAATTTAATTTCCTACCGTTTCGGAGAGAAATGTAGTAGCACGTTCATCTGCCAGTGGGTCTTTCATGGAGACTGTTCTCATGTGTTTGCAATTTGAATATAATAATGCATTTAAAAGTTGAACGGATGTCGCTCAAATGCCTCTGGGCGCAATTGGATAGACCTAAAACCAATCAGAGCGATCGTCATTGTGTAAAGCCCACCTCAACGTTTCTGATTGGTGCGACGATTTCGACGGATTAGAAATGGGCTTGAATGAGCTCTTTGCCAGACTACTTGCAGAGCAAATCTAAATTTGTCAGAAGTTGTCTGGGTTTTCCCAGGCTAATGATCTGTGGCTTAATGATTGGATTCCTGCTCAAACTTCCAAGATGTTTGTTAATGTACAGTGCATTTTGACATAACATATATAAAAACTGAGTTTGGATATTATCTGTGTTGTTCTCCTTCTGTATCATGACACTATCCCCCTTTTGAATTAATTAATTTGTAAATTGATGTGTATGTGCTCTTTTTGTTGTAATTTCTCTGTTTAAAATAAGTCTGACTATTTATAATACTGTTTATATTACTCTCCTATTTTGTTATATCTCAATAAATAAATTGTTAAAAACTATTCAGTTACAGTTTTTTTTATATATTTAGGCAGATAAACAATTACATTTCTACAAGTGAGGTGCATACATCAATGAGGAACTTTCTTTTTCATAGAGAAATTATAGCAAGTTTGTATTTATACATCTTATACAGGATAGCAAGTGTTTTGTTAGTTTGTTCTAGTCTGTGCTTGAGGAGAGCTTGTTACTGGCTACTTAAATCTTTTCAAAACTTTTTAGTAAGGCTAAATGATCTTCAAATATCATTCACAGTGTGCATACAAACAGATAGAAGGAATTATTTATTCTATAATTATTTATTATTACTATATTCATAACTATACTATATATAATTATTTATAATTATTAAAATTGTCAGTAAAACTGGTTTTAACTGAGTGTGTCAGATATTTGTTATAATGCATCAAATAGATGATACTTTCCTGATGTCATTCACTGATCTACTATTCAGGTATTTTAAATCATATGTCATGCTGGACCATAAACATTGTGTCAGGTTCATAATATTTACCACATATTTGCCACGATGGACAGTTTTTACCCACAGAGTTGACACACAATTATTCCCTGTCAATTCAGAAGCAGAAGCTTCTTGTTTTGCAGAAGATTAATCTTTTGTAATTCATAAATGACGCTACTATAAAATACACACATATTATTCTGGTAAGATCTGGACATTAAAGCACTTCGATTAAAAACTGTAAAAAGCTGTTACATAAGAAATTATTTCGTGAATGATTCTTTCTCATCAGGCAGTGGAATTACTGCTTACTTTGTGTAGAGACACAAAGAAATAGTCTTACCTTATCTGTCGACACAATATGACCCCTGATATGTTGAAGTCTGTTCATCTGAAGTGTGTCTTGTGTTTTGCACACCACTTGTTTAAAATGAATATACACTGCAGTGTGGAGCAATGTATAGAGCAGAGACAGAAGCAGAGGGGGTGTAGTGTGATGAGATCACAAATGAGTCAGCACTCTAAGACTGTCTTGTGACAAGAAAGTTGAACCAATTGATTCCTCAACAGAGCACAAATGCTTGTTTTATTTCAGAGTTTGAGAGATGGACTGTGTGCCTGCAGAAGTGTAAACATATAAGCCATTGACCTCTGGGTAATTTGCCTTGCATTGATAATGTGCAGAATGTGTTTGTTTTTCTTCCCTGTCACTCAATATGGGTCAGGAATGTCTGATTCAAAGAAATTTGTACCGTCAGGTCAAAAAATAATCTAGTTTTGATTAAAATAAATAATGATTTAACAATAACAGATGGTGTTATCTGGGGATAATAGCAACTAATTCTTCTGGAAAATATTGAAAATTGGAAAACTGTAGTGGACTTCGTCTCACACACCACAGAGAAATTCCCCAACTTTGTTAATTATTAAAGACAGGACAGGAATTAAAGGGATAGTTCACCCAAAAATGAAAATTAGCTCATGATTTACTCACCCTGAAGTCATCCTAGGTGTATAAGACATTCTACTTTCAGACGAATACAATCAGAGTTATATTAAAAGATGTCCTGGCTCTTCCAAGCCTTATAATGGGAGTCAATGGGTATGAAGAGTTCAGATGCAAAAGCCTCTAAGTGCCATCTGAAATTTTCTTCTAGAATGATCATTTTTATCAAGCTTGTATATTAAAGTTCAGTAATTTCACTTAAATGACAATTAATAGGTCATTTTCATTGCCATTTAAGTGAAATTACTGAATTTAAATATACAAGCTTGATAAAAATGATCATTCTAGAAGAAAATTTCAGATGGCACTTAGAGGCTTTTGCATCTGAACTCTTCATATTTTTAAGTCCATCAAAGCCTATCAATTCATGATAAAAGTGCTTGAAACGGCTCCGGGGGGTTAATAAAGGCCTTCTGAAGTGAAGCGATGCGTTTGTGTGAGAAAATTATCCATATTTAAAACTTTATCGACTAAATAACTAGCTTCCGGCAGACGGCCTACGCAAGTCAACCCACGCCAAAAGAGTAACACTTGACGATGTATGATGTAGGATGCAGGTGACGCCTCTCGCAGTTCAAACAAACAGGGCTGGGCAACCGCGTTCGTCATTACATTGTGCGTCAAGTTCAAGGGTTACTCTTTTGGCGTAAGTCGACTTGCATACGTACTTTATACATATTTATACATACTGTATTTGAAAAAAAGTATCTTTTGCTCACCAATAGGGCTGGGTATCGTTTTAATTTTGTCGATTCTGATTCCGATTCTGCTTATCGATTCATAGTTTCGATTCCAATAAGAAAAAAAAAAAAAAAAATCAAATAAAAAAATTTAAGTCCAACATTTAGATGTCAAACTTATTTTTCTCTCTTTTTACAAAGTGTTCTGGTGCATCTGAATAACTTTTACGCTTAGGAACTTTTGCATTTAACAAAAAATTGCCTATGGCTTTAACAAAAAATACCACAGCAAAAACAACTAGACTAATATACATTTCAAACATTAAATTACTAAAGACTCAAAAGTTTAAAAACACTATAGTTTTCTATTCATAAATATAATATACATTAATCCTCATTAAAGTTACAAAATATATTCAGTCAAGATCAGTGAATGATTTTCTTTTGTTCTTTGATTAACATTAATGACAGGCAGCAATTTATTAGGCTGCTGTCTCTTTAACACCGAATGCATGCGGATCTAAAAATACTGTTACACATGTGTTTTCTTTCACAACTGTTTTTAGACAAAAAAACGGCTGTGTTCAATGATATACTGTGATGACGATGATGATGATGTATTTTTTGTGCATATTGGTCGGTAAATGTGAAAGAGAAGCACTGATCTATATAGAATGACTATATTCTATATAGATCAGTGAAGAGAAGTCCTTTTCTGCAGTTGAAATGCACAGAGCAGTTCGAGAATGGACACAGGCAGGGAACCCAAACCGGAACCGTTCTCTGTGGTCACTCTTCAGATCGCTTCAGATGTGTGCACGCCACACAAACAGTGCACAAGTTATTTCCTTTCCTGTGCTTAAATCGGGGGTCGGCAACCTGTGGCTCTTAAGCGCCGCCCTAGTGGCTCCCTGGAGCTTTTTCAAAAATATTTTTTGTTTTAATTGGGGCTGGGGGAATTAACGCGTTAATCTTTGCGATTAATTTGAAATGTTTAACGCGTTAAAAAAAATAACGCAATTAACGCAGCACTTTTTTTTTTTTTTTTTGCCTCGTTTTAATGATTTCCTGTTGTGGCCATTTTTTTACAGTCTATGGTTGTGGCTGCTATTGAGAAGGCCGAAAATATGCCGTCCCGCCTCTCCGTGTTCGGCGTTCAGGTTTCATTCTCGCGCAGCTTTCATGAGCGGGTCTTTTCCGCTCCGTGTGTGCGGCGCGCTCTCCGTTCCGTGTGTGTGTGTGTGTGTGTGTGTCGGACTCGGCGCGCTCTGTCGTTAACGGCCCAGCGGCGCGCTCTCCGTTCTGTGTGTGTGTATGTATGTGTGTGTGTGTGTGTGTGTCGGCGGCTCTGTCGTTAACGGCCCAAACGCTTCAATCATGTACAGAGCACTGGAAAAGTAAAGTCCACTCAAATAACGTGAAATTTCTCTGTAGACTTCTGTTTGGTGAGCTGGTATAGTCATGCTTGGCAACAATGACCTGCTCTGATCACATGCTCTGGTAATAATAGCTTTGTAGCCTACTATATTTTATTTTGATAATTAGTAAAAAAAAAAAAAAAATAAAAAAAAATAAATAAAATAATCTGTTAAGTTGATTGATTATTGAAAAAGAATAATATATTGATATATTGATGTTTAATATTATTTTAATATAGGGCTATTTTCTGTTCCTTTTTTTTCCTGTGTTGTTTAATTTAATTAGGTGATTCTAAGTTTAAATACTGATGATTACAAGCTTGAGGGAAGTGCAATTAATTGCAATTACATTAAAATTATAATGGAAGTTAAACTTAAAGCACCATCATACATCGCTCATTATGTATTTGTAGCCTACTTATCATTTTGATACTAGGGGGCTAATAAAGCTAATATAGACACTTACAGCATGTGTTGCCTTCATTATAAGGCTTATATAAGGCTTTTAATTTGTTGTGGCTCCAGACAGATTTTTTTTTTTTTTTGGTCCAATATGGCTCTTTCAACATTTTGGTTTGCCGACCCCTGGCTTAAATGGTGTAAAATCACATTTAAATGTGAACACAGGAATCGTTAAGTGGAATTGAAATGCACATTTCTTATAGAATATCCGGTTCTTGGAAATTTGGAACCGCTTCGCGATACCCAACCCTACTCACCAAGGTTGCATTTATTTGAACAAAAATACAATAAAACCATATTATTATGAAATATTATTTCAATTTATAATAACCATTTTTTGGGGGGAATTTATTTTAAATTATAATTTATTCCTGTGATCGAAAGCTGGATTTCCAGCATCATTACTCCAGTCGTCATATTTATTTTGTGAAAACCATAATATATTAACATTCAAAACTACATAAAAAAGGTAAGGTCGTGTATATGGCATTAAAAAGCATTAAATTAGATTTAATGTTACTTGCAGAAACCCTGAACAAGTAAGAATATTATTATGTAAATTGATTTGTAATTTTCCCCACAGTCAATCAGCAGCTTAGAAGAACACTTGGGGAAACTGGAGGGACATTGCAAGCCATATCTCCTTGCCTCTGGAACTCACAAGTGGGCCATCAGCAATTACTAAATTGTGATTGACAAGATGCTTATTCTATGCCAGGGAACCACGTCGTTGGCAGTCTTTAATTAACTATTTAAAGCGCACTTCGTTTTCAGTGTAAGCTATGATGACGCTCTCAGCAATGTACACATTCCTCCAGACAATATTCTACAGTATAGATGTTGACACCACTAAAGAAAGTCCAAAGGTGAAAAAACTGAGAGCCAAGCACATAAACAGAAACAAAGAGTCAGTGAACAATGTTTAAGTGTTACATTTGCAGAGCATTGCATAATGCACCTAGTGCATTAATTCAGCACCTCAATTTTTTTCATGGCTTATATCCGAGCAGAAAATGTGTTCTAGTTTGTGCTCAAGAAGAATGTTCACTACAGTTTAAAAGTTTTAAAGGTTTTAGAAAGCAATTAAATAGTTGTCCTAATACTGTTGACATGGACACAAGCAGTGATGTTATGCAAATGTCACATCAGTCAGACTTTGGTGTACAGAGCTCACAAGAAGATGCCTCTGAAATCGACCTAGATATGATAAATCAACCTTCAACATCTCATTTGTTATATATCTGGTCAAAAAAACAGGCAAAAGATATGTGTGCATTGATTATAGCAAAGTTACAGAGCAGTGGTGTTGCCAACAGTCTTGTGTTATCTGTTGTTAAAAGTATGGAGGAGTATATTGATGAAGTTCATGCAAGTCTTAAAGAACAAGTGCTAAGTGCAGTGCATCCTTCAATACAGTTGAAGAGGTTTTCAGCAATAATTTCAATCCATTTAGTGACTTAAACACAACCTGTAAAATGACCAAGTATTTTAGTGAAAAATGGGGTGTTGTCGAACCGGTGTAAATTCATTTAGGAGTGAGGTGTATGTATATGAATTATATGTGTCAGGATAATAAACAGAGGATTCAAGTGCAAGTAAAATATGTATTTATTAGAGAACGGGTCAGATGCAGGAAGAGTGATGAAGGGAAGTAGTCTGGTATGATGGCACTTGGCAGCACAGGGACGCTGAGGACAAACCCGGTCTCTCCGGTGATGATGAAGATGAAGGTGAAGACGATGATGACGATAGCAGTCCGGGGAATACGGAGATGGATCGGAAACTGGATATCAGGAAGTAGACTGAGTGAATGACAGGAATGCAGGAAACGAAACACACACGGACACGGGAACTGGAGACTGGCAGGAACACACAGGAACATCCACAATGCTCTGACAAAGACAAGGTGACAACAGAGAGACTAAATAGAGATCGCTAATCATCTGCAGCTGGCGTGCTGATCAGACGCGGCTGGTGTGCTGATCAGCGGCAGTGATCAGCGACCCCGCCCAAACACACACACAAGACGAAAAAAGGAGACAGCGAATTCATAAACCGTGACAGTACCCCTCCCCCTAGGAGCGCCTCCTGGCGCTCCCAGAGGAACATACCAGTTGATTGTAATCATCGATAAGGGAGTGATCCAGAATGTCCCAAGCAGGAACCCAACTTCTCTCCTCCAGACTAGAGCCCTGCGTGGGACTGTTTTCTTCATCCCGCTCCCGCCCGCGCCCGCCGAATTTCTGACCATTACCGCCCGCTCCCGTAACATATGTGTTACACTCCCGCCCGCTCCCGCAATATGTATGTCCACTCCCGCCCGCACCCGCAAAACTCTGAGAATTTATTCCCGCACAATAATAGAGATGCATTGATTTTGTGTCTTCTCCCGTCCCGCAGGAAAAAAAAACACGTATTTGTATTGCTATTAAAGAGATTCATGGGGTTGTTTGTTTCGTTTACCTGGCCGGCATGTATTCTGGACACATACACACAGGACAATGGAGGAAATCGAGTGTATGCTGTTTTTGGATGGTTTTGTTTTTGCTGTTTTTTATACTCTGTCTGGCGCGTGAAATGATGCAGTGAGTAGAGATGATTCTCTCCGATCAGCAGTCTGCCGTGTTTTCACGTCACATTTTAGTATCGCCTCAGCTCGCTCAGAACCTCGCCGGAGGTGGTACGAAAAAAATACAGGTACAACTTTTACACTGTGGAAAACCAAACAAACGCGAGGCGAGCCGAGCCGGTACTGTGTAGTGGAAAAGCGCCATTATTGACATCT
Source organism: Squalius cephalus (assembly GCF_949319135.1). Classification (NCBI taxonomy): domain Eukaryota; kingdom Metazoa; phylum Chordata; class Actinopteri; order Cypriniformes; family Leuciscidae; genus Squalius; species Squalius cephalus. The sequence goes on along the minus strand of NC_137127.1, from coordinate 33,547,373 downwards.
CCATCATGTCGCTAGGCTACCTCCCGATCCCGCAGTGTATTTTTTTAGCCACCCATTCCCGCCCGCAGCAAAGTTCAAACCGCCCGCTCCCGCGAGATTTGCGTTGCGACGGGACTCAATCCCAATGCAGCCCTCTACTCCAGACCGTAACCTTCCCAGTCCACCAGGTACTGAAATCCGCGTCACCTCCGTCTTGAGTCCAGAATACGATTGACCGAATACGTGGGTTCCCCGTCTATGAGTTGCGGCGGTGGGGGAACCGGGGCCGGCGGATTAAGGTGAGAATGAAATACAGGTTTCAATTTAGAGACATGAAAAACGAAATGAATTCGCGGAGGGGGCCGCGACTTCGAATTCCAGACTCGGAAAAATTGGTGGCTGGTACCCTAGACTACACTCAAATGGAGAGAGGCCCGTGGATGACACTGGTAGCGAGTTATGTGCGTACTCAACCATAGAAAGTTGTTGGCTCCAGGATGAAGGATTCTTGGACACCAAACGTCACAACACTCTCTCCAAATCTTGGTTGGCTCGCTCAGTCTGACCATTGCTCTGGGGATGATAACCCGAAGACAGACTGACTGTAGCTCCTAGTAATCTACAAAACTCCTGCCAAAATTTGGACACAAATTGACACAAAACTCCCCCTGTCGGAGACCACGTCCATCGGGAGGCCATGTAAACGAAAGACATGATCTACGACAGTTACCGCTGTCTCCTTGGCAGAGGGTAATTTGGGCAAGGGAATGAAATGTGCTGCCTTCGAGAACCGGTCCACTACGGTTAAAACAACCGTCATGCCATTAGAGGGCGGTGACAAAATCTAGTGCTATGTGGGACCAGGGTCTCGAAGGGACAGACAGCGGTTGGAGTAACCCATCAGGAGGTCGGTTAGACGTCTTACCAATGGCACAAACTGAGCAAGCCAAAACAAAACTGTGAATATCGCGAGCCATTAATGGCCACCAGAATCGTTGCTTTACTAGACAGCTGGTGCGTCTTACTCCTGGATGACAGGCCACGTTGGAGCAATGACCCCATCGTAAAACTTCAGACCGTGACTCCTCCGGTACAAACAATGGACTCGGTGGGCAACCGGGGTGGGGGCGTTACCCCTTCTAAGGCCGTCTTGACCTTCGATTCGACCTCCCATGTGAGTGTGGAGATAACTACTTTCTCGGGTAAAATGTACTCGGGAGTAACCGGGCGTTCGGAAGGATCAGAGATATGAGATAAAGAATCGGGTTTGATGTTCTTAGACCCCGGGTGGTACGAGAGAGAAAAGTCAAATTGTCCAAAAAAAAGCCCATCGAGCCTGCCTGGAGTTGAGTCTTTTAGCAGATCTAATATATTCAAGGTTCTAACCAATGGCCTTCTAACCAATGGCCCCACTCCTCCAACGCCAACTTGACAGCCATCACATCTCTGTTACCATTGTCATAGTTATGTTCGGCAGGTGATAAATGGTAAGAAAAAAATGCGCAAGGATGCATCTTGTCGTCTGCGGAAGAGCGGTGGGAGAGAACTGCACCTACCCCCACCTCTGACGCGTCGACCTCCATCACGAACTGACGTGAGGTATCAGGGGCGACTAAGATGGGAGCCGAAACGAAGCGACTTTTGAGGTTGGCGAATACAGCCTTGGCTGTATTGGACCACCTGAACGTCGTTCTGGGGGAGGTCAAGGCGATCAGAGGTGCGGCTAGTTGCGAATGAAACGACGATAGAAGTTGGCGAATCCCAGAAACCTCTGTAGGGCCTTACGGGAATCTGGACTTGGCCAATCTATCACAGCCTTAACCTTGTCAGGATCCATACGCACTCCCTCAGAAGAGACAATGTAACCTAGGAAAGGAACAGACTGTGCATGAAAAGTGCATTTCTCCGCCTTGACAAAAAGCCCATTCTCTAGCAACCTCTGAAGCACTCGTGTGACGTGTTGAACGTGTTCCTGGATAGACGAAGAAAAAAATCACAATGTCATCCAGGTAGACATATATGAACTGATCTACCATGTCTCTCAACACATCATTGACGAGTACCTGGAAAACCGCTGGGGAGTTGGATAGCCCGAACGGCATAACCAAGTATTCAAAATGGCCCCTGGGGGTGTTGAACGCGGTTTTCCATCCATCCCCCTTCCTGATGTGAACCAAATGATAGGCATTACGTAAATCCAATTTTGCAAAGACGGAGGATCCCTGCAAACACTCGAAGGCTGAAGACATCAGCGGCAAAGTATTCTTTACCGTGATGTTGTTCAACCCTTGGTAATCAATACATGGTCGCAGAGAGCCATCCTTCTTCCCCACAAAAAAGAACCCCACCCCCGCTGGAGAAGAGTTCCCTTTCCGGAACAGAAAGTGAGTAAAGTTTGCCCTTAGGCGGAGACTTCTATAGCACAGTCATAGGGATGATGCAAAGGGAGAGAGGCAGCACGGGACTTACTGAACACTTCCTTCAGGTCGAGGTACTCTGCGGGCACGCTTGATAAATTCACCGCCTCCTTCTGAAAAACAGAACTAGACACTGACGAACAGGCAGACATAAGACAAGACTCAATAACATTGAGTGCTCCAAGATGAAACGGATTTGTGTCCCCAGTCAACCCTCGGGCTATGCTGTACCAGCCAGGGGTGACCGAGGACGATGGGAGCCAGAGGTGAGTCCAGGAGGAGAAATGATATCTGTTCAGTGTGGTTGCCAGATGAAACGAGTGTCAGAGGGTTAGTGGTAAGTGTTATGGCGGGAAGTTCTTGACCGTTAAGTGCACTGACAGAAATGGTGTCCTTGAGAGAAGTGATGGGTATCTTGAGTGTCCGAGCCAACGATGTGTCCATAAAACTAACTCCTGTTTACTGTCGAGCTCGGTCTTTTACTGGACAGGCGGTCAGGTAGTGTCCGGCTCCGCCACAGTAGAGGCAAAGACCCCTGGATCTCCGTCGGCATAGGAGAACCAACAGCATAGATGTTGGTTCTCCCACACCGCCGTTCCCCACAGAGCCGCCCATCCTGAGAGTAGCGTGAGCACAAAAGCCACCTTAGATTCCTCTGTGCTGAAAGTCTGTGGCTGAAGGGAAAAGAACATTGAACATTTCGTCAAAAATGCCCTACAATAGTTCGGGTCACCATAATACAACTCCGGGGTAGGAAGACGTGGTTCAGGTTGGCGGCTGGATGCTGGTGGAGTGGTGGGAACAGGCGGTGGACTGGGCACAGTGGGACAAGCTAGGTGTTGAAGCTGTTGGGTGAGCTCGGACACCTGTGTTACCAAGGCTTGCACTGCTAGTCCCGTGACGGCCAGGTTTTCCTCTTGTTGATCCATTCTGGAAATGCTTCGTGACAGGAACTCGTTCAGGTCTGGAGTACTTGCTGAATCCATCTTGGTCAGAGCGTTCTGTCAGGATAATAAACAGAGGATTCAAGTGCAAGTAAAATATGTATTTATTGGGGAACGGGTCAGATGCAGGAAGAGTGATGAAGGGAAGTAGTCTGGTATGATGGCACTTGGCAACACAGGGATGCTGAGGACAAACCCGGTCTCTCCGGTGATGATGAAAATGAAGGTGATGAAGACGATGATGACGATAGCAGTCCGGGGAATACGGAGATGGATCGGAAACCGGATATCAGGAAGTAGACTGAGTAAATGACAGGAATGCAGGAAACGAAACACACACGGATTCGGACACGGACACGAGAACTGGAGACTGGCAGGAACACACAGGAACTGGAGACAGGCAGGAACACACGGGAACATCCACAACGCTCTGTCAAAGACAAGGTGACAAAAGAGAGACTAAATAGAGATCGCTAATCATCTGCAGCTGGTGCGCTGATCAGACGCGGCTGATGTGCTGATCAGCGGCAGTGATCAGCGACTGCGCCCACACAAACAAGACGAAAAAATGAGACAGCGAATTCATAAACCATGACAATATGAGTATATGAACAGGTGCCAGTAAATGACACTTTCATATATGTACCCCTGTTAAAAACTTTGGAGTTCATTTTCAAGAATGAAGAAGTATGTTGTCGAATGAATCTGCTGCTCTTTGAAACATCTCCCAAGACTTCTGTGATGGAAAATACTACAAGCAACATCTGTATTAAAAAAAATAAAAATAATAATCATTGCAAATTCAAGTTTTTTATGATGACTCTGAAACTGCAAACCCAAAACAAGGCATTCATAATGTTTATGTTTTACACTCCACGTTTGTAATTTACCACCACGTTTAAATTAATCTCTGATTAATATCCATCTCATCTGTTTGTTTCATTCCCAAGGTGCTAAGAAATATGGCATTGACAAAATTCTTACTCAATTTGTAGAAGATGTTAGAGTATTAGAGCAAAATGGAATGAAAGCATAATTTACTGAACAACCTCTCTATGGAACCATTGCTCAAGTAACAGGTTACAATTTAGGTCTTAAAGGGATAGTTCACCCAAAAATGAAAATTAGCCCATTACGTTGTGCGTCAAGTTTAAGTGTTACTCTTTTGGCGTAAGTCAAATGCGTACGGCCGTCAGCCGGCAGCTAGTTATTTTATTTGAAAAAGTTTTAAATATGGATATTTTTCTTACACGAATGCATCACTTCACTTCAGAAGGCCTTTATGAACCCCCTGAGATGCGAGGAACACTTAAATCATGAATAGATGCGCTTTGATGAACTTCCAAAGACATCCAGCCATTCACTGCCATTATCAAGCTTGGACATTTTTTTATATAACTCCGATTGTATTTGTCTGAAAGAAGAATGTCATATACTCCTAGGATTACTTCAGGGTGAGTAAATTATGGGCTAATTTTAATTTTTAGGTGAACTATCCCTTTAACTCAATTCTTGGTTATGTGGAATCTTTCTCTGGAAACTACTACCGCAGATTGTTTCTTGTTGACAAAGCATTGGCTCAAACAGTGTATAGTGAAAATGATCCGCATGTAGTATTGCTCACCAGATTAACCACCCAGCAAACATTTCAGTGTGGGCCCACTGTGGGTAAGTGTGGGTTTTCTGTGGGACAGTGTGGGCAAGGGCAAACCCTCTGGGGCCCCATGTGGGCTTTCTGTGGGCAAGCCAGGGGCGTGTCTAGAGGGGGGGGCACGGGGTGGCACCGGCCCCCCTTGGAATATGATTGGCCCCCCCTGGTGCCCCCCCCCAACGTCATTGGGCTAGATTTACTGTCAACATGACAATGCCCAACGCCATTGGATCAGAGCGCTGTCAATCACTGCTTGATTTGCGATTCGCAAAGCAGAATCTCTGGTCCGTGTTTTTCAAACAGGAGAGAGACACCTCGACATGTCACTGTTTATGGTATACACACTCAATTACAGTATATATATATATAGACAGATATATATATATACACTGTATATATATATATATATATATATATATATATATATACACATTGTTAATTTCGTTAATACACATTGTAAAAATGTTCGTCATTATTTTCGTCAACGACATTTTTTCACAGACGAACACGAGACGACAACTATATAAAAAACAGTTTTAAATGACGACAACTATGACGAAAATGTATTGACATTTTCGTCAACGAATAAAAAATAGACGAAAATGTTAGGGAGGGACGATTGGGGAAGAGATCCAGTCAGAACTGATTTGCGTTTGTGGTAGATGCGCACATTTGAATTGTAACGTGCTGATCTACCCAGCGGCACACGAGTTGGAATGCGCTTGATGCTGCATGTCTCAGAAATCGTTAAAAAATGTAAACGTCTGGGAGAAAGAGAAGGGCAGACATAGATAAGAGTGACGACGCGAAAGAGAGCTTTATTCGGTATGTTTTTCTGTGCGAACACACACACGCGACCCGAAGAGTGCAGCCCTGCACATAGACAGCAATAGATGGGTTTCCGTTTCTCGAATTACCCATTATCCCCTGCGGCGCGCCGCCATGTTGTGTGTCAAAGCTGTCATGCTCATGTTTACTGCCTTTTCATTTACCCAAGTATTTTTGACTCTTTTTTGTTGAGATAACGATGACAAATTCATCCAAACCTGGCGACAAGGTGAAGGTTATTTACAGGGACACATTAGACGATGTTTGCAAGGCAAGATATGATGAGAAATTGAGTTATATCGATGGAAGGAATCCTTACTCAATGTTGAAAGAGGACTGGTCATGTAATCCTACGGCGTACCCCGATATTCAGGAAATGGACATTGCCAAGTATCTCATCCACACCGTTAGTGCGTACACTTTTTAATTTTTGTCCCGCCAAAGTCTTATTTGATCGGTGAGTAATGTAGATGAACTGCTGCGCTTGTGACAGGGCGCATGTTTAACTGAAAGAACGAGCAGAAAGAGAGAGAGAGAGAGACGGTCGCGCGCGCACTCCCTCTCTCTTTGGAGCCAGGCGAAAGTGTAAACAAGACTTCCCCGTCTCCAAACTAAGCACTGTCTTGCTCTCTGGAGCCCTGCATTGACGGTTCACATCGCTGTAGCCAGGCGGCTGATATCTGTACAGCCCTTATTATACGGTACATTTAGACTCAGTGTCAAGACAACACCATCTGGGTAAAAAAACAACAACAACACAATGCTCCGAACTAATTTAGTGTAGGAGAGAGATGGAGAGCAGAGGCACGGAGCGATGTGTTCCAGGTGTAACGTTAGCCTCTGCCTCTGGCTCGACCAGCTGATGTGGCCACAGAGAAGTTAAGTGATGAAGGTGGACAATCGTCAGAGTGCGCTTCTGCCCAGCCAACACCTCTCAAGGGCTGTGTCGATAGTAGCCGCCTGGGTACAGCGATTTGACAGCCGATGAGAGCTAGCGCATTTAGCTAGCCCATCTTGGAAATGATTAGATAAAGTGTCACATCTCCAGAGCACAAAACCTCTAAATGTTCACAAGAGCAGCACTGAATATTAACTCCAGCCAAACGGAGAATAATCGTATGCTTTTCATGATCAGAATAATGCATGATTATCATGCTCCATAACACAAATGCTTGACCCACTTGACACACAAGATGGCGCCGTAAGGAGTTGCGGGAGAAATGTGACGTCATCGTAAATCTATCTATACAGCACGCTGCGTACAAGGACTGAATTGAGCTCTCTTTCGCGTCTGAATGGACAAATACACACAACATGTTGTCTAAATGTCCGTTTTTGAGAGTATTCACGTAAACACAGTCGGTTATGTCTTTACAGAACGTACAGTTGTGAGAATATCGGATGTGCATTAGCAGTGCAATTCTACAGATTCTTCATCTTCATCTACAATTCTAGAAACTACATGGAAGCCTCCGTGGCCCTACCCGTCCCATGTATATAAAGATAATAAATTCTTCTTTACGAGGATTAGTCTGATCGTTGGCATAGGTATTTGTACATCATTGAGGGCATATTTATTAATAAAAATATTGATTTTAGATAATAAAATACCTAAAAAGCTACACACAGTCCCTTTAAGTACAGATACTCAAAAAGTGTACTTAAGTACAGTACTCAAGTAAATGTACTTCGTTACTGTCCACCTCTGTATATTTCTGAGAACCGAAGTTTATTTTTTGGTAACGGAACTGGAGACTACATTTGTAGAACATTTTCATGCTTTTCATGTTGTTGAAAATGTACATAATGTTTCAATTGTTGCATCTCATGACTTGAGATACTTTAAGCCATTCGATATTCAAATGTCTTATGGTACAGACTCATTGTTTTATATTGTGCCAGACATCTGCATCATATAGACTGCAATGGTATGGTATGAGCTTTGTTTTATAAAGTTTAATGTTGTAAAATGACGTTGTATGAGTATTTTGAGTGCCATGTCATGTTATGTGAAGCCCTGGATGATACTTGAAGCTCTTTGATGTTCGAATGTTTTATGCTTACGTTTTATATTGTCCCAGACAACTGCATCATATAGACTGCAACCAGCAGGTATGAGCTTTGTTTTATGAAGTTTAATGTTGAACAAGGTCATTGTGCAGAGTATTTTGAGTGCCCAGGACCTGGCTAAATTTAATGTGAAGCCCTGTTTAAGGAAAAATAATAAAATGTATTCATTGCAGCACTTTATGGTCTGATTTTTGGGATGGTAGCACTAATAGATGGTAACTGTTGTACTGTAAATCCTAGTGGTCTATGTAAATACTCAACATTAATTTAGTTTAAATTTTGCTTGAAGGTTGGTGAAGTGTTGACCAGGTCAACAAGTTAACTTTGATCATCCATTGTGGTGTACATGTATTCATTAACATTTTTTCTCTTAGACCTGGGCATTTTTCATCAGTCTTCTCGCCAGACCTCTGCAAAGCTGGTGTGTCATTCATTGACCAACTTCATCAGACTTCTAGGCAGATCTATGCAAAGTTGGTGTGACATGTTGGCTGTTTTTTCCTCTCTTCTTAAGGCTTATTCACACACTAGTTCCTCTCATTGGACTTTACAATGTACACTTTTCTCTGTGACATTGTATTTTTTCTCTTAAAACTATTAACATGCTTCTTAAAAATATAGTACAGTATAGTTTCAAAATTCTCATTATTTATTTACTCTGATGCCATACAAGGTTTATATGACTTTCTTCATCAAAACAGAAATGCAGATTTTTAATATGGAAGTTCAAGCTCTGTAGGATGCATACCATGCAAGTAAATGAGGTCTAGCATTAAGATTTATGTAAGAAACAGTTAAATAAGAAAAACAATCTTAACTTTAAATTAGAGCTTAAGATCTGGGCTCTGATACTGTTTGAAACGACTCTGTTCACGTGATGCTCATTCTCGCTTTCTACTTCTCACGTGAACAAGCCAACATATTTGTGTCACACAGCTACGTTATACATTGGCAGGAAGATCATTTTTAGTGAAAGTTTTATGGATTTGTTTCTTACACAAACCGTCTCGGTTACATATGTAAACCTCGTTCCCTGAAGGAGATGTGGTCAACGTGTCGACTGATTGGGATCACGCTAGGAGCCTGTCATCTTCGAGTATTGTAAAAATGAGAAAATGGACATTGGCGTGAGTGAATCGCATCACATGCCCCGCCCCGCAGTGCGGGTATGAATACGGAAGTGGATGCACGCACCAGTTGTTTTTTGCTGAGGAGCTGAGCAAGCCCATGTCAGCGGTGGTACAGCAATAGTGGCTGGGGGACTACGTCTCCGTTACGTCCTTCAGGGAACGAGGGTTACATACGTAACCGAGACGTTCCCTTTCAGTCGGGCACGTTTGACATAGTAGGGATCCCAATCGATCAACACGTTGACTAAGACGGCACTAGTGCTGCCACCTTGCAGTGCCTAGAAAAAAGCCTCCTATATCCTTCCGCAGCTTTTTGGGGCGGAAAAAGGACAGGGCTTTAGACCAGGAAGTCACTGCTGTTCCAAAAAACCCATTCAGTAGACTTGGATAACACTGGGAAAGCGTGCCCTAGCGAAGGAAGGAGGGGCGCTACGGAACCCACTATAAGCCCGAGAGGGGGGGGGGGAAGTGGAGAATACACATATGGACTGGGCGAATTGTCGGGCAGTACAACATGTGTAATGTCACTGAGGTGACTCCAGCCATAACAGGGGGAGACCGAACAGTCAGAGATGGCAGGGCAAACTCTGCCGAGGGAAAGACACGGGCTCGAACTTAGGGAGCCTTACCGTGGAAACACACAAATGTATCCCCGTGGGGATACAACATATGGACCCAGCCCAGCACAAGTTCCACTAAGCTGGTAGTAGGAGTGGTAGGCCTACTAAGCTGGTAGTAACAAGTGGTAGGCCTAGCATCAGACGCTCCGCCACGTCCAATGCCGAAGGGGTTGTGGAGGAACTCACAGGGTTCTAATAAGAAGAACTCAACTGGAGCAAGAATTGCGCACGTATGAAGTCCATAGGAGGGGGATAGCGCAGCAAGCCGACACATTGAGCGTGCTTACTGTGTTAACTGGCTTCTATGTGAAGAGAGCACATGGGAAACAATTAGATCGACACGTAGGCTATAAAATCTAGCGAACGTGTATAACGTGAGAGTCAGGATAACGTGAGAGTAAGCCAGCCCGAATTCCAGGCACGATTCGTTGACCGAAAATGCATGCAGGTCCCCTATTTCTTTTTTCTCTCCATCTAGTGAAAAATCTGTTTGACATGTCTATACATTATATACTACATATACTAGAGATGTTAATAGACATCCAACATCAGATTTGTATTCTAACATTTTTATATTGTAAAACTATAGCTGTAACCATTTCTGCAAGTACTTTACTGTAAAATACTATCTATATATATATATCTTGAAGGGGATCATTGATTTCAGTAAAAGCTTGGATGTACTAACATTATGTATATTTACTATTTATTACTGGTACTGGATTTTTTTTGTCTTAACTAGCATAACAAGGATGGTTTAATAATACGTATTGTAATATGTTGTACATTTTGTAAAATTGTTCAAATGCTTTAAATGAAATATATATATATATATATATATATATATATATATATATATATATATATAAAACAGTATTTGGATGACTGCAGTGGAATATGTTTGTATTTTTAAACAGTAAATATTGCATTTAGAACATTTCACATGTAATGTTCCAATATATATATATATATATATATATATATATATATATATATATATATATATATATATATATATATATATATATATATATATATATATATATATATATATATTCCTCCAGAAGCAAACACAACATGTGAACATTTTTCTTATTTTGTTTAAATATCGTATTTTTTTCATTTAGTACCGCCCTTCGGAAGCTACAGAAGATACTTACATATCTCTCAGAAGACAAATGTGGCAAGCAGGACGAGGAAGAGGGCCGTGAGAGAACGGTGCGAGGCCGGTGGAGTGATTATTGATGAGCGACACCTGTGCGCCGCACCGGTCTCGTATCTCTGACGGAGGAGCTTTGGAAGCATAAAAGGAGGAGCGACGACATTGAAGGACGAGAGGACCAGGCCTGGACTTTTACGTTATGTTTCGTTTATGTGTGTGCGGCAGTCGTCCGTGAGGGGCTGCCACCTTTAATATATAAATAAACACAAAACAAAAGTAAAGTCTTTAAATGTATGCCGGTTCCCGCCTAGCTCCTTCTTCCCACAACAACTAACCTCGTTACAACAAATTAAGTACAATTTACCTTGATCTTCAAATAAAAAAATGTACAACCCTTAATGCAGCTTATTTGCTTCTGGAGCATCAGTGAATGTTTGAACCTTTTATAATACTTGCGTACGAGTCCCTCAGTGTGAAAAGATGGATCTCAAAATCATACAGTCACTGCTGTAAAAGGTTCAAATATGCAAAAGATAAAAGAAGTATATATATATATATATAGTACAGTTTAGATTCAAGATGAATGGCGTGCTCAATTCCTTTTGAGTTTGATTTGGGTGCTCTTCGGTCCAAGGTAGAACATCTAAGAGTGAAATGAAAAATGACATGTCCTAACTGGACAACTTTAAAATGCCAATTTGGCATTTTAAAGTTGTCCAGTTAGGACATGTCATTTTTGTAATAAAGACATTTTAATTAAGGAGTGCCTCGGCTATCAGAGAATTCTGTCTCTACACTGCCTCTTATATATATAGTACACTTTTTTTTTTAAATCAAATACCTTTGTTGTTTATTCTTCCATGTATTTTGAAACTTATATTTGCAACTGTGCCTGATGCCATTATTGGTGCATAAATAACATAGCAGCATTAAATGGAATAAAGAACAAAAGGTTCTGTGGCAGATATTTAATATTTTGATTGAGGATCTAGGAGATCACACATACATAGAAAAACAAGTACATATAAGGTTTCATATATAAAATACAGTCCAAACTTTAAGTTATTAAAATCCCTTGAATCAATAAGAATAATAAAGCCATTTAGATAAAGGATTTAAATGAACTTTCAGTAGTACATTAAATGTGTGAATGATCATAAAATCATAAACTGTATATTTATTACTGGATATGTGTCTGTGCCAGGGTGTAGTTGGAATTGATTTAATGATCTGAATCTGAAATGGTCAGCAGATCCCTCAGTTGTTTCCTTTCTGTTTAAAGGTGAAGTATGTAAGATTTTTTATGTTAAAACATTCTCCTAATCCAGTTTATGGTTCATTGACTACTATTAGTATGCCATATTCATGGGTTTATCTCCCCCAAAAATGTAAACATTGAGCCTCAAAACACTAAATCAAAACATTGAGAGCAGTCTGCTCAGATCCATCTTTCCATCTCAACCGATTGTGAGAGTGGAGTGTCTACAGTAGCAGGCGGAGCAAGAGGGTGTTAAGCCAGTGTGGGACCATGACTTGCGCTTGACATGGAAAATGAAGTGCAAGCAAAAATGTGCTGCATTTAGACATTCAAAGATTAAAAAGGTCATGAACACGTCAAAGCGAACGGAGTGCTGAGATATAAAGCGCAACAATGGACGCTTCAGTACCATACAGGATTATCATGCACCCGTTCAAAAACACAAATGCACCAGTTTATGTTTACTTTCATGTGTCCAATGCAGACCGCCACAAACAGTCGTGGTGCATCATGTCAAAAAATGCGCCTATTGCAGCTATGTTGGATGGGTTTATTATAAGTGTGGATATATAATATGCGTTCGCTCTAAACAGTCTACTCAATTGCTTACTTGACACATAGCAACACAGCTAAAAGTATTCCTAATTTGTACTTTTATTGAAAATAGCTAACTTTTACCTGTTGAGACATGCCTTCATGAGCACCCATAAGAGATGTATTTGTGATTTTTGAGTTGGGGGAGGCACGACACACGAAAGGTGCATTTCCATTAGGTGCCACTATAGTGTCGCAGAAACTACATACTTCACCTTTAAAATCTGTGAAACAAAAATGGCATGGAGGATGATGTTCATTGATTAATGCTGTAGTTGAGCTGTCTCTCTTCAGTATGGCTCTGCTTTTAAACTCCTGTACAGGCAGCAGGTGAAACACATGCCGAAAATCTGAAAGAACGTATGAGAGGAAAAGCATGATATTAATACAATTCCATATAATATCATACTGTACATACAGTTGTGGCAAAAAATAAATAAAATCATATGGACAGAACTCCTCATTATATACCATGTGTCAAATTGATGATTTATGTCCCTTTATTTATGACCCCTGTCACTCCCTGTAGATTGACGGGTCATTAGGATCCTGTCACCCCTGATTGACATGGCAGGATGTGATCATGCATTTATGGAACTGTCCCAATACTCATACTTGCAATCTTTGCACTAGACCACTTGTCTACTTACATGTCGTATTTCCTGTATTTTGCCAGTGTTCAAGCGGGTGTGAAGACTGCAAGTGTGCGTAGGGCTTTTGATTACCCGATGGGACACACTACATACATTTGTAAAGATTTAAGTACTGAATTATTTCTACTGGGCTTTATTTACACTTTTTGATTTTCAATGCTTTGCATTTTAAAATAAATCTCTAAATGTCTGTTTACAAGTTCCTATGTAACAAAAGATAGTTTATTAATTGCGGTGCTTCTAATAATTGATGAAAAGCAGTTGCAAACATTTTGCAAAATACACATACTCATCTCTGCACCAATGGTTTCACTAAAGCAAACTGTCCAATATTATCTTTAAATGAAGCTCTAACTTTATTTTATTCTTAAAATTCTTTAAAACAGTCTGATGCCAACACTGTTTCTTCAGGAATGCATGCGAGTACCTTCCTCACATGGAAAAAAATAAGTCTTTGATGTACTGTAAGAGCAAACTGAGCATTCTGATTACAAGAACAACTATAGACAACTATTATTGTTTAGTACATTTTAAACATCTATATTTGAGAAGATATTTGCTAATTTTACAGTATACACTAGTCTAAACATATTTTAACATTCATCATATTACAGTGGAAACATTACTTTTCATATTTTATGTCATATTATATATATCATAACATGTTAGGACTGTCAACGACAATGCCTTAACGCATGTGTTCAATTCAACATCCTTAACGTGTTAAAATTATTTCTATTCTAACCCTTTAACACAGTTTCGCTTTCTTTTTGCGATCAGACCATTTTAGGCCGTTAAACTCCAGGAAAGTTTTCAGTTCAATGATCCAGTAAGCAAATGCATTTAAACAATCAGTCCAAAACAGCACTAACGTAAAGAAAGACAGGTTTATTACATCAAAGATGGCAGTTTTCAGTGAATTATTCATTCCAGTGTCTGTTTAGCTTTAAAACACAAGCTCTGACATATTCAGATATTGTGCGCAAAAGCCCTCACGCATCGTGCTGTGTGAAATACAGACTAAACGGAACGTCAAAACATCCCACCGCTGTATGGCCAGATGATATGCAAACTACTTTTCTCTGCTGGATAAAGCAAACCAGATTCTTTCAAGTATAATTTTGACAGATACGGATTGTAATCAAGGTAAAGATTGCAGTGGCGTACAGTGATCGCACATTGTATTTTTGCTCAGATACATTTTAGTACATTTATGTTGTTTTCACACACATTCAGGAAAATGTTTATCTGTCATGTGTAAGTTGCTGTATTTAGTAATGCTGAATGGATTTGTGAACTGTACTAGGCATATGCAGTCAGGTCAAGACAGTTTGAATGGTTTAGCTTTTTTTTGGCATCACCATGTGGTCCATACTGTGCACTGTAAATTATGAAAAGATTTGTTCTGTAATATTTTTTCGTGTGTGCTTTGGTGTGCATACATTTATGTATTATATGGATTCTTTACATCATTTGGTTATTAGGTGTCATTTTGGAGTCTCCAAGTGTCCTTTTTTGGAAAGACACCAACATTTCCCTTAGAAAAAAGCTTAATTGTGAGAATCATCATTCAATCTGATAGTTTTACGTTGCTGGATATAGCAAATGATGACAAAATGAATTTGTTAAACAAGATAAATTATGTATGCTTAATTTCACGCTAAGTATGTGATTAATCGCAAAAAAATTTGAAGCTATTGACAGCCCTATATCATATATTATAGAGCATAAAATTTACATCCTTGTTTTTTTAGACATTTAAATTGTAATGAAAAGTTAATATTTCATTTCAATAAAAGCATATTTCTGTCTATATATTTCAGATTTCAACCTGTTTTATTTGATTTCACACATTTGAGTCTGGCAATATAGTTTAAGGAAAGCCCAACTAATAAAAAGAGCACATATTTATGTAAAAATAATACATTAACTAATTTAAGAAAGAACAAGTTACTTAATCTTCAGAAATGATATCCTCCGCTGGATCAAGCAGTGTCAGATCGCATTCTTCTTCTGAGGTAAATTTCCTCAAAGCTTATTGTTCTGTATGTTTGCATGGCTCACACTGATAATTACTGTATGAATAGCCCACACTACTCGTGGGTATAAGCAGTTTCCACTGTTATCAGGAATAAACTGATTGCGCACTGTAAAATGTGTGTAAAATGTGCCTTTGCTGACTCCAGAGGGTTCATAAATTTTCCTTTGTTACATAGTAACTTCTGAACGGACATTTCAAAGTTTCATTTAAAGTGCACGTATTGAAATACGTCATGCAAGTAGAAAAGTGGTCAAGTGCAAGTGTGATTATTGGGCACAGAAATTCACATCTGACAAATACATGTTTGACACATCCTGCCATGTCAATCAGGGGTGACAGGACTTTAAAAGTGGTCATTAAAATAAGTTTGTATTACGCATTCGATTTTAGTATTTAAACAAGTACATGATACAATTTTAAGGGTGGCTAAAATGCAAGTGTTCAGCTACAGTACATGTGTCCTCTACACTTTGCAGTGCTTCAGCTGACCTGCACACAGGCTATGCCCACTCCCACTGCACCAATGATCTGCAAGTGATTCAGAATGAAGTTCCCCAACTTTGAGATGCAGCCACCCTGAAAAAAAAAATTAGAGTCAAAAACAAAAAGTACTATTTTTGTACACTATGACTCCGCAGTGACGCTGCTGACGTGTCACCAGATAACACGTCAGCAGCGTCTTATGTCAGCAGCGTCACTGCGGAGTCGTGAACGCGAATTGACAACAGACCCGGAAGAGAATACAATGCTGAATAAAATCGTAGTTTTTGTTATTTTTGGACCAAAATGCTTCAAAAAATTCTAACTAACCCACTGATGTCACATGGACTACTTTGATGATGTCTTTATTACCTTTCTGGACATGGACAGTATACCGTACATACATTTTCAATGGAGGGACAGAAAGCTCTCGGACTAAATCTAAAATATCTTAAACTGTGTTCCGAAGATGAACGGAGGTCTTACGAGCTTGAAACGACATGAGGGTGAGTCATTAATGACGTAATTTTCATTTTTGGGTGAACTAACCCTTTCTCTCGTTGCCCTGTTTTGTTATAGAATCCTTGTTCTCCTGTTCTTGCTTAACCATTTCCATTAGGGCTTGATTTTCATGCTTTGTCTGTTTGTTCACATTTCTTGCTTCACTTTCCCAATTCATATCTAGCCATAATACAATAGCTTTATCGAATCAACCGCAGTGGAGTTCCAGACTCCTAGAATTGCAAGTGCCCCTGTGTTCCAAATGCAAACTTTCTTACAGAAAATCCCCAAGCCAGCTCTCAGATTCTTTGAGTGTGTTTTATATGTGTAGTCAACTCACTGGGAAAGCATAAAGACCCTGCCGACTAAGCAAATTTTGTGGTAGATAAAAAATTTAGTGAATGTTTCTTCTTCAAGGGCCTCATTTATAAAATGTTGCATAGAAACCATCCTACACTTGATCTTACAATCATTTCTCAAATGTGTGTACGTATGATTCAGAGAACGAACTCTTACATAAGTGAAATTTATAAATTGCAAATAATCTTGAATTTGTGCACAGCTGAATGGTTTCCGACCTCCGCTTTGTAAAAGAGTCGACATTCAAATAATTGAATTGAGAATGGCAAGCGGCAAGAATTGCTTACATTTCCAAATACCTGCAGCATTCCGACTCTCTGCCACAATGAAAAGTGCGTAAGTCTGCTCAGACCCTGACGTGGCGCAAAGCACTTTTCCACATCAAAGACATTTTTATAAATATGAACATTGGCATGGATTTTAGCAAACACGCACTCTAAGATCAAATCTGGTTTTAGAGATGAGGCCCCCAGTTCCTTTCCTTATGACCGTGGAGAGATAACTGTCTAACACGGTGGCCTAGATCCTCAGTTCCACAAGCATTCAAGCATTATTTATACTCCTATTGATTTGGATGGTTATTTTTTGTCAGCATAATATATTTGTAATATTTATAAACTCAACTTGGTCCATTTTGCTAAACAGATGATTAATTCATACAAAATCTTGCAAACACATTCGTCTAACCCTCATTCTAGCTACATTCTATAATCTCACTGGTTTCTCAGCTCTTCCTCAGCTCCTCAAATCATCTACGTTAGTCTAATAAAACTATTTAGGAAATATTTTATATTTTTACCAGATTGATATATGAGTGGTCGCTACACATACTGTATGAACACAGAAAGTCTCTGAGTGGAATCTTTATTGGGAAAGTTAATTCTGCAATTGTATAAATAAACGTGTGAAATGGTATATATTATCCAAAAGAACCATAAGAAAACATTTCAGCTCTTGTTCAGTGCAAGAATGTCCTTTGCAGTGCACTAACCTCAACTTTATAGATGTTTGAGGGGTGGTCTCTTAGACCACAGTGCTGTATGACTGGGCTCTTACAGCAACTGTCAGGGACCATCCGTTTCTCAGCATCACCAGTGCGGATCCAAACACTCTCCGCCCAATCAGAGGAGTTGTTACTGCCACAGCACTTGAACTGACAAGAGGGAGAAGCAATCATTAGCCCAAAACTACTCAAGTAAATAACAAATCCATTTTAGCAAACAGATAGTTGTCTCACCTCCTGCTGTAGTTTGTCCACAGCCTTTGTCACATGCTCCTGCTCAGGCTGATGGTATTTCTGAACCATAGTCTCTCTCAGGTTCTCCTTTAGTTCCTCATTCAGCTACAACATTCACAAAGTGTAACATTGAAAGACACAAATGCATAGCAAACAATGAATGAAAGAAAGAACAAGTAACTGACCTGCTGGTAATAAATGTAGGCCAAAACTCCAGCAAGGATTTCCAACAGGAACACACACAGCAATAGGACAAAATACTGACAATAGAAGAAGAGAGACAAGGGGTATTCGAGATTTGGTTTCAAGTACAATTCTTGTGAGATGGCAATTTATATAATGATATCCAGAACAAATGATAAATGCCTTTAAACTCTTTCTCCGGCATTGACAGCATTTTCTAGCAATCCATGTTTTCACTGTTATACGGTAGGGGAAGCTATTACACATCTTCTGAAATAGTACAGAATCTCCAGATCTAAAATAAGCATAGAAGAACAAGCGATACAAGCATTGTCGCATATGTACGCTAACACGATCATTAAACACTAAACAGCATATAAATCAAAACTGCTTAACATTACGTTACTGAATGAAATGTCAAGGAATGTGCAAGCTTTGGGAGTGTTGATGGACTCAATCAACTCCATCTATGTTTTGATCATTGTTCTGAATCGGAAATAGTCTTTGACAAAAATGCAATTTTCTTCTTCTTCTTTGACCCACCCTCCAACACTGTAGCTGGTTTGTGTTGTGTACATGTCGAGAAGATGCTGTTTTCTAAGCTGCAAAAGAAAATTATCTTCATAACACTTCCAAAGGATGAGAATGTGAAGAGTCAGTGGTTGAAATTACCACACCGTTTGTCAACTGCTTCTGAAATCTTGGCGAGATCGACGCAGAATTTTTTAAAAAAATTATTCATTAAAGATCGGACAGTATCCACTTTATTTGGACCAACTTGCTCCTCTGAATCACATCCTGTAAGTATGATTAACTACTGTATTGATGAATACACTTTCTAATCTACCTGGTGTTAAAAATATGTAGTTTTGTGTTTTATATGTGTTGTCTATACATATATTTTCGATTCCAAGCCCTATTAAAGACTCATCTCTTCAAACTGGCATACTCATAATAACACACTATCACATTTCAATAATTCAAGTGGGGGACAAAATGTTTATAGTGGTTGCAGGACTGGATTCACTGGGATTTCTTTTATGATCTCTATTAACTTTTTGAAACATCAAAGCGATATCAACCTGTAGCCCAAGACTGGTTGCCCACTTTAAAGATAAGCAGGGTTGAGCTTGTCCAGTGCCTGGATGGGAGACGTCCTAGGTCAGGAGTGAATCTCTGCTAAAATATCAACTAAAATATACATATTGCTAAAAAATTTAATTTAAATTAGAATTTAAATTAGAATTTAAAACCTACAAGTAAGTGTATGTTTATGATAGCAGTAACTTTAAGGTAACTATTGTAATGGAGTAATCAAATGTAGGATAATTAGTCTGTGCCTTACTTTCTTAAAGAGATACAAGATCGATTGCTCCTGTCTGCCTCGTTCGCTGCTGCTGTTGCGTTGGTTTGCGTCTGTAAGCTTCATATATCTTTCTGTTTTTAATCATTATTTAATATCATTCCTTGTTGTTTATACTGCTAAATATAGCTTACTCAACATCACACATTAACCCGACATCGCTAGCTTCAATCTAAATTATTATTGCAAGCACAACACAAATTCGCTAGCCTGTTAGCGTGCCATCCGTGTGCTCTTTATTTATTTTTAGGCACTTAAAATAACTTTAAAACAGAGCATCGCGCCTTTTACATGTTCATCAAACAACTTAGGTGTGTAGGATCAGTCAACAAACATGGTGAGTCATGTCATCTTCTCTTATTGTCACTTGCACTTCATGTAACATGTATAGCATAGCCTTCTCTGCCAGCACAGGATTTACATGTGATAAATGCAGGGAGATAGTCAGGCTGGCGGAGAAGATTTCAGAACTAGAGACACGCAAGGGGTTAGACACTGCTTAGTGAACTCTGTACATTGTTCGGTTCCAGCTGAAGTAGAGCCCGTGCAGCAGGGCAACTGGGTGACGGTGAGGCGATGTAGTCGCGGGACAAAACACCGCTCTTCCGTTCCGATTACCATAACAAATAGATTCTCCCCACTCAGCGAAACACCCACTGTGAATCCTGTTGAATGTGCCCTAGTTATTGGCAATTCTATTACACGGAACGTGAAAATAGAGACACCAGCCACCATAGTCAAATGTTTGCCGGGAGCCAGAGCGCCTGACTTCAAAGCAAATTTAAAAGTATTGGCTAATGCTAATCGTAAATTCTCTAAGATTATTTTTCAAGTCGGCACTAATGATGTTCGACTCCGCCAAATGGAGATCACCAAAATTAACGTTAAAGAGTTGTGTGACCTCGCAAATCTCAGGCACTGTAATTTGCTCTGGCCCCCTTCCTGTTCGCAGGAGTGATGAGATACTTAGTAGATTGTCCTCCCTCAATGGCTGGCTGTCTAAGTGGTGTCTGGAAAATAATATAGAATTCATAGACAATTGGAAAAGTTTTTGTGGCAGACCTGACCAGTTGAAAAGAGATGGTATTTATCCCTCCTGGGATGGTGCTGCTCTTCTCTCTAGTAATATGGCACATAGTCTTAGAGCTCAATTGGGGCTCCAGGAAGCAGACAGACTGGCTAAACCGACCGTCTGCTAGCTGTCTCACGTCACCAGGGTCAAATAAATCCCATCACATAGAAACTCTTTCACCTAGATATCATCATATAGAGACTGTGTCTGTTCCCTGAATTAGGACATACAAAAAACTTCCAAACCCATCTAAGGGTAAAAATTTAATTGATGTTCAACAAATAAAAAACAGATAAAATACAAATGAGCAAATGATAAAGCTTGGGTTGCTGAATATTCGATCCCTTACTTCAAAAGCACTTATTGTTAATTATATGATTACAGACTATAACCTAGATGCGCTGTGTTTGACAGAAACCTGGCTAAAACCAAATGATTACATGACTTTAAATGAGTCCACCCCCCAAGATTACGGTTATACACATGAACCTCATCTGAAAGGCAAAGGGGAAGGTGTTGCTGTGATTTATAGTAATATTTTCAAAATTACTAAGAAGTCTTGTTTCAAATATAATTCTTTTGAAGTGTTGGTGTTTAATGTAACAATATATAGTGTAAATGATAAACCACGTTTGAGATTTGTACTGGCTACTGTATACAGGCCATCATACAGACTTTATCAAAGAATTTGCTGACTCTATCAGAGTTAGTACTGGCTGCAGATAAAGTTCTAATTGTTGGTGATTTTAATATACATGTTGAAAACGAAAAAGATGCATTGGGATTGGCATTTAAAGACATTCTTAACTCTATTGGAGTTAGGCAACACGTGGCAGGACCTACTCATTGTCGTAATCATACTCTAGATCTAATATCACACAGAATCAATGTTGATGCCATTGAAATTCTGCAGAAGAGCGATGACATCTCAGATCATTATCTAGTCTCGTGTAAACTTAATTTAGCCAAGGCTGCAAAGCCGACTCCGTGTTACAAATATGTTAGACCTATCACTTCTGCCACTAAAGATTGCTTTATTAATAATCTTCCTGATTAGTTTCATCATCTCAGCATCCCAGATAGCTTAGAAGAGCTCGATATTGCGACAGAAACTTTTAACTCTCTCTTTTCCAGCACCTTAGACACAGTTGCTCCGTTGCGCTTAAAGAAGATTAAAGAAAATAGTCCAACACCATGGTACAACGAGCACACTCAGGCCCTTAAGAGAGCAGCCAGAAAAAATGGAGCGCAACTGGGAGAAAACAAAACTAGAGGTATTTCGCATTTCATGGAAAGAGAGCTCGATTGCATACAGAGAGGCCTTAAAAGCGGTTAGATCTGCTTATTTTTCAACCCTATTAGAAGAAAATAAACAAAACCCTAGGTATTTATTTGAAACAGTGGCTAAACTAACGAAAAATAAAGCTTCAAGCCCAGAAGTTTCCAAGCAGCACAACACTAATGACTCTGTGAACTTCTTCACTTAAAAGACTGATAATATCAGGGAGAAAATTATAACTATGCAACCGTCTACTACAGTATCGCATCAGAGAGTGCATTATAGTATCCCTAAGGAAAAATTCAATTAATTCATTACTATAGGAGAGGAAGAATTTTCTAAAATTGTTAATTCATCTAAATCGACAACATGTATGTTAGACCCTATACCGACTAAGCTACTGAAAAAGATGCTTCCAGAGGTCATAGATCCTCTTTTTAATATCATTAATTCATCTTTGTCATTAGGATACGTACCAAAAACTTTTAAGCTGGCTATGATTAAACCGCTTATTAAAATTAAAATATAAATGATACGCAGCTCTATATTACTTCATACCCTGACGAAACTTACCAATTCACAAAATTAACGGAATGCATAGCTGATATAAAAAACTGGATGACTAGCAACTTCCTACTACTTAATTCTGAAAAAAACAGAGATTCTAATTATTGGACAAAAAAACTTCCTCACGTAATAATCTAGAACACTGTCTAACACTTGATGGCTGCTCTGTCAAGTCTTCATCGTCGATTAGGAACCTGGGTGTGCTCTTTGATACCAATCTTTCATTTGAAAGTCACTTGTCTAGCATCTGTAAAACCGCATTTTTTCATTTTAAAATATATCTAAATTACCTCAAATGCGTTCATGACATCAAGGCTAGATTATTGTAATGCTATTATGGGTGGTTGCACTGCACGCTTAATAAACAAACTACAGCTGGTCCAAAATGCAGCAGCTAGAGTTCTTATCAGAACCAGGAAGTATGACCATATTAGCCTGGTTCTGCATTGGCTCCCCATTAAACATCGTATAAAATATTGCTGATCACTTACAAAGCACTAAATGGTTTAGCTCCCCAGTACTTGAGCGAGCTCTTAATGCATTATAGTCCTTCACGTCTATTGCGATCTCAAAATTCCGGCCAGTTGACAATACCTAGAATATCAAAATCGACTGCTGGTGGTTGATCCTTTTCCTATTTAGCACCAAAACTTTGGCACAATCTTCCTAACATTGCCTGGGAAGCAGACACACTCTGTCAGTTCAAATCTAGACTAAAAACACATCTCTTTGGCCTAGTATACACATAACACATTATAGACTTCTATAATTCACAAGTTCACACTTACATCAAATGGGGGGGTTCAGGTGTGTTCGCTTAGGGTTGGAGCTAAACTTGCAGAACAACGGCCCTCCAGGACCGGGTTTGCCCATGCATGCTCTAAACTGATCTGATGTGCAGTCATGCATTACTATTTATGTCAAGGAACATGCAGTATAAGAAAATGGAAACACAACCCTCAACAGTTCTCTAGAGCAAGTAAACATTTATACATATTTCTCACCACTCTCAGAAGGCGTCGTTGCTCCTTGAAGGTGGCACAGCAGCCTAAAACCCCAGTTACCATGACGATCACCCCGGCCATGATGAGTATATAGGCAGAGACAGCATAAATCTTTGAGGACAGCAGACTGATGTAATCGCTCTTCTCAACTATCGTCCAGATGCCCACAGCCATCACTGCACCTCCTGCCAGCTGGAAAAACATTTAAAGGAACATTCAAGATTCACTGTTGCTTGGAGATGCGCAACAGTTCTGGTGTGGCTTTGTTTGAAACTATTTTTACGAAATAGAGAAAAAACAGAGTATTGTGGCTAAAATGTTAAGTCACTTTATATCAACTTGTTTATTGGACTTTTGTACAAGATCACTATCACACATTTGCAATTTACTCATGTGATATTGCCTAACTACATAAGCTTGCTGCGATAATCGGTGTTAGTCGTAACACCGGTTATATCACTTGACCACTGCGTCATTTTTTATAGAATTAAAAATCATTTAGTTCAGTTAAAGAACAGATGCTACAGTTAAAAACTGAACACGTCTGCTCAATTTTGTGAGCTGAAAAAGAGTTGCAGCACAGACCAGCAGGAGGAGTCAGATTTCACTTCGCCTCACTCTTGACTGACAAGACGATGGCAGAAGATTTGGCTTCAAAGCAAAATGTAAAAGTGCCTATTTAAATGAGTTTGTCATTGTACAGTTTTGTTGTTGTGTTTTTCATTAAGAATAATAATTAACCCACCATTCAAGCAATTGGCGCCTCCAAATTGCTGCTAATTAGAAAGCGAAAGTAAAATGAGCACGGCCGCATGGGCATTTTGACGGTGCATGTTTTTTTATTAATTTTTTGTGGCATTTTTGCCCCAAGCCCCTGTTGATTATGATAATGTAGCATTCTCAGTTAATTTGGCTGCAAAGAAACATCAGCAGCATGAGACGGTCTGGTAATTGCGCATGGCCTGCGTCACACCTATTTCACCAAACAATCTTTGAAGTGTAGTCTGTCGCACACGTTTTTTGCACTTACAAAGTCTTTGACTGAAGGCATGAGAACCAGCCGATCACAGTACAAAACGTAACTGTTGCTCAGTGTAGATGCATTTTCGGAGTTGTACTTTTTATTCCGATTGTATTATACATCTATTCATGAGAATCAATCAGGTCACTCATGCGAGTGCATGGTCAAGACACTGAATCGGTGTCTGCCTACCTGCTCTTGCATTAGGGATTTATCTAATCTGTCATGCATTATCAACTACGCCAAATCGGCTATTCTCCCGTAGTAGGCGGTTACAGTGGAACGTCAAGAGGCAGCAGCTAAACGGCCGTTTCACACTGCAAGCGTGAGCAACGCATATTATTTTCGCTGTGTATGTTAAAGGGTAACTAAACCCTAAAACAACGTTTTTTAGTTAATGATTTGTAAGACTGGGGCTTTATTAGTGCTGTTCATTGATTCGAGTTAATTTTTTGACATTTGGGTATAAAGTGTTTTAATTCTACAATATATGGTGTAAAAACATCTGAGTGCTGCCCTCTTCAGGTTGAACGGTGGCTACTGCAGTTGAATTTTCCTATTGGATGTTGTGGTACTTTGTGACATAAGCAGGTACCAGCTCACCACGCCCTTGGCAGCCCCTGGTATAAAAACATCTTGTTTAGTCAAAACCACTGTAGGGAGTCAGGAGTTGGAATTGCGAGTATTGAAAACGATCAGGATAGCGTTTTATTAGCATCTAGTTAGCTTTGTATTTATAGATTTATTTAGCTTCACCAAACAGCTCGCGCTGAAAAGCGACGCAGTGCCAAACGCTGCTCCTCCTGCTTGGACTCCATCACTGCAGCGGCGTCTTGATGTGAGTGAGCATATATTTTTAGTCACAATTTATGTTCCTTCCTATTAGGCTAAAGTTAATCCTCTGCGGTCAACAAACGCGGCGGTGTGTTTTGCTGGATTTTTTCACATAGCAGCAAAATAGACTTAAAATACTTTGTCATTTATGGTCATAAAGACTTAAGAAATATGAAAAAATAAACTGTTAAATGTCTATTTTTTTATGTGTCCACTTACAATCGAAACAAAACATTGTGCTTTTGTAAAATAAAGAAAATAAACAGGGTGTGCTTTCTGCCACTGCGTCTCCGTGAACTTTTTTTCTGGAGCACGTCTCTAAACTTAAACAAAACTCAGCGAATAGTCACACAGGCATAAGCAATATCTTTATAAACATTTAAGTCTCTGCTATTAAATTATCTATAAACGAAAACAAATATTCTCTGTTTATGTGATCTGTATGAAAAGATAGAGATGTCAGTCGTTCTCATATGGCAACTCATCTGCGCCTACAGAGAGCGGGCGCTGTTGAAACGAGTCTCAGGTGCACGCCCCCCCGCTCAGTCCCGCCCTCTGTTCGTCCCCTCTATCTCCGCTGGGCTCTGCCCACTTTTCCAGCATTTTTCAAATATTGCCAGTGGGTGGAGTCAGGCTCTGACCAGGGGTTGAGTTACCCTTTAACCAATGAGTGCATTCACACCGGGAGCAGGAGCGTCGTGTGAGCAGCAGTGAAGCGTGGTCCAGTGAAGCACCGAGTCTTTTTTTTTTTTGCTGCGCTGCTCACGCTCAATTAAAGTGAAAGCACTCTTTTGATGGACAAAACAAATATGATTTCCCACAAAAAGTGCTCAAAATGCACAGAATAAGCATGTCTAGTGTGTTTTAACAAGACCTTGGATATGTCAGAAAAGTACGGTCGGTGACCGGGAGGGGACATGTTCGGTTCACTTAGTTTTGTCATGGCCACAACAAATAAATTCGTGGGAACGTGATATTAAGTAGTGGGAACGTCATAATATCTCGTGGGCACGAGATCGTATGTTGAGCGAATGACATCCGTTTCTCGTGGCCACGACATAATATGTTAAGGGAACGACATCCGTTTCTCGTGGCTACCAGTTTTATTACATGTGGGAACCAAATCTTCACACGCGATACGGGCTCCTCCTTTTACCCTGGTCATAATTTACTTGTTAATTTAAGTTTTTCGGAACTTTATTCGTGACCCGAGTATTTCATTCAAGCCAGCAAATTTCCGACGAAAAAGCCCATTCAACTTAAGAATGCGCTTCAGGTGTCTTTCACTTAGCCTACCCATGTCTAAATGCCAGAGACTGCACTATATCTTTATATGACATTCCTAATTCAAAGTAAAATGTTATTTCATCAGTCATCTCCATCTCCGACTGCTGTGGTTATTGACCGGTGTGGTACCCATAACTCGTGGCTACGAGAAATAGATGTCGTTCTCTCAAAATATGAAGTCGTGGCCACAAGAAAAATATATCTTTCCCTCAACATATGATCTCGAGGCCACAACTTTACATCGCGTGGCCACGACATAATGATGTCGTTACCTCAACAAAATGATGAGGTATTCCCACGAATTAATATCTCGTGGCAACATAATATTATCACGTTCCCACGAGTTTATATGTTGTGGCCACGACAAAACTAAGTGAACCGAATACGTCTCCTCCCGGTCACTGTAGAAAAGAAAATGAAGAATTAAAAATATTTATAGAAGATTTACCCATTTAAACTTGTTTTTAATTTTTCAATTTGGCTGAAAATGTGGTTTATTATAAAAAACTAAAGTAAACTAGCCAGAAAATATGATATATAAACTTTCTTTTAGTTTATTATGTAATTCACAGACAGGTAGCATATAGGCTCTAGCACTACCTAAATCAAACAGATGTGCGTTTTTTTTTTTTTTTTCATCTGCAGAGTTGTTACACCTCCCCATGTTAACAAACTTTCAAGACAGCCTATTAAGTCTTTTAGTATAAAGTATTTATGTATTTGGTGCTGTGATGAACATCATAGCGAATACAAAAACCTGAATGGCTGTTTGAAACATTTAAACACTGTTCAGAAACAGAAAGAAGCTCTTGTTTACACAGGTTTACAACTGCATTTCTGATGTTCCACATGCAGCATTTACTGCCAGAGAGTGAAAGTGCATTTTCATTCATCACGACTCCTTCACTCAATCCGCCATGTTTCTCATGCGTGGTTCCATCCGGATGATGGAAAAGTATTTTAAAAATGCGTAGTAAAGCTCTAAATAATTTGTAATAAGTAATTACCATGATAACAATACTGTGCATGTTCATTATTGTGATATCTTATTACCATGTTAAACAATACGTTGAGTTTATTTCCTTAATATGCAAGGGATAAGGATGGTCTCTGAGTCAATTATTCCGCTTATACTACGGTTATCACACCTCAAAACATTGTTCAGGTGATGTATTTTAAGACATTTGTCAGGTTTTTGTCCTTAAAACTCTCTTGTGTGTAGGACTAATTCTACGCATCTAAACCCAAGCCTCTGTTGCTAATTCCAAAATGTAATTTTAGAGCTAGTAACGGAGGCTTGAGCCATTGATTGCAGACTAATGCAGTTATTAATTAAGTGTAGCGTCAGTTCTGGCAGGTCATGTTAGTCAAGCTCGCATCACCTGACATTCAGCTGATCCACATCTACCTATAGGAATACGACGCCTATCACTATAAGCTCCTTCAGTATTATCAGCAGCTATCACTTTTCTCAGGAGCTAATTAAATGGCGAAATTCAGCAGGCAAACCACATCATCTCACAAGGAAGCGTGCAATCGGGAATTTAGCGAGAGGAATTCGCTCCCCACAAGGATTTCACCTCAGATTCATTCAAGTTTGTGAACTTGAACACGAGATTCATTGCACTGATCACAAGTTTAAAATCCTGATTTGGAAGTGAGCTCCAAAGTGCTTGCATCGCAGCATTATTGACACAGGACTCGATGTGATTCACTCTCCATTCATTTCAGTAAGTCTTCACGAAGCTAAGCTAAGTTCCTTTTAATGCCCATTGCTAAAATCTATCAGGGTATTGGCAACATGCCTGTTGCTAATGCTATCCGTGTTGCTTGGGCTTATCTAGTCGTTTTCATTAAAATGCTCTTGCTAGGCTTATGCCATCATATTGACTATGTGCTTTACTTATCTGTTGTCATTGGCAACTGCTCGCATTGCACATGCTGTGCTTTTAGCACTACGCAGCACAGATTCAAGCTTCTTACGGTGATAGTTAGGAAATAACTATTCATGGTGCAAACGGAATCATTTCTGCTGTGGCATAGCTCTAAAAAGATAGTAAACAGTCACTATTCAGTTGAGTCAGTTCAGCGTTGATTCTGTCGGGTATCGGACACGCTTGGTCTATCTAGTTCTTGGAAACACAGCGTTCTTAAAGCTATAGTGTATTGGAAATATGCTTGCTCTAAAGCAGTGGTTCTCAACCTTTTTTGGGCCAGCACCCCCCATCCATTATCCAGGTCCCTCAGGTCCAAAAGTTACAGACTTTGTTGTGCAATTCTTGTTTTATGTTAAATGTTTGATTATTCATGTTAAATGTAAAAATGTTAAATAAAAAATAAAAAAAAATAAAAAAATAGTAGGCCTATATTAAAAATAAATAGACAAATGAGACTTTCACATGTCACATTTTCACATGTTTAAAACGTAGTTTAATAAAGCCAAATTTATTTTTTTATCCATTTGAAAACCTTGTTAAATATGCTATTATAAACTCGTAGGGGAAAGGGACTTAGGTTTTATCACGCATTTAGGAGATTGTAAGAAGCTGCTTGCATTAACCTTACTTTCGAAAAAAATAAATACAATAATGATTTTTCATGAAAAATTATGTTAGAATTGTACGCCTAAAATATCTTGGTATCAGCTTGTTTTCATCAATGGTATAATTAATACAATTACAATTAATTTGGTTAATTATGTCATGATTAATTTGTTCATAATCATTTAAAAAAAAAAAATCTTCTAACAAGAATAAACACATTAACACATAATTATTGTTGTATTATCTTAAAACTATTCAAGCAGCATTTCACGCTCAGATGTGACGGTGGAATTAATGCATTACCAAAATGTGATTACAGAATATATTTAAATTATCCATCAAATTGTCATTTTCAAATTGTCATACAGTCTTGCGAGTTAACAATAATGCCTGACCAGTAAATTACTTGGTGAACAAAGAAAACATTTTGCATTGGCATTAGTTAATGCCTAAAAATGTAAAAGCTTTACCTTATAAATAGAATTTAGTTTAATTAATTTAAAAATTCGTCGCCGGAGTGAATGGGAACATGATTTATTGAAAATCTTTGAAAATATGTGAAAATTATTTGAAAATTAATTGGTTCTTAAGTCAATACTTTTTTAACTTCAACTTTCCATTCCTCCGCTGCGTGATTCCAGTCAGTGCTTGATTCTAGCCACCACCGGATTGTTGTCAGCGCGAAACACATTTCTGAGCACCTGAATGCTGATTCTTGTCAGCGCTGGATTCTAGTCAGTGCTTGAGTGCTGGTCTATGACTGGAAAAATAATAGAGTCGTTGCAAAAGAAACGATACATAGCTTACATGTCGCATTAAACTGGCAGATTTTAGAATGTTGCAGGCAATTATTTTGCAATTAATTACATGTTTAATCTTGTCTTGTCTGGATCTTTGGTGTAAACTCGTGAACGCCCCCCATGAACACCTGAACGCCCCCCTTTCAAAAATCTTGCTTCAAAACGCCCCCCGTTGTTCTCTGAACACCCCTGTTGAGAACCACTACTCTAAAGGCTATCTGTTGTTATTGAAACATGCCAGGGCTGTACAGTGTGACATATATGAAAAAAATGGTCTGTGTGATGAATAAATTTACCACTGTAGCATGTGGCGATACAATTTTGCATGTTCATAACACAGCCGCTTAATAGTGTGAAGTGATTGTTGTGCTTGTTTGCATGTGAGATTGATGGCGCACTGCTATTATACTTGGTAGTTGATAAAACTTGTTTTTGTTTTTTTTGTTCTTGTTTTCCCACAATTCCTAAGTAATTAAAAGCCCATAATTTCTATGCAGCTGCTAGTTGACGAGAAAATGAAGCGCTATTTTCAAGTGATACACGAAAACCCCAAATGAGCCCGCAAGGAAGAATCGACAGAAGCAATTTTACCAAATCAAAGTAAGGGAGAAACAAAAAGGAAAATTTATAGATATAACCCCAAGTGGACAAGGGATTTTCCGTGGTTAACTTTCGATAATGACCAACAGCTCTTGTTTTGTAGCTCGTGCAAGGAGGCTCCAGAAAAGATAAAAATAGACAACCCCTTTGTTATGGGTTGGTAATCCAAATCAGGTAGTAGCTAAATGGATGACCTCTTCTAAAAGGGTCAGGAGACCAAATACAAAAGAGAAGCCAGCAGACATGCTAGATCTGTGACACACACACTATGCACTAAACTAAAGAAACGATGCAACTGTTGACAGTATTAGTCTCATAGAGGAGAGTCATGGGATAGGTTAGTGCTAGTTTGCAAACAAGAGTTTTTATTTAGTGATGTCTGCCCACAGATCTGTTCTACTTTGATATGTAATGTTAAGGTGTAAGAGGTGTTATGTGTTCTGTGCACTTTATGGAACATCAATGCCTCTTTAAGTGATGCACTCCATTACTTCTGTTTGTTTTCAGGGATGATAACATACATTTTATATTTGTGCTACAACTGTTTGGCCTGTGCTACAAAACTTTCAACCTCTGTAGCACCAGTGCTATGTGCAAAAAAAAAAAGTTAAAGAACAGCCCGGCATGATTGTCATTAAAGGGCACCTATTATGCAAAATTCACTTTTACATGGTGTTTGAACATAAATGTGTGTTGGCAGTGTGTGAGCAAAACCACCCTAGAATGATAAAAATCCACCCAGTGTTTTTTTTACAATCTCAATAAATCATAAGCACTGTCTCAGAATGAGCTGTTCTCAGATTCGGCGCAATGTGACGTAGAATTGAGCAGGCCCCTCCCACGACTGTTGAGTGACACTTCAGTTTGAGCCTAGACCCGCCCTGAGTGAGCTGGACACAGAGTCCGCCATTGTTCGACGCTTGAGCAGCTGTAGACAAGAATGTCTCCTAAGCGATTGAGGTGTGTTGTTGATGGATGTAAGAATGAACATAGCAGTCTTCATTTACTCCCGTTGTTACTCAAGGATGGATCTGTACTGTTTGTGATCAAGCTTAGTGCTACACTCTCCGGAGCAACAGGCCTAACGTGACTGGACACAGAAGAAATGAAAGTGTGAGCGCGCTCTTTATGACAGCTCTTCGAGTCATTTTACGGATAAAAGGTTTACCAGTTTATTTAGCACCCACTGAAAAGGTGTGTATATTTGTTTACTGTTAGTTGTAACGAGTGTTTTGTGTACTTCGCTGTGTATGTTGTTGATAATGAAAGGGAGAGAGAGAGAGAGAGTTTATGGATAAGACTTTAATGCGCACTTCTTATACTATGTTTATTTAGCTCTTAGAGATTCTCTGGAGTAAAACTAACGCTCATCTTTTGTGTGATGTACAATAAACTTCACTGAACTCGTCAGTATATTTTGGTCATCATTCGGACGGGTTTTGCTACAGCAGGCTTGTATTAGTGGATAAAAGCAGATGACAAATAAGTTATAACCATAATTAAACTAAACTATACCTGTTCTATGTCCATACAGCATATATTCTCTGGCTCTGTGGGCATTATTGTCCGACTCCGAGTCGAAATGAACACCGCAACTGAGAGTTTCTGTTCTAATATTATCAGATGAGATTGTCCTGACTCTGAGCGCGAGCTCGTGAGGCTCCGCCCCCTGTGCCGTGCAGCAGCAGTTAATTTGCATTTAAAGGGCACACACTAAAACAGCATGTTTTACTGAGCCCCAAAAAAATTACAATTTAAACATGCTGTAAAAAATTATCTGTTGGGTATTTTGAGCTAAAACTTCACATACATACTCTGGGGACATCAGAGACTTATTTTACATCTTGTGAAAAGAGTCATAATAGGTGCCCTTTAAGGCTGTCTGGTAGCTATTGGAAACATGCTTGAGCTCAAGGCTATCTGGTTGCTATTAGAAACATGCTCAGATTTTTTTTAAAGGTTTAAAAATACAACAACATTTTATTGAAATAAAAGGCTTCCTCTCTCGCCGCCACTGAGTTTTAAGTGCACAAGTTAGTTTTGCATCTAATATATCGCGAAAAGACTAGCAAAAGTCAAGATGCAAAATTTGAATTTGCATTGACACATTTGAGCAGTTGCAAGTGCATAATTGAGGTTGTACTGTGAGTGTGAATTTAAGAATAAGTGCAAATATACAGGTGCTGGTCATAAAATTAGAATATCATCAAAAAGTTGATTTATTTCAAGAATTCAACTTAACAGGTGAAACTAATATATTATATAGACTCATTACATGCAAAGTGAGATATGTCAAGCCTTTATTTGTTATAATTTTGATGATTATGGCTTACAGCTTATGAAACCCACGAAATCAAAATCCCAGCACATTAGAATATTACATGAAATCACACAGTAATTACACAGTGATACCATGGTCATTGAACCAGGTTTTGGTTCTTTTGGCAGTGTGGGCAGGTGCAAATCCTGCTGGAAAATGAAGTCAGCATCTCCATAAAGTTTGTCTGCTGAAGGAAGCATGAAGTGCTCTGAACATGTCCTGGTAGACGGCTGCGTTGAGTGGACAGCACAGTGGACCAACACCAGCCGATGACATGGCTCCCCAAACCAACACAGACTGAGGAAACTTCACACTGGACTTCAAGCATCTTGGATTGTGTGCCTCTCCATTCTTCCTCCAGACTCTGGGACCTTGGTTTCCAAATGAGATGCAAAATTTGCTCTCATCAGAAAAGAGGACTTTGGTCCACTGTGCTTTATTAAATCCAGAGTCAACGCAGCCGTCTACCAGGACGTTTTCAGAGCACTTCATGCTGACTTCATTTTCCAGCAGGATTTGCATCTGCCCACACTTCCAAAAGAACCAAAACCTGGTTCAATGACCATGGTATCACTGTGTAATTACTGTGTGATTTCATGTAATATTCTAATTTTCTGGGATTTTGATTTCGTGGGTTTCATAAGCTGTAAGCCATAATCATCAAAATTATAACAAATAAAGGCTTGAAATATATCACTTTGCATGTAATGAGTATATATAATATATTAGTTTCACCTGTTAAGTTGAATTCTTGAAATAAAGCAACTTTTTGATGATATTCTAATTTTATGACCAGCACCTGTATATATTACAAGTTTGTGTCTGTCATTGTATTTTTGTGAATGGCATTTCACACATTTGTGACTACTTGTCTGCAGCTTCAAATTCAGAATACAGGTTTATGACTATTGTCTGCGAGTGCAATTTTCAACATTCAACTTCAGATTTTTATTTTACAGGTTTTCACATTGGAGCTGTGAGTGTAAATTTTAGTGTACAAGAACGAATATTTATTGTACAAGTTCTCAAATTCACATCTACGTGTTCTTGAGTATTGCTACTCTTTTACCTTCATAGGGAGGACTAACAGTAGTGACTACCTTAAGTGGTTAAAACAATGTGACCATAACACAATAACCATAACGCGGTGTTCATTATAAACGTGGGATTATGAATTATATTGAGAACCTCGTACATAGAAAACATGCCGTAATGTACCCTGAGTGTAAACAGCCGCATTCATCGTGAAGCGTGCAGCAAGCGATTTGCAAAGATTAATATAAATATTAATATAAAGGTTAATAAAACGTTACACTCACTTCAGTTGAGAGGTGCAGCAGGAACACGAATAGTTGGTACCGATCCTATTTTCAGGAGCAGCTTCTTAGCAAAACCAGCTTTACTGACCCTCGTTTTTAAAGCAGTCTGGTGTGTGAAATGATTCGCGCAAACATGAAAGCATGGATGTTGATCGTGGGGAATCCCCGCGAGGGAATCCCCGCGTCAATGCTTTGGGAATATTCCATCAAAACATCAAAATGACTGCTGTGTTCCTTATTACACCCAAGAACAGATCGCCAGAATCGCTAAGATGCCATTCTTCTCCAGCATATCAATGCACTATGATGACAGACAGCTCGCTCACGAGCGAGGGCGGGTCTGTGTTGAAACGCTGCTGTCAATCACAATCGTGGGAGGGGCGTCGATTTAGTGACGTCACAAAATCGAACGGCTTGATTTCAGAGAGGGTCAAACATATAAGGAGATTTTAAAAAACCACTGGATGGATTTTTATCATTTTATGATGGTTGTGTACAGGCACTGCCAACACACATTTCAGTGCAATCAACTTGTAAAAGTGCATGTACCATTATATGACCCCTTTAATGTTCTGGCCTTTGCAGATATTTAAAGATGGCCATCTTTAAGCATGACTTTTTGGATTTATATGAAATGCTTTACAATAAGATTCCATTTTTATCATTAACTAAGGTTAATAAATGTTGTAGAAGTATTGTTCATTGTTAGTTTGTTAATTCCAACATATACTAATACATTTTAAATTGAGTTTTAATTTTTAATTTATCTGTTAACCTTAGTTAATGTACTATGAACTAACATGAATGATCAAGGTACAATTGTATTGCTCAAATATTAATATACATGCTGTAAAAATGTATATTGCATAATGCATATAGTTCATGAAAGCTGGCTAATACATCCTTGTTAACAAACTGGACTTGCAAAAATGTTACTTATGAAATTTACATATGTTTCTAGGTTATAGCTAAAGAAACACACATTTGACCTGTAATATTTTAATGTTTAAATTATTTTCTGTAGAATTCATTCAGTAGAACTTCTCATTTTAACATATTAATATTTACTGTATATATTTATTTCATTTAGCATATTTCAGTTCAGCACTGTTTGTGTTATGTTTTTTTATCCAGTATTCATTTAAAAAAAATATCGGTTGATTAATCAGTTATTGGCAAGTACGGTCAAACCTAGTTATCAGTATCGGTAAAATCCACTATCGGTCGACCTCTACTTATACTGTAACTAAGTACCTTACAACCTGAGAGTACACATCACTGACCATTAGGGCTGTAACTTTTATGAAAAAATTCCTGTTAGATTTTTGAGACATAAGTGTTCATTGAATCTATTGTAAAATTTTGTAAAAAAAAGATATTCCATGTCCAAAAACGTTTCCATTTTCAACGCCAAATATAGGCAAATCCACGGACAACTAACAGGTATTAGGATGAACGTAAAGAGGGCGCGCACAAGTCAGCAATATTTCTGATGATTTATTGCCGTGAAGTTTCGTGCACAATGACAAACAGGAGTGCAACATTCTCAGAAGACAATAAGCAGAGTGGACTGCCATAACATCAATGAAAAACATTACTGCAGGCTTCAACATGGCTGTGTTTACCATTAATGTCAAACCAATTTCACCTACGTAGGTGACTGTAGCCCGTAGCCCGAATCTGTATCTGTATGCATGAGACATTTTTGTTGTAAAAAGAGACACATTATGCAGAAGTAGGCTATAATTTGCTGTTTGTCAGAGCCTGGAGTTGCTGTGTGACGCACGTTCGCTGTGGGCGTATCGTGATGAGATGGACGCGCTCCGAGAGAAGGCCGTTAAAATCGATTCCCTATTTTCGTTTTCGAAACGTGTGTTGGTTAGTCCGATCGATTGTGCAATCGATCAGTCAAAACTGGATGACTGAATACGGCAACGATTCACTGAATCTAGGAAATCTGATCTCATCTCCCAAGAAATCTGGAAGATGCTTTGCTAGAGCGCTCCAGTGGTCGAACATTATAAACTTAATTTTCCAATTCCACACCGCCTGAATTTTGGATTACAGTAGCAGGAGAATACAAAGAGTTATCCAATGTGGCAATGTACCGCTTCCATTTGGATCTACATATTTGTGCTAGCAAACTTTTTCCACTGTTACATACAGTACATGAAAAATAAATACTGATCACTTCTTGATGTTGAAGATGATCTGCTAGTAGTCGTATCCAACATCAGGCCACTATTGAAGCTTTTGCGCTCCCAAAAACAAGAGCACCCATCCCATTGAAAGGTAAGCCTAAATTAAATTGATATACAGTATAGTAAATATAAATGGATATTACATAGTTAAAATGTTGTGAAGGACTTAAAAACGTTTTTGTTTAATGTTTGTGCACTGGCTTAAATGTTTGAAAACCACTGCATTAGATGACAGTAACAGATACCAACCCAAAACAGGAAATTGAAGGAGAAGAGCAAGTATTTCAAGCAGATGGTCCCACATGTTTCCTTCTTTTCTTCTTTTAACCCCATCTGAAAGAAAAAAGAAAGAAAAAACCACAGACATGAACTAAAAGCAACTGAGCATCTTTGTTGGGCTAAATATGCAGCAGTCTAGCTGTTGTGCACAATATTTCTTGTAGTTCATGCAAAATTTGTTTTATTTTTGCTTCTTTTGATGTTGTGTAAAGTTATGCCTGGTTATGACACCACAAACAATAGCAAACTTCTGCAGTTGGGTTTGCAACACTGGGGTATTTTTTCACCTTGATTTTTGAAGAAAAGTATTGTAATAATTATGTTAGATGTGATTTTAAATAATGCATTTTAATAATAATTATCCAGTTACCTTCAGTGTGTTTGATAATATATCACAACAAAAATCCTTCAGTGTGTGATAAAAAATTTGTTCATGATTGATACAGATTGAACTTCTGCATCAACAGCTGAAATGTTCTTCAAAATATCTTCATGTTCCACAAAAAAAAGGTTTTATGAAAAAAAGAATATGATGCTAGTTTTCATAAAGATAGTTTTGAATGGCATGAGGGCGAGTATGACTATGTTCACACTGTCTGTGTATCCGATTGTTATCCGATCAAAATGACTGACACGTATCAGACTGTCCAGACTGTTCAGATCCGATTTGTGTGTCCCGTGGTGCTCTTACAATTTCTGGAATATCTGCATTGGTTTATGGCAATGACGCTAAGTTGATAGTCCAATGGCAAAAACAACATGGAGGGGTTTGCAACGTTTCAACTTTGTCTACCAATATGACAATGTGTAGATGTCAAGCTGGACTACTATGTCTAGAGAAGCAGTGGCAGAAACGTAGAATACTGAACAACTTTATTCTGTGCTGCCATCTCCGCAAAAATGAAGACACCTCAACACTGAACCATGAAGAATTTTCCACGCAACCTGCACATTGAGAACAACACAACCTTATTTCTGCAACAATGTCACATGGCGCAAGAAAGTGACATAAGCAAAAATGCTACGCCAAATCCGATCTGAGCTGCCAGACTGAAATGGATATCCGAAAAATTTAACTGAATAGGATTTCAAACCACATGTAGCTTAAAACGGATGTTTTGTGAAAACTGGATTTCGTGTGATTTCTTTGACATTCACACTTTCTAAATACAATGGGATTCCAAGTGGATATGCACAAAAATCTGATTTGGACTGACATTCTGAACAAGGCTTAAATAATGATAAAACTTTCATTTTGGGTAAACTATTTCTTTAAGCTCTCAAATAAATGTATAATTACATTAATGTTTCTCTAAAAAGAATTGATATGAAGAAAGGGTTAATTCCTCAACTGTGTGTCATGTGAAACAAAAGCACTGTTAAAATAGATAGCTACTTTGACGCATATTTGATGAATTTGTCTGGAGCTCTTTATGTTTATCTGCTAGTTAAAGAAAAACACACAGATCTTTACAACAATCACTGACACTCACACACACACACACCCGTTATAAATATCTGATAGGCCTACCCCTTACAAAACAGTACTGCATGTACTGGCAATACCATGGGGTATGATGCTCCAGCTAATATTCTACGTTTGAAACACGAAAACTACACTATGGTACGGTAACACTTTAGTTTAGGGTCCAATTCTCACTATTAGTTGCTTATTAGCATGCATATTACTATGATATTGGCTGTTTATTAGTAGCCTACTTATAAAGCACATATTAATGTCTTATTGTGTATGACCATATTCTACATTCCTACCCAATTCCTAAACGTAACAACTACGTTACTATAAAAAAGCAGTAATTAGGAGTTTATTTAGGCAACAATCGTAGTTAATAGTTAGTTAATAGTGAGAAATGGACCCTAATCTAAAGTGTGACCCTATGGTACTTTATGATTAGATTCATTTCGAAAAAAAAGAAGAAAAAAACAAACAAAAGAAAAAAACTTAAATTTCACAGTCTTGTAACACATAGCTTATGCTGCTCACTAAAAGTGTGACACACAACTGACTCACTCACCTGTCTGAACATGTTAAGAACGACATGTTCGTTCATTACACCACACAGCACGAGCCAGGCTGAATTCGGAATTAAACACTAACGTTACCCTACTACTTTAAATTGCATAAAGAGTAGTATGTTATTCCGAATCCAGCCTCAGAAACAGTTGCAGAGAACTTTTACATTTTACATTTACTGTTACATTTTACTTTACAAGTTTTTTCGCATAATGAATGTGAATGTATATTAACACGTTCATACGGATTATTTGCTGACCTTTATAATCACTCATCTCAGTCTTATTTCCTTAGGTAATTAAGTTGTTATCTTCAGCACTGTATTAACTTGTGTCTTGGTCCCGTTTAGTATTCTACCGCAACACACTAACGTAACCGTCCGTCTAGAAATCAAGTTAAACTCTAGCCTACTCTGTAGCTCTGAACTCATTAGAATGTATTCACAATTGTATTTAGTAATCTCAGATTGTTCGAGATGATCAAACAAATCTCAAATCCAGATTGAAAATGTGATTAAACAGAGAATGTATTATAGCAGTGCACTATACCATACGTACAGTAGACTTGAGAAAACCACAAAGATAGGCTACTTACTGTCGCAAACTGGCCTCTAATCACAGTTACGAAAACTAATGTAGGCTACATTTACAGCTAAAACAAACACCGACGAAAAATTTTCAATCAGTTTAGATCTTACCTTTATCAGCTGATGTCACACAAAGACTGCCAAACCGTGAGAACTGTTCAAATTGTAAGAATAGGTCTTCATTCAAAGATAACGTACTCTTAATTCATGGGATAGTTTGCTTATTTAGAAACATCAACAAAAACATAATAGGACCCAAAAGAAAAGTTCAAACGAGCTCCACCCGAGTCACCCAGTGAGCAGGGTTGCCAGGTCCCAGAAAAAAAAATAATTTCAACCCAAATTACGGTGCCCGGGAAGGGACATGCTCGGTTCATGTAGTTTCCTAGCTAAGTTACCTTTATTTATATAGCGTTTTTTACAATACAGATTGTTTCAAAGCAGCTTTACAGAGATAACAGGAAAATAATGCAACAAAGTTTGTTTCCAGAAGAAAATAGCATCACAGTCCAGCTGAAGTAAATTCAGTGATGGTTCATTTTTGTTGTAAAAAAGTTATTCATTTAGTTAATATAACCGCTCTGGAGAAAACTATGGAAGCTTGTTTCCGCCACTGAATAATAAATAAATAATAATAATTGCGACTTTTAATATCACATATATTTTATATTTTTTCTCACAATTGCGATATATCAAGTCAGAATTGTGACTTTTTTTCGAGATATGAATTGCGAGAAATTCTGAGAAATAAAGTTGCAATTCTGAGAAATAAAGTTGCAATTGCGAGATATAAAGTCCGAATTGCGAGATATAAAGTCGCAATTGCATGTTATAAAGTCAGAATTGCGTGATATAAAGTCGCAATTGCGAGAAAAAAAGTCAGAATTCTGACTTTATAACACGCAATTCTGACTTTATAACATGCACCCAGCAAACAATATGACGTTGTGACGACATCACGTGCTGGTCATTTTTAGTCACGCTTACGTTAGCATATGACGTCGCCACAACCGTCAAAGTGAAACACCAAAAGAGGTTGCTACGACGTCGCCAACCGACGTCGTGACAACGTCTCCAGTACGTTGCGACAACGTTATTTAATTAAGGTCGCCGATTGGTCATTTGATGACTTTTGACAGTTTTACTAGCATTTACCTGCCACTACTGTCACAGCAACATCTATAATTGTGGTTCTTGTTCAGAACTTAAGTTTGTTGTTACAACCAGCAGTACTGTTCAAATCTTTACATTTTACTCAAACAATTGGTAAAAACA
This sequence comes from Squalius cephalus, assembly GCF_949319135.1. NCBI lineage: Eukaryota > Metazoa > Chordata > Actinopteri > Cypriniformes > Leuciscidae > Squalius > Squalius cephalus. The sequence goes on along the minus strand of NC_137127.1, from coordinate 33,506,880 downwards.
TGTTTAAAGCTACACTGTGTGATTTTTACCCCCATCTAGCGGTGAAATTGTATATGACTACCCAATGAATTTTAGTTTCTGTTCCTCTCAATTCCGAGGGCGTTTTTACTCCTACGGTGGCCGTATTATTCCAAGATTAACATGGCTTCCAGTTATCACTTCGTCCATGACAATAATAACAATACGTCTAAAATGAATAAAACTACAGGACAGATGTCAGGAGGTAAACGTCACCCTTGGAATCGGCTATCCCAGCATAATCAGATTAGGCTAACGTTACAATGTGTACAAAGTAAAAGCAATTAAAAATAACTAAAACGTTCAGTGTCCTTTTTTATATATAGCTTAAAAAATTGCGCCTTTAAAACTATTCATTACCTGTGATCCGTCGCAGCACAGATTTATGTTACAAGGTAAACAATACTTTTACACCATTGACGCGAGGATGAAGTTATACTAGAGGTCGTTCTGGCGTTATGCACAACCATGCTATGGTTAGACAAGCAACTATAAAACTTCGAATTTACACAAATGAATTACAACAGGCTGAATTACCTGTCGAGAAGAAAGCAGGCAACCTCGGCGTCCGTTTTAAAATCTTTTCTCCTCATGAGCTCTTTCCATCTGGGAAAAGTTACTCCAATATTGACTATGGTCTTGCTGATTTGTCTGTCGCGTTGACGTTTTAATTCTCTCTTTCAAATGTGAGTACGCACGCACACACACACCACACTATCTTTCAAATCTGCCGGCACTCGCGAGCTCGCGAGTAATCTCCCCCTCGCATTCGTCACGGTGTCACTGAGTGAAAAACGCAAAAGGCGAAGCTTGAATTTACAGGTATGTCCCTCTTTGGCTAATGTAGTTTCAAGATGGAGGGGCAACATGGCGACCGGCATTCGAACCCCTTACCCGTATGTATTTTCAATGGCAGATTATAAACTTAAGAGAATCCTTTATTACTTGAAAGAAGTAAATATACATTAATGAGCACATATATTTTTGAAAGAACTAAGTGTTTTTTGCTAAGAATCAACTAAAAAAGTTACACAGTGTAGCTTTAAACATTCACTAATGTAAACATGTTAAAAAACATTCTAGAATAATTGAAAGAACTGAAAAGTGTTTTTGCAGATTTTATTTAACAGAATTTAAAGGGTTAGTTCACCCAAAAATTAAAATTCTGTCAGTAATTACTCACCCTCATGTTGTTCCAACCGCGTAAGACCTTCGTTCATCTTCGGAACACAAATTAAGATATTTTTTGATGAAATCTGAGCCATGTTTCACTCCTCCATAGGCTTCCAGTGTGACCGAAACTTGCTGGCCCAGAAAAGTTATTAAAGAGATCGTTAATATAGTCCAAGTGACTCCAGTGGCTCAATCTTAAGTATATCAAGCGACGAGAATACTTTTTGTGCGCAAAAACAAACAAAAATAACGACTTTATTCCACTATTCATTTCCTTCTCTCTGGATGTCTAGTTGGTTCGCGTAGTGTTTTTGCGCAGCGCGTCTGTGTTACACGTCACCACGTAGGCTCACTATTGGCCGACGCCGGTCATGTGTGTGTTGCGTGATGACGTGCAACACAGACGCGCAGCGCAAAAACACTACGAGGCCCAGAGAGAAGGAAATGAAAAGTGGAATAAAGTCGTTATTTTTGTTTGTTTTTGCGCACAAAAAGTATTCTCGTCGCATGATAAACTTAATGTAGTGCCACTGTAGTTACTTGGACTATTTTAACGATGTTTTAATAACTATTCTGGGCCGGTGAGTTTCGGTCACACTGGAAGCCTATGGAGGAGTCAAAATTCTGTCAGATTTCATCAAAAATATCTTAATTTGTGTTCCGAAGATGAACGAAAGACTTACATGGTTGGAACAACATGAGGGTGAGTAATTACTGACAGAATTTTCATTTTTGTGTGAACTACCCTTTAACAGACACTATAATAACAAATGGGGAAAAAAATTAACAACTATACATTAAAGCAAAAAATGAAAAAAATAAACGTCACTATGTAAAACACTTTAAAAAGGTCTTCATCTGAATCTTAATCTGTGTCACTGAATTGCTGGTTATTGATCTCTTGTGGGACCGCCACTTCTGGGACTGACTGCACCTAGACAAACAATTTAAATAAATCTTAAATAAATCTTGTAGTCTGGAAGCTCTTTCAGTTTTGCCTCTAAGACAGCAAGCTCTTCCAAAGACTGGGCCACATCGATTTCTATTGGAGTCTCCGGACCCTGGCTGGCTCCTCCAGTCTGGTTTAACCGGAGGAGGATCTCCTGGATGTTTTTTGCCATCGCATCCTGGCGGGTCAACATTGCCTTAAGTGTCTCTGTTTCAGAAACACAAAATGTTTCAAAGACATTAAAATGAAGGTCAGAAATGTACAAAGTGCAAAGATAACACATTGCAGTTATTACATGACTGAAATTTACCCACAATAAAAATTAGCATACCTTGCATTACTGTAACCGTTTGGGTTAAGGCGGAGATAGAGTCTGACACACTTGAGGAGCAGCTGGCAGTTTCTGTGTGCACATATGCAATACAAAATGCAAGCGATTAAACTCAACACTTAGGTTCAGCATGTTATAAAACAAGAACTACCAAAGTTCAAATCACCAGGCTACATTTCTTGTGTGTCACCATGTTGATAACTGTAACACTTACAAATAAACAAGATTTTCAAAGTCATTAAACCAACAATAAAAATATAATCATACCATCAGACATCTCAGGCTGAATAGGACTAACTGGATCAAGGTCTGTGTAAATAAATAAAAAATGTCAACATAAGGTATATTTTAATATAGATCCGCACAACTTGACAAAGCTTATGCAACAATTGTTAACTTACTGTTCATAGTGTTTGTCTGCGGAAAGATGCAGATGGGAGGTGGAGGGTGTGTTGGTCCTGCAGAAGATTTTCGTGCATTGCATTGCATTTGCAATTGCGACTTTATTTCACGCAATTCTGACTTTATATCTCGCAATTCTGACTTTATAACACGCAATTGCGACTTTATTTCACGCAATTTTGACTTTATATCTCGCAATTCTGACTTTATAACACGCAATTGCGACTTTATTTCACGCAATTTTGACTTTATATCTCGCAATTCTGACTTTATAACACGCAATTGCGACTTTATTTCACGCAATTTTGACTTTATATCTCGCAATTCTGACTTTATAACACGCAATTGCGACTTTATTTCACGCAATTTTGACTTTATATCTCGCAATTCTGACTTTATAACACGCAATTGCGACTTTATTTCACGCAATTTTGACTTTATATCTCGCAATTCTGACTTTATAACACGCAATTGCGACTTTATTTCACGCAATTTTGACTTTATATCTCGCAATTCTGACTTTATAACACGCAATTGCGACTTAATTTCACGCAATTCTGACTTTATATCTCGCAATTCTAAGAAATAAAGTCAGAATTGCGAGATGTAAACTCGCAATGTGAGATAAAAAGTCGCAATTATCTTTTAAAATGTTTTATTTTGTGGCGGAAACAAGCTTCCATAGAAAACCGTGATTTCATTGTTCAGTTCAGTTCTTATATAATTGTCACTGCAGGCAGATCAATAATAGGCTATTGTTGAATATTAAATTAAATGTCCCCAAGTGGCACTGTCCACTAGCCAACCGTTTTTAGTTTTTAGATCGTATAGGCTACTAGTTTTAGATCGGTAAGAGTTTGAATGTTTTGTCTCTTCTGCTCTTAAAGGATGCATTTATTTGATCCAAAATACAGCAAAAAAAAGTAACAAAGTAACTGGGGCACGTGTAAAAGTGACATATGCAGAGAAGACATAAAGTAGGATAATGTTGTGCATGCTGTGGATTAAATTTAGTAAGCCCTTATTCCTAAATGAACACATTTAAAACCAGTAAGCATTTGTATAGGTGCAACATTTGCTATAATAAAAAATAATGAAAAATAATACAAAATAAATCAAATTAATGCACAGACGAAAACAGCAGAATATCGCCATTACAGATCTTTTGCTTTGGTGATTCAATGAAAACTTGCCGTGTCCCTGACACAAAATCTACCCCATAAAGCCGTATTAACAACAAAATATTAAAAAATGTAGTGGTTAGTGGTTTAATTGATATGGTAAACAAACAATCTTCATTTAAAAAAAATCATACATTGATTTTTTTTTAATCATTTTAAAGATTTTTGTATTGTATACCTTTTTAACATTGTAAAAATGGCTTGTCCTTCAGTAAAATGTTTCTATTACAACAGGCTTTTAAGGAGGATAAAATCAAATTATCTGAAATCAGTCTTTAACTTATGAAAAGCCTCAATTGTTAGTTAACATATGATGCATGTATTTTATTCTTGACCTTTTTGGAATATTGAAAAAAATAGCATTTTAGTACTGTGACTGTCCCTATACGTTTTACTCAAACCTGTTACTTTAGATAAACACACCCCTCAGGGACAATGGACTATCCCAGAAGTGACATCATTATCAGGAAGTGACATCATCTGCCTTTTATAAGAAAGTTGCCAAACAGACAAGTAAGTGCTCCTCTCTTTTAATGAATTTTCACTGAGTAGTGTTTAGTCTGACAGAAGGGGACGATCGTACTGTGTCAACCACGTTACCATGATATCATGTATTATTTTTTTATTTTTTTATTTTTTTATTAAAATGTAGGCTACATACAAACAAGCATTTTAGCCTCTCTAGAATGCATCTAGAATATATTATTCAATACATAATTATTAATGTTATTTATATTATGAATAGCATGTTTTGTCCCTAAATACGTTGGTAATGCCCATTCAACTGATATACCAAATCCATATAGATTATTGAACACAAATGTGTATTGACCCCATATCATTTCGTTAGGTTGTGAAACTTCTTCAAATCATACTAATATAAATTGCAATATGAAATAACCTATTGTGAACAAGAAAGGTGATTTAATATGCATTTGTATTTTATTGGCAGCTCAGTTCGTTAATGGCTGCCAGTGCTCTTCTGTTTTTCACAGGCATTCCTGTGAGATGATTTGATTTGACACTGATTGTATTTGAGAGGATGCATCAGATAGCATAATTTCATGTTGATGCAAATGAGTTTAGTTTTTAATTCTTGCATAATTTTAATAAAATAACTGTTTTACATGTATGTATTCAGTGTCATCATTCATTTCCATAAGCCAAATCCACTGCAGTCTAAAAACAAACATGTCTCCTGAACAGGTATTCTATTGTCAACCCCGTTACTCTTAGAATACTCTATACTGTATATAATAAATAGAAATAAAAGCCAAATATAAATAACCTCTTTTAATATGTTAAGTAAAATTCAACAATATCCCCCTCAAATATTTAGGATATAATTATAAACATTACTTTTTGTCATGATTTTTCCCTAAAAACTAAGATACAGTGACATGGCCGATTGCATTTGAGCGTATTCATCCATGTAAAAAAAAAAGAAGAAGAAAAATTCCTTATTATTTTCATTTATAAACACTCCTAATGTAAACAGGGATGATGTATCTTTCATAATATACCAGATTTATTCTAAGTGTCACTTCAAATACTTTAAAATACAATCTGAAGTTTGTAACGGGGTTGACAAAACACACATATGCATGCTGATTATTTTAGGAAAATAAATAAATAAATAAGATAAGATAACATGGCACCACATATTTTTTTCTGACAGGTAAGGGTCTACTTAAACCAAATAAGTCCTTAAACACAACAAAAACAATACTTTGAAAATCTGTTTTTCAGAATAGAAAATGGCACGTTTTCATAGAATGATGCTATAATACAACACTCCCACCTTGTGGGCTATTACCTTAATGACATGATCAAACCTGCATCAACACAGAAGGCACAATCCATACACAATATACTAGCCTACTATAAATAAACACTGTCACTCATCGGTGCATGTTAATGCCAGTTGAACTTCTTGTAATCTTTTTTATATCAGCCTTCACCTTTTTTGACCTGGTTTGCCTTGATTCTGAATATATAGAGGTTGGTATATAATTCCATTGTGCTTCACGCTTGTCTTTTAAAAAATATAATAAATGAATTCAGACGAGCAATTTGCGGTTCTCTGCTTTTATTGAACACTACACTCCAGATGTTCCGTTTTACAACATGATTCAATTAAAATCACAGCGCTACATAAATGCATGCTGGAGACCTTTTACCATATGAATGAATCCAGATATTATTTAATTCCTGAAGTAATTCCTCCTGGGGCCATTGTCCAGCTTAAGTAAGTTCAGTGATGGTTCATTTTTGTTGTAAAAAAGTTACTAATTTAGTTCATATATATAGTTCAGTTCAATTCTCATATAATGGTGTCAGTGCAGGCAGATCAATGATATTGTTGAATATTAAGTGTCCCCAACTAAGCAAGCCAAAGGTGACAATGGCAAGGAACCAAAACTCCATCAGGTGACTGAATGGAGGAGAAAAAAAAACCTTGGGAGAAACTAGGCTCAGTCAGTTCTCCTCTGGCCAACGAACGAACAGTGATTCAGGCAGCATTACAGGTCAGAAGTCAGTTTGGATTGGAACATTCAGAATATTTATCCAGTTCCATCTGGTTGAAGATTAGAGTTATTACGGTATGGAGACGGGTTTGTTGAGGATCAGTGTCAATGGCTGTCATGTCGATGAGGCCTTCACAGGGGAGAGTCTAGTTGACACAATCTCTGCTGACACTTCAGGGATGCATTGTGGTCATGTCAGATCCACCATCTGATCTGGATACGGCCCGGATCTGGCTGACTACTGTACATCATGCGTAGTGGTTGTGTCTAGGTGCAGATCCACCATCTGATCTGGATACGGCCCAGATCTGGCTGACTACTGTACATCATGCGTAGTGGTTGTGTCTAGGTGCAGATCCACCATCTGATCTGGATACGGCCCGGATCTGGCTGACTACTGTACATCATGCGTAATGGTTGTGTCTAGGTGCAGATCCACCATCTGATCTGGATACGGCCCGGATCTGGCTGACTACTGTACATCATGCGTAGTGGTTGTGTCTAGGTGCAGATCCACCATCTGATCTGGATACGGCCCGGATCCGGCTGACTGCAGTAAACCTCGGAATAAACAGAAAGACTAATATTAGCATAGAAACCGTTCTTCATATGATGAAACGAGTAGTACCCATTGTAAGAGCCTCCTGTAAGTCTCCCATGTGTTCTGTGTTTACAGTATCATTCATAATATTCACTGCACTCGGATTGTAGGTGGTGGGCGTGTCCACCGGGGTTTGGGTGGAAGTGATAGTGGTCTATTTGTTTGCTTCACCTGTTCACCTGAGTTCAATGGGGCTTTGACAGAGAGAGGGAGTGATCCTGGGAGCGAACACTTTCTGTTGACCGCACTTTCGCACTCACACAGCACTTTTTAATGACCTGGTAACTGCAGTACCAGTTGTATCTTGACGTGTTGAAGTGTAATAAATCAATGAACTTCAGATCATTGAGTGGAACTGAGTTTCTGCGCGTCGCAATGTTTCCAGTCTCTCAGTGTTTAGTCCCTCGCGGATGCAAATTTTGTTTTGCCTTTTCTACAGCCGCTAATACCCATAGTGAAAACTATAAATACTTAAATGTATTTGAAATACATTTATTTTATGCTAAGTATAGCCTACTACAAATACATTACATAGGCCTATTTATGTACTTAATATAAATACCCTGCAATTGTACTGTTAGTATACTAAATTGGTATACTTAAAGTCTGCTAAATTAAAACAAGTAATTTTGTGCATAATGCACTTTGGTTATTATCTGGAAATTGTGCTGAGGTCGAACTAAAGATATACTTAAGTGTCATGTCCCTGGGCTGATCTGTCCTTTCTTTCCCGGTTTCTGTCGTGTGTTTGTGTTTGTTTGGACAGTTCAGAGATGTGTGTTCAAACGCTCAAGTTTTATTCCGTTTTCAGAATCAAATGGCTAGAATTTATTCACACCTCTAATGTTACACGTATACAGGTATCAGCGCTCGGATTCGTTTCCATGGTGATGTCAAGTACTGCTCACAGTCTGTGAGGTAAATCAAAACGCTATTGGTTATTTGAAAAGGGGGAGGAGCCCGAATAGTTTGAGATGAGCAAAATCTGCGCAGAATCGATCTCCGGTGATCAGCGCGAGATGCATGCCGGTTAGAAATGTGTCCGAGTGCGGTCCGCCTTGCTCTGATGTCATGCTGACGTATGTCAAAAATCTCTCGCGAGCGCAAGGCGCACCTGTCGGATTCTGCAGTCGAGCGCAGTTGCTCTCCACTGACTGCGCTGATCAGAAGCATGATGGGAAACGACTTGCTGACGACACAGCTTGATGTTCATTGGTTTAAACAACCGTGATGTATTGCTCTTATTTAAAATGTTTGATTTTAAAACTCTGATATCATGTTTTATGTGTACGTTATGTGGTAATAATATTCCCAAACTACCTCAGTGCGATCTCTATGGGTTATGCAATGTAATTTTTATTAAAAAAAAAAAGAAAAGAAAAAAAAAAACACAAGAAAAAAGACTGATAAACATGTATTTGGAATGGAATTAAATAAGTAGGCCTATGCTACTTTGGGTGTCTTGTTCATTATTTATTTTCATATAAAAGCAACAGAACTTAAATTCCATTCAGTTTATTAGCAACACTGTGCACGAGCGTGAATCCGGTGAATCCCGCGATATCCATCTTTGATCTCACAGGTGTCAGATCCACTGCGAGAAGAGAGAACTGTCCGGCTTGCCTGCGCTTTTTTCACTCCTCCTCTCACTGCAGCCGCCTACTCTCGCATACATTTCAGGCGAGGCGAGGCGCATCTCAAACAAGCCTAATATGTCCAGAGACAGCCTAAAAGGACTTTGATATGTCCCGTCTTAGCTTCCTGTTTCAGTGGAAATTACGCCAATGCATCATACAAAGCTGCGCGTTTCAAGACACTTCAGTGGGCCTTTAAGTATATTTGGAATAGTTCCACTTTAGCACAAACAAGTATATTAAATACAACTTTAGTTGAACTTCAAGCACTACTTTTGGACAACTAAATTGCATTTAGCCTAGTACAAAATTAGTTGTTCCAATTTAGCAGACTTTAAGTAGGCTATACCAATTTATAGTGTGGCATAAATACACTAAATTATAGGCTACTTAATAAATTGTGCTTAAGTATACTATTTTTTCACTAGGGATTTCCACTAGTAAAAATTTTAATTCTTGATATCAACAATGATGTCATTACTCGCAGAAATACAAATTCTTGTGTCACGTATCATGTGAAGATCGGGCAGAATCATTTAGTAGCGCAGAAATGTATTGTAAACTCTGTTCTGTGATTTATCAAAAAAAAAAAAAAAGCTTAGAAACTGAAAAGTTCTAGCAAATATTTCTTAGTAACTAAAACCCACAGCACTATTTAGAGAGACGCTGCCAGGTGCAATTCATGCGCACTCTCTCACTCTAATGCATTCATAAATGTAATCTTTACTGTGCTTCTTTATCTATAAAGTTATAATTCTTACAGAAATCTCCAAAAGAACTGATAAAAATAAGCTGTTATGTATAGGAGCGCTGTGTCATATGCTATACAAGGCAACCTGCTTTCGCGTCTCAGCTAGGTTCAGGCTTATTTGTTCATCAGTGACGTCAAAACGGCTTGCCAGTACAGCAAGGGGTATTTAATGCTAAAATGGTTTGCATATAGGAGCAGGTAAAATTCAGATAACTGAAAATATCATTTTGAATAGTCAAAATTAAATTAGATATCTCTAATTACATTTGCGTATGAATGACACGTCAATTGAAGATAATATGACGTCAGTAGACAGTCAAAACAGAGATATCTCTAATCAGATTTTTCTAGCCCAATTAGAATTACAGATATTTCTAATTATTATTTTGACTAGTAAAATTATAATTATGACTCGTCAAAATAGGCTACAATTAACTATCCAAAATATATTTATGGTTGTCAAACCAATTTGTCGATCCGCCTGCCCTAAATCTTTGAAAACGTTGCAAAAATAGCCAAACACCACATGATGGCGCTACGTATTCACTGTTATGCACGACGCCACATCAGATGATCTCTATATATTTGATCACTATCTGCACAAAATTAGTTTATGAAAATAGTAGAAACTAAAATTAATTTTAGTTTAATAAGATTTCCGGTTACCATTTTATTTCCCTTCGATCAGAGTTCACTGAGCGTATAGGTTGAGGCCAACAATATTGGGACACTCACACTAGCTAAATCATCGAGCACATGACGTCACGTGAACTGGGAACTCTTGTGCCCTCCCTGCCCAACCTTGACTTACTGCATTACTACAGTCTCACGACTGCAAAAGCGCAAAGCACCTTGTGACGACAAATAAACAACGCAGACTTTCTGGAGTTTAGAGCACATTCATTTTTGTATTTCTCGAGGGAAAAACGGCCACAATGGAATTATAGTTCATAGGCTACGGGCTGAAAAACAGTAGTAGAGAGCAGGGTTATAGTTAATCTTCACACAGAGGTATGCATGCATTTCTTTTCTATAAATCTTGCAAAGTTTTCGCGCGAGCAATGTGTGTTGTTTTTGTGCGCTAGAGCTAACAAGCGCGATGAATCGTACAGAGGATGACAGGAATTGATACTCTAATTCTTACAAAATGTATAAATCCATTGCAAGACTCAGAAGTAGTTAAAAATAGTTGAAATACCTGTAAATGTATAATCGTGGATTTGAGCCGCACATCCTCGCGCACAATTCAAATATTTCACCCACACTTGAAAATACTACAGTTTTCTCCAAACTCTATGACTGTATTTCTTCTGTGAAACACGAAAAGAAACGTTAGATCGAACTTAAAGATCAGTTACGATTCATCTTTTCCCAATACAAAAGTGAATGGTGACTATAGTCACCATTAGATAAGACTTATAAGAAAAGAAAGAATGTCCTAATGTCCTTTCTTATAAGAAAGGACATTAGATAAGTCTTATAAGACGCAGTCTTATAAGACTGTAAAATATAATTTTGTTCCTTTTAAGTATTCATACAGGTTTGGAACGATATGAGAGTTAGTAATGCATGTTTATTTTTCATTTATTTATTTGAGTGAACCATCTCTTTTGGTTGCCATTATTAAACAATCAACTTTCAGGGCACAGTTCAACTTACACTCATGCATCTTTGCCCTCTCTCTTTAGGTTCAGACGAAGGTCAGAATGATTGCTGAGTGATATGAGTGGACTCATTATGGATCTTGGCAACGAAGTGGATCTCTCCAACAACAATATCATTCCTCTCTGGAAAAGACGCAGCGAAAATGACAAGAAGCACAAGCCCAGACCTCATAGTTACCAAATAGATGGAGTTCTTATGACAGACTTTCCTGTAGACGATAAGTGCATGTTCACTCTCACCCAGCCGGCTGAGAAAATCAGCACCACTGCGTCAAACACTACAGTGCTGAAACACACTCTCAACAAACCCACTAGGAAGACTAGGGTGGTCCGGAGTATCAGTATTGGATATTTATCTAACGGCAGGTTCTCTCTGTCAAACTTGACTAAATCGGATGATAAGAGTGTAGACGCTATTTCTTCCCCTAAAACACCTTTGTTGCCCACCAAGAATGGGAATGGAGGACTCAGTGTTTGGCATGACATAACAGAGCCCCTCAAACGTCTCTCCAGTCAGTTCACCCTCACCTCTCAAAGGGATCAAATTGTTTTTGGGGATGTTTCTTCACCTCCAGAAACAGTTTTACCAAAACCTATCACCTCAAACATATCACCTCAAAATTCCACGCCTTCACGCCAATCACAGGATGTCCCTGGATCTCCTATCGGCTACCGCAGCTCCCCACTTCACAGTTCCACCTCCAGCATCCCCCCTATGTCCTCCAACCTTAGCCTTCCCTCAGACCCCCCAACACCCTGCAGCCCCTCCCCCACTGAAAGGCCGGGGGGCATCCTGTTGCAGCGGCAGAGTTCAGGGGCATCTCAGGGCTTGGAGGGCAAGCAGCCCCCTTCCCCAATAATACTGAGCACCCACAGTCCTGCAGCGCATAAGATGGGCACCCAGCAGATCATCCCCAGGAGTCTGGTCTCCGACACACGCTTCAGCAAGCCCTCTCAAAAGTTTATGGACACAGGAAAAAGTGTCTTCCGACCACGAAGCATGTTTGAGACTTCTTCTTTCTCCACCAGTAAGGATGATGAGCTGGATGGAGATGAGAATGGAGGACTACTGACAAGAGGCCAGCGCTCCAAATCATATCGCCGGGCAATGGGCAGTGGTGTAGATATAGAAGTTCCATCATTAGACCCAAAGGCCAAACGCCTGTCCCAGCCTGTGCTGGAAGGAGTCGCTGAAGAGAGACAGTCTAACCTGAGTCCATCCAAGAGCAAAGTGAGTTGAACACTAAATATTGTAAAAATTACATTACTTCTTATGTTGTGGTCACAATGTGAATGCATCCCTGAACTTTTGGAAATCCTAATCTGTGTATTGTTTTATAATTATTAAGGAATTGTTTTTCACTGCTCAATGAAGGAGAGAGTGTGTATGTATATACAGTAGAGATGCGTGGATCAGCTCTAACTTCACACAAATCCGCTGTTAAAAATTAATCATCCACCACCCACCCGAACCTATGATTTTCTCTGATTTAGATATCCGCACCGGATCGTCACAGTTTCACACTTACAAATAATCAGATAGAGTAAAGAGTATGCGTATTTGCCGTGCTGTCCACGGGGAGGGCTCCGAGCTCGAAATTTGTCCTGAACCCAGCGTACTCTCCCCCGTACCCCTGGCTAGGATAGTAACCAGTTGAGTGAGGAGTCGGGGTGGTGGAGGGATGCAAAAAACTGTTGAGGAACATAGGTGAGTCAGCTATGGATATACTGTATAGACCTCCTCTCGTGCTGATTGGATAGGCAATTTGAACGTGTTCCTCCCGAACTTTGTTAATAAAACATCAAGTGTGATATGGTAACATATTACATTTAAAACAATTGATTTTAGTGTTTCATTTTTTTATTAATTTAGACTAAATAGTGTATAATTTTAATATTGCCCATTTGCCATTTTTAATATTGATGTACTGTGTGTGTATTTGTATTTGTGCATGTATATTTATTTAGGACCGTGACCACTGCCCTCAAATTAACCTTGTCAGGCAGCACTATATAACGGCAAAGGTCATAATATTTATCAAAGAGGTCAAAGATTGATTGTGACAATAAACTTCCATTACTTAATTTCATCCTTCAGAATGTTTGGGCATCGTGAACAACAATGACAGCATACTGTGATAGTGGACCTAACAGCCCAATACAACCATCAGTTCATTCCTTTTATGAAGACAGAATGATGGGAAAGAGTCAGAGCAGGTGGCCACATGCTGCCATGTGAATTCAGATTCATTCTGCATCTCATGCCCATTGCATGTTTATTGGCTTGTCCACGTAATTGCATTTGCAAACATTTTCTTTTTAAGTAAAGAGCAATGTTTGAATATTGGCTAGTTTTGTGAGTGTAGTATTCTGGGGTGCCAATTATTGTGGTCAACATGTATTCGAGAAAAACGTTTGTTTAATAATGTGATTTTCCCCCCTACTTTCGCTTGTTTTATTTAAATGAAAGGTTACATTTTTGTGATTTTTTTAATGAAAGATCAAAAGGATAAATAATGTCAAAATCTCAATTGTCAAGTACAACTAATCAATCACTTGTGCTTTTTGCAGAATGTGGAGCGGAAGAAAGGCCCCCCAACCCAGCGGACGTTTGACAGTGAGGGTAAGCATTGGAGCATCCTCCAGACCTTTCTGTGTGCTACATAGAGCACACTCAACAGAGACTAGGTGAACTCTACTTCATTTGATATGCATGATGAAATGGTACTTTAGGTACTTTAATCAGGGCTCTACATTACAACCATTTCACAAGTGTGAGTGACCTGATCAAAATAGAGTTGTCTAATACAATCGGAATAAAACTCCTAAAATGCATCTCTTCTTCACATCCATTACATTTTGCAAATGCTGCCACTTTCCATGTGTGGTGGATACACTTCAGAGATTGAACATTGTGTTTTTTTTTTGTGTATTTAGGTTTACAAGATGAAACAGGTTAACATGAGCTGCTGTTGTTTCTTAGCAGCCTGTCAAATTAAATTTAAATAAAGCATGGCCAGAAAATACTGGGACTTAGGGCAAAAATGCCCCCAAAATTCAAGATATGGTGTATGCAATATCACACAAGCAGGAGTGCTGTTTTCCCCAAATGCAAATGTGTGATATTAACCTCGCACATGCTCATACTTGTAATCTTATGCATTGTTCAGTCATAGCAGATAACAGTAATTTACTGGTTATGTTACAACTTTGCATATTGGAAAATTGTACACACTGTATTTGTAAAAGGGGCTATTGACAAAGGCAGTGACTTGCTGCCACCTATTAGCTGTATTAGTTTCATATTAAAGTATTATTTCAATTTTTTTTTTTTTTTATCATTGCATATTTCTATATTCAAAATGTTATATTTAAAGCTGCAGCATGTAACTTTTTTTAGGTAAAAAAACAAAACAAAAATCCGTTATTGAGCAAGTATATAAGACATCAGTGTTAAAAGCAGTGTTAACACTTTACAATAAGATTCATTAGGTAACATTAGTTCATGTATTAAGTAACATGAACTAACAATGAGCAATACATTTGTTACAGTATTTATTAATCTTTTTTAATGTTAGTTAATACAAATACAACTGTTCATAGTTAGTTCATGTTAGTTCACAGTGCATTAACTAATGTTAACAAATACAACCTTTGATTTTAATAACGTATTAGTAAATGATGAAATTAATATTAAAGGCACAATATGTAACTTTTTTGCTTTAAAATTAGCAAAAATCACTATATCTACGTTATATATTTTTTTTAGTTGTGTACTTGCATTATCCCGACTGTTTCCAACAACTTTCAAACCAAGAGAAATTTTAATTTAATTTTTAGACACGGCACGTTTCTTTATTTCCGTTTTGTCGCAGTCAATGGCGTCATATCCGCGTTGTCCCTGGTTTCCGCCTATGGTTTCCGCTCGTACTGCCATGGTAACCAGAGCTATGAGCAGAGCCCTCTGATTAACCAAAGCGACAGACGCAGACAACTGTGGAGTTCGCAATGCCTATTTGCACGCTGTTGTTGTTTCGTTCAAACATTACGGACCATGGCAAGCAGACTTTGGATAAAAAAGGAGAACTAAAACGAGAATCAATTTCAGCGCTGTGTTTTCGAGATGCCGAGAGCTCCCATAGACAGTATATAAACAAGAGCTCCACGTCCGAGACTTCGACCGCTCCTACATGTACTTATTAAACAGGTGAGCACATTTACATAAAACTAATCAATGTTATATAACGTTAGTTCAACAATGATAAAATGTTAGAATATGATCTGTATGTTATTCTAATGTTGATCTAGCTTACTGCTAGTCTCATACAGACAAACTAACACATACTTTTCAACACATTCAAATGCAGTTTAGTGTGATAGTGTAATGTTAGACCAGGTGAAACAGCGCTGCGTTACCTCACGAGTTTAATTTGTCTAATAAACTGACCTGTGAGTAGTAATTCTGCGTGTAGTTCGGTAGAATGAAATGTCCATATTCCTTTTATATCCGCGGGAGCTTGCGTCGCGTGTGGAGCTGATAGCTGTCTCTTAGCAATCCCGAACTGCTTTATATCACAGTCATGATAAAAGCATCGATGTATTCAGTCAACCATAAACATTATTAGATCGGTCGGCTTGACGTTGACGACAACATCCATAATTCTTAGCATGTGTTGCGTCATCAAACTACGCCTTTGTTATTGTAAAGGGGTTAGCGACCCCTAGTGACGAAAAATTCCATACTGTACATTTAACTAAGATTAATAAATGCTGAAAAAGTATTGTTCATTCTTAGTTCATGATAACTAAGGTAGTTAACTAATGTTAACTAATGAACCTTATTGTAAAGTGTTTCCAAAGCAGTCTCCCTATCGTAGCCCGAATTGCAACATTAAGCTGAAAACAATTATTTATAATTTGTGCTGTCGTTCTGGTTTTGTGGGAAATGTTAGTTTGAGGTCATTTGTTTTTGCGTTGTTACATCACGTCCGTAAACAGAAATAAGACCTGGGTACTATATAACGTGCTGAGGAGGCAGTTGCTAGAATTTAAACTTGTCATCTAGAATCTAGATGGCTGCTTTTAATCTAGAAAGGTCTAAATGGCATCCATCTTTGACATCTGGCGAATCACCTGTCAAAACTAAGAAACCTTGAAGTCAAAAAGGAAAGTTGTTGTTTTCAGTTTACATTGTTTGCGGCATTTCTCATTCATTTCTGTGGTATCTGCAAAGAGTGATTGACTGTAGCACAACTCTGAACAAGGTTCAATGAAGTCAAGGCTGTAATGTGATTGGTTATGAAGGCACACACATGATCTAAGTTAGCTGTTACGCTTTCTCCATTGGCAGAGTCAAGTCAATTCAAGTCACCTTCATTTATATAGTGCTTTTAACAATATAGATTGTTTCAAAGTTGCTTTACTTAGGGCTGCACAATTAATCGAATTTCTAATCGCGATTACGATTATGGATCCCACGATTACGTAATCGTTCAAAGCCGCGATTACAAAAAAAAAAAAAAAAAAAAAAATCCACTCTGCGTGCATTTAGAGCATGTTATGAGAGGCGAATCACAACTACTTCAGAAAACCCGGCACAATAGGAACTACCAGGCAGTGACGTATATGTACGCTGAAATAAAGTCTTTCACCTCAGAAAAACGGACGTTCCTGTCCTGTCAGCCGTTATAGGCTACTGTGCTCGTAGCGCACACTCTTCAATTGCACGTGCAAATGCGGCGGCGCGCGCTGTGTTTAAGTGCAAAGGAAACTACGAGCATGCAACGTTGTTACGTTGTAAATTAGTAAGTCACGAAATAAAAGTAAAATACCAATAAATCACGTTACTGGTACGTCGTGTGTTAGCTGAGAAGGATTTGAATGCAGGGATGATTTTCATTCTATTCGCCAGGAGCAGTTTCCATTTTTCATTAACAGTTCTTGTTAATATTGTGTAGGCCTATTCACCATGGTAACTGTCATTTCAATATTAACCCCAAAATGCCACTTTATTTTCACTTTGTGTTATTTTTTTATATTTTTAAATGACTGTGGTGGCTCATACCAACATTGTATTAACAAAAGCTAGTTTGGGACTGATATTTAATAGCTTTAGCATAGGCCTAATGTTTATTTATTAGTAGTCTTTACTATTAGTCATATTCTTACAATTTATGTGTATGTTAAGTAAAGGGGGACAGTGTGTGTGTTCACAATTTTTAAGTAAACATGTATAATAATATGTCAATATTTACATTATATATATGTCCATATATATATATATATATATATATATATATATATATATATATATATATATATATATATATATTCAATGTAAATTATGATAATCGTAATTAATAATCGCAATTACAATTTCAAGGGAATAATCGACAATTATGATTTTTGTCATAATCGTGCAGCCCTAGCTTTACTGTGATAACAGGAAATTAAAGTAACAGATATTGTTTTGTCTTTACAGCAGCTCTAGAATAAAGTTATTGTCCAGATAAAGTTAGTTTTTGTTTGATTCACTTGCGTTGCAAAGATCATTAGTTATTAACTTAGGGGCCACTTACACAACACCATTTTAACAGAAAACCTTCAATGAGCCACGGACCCTCGTATCTCCCAATAATAAGACCATTGCTGCATCCAAAATCGAATACTTCCCTAAAAGTAAAAAAACAGCATGCCAACAGAGTAGTGTGTCCGAATGCATTTTATTAAAAAAACAGTAGGCGAAAAGTCCCCGGATGACCTACTACTTCCTGTGAGTTTCTGAAGTGTACATTCGCTGGGTACTTTACTATCACATGAGGCCACGGGAGAGGATTTATGGATGGCAGTGAAGCTGATACTTGTAGGTCACGTGACAGTGACTACAACCCAACATTTGTTAAATTTGAATAAAATTAATACTAAAAGACTTTCAAATCACCTAAGCCAATATTTTATTCACAATAGAACATAGATAACATAGCAAATGTTTAAATGGAGAAATTTTACACTTTTTATCAAATTTAATGCCTGCTACAGGTTTCAAACAAGTCAAGTCAAGTCAAGTCAAGTCAAGTCAAGTCATCTTCATTTATATAGCGCTTTTAACAATGTAGATTGTTTCAAAGCAGCTTTACAGAGATAAACTTATAATTTAAGGTAACAGAGATTGTTTTGGCTTTATAGCGGTTCTTTAATAATTATTTTATTTATAATAATTAATTATTTTCCAGCTAAAGTTAGTTTTGATTGATTCGCTTCCGTTGCAACGATCATTTGTTATTAAATTAGGGGCCGCTAGGACGACACCATTCTCTCTACACAGACTTTAAACACGATCCTGTGATAAACGCTGATGGCGTTCACATGCGCATTAAGAATTGGTTCTATAGTTATGTGCGTTTGAATATATGTGCGCAGGTTTGGAATTCCCTACAGACCAAGCCTAAACAAAGTACTGGTCTTTCCTTATAAATTTTGATACAGAATTTTATTTTATTTTATCACTTCGGGGCGAAACGAAATTCCCGAAAATGCTTTATCTGGAGTGGTAAAGGGATCCTCCATAGGGAGAGACTAGTTGGCACTCCAGCACTGCGTTGTCATCGGTCCAGGCGAAGGTCCCTCGTCAGATCTGGATACGGCCTGGATCCGGCAGGCTGCGGGAAAACTTCGGGATAAACAAAGACACTAAAATTAGCGTATATGCCATTCTTCTTATGATGTAACGAGTACATCAGGATTTATGGGAAGTGTTCCCGGTTCCGGCTGACCTAATCTATGCAGCCTAACATTGAATTATAGAAGTCTATAATGTGTTATGTGAATGCTAGGTCAAAGAGATGTGTCTTTAATCTTGCTTTGAACTGACAGAGTGTGTCTGCTTCCCGGACAATGGTAGGAAGACTGTTCCAAAGTTTTGGTGCTAAATAGGAAAAGGATCTACCGCCAGCAGTTGATTTTGATATTCTAGGTATTATCAACTGGCCGGAATTTTGAGATCGCAATAGACGTTAAGGACTATAATGCATTAAGAGCTCGCTCAAGTACTGCGGAGCTAAACCATTTAGTGCTTTGTAAGTAATCAGCAATATTTAAAAATTTATACGATGTTTAATAGGGAGCCAATGCAGTGTTGACAGACCCGGGCTAATATGGTCATACTTCCTGGTTCTGGTAAGAACTCGAGCTGCTGCGTTTTGGACTACCTGTAGTTTGTTTATTAAGCGTGCAGGGCAACCACCCAGTAGAGCATTACAATAATCTAGCCTTGATGTCATGAACGCATTAACTAATTCCGCATTTGTCAATGAGAGCATATGGCGTAATTTAGATATATTTTTAAGATGGAAAAATGCGGTTTTACAGATACTAGACACGTGACTTACAAATGAAAGATTGGTATCAAAGAGCACACCCAGGTTCCTAACCGACGACGAAGACTTAACAGAGCAGCCATCAAGTGTTAGACAGTATTCTAGGTTATTACGTGAGGAAGTTTTTTGTCCAATAATTAGAATCTCTGTTTTTTCAGAATTAAGTAGTAGGAAATTACTAGTCATCCAATTTTTTATATCAGCTATGCATTCCGTTAATTTTGTGAATTGGTAAGTTTCGTTAGGTTTTGAAGAAATATACAGCTGAGTATCATCGGCATAACAGTGAAAGCTAATTCCATGTTTCCTAATGATATCTCCTAATGGTAGCATGTACAGAGTGAACAGCAGCGTTCCTAGTACTGAGCCTTGTGGTACGCCATACTGAACTTGTGATCGATGAGACATCTCTTCATTTACTGCTACAAACTGATAACGGTCAGATAAGTATGATTTAAACCATGCTAATGCAATTCCACTAATGCCAACATAGTTTTCTAGTCTATTTAAAAGAATGTTGTGGTCAATGGTGTCAAATGCAGCACTAAGATCAAGTAACACTAATAGAGAGACACAACCACGATCGGATGATAAGAGCAAATCATTTGTGACTCTAACGAGAGCAGTCTGAGTACTATGGTACGGTCTAAAACCGGACTGAAAATCCTCACAGATATCATTTCTTTCAAGAAAGGAACACAGTTGTGAGGATACTGCTTTTTCTAATATCTTTGACAGAAAAGGTAGATTCGAGATCGGCCTGTAATTGACTAATTCTGTAGGATCAAGTTGCGTTTTTTTAACAAGCGGTTTAATCATGGCCAGCTTAAAGGTTTTTGGTTCGTATCCTAGAGACAAAGACGAATTAATGATATTAAGAAGAGGATCTATGGACCTCTGGAAGCATCTCTTTCAGTAGCTTAGTCGGTATAGGGTCTAACATACATGTTGTCGATTTAGATGAATTAACGAGTTTGCAAAATTCTTCCTCTCCTATAGCAATAAATTAATCAAATTTTCCTCAGGGACACTACAATGCACTGCCTGATGCGATACTGTAGTAGACGGTTGCATAGTTATAATTTTGTCCCTGATATTATCAATCTTATAAGTGAAGAAGTTCACAAAGTCATTAGTGTTGTGCTGCTTGGAAACTTCTGGGCTTGAAGCTTTCTTTTTCGTTAGTTTAGCCACCGTTTCAAATAAATACCTAGGGTTTTGTTTATTTTCTTCTAATAGGGTTGAAAAATAAGCAGATCTAACAGCTTTTAAAGCCTCTCTGTACGTAATCGAGCTCTCCTTCCATGAAATCCGAAATACCTCTAGTTTTGTTTTCTTCCAGTTGCGCTCCATTTTTCTGGCTGCTCTCTTAAGGGCCCGAGTGTGCTCGTTGTACCACAGCGTTGGACTATTTTCTTTAATCTTCTTTAAGCACAACGGAGCAACTGTGTCTAAAGTGCTGGAAAAGAGAGAGTTAAAAGTTTCTGTTGCACTATCGAGTTCTTCTAAGCTATCTGGGATGCTGAGATGATGAAACTGATTAGGAAGATTATTGATAAAGCAATCTTTAGTGGCAGAAGTGATAGGTCTAACATATTTATAACACGGAGTCGGCTTTGCAGCCTTGGCTAAATGTAATTTACACAAGACTAGATAATGATCTGAGATGTCATCGCTCTGCTGCAGAATTTCAACGGCATCAACATTGATTCCGTGTGATAATATTAGATCTAGAGTATGATTACGAGAATGAGTAGGTCCTGACATGTGTTGTCTAACTCCAATTGAGTTTACAATGTCTTTAAATGCCAATCCCAATGCATCTTTTTCATTATCAATGTGCATATTAAAATCACCAACAATTAGTACTTTATCTGCAGTCAATATTAATTCTGATAGAAAGTCCGCAAATTCTTTGATAAAATCTTTATGGTGCCTTGGTGGCCTGTATACAGTAGAAAGCACAAATCTCAAACGTGATTTATCGTTTACACTATATATTTTTACATTAAGCACCAACACTTCAAAAGAAGTATATTTAAAACTTGATTTCTTAGTGGTTTTGAAAATATTACTATAAATTACAGCAACACCTCCCCTTTGCGTTTCAGACGAGGCTCATGTTTATAACAGTAATCTTGCGGGGTGGACTCATTTAAAGTAATGTAATCGTTTGGTTTTAGCCAGGTTTCTGTCAAACACAGCATATCTAGGTTATTATCTGAAATCATTTCATTAACAATGAGTGCTTTTGGAGTAAGGGATCGAATATTCAGCAACCCAAGCTTTATCATTTTGCTCATCTGTATTATAGCTGTTTTTTATTTGTTGAACAACAATTAAATTTTTAACCTTAGATGGGTTTGGACGTTTTTCGGATTTCCAAATTCGGGGAACAGACACAGTCTCTATATGATGAAATCTAGGTGAAAGAGGCTCTATGTGATGGGATTTATCTGACCTTGGTGACGCGAGGCCGCTAGCAGAGTTGGCACGGGGGCAACAAATGGCTGAAAAAGCAAGCAATTTTGAATTTTTTCAGCTTGGAGAACATCTAGCAACTAAATAAGTTGATTGATATCAGGTCTGTAACATGATTAGCTATAAAAGAGAGCCAGAGTCTCTCAGAGGTAAAGATGGGCAGAGGCTCTTCAGTCTGTGAAAGACTGCATAAAAAGATTGTGGAATACTTTAAAAACAATGCTCCTCAACGTCAAATTGCAAAGGCTTTGCAAATCTCATCATCTACAGTGCATAACATCATCAGAAGATTCAGAGAAGCTGGAGAAATATCTGTGTGTAAGGGACAAGGCCAGAGACCTTTATTGGATGCCTGTGGTTTTCGGGCCCTCAGACGACACTGCATCACTCGTTGGCATGATTGTGTCAATGACATTACTAAATGGGCCCAGGAATACTTCCAGAAACCACTGTCGGTAAACACAATCCACCGTGCCATCTGCAGATGCCAACTAAAGCTCTATCATACAAAAAGGAAGCCATATGTGAACATGGTCCGTCGTGTCCTGTGGGTCAAGACTCATTTAAAATGGACTATTTCAAAGCAGAATAGTGTTCTATGGTCAGACAAGTCCAAATTTGACATTCTTGTTGGAAATCACGGACACTGTGTCCTCCTGGCTAAAGAGGAGGGAGACCTTCCAGCGTGTTATCAGTGTTCAGTTCAAAAGCCAGCATCTCTGATAGTATGGAGGTGCATAAGTGCATACGGTATGGCAGCTTACATGTTTTGGAAGGCTCTATGAATGCTGAAAGTTATATAAAGGTTTTAGAGTAACAAATGCTCCCCTCCAGACGACGTCTATTTCAGGGAAGGCCTTGTGTATTTCAGCAGGATAATGGAAAACCACATACTGCAGCTATCACAACCACATGGCTTCATCGTAGAAGAGTCTGGGTGCTGAACTGGCCTGCCTGCAGTCCAGATCTTTCACCTAAAGAGAACATTTGGCGCATCATTAAATGGAAAATACGTCAAAGACGACCATGAACCCTTCAGCAGCTGGAAACCTATATAAGGCAAGAATGGGACCAAATTCCAACACCAAAACTCCAGAAACTCATAACCTCGATGCCCAGACGTCTTCAAACTGTTTTGAAAAGAAGAGGAGATGCTACACGAGAGACCTGTAGCAGGAATCAAATTTGAAATGAGCTAATTTTGTGCATAAAATTGTACAATTTCGCAGTTTAAACATTTGTTATGTTATCTATGTTCTATTGTGAATAAAATATTGGCTCATGTGATTTGAAAGTCTTTTAGTTTTCATTTTATTCAGATTTAAAAAACGTCCCTACTTTTCCGGAATTCGGGTTGTACATGGCAGATGTAATACGTCAGAATTTCATTCATACTTCCCACATTCATACTTCATACGATATAGATATTTTTAAAGGTCATGAAGTAAATTTAGATTCAAATGTAGTACCTACTCAGATATATATATATACAGTGGGGAGAACAAGTATTTGATACACTGCCGATTTTGCAGGTTTTCCCACTTACAAAGCATGTAGAAGTCTAATTTTTATTTTGTCTAATTCTTATTTCTATAATTTTTATCATAGGTACTCTTCAACTGTGAGTGACGGAATCTAAAACAAAAATCCAGAAAATCACATTGTATGATTTAAGTAATTAATTTGCATTTTGTTGCATGACATAAGTATTTGATACATCAGAAAAGCAGAACTTAATATTTGGTACAGAAAACTTTCTGTTTGCAATTACAGAGATCATGCGTTTCCTGTAGTTCTTGACCAGGTTTGCACACACTGCAGCAGGGATTTTGGCCCACTCCTCCATACAGACCTTCTCCAGATCCTTCAGGTTTCGGGGCTGTCGCTGGGCAATATGGACTTTCAGCTCCTTCCAAAGATTTTCTATTGGGTTCAGGTCTGGAGACTGGCTAGGCCACTCCAGGACCTTGAGATGCTTCTTACGGAGCCACTCCTTAGTTGCCCTGGCTGTGTGTTTCGGGTCGTTGTTATGCTGGAAGACCCAGCCACGACCCATCTTCAATGCTCTTACTGAGGGAAGGAGGTTGTTGGCCAAGATTTCGCGATACATGGCCCCATCCATCCTCCCCTCAATACGGTGCAGTAGTCTGTCCCCTTAGCAGAAAAGCATCCCCAAAGAATGATGTTTCCACCTCCATGCTTCACAGTTGGGATGGTGTTCTTGGGGTTGTACTCATCCTTCTTCTTCCTCCAAACACGGCGAGTGGAGTTTAGACCAAATAAAGCTGCTTGCCTATTGTCCTGTAGCCCATCCCAGCCTTGTGCAGGTCTACAATTTTATCCCTGATGTCCTTACACAGCTCTCTGGTATTGGCCATTGTGGAGAGGTTGGAGTCTGTTTGACTGAGTGTGTGGACTTTTATACAGTTAACGAGTTCAAACAGGTGCAGTTAATACAGGTAATGAGTGGAGAACAGGAGGGCTTCTTAAAGAAAAACGAACAGGTCTGTGAGAGTCGGAATTCTTACTGGTTGGTAGGTGATCAAATACTTATGTCATGCAATAAAATGCTAATTAATTACTTAAAAATCATACAGTGTGATTTTCTGGATTTTTGTAATCGCAAATAATAATCAAATAGCAAATAATCGCATCAGAGAATTCGCATCCGCTGTGTGCTTGGCCATCAAGTGGTATTTGAGACTGGACGTGCTGCGATGATAGTCAGTTCACAACGACAAAACACACAGATCACTTTGGTCTTGTCAATGGAACATATACATATACATACATATATATATATATATATATATATATATATATATTATATATATATATATATTAGGGCTGTCAAACGATTAATCGCGATTAATCGCATCCAAAATAAAAGTTTGTTTTTACATAATACATGTGTGTGTACGGTGTATAATTATTTTCTATATATAAATACACACACACATGCATGTATATATTTAAGAAATATTTGCATGTATATACTGTGTATATATATTTATATTATATATAATTTATATTATATATAAATATTTTATATATAAATAACACATTTTCTTAAATATATATATGCATGTGTGTGTATTTATATATAGAAAATAATTATACTCTGTACACAGACATAAATTATGTAAACACAAACTTTTATTTTGGATGCGATTAATCGCGATTAATCATTTGACAGCCCTAATATATATATATATATATATATATATATATATATATATATATATATATATATATACACTCACCTAAAGGATTATTAGGAACACCATACTAATACTGTGTTTGACCCCCTTTCGCCTTCAGAACTGCCTTAATTCTACGTGGCATTGATTCAACAAGGTGCTGAAAGCATTATTTAGAAATGTTGGCCCATATTGATAGGATAGCATTTTGCAGTTGATGGAGATTTGTGGGATGCACATCCAGGGCACGAAGCTCCCGTTCCACCACATCCCAAAGATGCTCTATTGGGTTGAGATCTGGTGACTGTGGGGGCCATTTTAGTACAGTGAACTCATTGTCATGTTCAAGAAACCAATTTGAAATGATTTGAGCTTTGTGACATGGTGCATTATCCTGCTGGAAGTAGCCATCAGAGAATGGGTACATGGTGGTCATAAAGGGATGGACATGGTCAGAAACAATGCTCAGGTAGGCCGTGGCATTTAAACGATGCCCAATTGGCACTAAGGGGCCTAAAGTGTGCCAAGAAAACATCCCCCACACCATTACACCACCACCACCAGCCTGCACAGTGGTAACAAGGCATGATGGATCCATGTTCTCATTCTGTTTACGCCAAATTCTGACTCTACCATCTGAATGTCTCAACAGAAATCGAGACTCATCAGACCAGGCAACATTTTTCCAGTCTTCAACTGTCCAATTTTGGTGAGCTTGTGCAAATTGTAGCCTCTTTTTCCTATTTGTAGTGGAGATTAGTGGTACCCGGTGGGGTCTTCTGCTGTTGTAGCCCATCCACCTCAAGGTTGTGCGTGTTGTGGCTTCACAAATGCTTTGCTGCATACCTCGGTTGTAACGAGTGGTTATTTCAGTCAAAGTTGCTCTTCTATCAGCTTGAATCAGTCGGCCCATTCTCCTCTGACCTCTAGCATCAACAAGGCATTTTCGCCCACAAGACTGCCGCATACTGGATGTTTTTCCCTTTTCACAACATTCTTTGTAAACCCTAGAAATGGTTGTGCGTGAATAGGCATGTGCCGGTATCAAATTTTCATGCTGCGATTAATTGATTGAGCTTTTATCACGGTATACGGTATTATCACGATATTTTAATTGCTCAAGAGAAACGGATGGATTGGGTGGGATGTAGAAAAAATAACAACTTGCATCACAATACGTGTAATTGTGATTGTCAAAACATTTGGTAACTAAACAGAATTTTACACAATTTTCACGATTTCAATTCAATTCTTGGGATTTGATTTCAATCTTGATTCAATATTGACTCTTTGGATAAATATTAGGTAGGCTACATTAGATAGCCTACATGTTAATTTTTCTCAAGAAAAAATACATCTCACATAATGCTGTAAACATACAGAGAGCCCTATCAGCTGGTATTATTAACCCCCTGAGGTCAGCAATCACGCCGGCGTGATCTGCTCGTTTTTTTTTATATCAGTGCA
This sequence comes from Squalius cephalus, assembly GCF_949319135.1. Classification (NCBI taxonomy): domain Eukaryota; kingdom Metazoa; phylum Chordata; class Actinopteri; order Cypriniformes; family Leuciscidae; genus Squalius; species Squalius cephalus. The sequence continues at coordinate 33,480,125 of NC_137127.1, read as the reverse complement.
AATTACTCTGTTGATTTTGATTTTACATACTTGTATTGTACATCATTCAAAACTGTTAAATGTCTTCTTTTATTTGTGTACACTCATAATAAAAACAAAATGTTGTGTTTTTCGTAAAACAAAGAAAATAAACATGATGCGCGTTCTGCCGTCTGTCTCAATGTGAAACTCATTCTGAAACGCGACAGAAAATGACCTGTAACTCAGCGAATGTTTGTCACACAGACTTGAAACGCATGTCTATACAACGCTTGGAATCTCTATTTTTAAAGTATGTAAATTATATAAAAAACAAATATTCTATTTTTAAGTAATCCATACGAAAGCAGCGGCATGTACAGTTTCTCAAACGCGTCCTCATTAACTATAATGTGACCACACCCACGCGCGCACGAGCGATTGACATGCAAATGATCCATGCGGAGAAACGCAGACCTGTAAACGCCCTCATCACCTCAAAACAAAGAAGCAGAGACTTCGTAACTTACTCTTCTCTGCTTTCATCGGGTTTGGACAACTGTAAGCTGTGCTGTGCTGTGCTGTTTACCTTGAATTTACCTCGGATTTACCTCAGAAGAACGCGATTTGAAGATGAGAAGATTTTTAAGGTAAGACATGTTAAACTGGTCGTGCCAGATTAAAATGTATGTTATGAAATGAGTTTGGAGTAAAAACATGAACTAAGCCTAATGTCATATATGTACATGTAGACAGAAAGATGAAATGTGAAATGTGAACTAGAATGATAGGCAACCTTTCAGTGCTTGTATAGCCTACGTGTTCAACACGAGGATGTTTTTATATTCTAATAAAACACAGCATGGTAAAAGTAGGCTAATATATATGTGTGTGTGTATTCTGTACATTTTAAAAAGCTATTTTAACCTGAAAAATCTAAAATATATTCCCCAAATTGTGCAGCATTTCTCTTGATATCAGCATGTTCACAGCTGTTTTGTTGTTGTTGTTGTTTTTAGAGGAACAAGATGCCACTGATAAGTCCTGCTGACATTCACATAAGTCTCCATACATGAACATGCTAAAGTGAAAAATCAAACACCATGGAAATGAAAGGTATGTAGCCTACTATGTTTCAGGAATGGCACAAAGGTGTGTTACAGTTCAAGTCTCTGTCTTTAGTTCAGTGTGTTAAATAATGTGTTTTTTTTTGTCATTATGTTGTGTTGTAAATACATTAAAATAATCAAAAAGCCATTCTTTTTTAAATCTCCTCATTCTTTGTGCAAGGTTGCTCAGAATGGCAGGGCCTGATAGCTCCTAATAGGGCCATTAGGGAGTGTCTTTTGTCTTTCTCAGGTGAGAAAAGCTTACATAATAATGAGATGTCCACGCCTCTTGCATAGAGCTTTCTCACACAAAACACGTCGTAAAATTTTTAAATCAATATATTGTCTTCTCTGAATGAGCAGTCAGGATGATTTTCACATAGTTTTGAAGCAAATATTCTGGGCTACGTGATACAATTTTCAAAAGTCTTATGAAGAAATAATCAGTATGGGTTTCATGAGCTTATTTCAGTGACAATTTGTTTTTGTTTTTTCACAAACCACGCATAAATGTCATTATCTCAAAACCACAAACTTTTATATACATGCTGCTGATATATTATTGTAGCAGAGTTTGTGCTGAATACAGTGTAATCAGACTTTAGCCATGAAAATGTCACAAGTAACAGAAATAAGCACAAATGTCAGAGCATGTCAGAACACCTCCAGGGCCCAGAAAACAGCTCAGACCTCAGAGGGTTAAAGGTTAAAAATTAACAAATTAAATTAAATATAATTTGGTTTTCATTATAATAACAATTATGACACAAGTAAAAATATAATACAAATGTAATATAGTTCACATATATAGCAAAATACTCCTCTCTATAGCTATTTTTTCTAGTCAACTAACGTGTTGGTCATTAAATGGCTTTCCTGAGGTAAATGTAACGTTCTGTGACATAATTGTTCACCTGCAGTTTTATTGACCTCTTTCCGTGGTTGAAAAACTCTGATTGATCGATATTATTTATGAGGCATAAATACCTTTCGGTAAGTTGTACTGTATCTTTAAATAAAAAGTAACATATGATCGGTTTACTTGAACTGAGGCGCTACAGCGATCGGTCACGTCACATTTACAAGCACCAAAACGGTATTTATTGTCTGAATTTCGTAATAAAATGGACAGAACCTGATAGCTGATCATTTTTTTTCATATCAAAAGTAACCTGCTCTGTCTAGTCTGTCGGTGTCAGTGTCCTCTTTGCTCCGCGATTATTCTCTGCGTGAAAAAATGGATGTGTGGCGTGAGAGCGTGTAAAAGTGTAAATTGCGTGAGTCTCACGCTGAATGCGTAGAGTTGGCAGCCCTGCTTTTAGAAGGGGGATGAATCGTCGGCAGCGTTCCTCCTTCCGCCGTGCTTCTTCTCCATGTGAGTATTGTTTACATTAGAATAGAGTGCGCACTGCGCCGCATTCACACTGTGCTTCTACATGTGAGGATTGTTTACATCAGTGCGCACGTGTTTCGCGCAGCATATACGCAGTGTTTGTTTAAGCGGTTGATGGAAAATAAGCTAATGCGCGTTCTATAAACATAAATTCTGATCTATTATATTTCACGGTATTTTGAAGTGCCCGCGATAACAATATCGTGCTTATTCATTACCGCGATTTATCGCATTACCGAATACCGGCACATGTCTATGCGTGAAAATCCCAGTAACTGAGCAGATTGTGAAATACTCAGACCGGCCCGTCTGGCACCAACAACCATGCCACGCTCAAAATTGCTTAAATCACCTTTCTTTCCCATTCTGACATTCAGTTTGGAGTTCAGGAGATTGTCTTGACCAGGACCACACCCCTAAATGCATTGAAGCAACTGCCATGTGATTGGTTGATTAGATAATTGCATTAATGAGAAATTGAACAGGTGTTCCTAACAATCCTTTAGGTGAGTGTATATATATATATATATATATATATATATATATATATATACATACATACACATACATACATACAGATGGTGGTCAACCAGAATGAGACTTTTACCGCCGCCGTTCCCGCGGCGGCAAAATTGGGATGTGTATTTGCTGCCTTTTACCGCTGAGTGGCGCTGTAATCACAGACTTTGAAAAGTGTCAGTTTATTCTCTTTATGACGTAATCTGCCGCGGCAGTAATTTGAGCTGAGGTCACAGATAAATTCAAGATAAATATTGTGGTTAAACGAATTCAAATTCATTAAATTTAAACAAAGTAGACACACGTTAACATTGTGTGCCCAGTTTTTCTATAATTTAGAAAGGCTATGTCAATAGGTTACTTGTCATTTTCTTCGTGTTATTTTAATGTGTTTGTAGATTTATTAACTGAAACATAACAGTGAAATAACTTAAAATAATTTACCGTGAAATTAAAACATTTTCAGGACTTGCAGCTCCTAACCGATGTAGTCGGTTTAAGCATTCTTTGTTATATTCAGAACTAAATAGCCTTACATGTTACAAACTTTTAAAACAGAGAAAATAGTAGACGTTGGCGATTCAGACGGTAGCTCTGTGGTCAAAGCATTATCAATAGCCTCTCGGAGCTTCAAACGATCTGAGATCGAATCTCAGTGTAGCCGACAGTGTTTATGTTTTTCCGTTCTTGATGCTTAAATATGTATCTGTTTATTAAAGTCAATCATCTTGTTTAACCCTCTGATGGTTTATGGGGTCTTTTGGGACCCCAAATGACTTTTGCTCAAATTAAAAAAAATGTTCCCTTTGTCCAAATGGTATGAAACCTTCTACGGCTCTCAACACTTTCTAGATCTACAAAAATAAAAATAAATTGGAATGATATCTGTTTTTATGTTAGCGTGACAAAAATTGTGACACTCGTGGTCTTCGGGGTCTCTGGAGACCCCGCAATCAAAATAGACAAAATTCATCATCAAAATCAGAAACAACGCAGAACACATCGACAGAAATGGCACAAATAAAGTGGCACACTTCCACCAATGCAAAAAACATCCACAATGCTAAATTATATTGCTCACAACACGTGTGTATACACACACACACACACACACACATATAGAGGAATACATTTTTGAGACTATAAAAACTGTTCTCTTATCATTTGTAAAATAAAATCATCCAAAATGCAATACCACCACAAAAATAAATTGGTGACACTGACACATTGAAAATGTACACACGCACACACACACACACACACACACACACACACACACACACACACACACACACACACACACACACACACACACACACATTTGTAAGGCTATAATTTGTCAAATAAAATCATCCAAAATGCAGAACCAACACAAATATAAAGTGGTCACACTGACATCGACAATGTGTACTCACACACACACACACACACACACACACACAGACACACACACACACACACACACACACATTTGTAAGGCTATAATTTGTCAAATAAAATCATCCAAAATGCAGAACCAACACAAATATAAAGTGGTGACACTGACACCGACAATGTGTACTCACACACACACACACACACACACACACACACACACACACACACGCACGCGCACACACACACACACACACACACACACACACACACATTTGTAAGGCTATAATTTGTCAAATAAAATCATCCTAAATGCAGAACCAACACAAATATAAAGTGGTGACACTGACACCGACAATGTGTACTCGCACACTCTCTCTCACACACACACACACACACACACACGCACGCACACACACACACACACACACACACAGGAACATTTGTAAGGCTATAATTTGTCAAATAAAATCATCCAAAATGCAGTACCACCACAAAAATAAATTGGTGACACTGACACATTGAAAATGTAAACACACACACACACACACACATACACACACACACACACACACACACACACACACGCACACACACACACACACACACACACACACACAGGAACATTTGTAAGGCTATAATTTGTCAAATAAAATCATCCAAAATGCTAAACCACTTCAAATATAAAGTGGTGTGGTGACACTGGCACATCGACAATGTGTACTCACACACTCTCTCTCTCTTTATCTCTCAGACACACACACACACACACACACACACACACGCAATTGTGTGTGTCTAGAATCTAGAATTAGATTAAAAATAAATGATTGAAATAAATGATAAAATCTTAAGACTCCAACATTTCTCTTTGTAACATTTTGTTCAGGTTTGATTCTAATCATAATGTAACATTATTGAAAAACTGGGGGGTTTTTTGGTACAAAAAAATGCTAAACTTTGACAAAAATATTTTATTTTTGTTATAATTGTGATTTTATAATATTTAGATATGAATCCAACTGAATCCAACTTGTGAAAAGATATCTTTCAGGTAGTCTAATAGCAAATAGCATATAGTGGAGCTCTATAGCCATCTAGTGGTTAAAATTATTATTTTTTATTTTAAAACTGCATTTTCCAAAAAATGGGCAAAAATGTTACATTAAACCATTTAAAATCATCCATGTTATCCCCATGAATGAAAGTTAGAAATCTGGGTCTTTTATAAAGTGAATTTTACATCAAATGCTGTTTTTTTGTAAAAAGGCTATTTAAATATTTATTTATTAATTTATTTATAGAAATTTAAAAAATATCATAAATTCTCCAAAAACTGCACAAATGTTGAGTAAAAACATTAACAAACAGAATAAAATTACATTTGTAAAAAAAAAAAAACTATTATCTTGTTACAAAATTAAATGTTATTTTCTGGGGTCTCTAGAGACCCCAAAACCCAGAGTGTAGACATAAATAAAGACCATCAGAGGGTTAATTATCAATTGTACATTACAACATAAATTTGCTACATTCCCGCTGCAAAGACGACACATCTGATGAAGGAAGACTGTCAGCCGATTGCACCAGAAAATGAAGATGATTCGTCTTTAATCTGCTAAATTATTTTTTTGTGTGTGTGTGAATCATTCACGAGATTGAGATGACTGACAGTGACCCGGCCATATCAACGGAAGACATTTTTCAAAACAGATCGAACAAATCAGAAAAATACTTTCAATACAGTATTGCTTTCAATTAAAAAATAAACAATGAAAATGTAAAATAAAAATAAAATTAATTAAGTTTGAAAACCCATCGCACATTTTAAGATATGAATAAAGTGTCGGGACAGTTTATTTATTTAAACAGGGTTGCATCGATAGAGTTTATTCCCTTTGTGATGCAAAATAAGAAACACAGAATCTTAGGCCTATTCTTGCAACATTTTAAATTTCTATTGTCAAAGAAATTGCAGCTAAATTAAAAAATTAAAACGGTACAAAACGGAAAAAGTTCAAAGCAACATAAATTAAGAACAGGCGTTTTTCTTTGCCTCTCTCGCGATGGATATTTTTTTAGTAGGCTAAGTTTGGTCTCCCTCACTGCGCGCGGCGGGTCTTTCTCGAAATTAAGCATTTCAGCGTAAAAAAACACCATACAGCTGATAATACTGTATATGTCGCTGTGTGTCATCCACACAAATCACGAAAGAAAAAACTGTAACAAATAGCTTTTGTTCCTTCAAAGATACAACATGCCTTGCTGAATTCACCTTACAATAAAACGAGGTGGGTCGCGAATTAAAGAGCTCTGTATCTGCTAAATTTAAATTGTTTGTGGAAAACCTATACAATCAATAAAACTACAATATATAATTTAATAAGATATAGGGCCTACTGTACATAGGCTATGGACTTTTGGAGATTTTGAGATTAATCCTTAAAAGAATTTTGCCTTTGCCTCATCAGGCTGGCTCCGACACTCTCCATATGAAAGACGGAACATTAACACCTCTGTCCTGCACCCCCACGATAAAGCAAAGTATTGCCTTCTCCAAACCCCCCACAGGCTAGCTGAGTTTGCAAAACAAAACAAGGCTCGTCGTGCCAAACAAATTATAAACTTCAATATTTAATTCAAAACAATCTCAAAACGCTTTGTGACATTTTGAAAAGCCGTGGATGCATTACTGCCACTGGAACCATGAACGCAACAGAATACTGGTTCTGATTTTATTGTTTGTCGTTTAAACGTCATATATATGAATTATTATAGGCTACAGAAGTAAAGTCATTGTATAATATTTGTTCCTTAGTGTAAAATGGAAATGCATGGCGATTTTATTTTGTAAATAGGCAAAAAAAAAATGTTTTAGAAGACAAATCTCTCTGCATCAACAATAGACTATAAAATGCATTAATAGGCTAATATAAAAACACCAGTAGTCCAAGTTAGTTCGGGATTCGAACCCGTGTCATCTAAATGATCGTAACGTACGTTCAACCACTCGGCCACTATTCACTCGTTGCGATACGGCCTAACGTTCCAGTGTGTGTTCGCTCGCACGAGCGAGAAACGCTCTTCATTCAAATGAACGCGCCGCCGCATTTGTTGAACACTAATTCAACATGCCAGAATAAAACCTGGCTTTAGAACAATGCATAGCGCCACTCGTCGTGGTGTGCCAAAAAATTACAATAATTTAGTTTAATTTATTTCAGTGTTAATGTTTGAGTTAAAAAATCCTCTACAAATTAAATTAACCCAAAGTCGGCTATAAGAGTCCTTTAGGCTACGTAAAAAAGCAAAGGGCTTACAGTCTTAACATTTAGGCTACTTTGCTTAAATTCGATACATTTATTTTCAGTAGGGCCTAATACATTTGTAGGGATGTAATTTCAGTATGCTTTACCAACGCTATGTATTCAATTAAAGTTCCAAGAGGTCTGGTCTCTATATTTCCTTCCCAGCTGACACTTATATGCAAGTGCACAGCAAAAATCACAACTTGTGCTTGCTGGAACGCAAGTTATTTAAGGTGTCTCAACTGTACACAGTCTACCCTACAGTGTGAATTCGTTACAAGGTTTCATTTAATTACATTAACGTGCAGCAATTTGTACAAATAGAGTCTATAGGCCTACTGTTGTAGACATTAAATAATCTCATTTAGTATCATATTTGTTAAAATATTATAATGTTGTTTTTTCAATCTATGTTGAATATGAAAAGTGAACAGCATGAGTAAGATAAGATGCATTATATCGAGAGATGGATATGGAGTGGGTCAGACATGATTTTGACCACTTCATTAAGTTTTGTTTAGTAGAAACCTTTTTTTAAAGTGAATTTCGTTTTCTATAAATTGTATCTTAATTTTAATCATTTTTTCATCACCCAATTGTCTGGATTCAATAAGTAAGAGAAGCAAACAGACACTAATCATAGAGGCGCCCGTGAGGTCACTTGCATTGCACGTCAGCTGGAGCGCATCTCATCCTCCTAACTTAACGAAACTCAGCGTATGCCTCACACAGACATGATAAATACATCAAATACACAAAGCTTGAAATGTCTTCAAACGAAATAATTCAAAACGAAAAAGAAAAAGGCTACTCTCTGATTATGTCTTTGTGCATTTCTCTCTAGGTGCGTTCACTACAAATATGGCGATCGTCAACTTCATCTTTGCAGTCGACACTGTCAGAAAACACTAGTTCATTGATAAAAATCATATGAAGACAAGGCATATATTAAGTTATTTTAGCTGTTATGAGAAAAATAAATCTAACAAAACCTAAAATCTAAATCTAATAAATAAAAATAAAAAATATTAACGCCAATTCAACATGCCAGAATAAAACCTGATTTTTGAACAATGCGTAACGCCACTCGGCCTGGTGTGCCAAAACACTACATTTTAAACTTCAATGTTTAATTCAAAACAATCTCAAAACGCGTTGTGATTTTTTTTTAAAGCCTAGCCTATATACATTAAGGGCATTGAAACCAGGATCTTAACTAAAACGTGTTCCGCGTAATCTCTCAAAAATTATGCCACACTACTCCATGTAATTTTTTTTTTTTTTAAGGACTGCTTTTGAAATCACTATAAATTGTATCGCTCACGAGAGCTCTTCGTTTATCTAATTCCTCAATAGAATAGTAAAAATATTCAGCGTCATTGCTCCTAACATCGTCTCTATTTTTAACTTTTGATTCTATTTTTTCAGCTGTAAAATTGATTCTATCTTTGGTTCTATTCTGTTGTAGCCTAATAGGCCTATTTATATATATGAAAAATATGCCTATTATTTAACCCACTTACATTTTAAAATACGGCAATTGCTGCTGTTTTGCACAATGTCCCTTTGCGCCACCTGGCGGTCATTTCGGGAACGACTTTGAAATGCGGCTGGTTTATTTTCGCCGCGGTAATTTCGCCGCGGCGGCTGGCGCGGCGGTAATAGGCATTCTGGTTGACCACCATCTGTACATACATACATACATACATATATATATATATATATATATATATATATATATATATATATATATATATATATATATATATGTATAGTTTTATAGTTTTATGTCAGTTATTTATATCTTTTGTTGTAGTGTGTCAGTAGGAAATATCAGTTTACATTTCCAAACATTATTTTTGCCATTAATTGTAATAATCCAGTGAGATTTCTGTATGCACAAGGACTCTGACAACAGCCAGCATGATCTGATCTCACCATCATCGAGTCCGTCTGTGATTAGGCTACATGAAGAAACAGAAAAAACTGAGACAGACTAAATCCCGAAGAACTGCGGGAACGTCTCCAAGATGCTTGAAGAAACCTTCCTGCAAAGCTACCTGAAAAACTATGCGCAAGTGTACCTGGACAAAAGCCGTTTTAAACACAAAGGGTTGTTACACCAAATATTGTTTTGAATTCGTTAATAGAAGTTAAATCATAAATAAATTCAATTTATGATTTTTATTTTTGAAAGCATTTTACAGCATTTTACAGCATTTTAACACGATATTTTACAGATATTAACATGCCTAAGATTTTTGCACAGTACTGTATATACAGAGACATCACGGATACATTTTGTGTTCTCTGCCTGGGAGCAGAGCATGCACAGGCAGCTCTCGAGGGGGCTGCCTGTTATCACTGTGAGCAGTTGCTGACGCTCCGCTCCTGCCTCGCTCTTTTTGACGCAGTCTTAACAGGCACACTTGCTTTGATATTCTTGATGAGGGCGAGGGGGTCAGGCCCAACAATATTAAAGAGCTTCGTCGGGCCACCGACCTGTCTCTCTGCACCACCAAGGAGACTCAATGGCCTCTTCGGCTATGCTGTAAGAAAAAAGCTTGGTCGTCGAGAGGTTTTAGGAGGTGAAACGTCAATCAGCAGCGTTCAAGAGGTTCATCCCCATTTCGGCAAGAGCAGGAAGAGAGTGCTACTGCTCGAGTCCCCCCTCATAGAACCTGGGGGTTGAGGTTGTACGCTGCCTGTTCGAAATCAGTTTTGTGAGGTATCTTGCAACAAGTCAGTTGCCTACGTTTTTGGATGCAGCCCTGGTCTTTACAAATACAGATAGCTATCCGATCAGAAAAGACGCATGAAGTGGCCAGGTGTAAACAGGCCCTAATTTGCAATGTGTGATCTGATGACTGAGCAGTCGTTAGATCTAAATGTCAGTAATGTGATTGTAAAACATTTATGTTATAATTTGGTTGGAATAAAAGCAGCATATGTTACTTGTTCAGATTAATTTTTTTTCAGATATATACATAGTAGTATGTAGTAGTAGGGGTGTGAGTAGTATCTCGTGCTACGAGATCTCGTGAGACTAAAATGTGACGAGATTTTGTCGTCGGGTGAAAAGCTGTCTCGTGGTATCGCCATGACAGAGCGTGAGGGTGAAATTAGCATAGAATATACCACCGCTACATTCAGATTACATGCCTCCACTGTTGTTTTGCTGTTTTTATAAAAATAAAAACCATTGTATATTGTAAATGTCTGCTCTTCTGCACAGGTGCATTAGGAATCACAGTTCGCTTATCCCGTGACGATGGCGGATGATTCGTTGCGCAACAGAGCCTAAAACGTCTGATAAATGTCTTATCTTGTAGAATGCGTGCTCAACATTGCCGCTACTGAGTAGCCTACGTGCGATCGCAAATCCCAAAGTGAAACGCGAGCTCCCTGATGCGCGCAAATTAGGCTGCATACAGTCTCAAAATATCAAACCTATCTCTGGACTGTGTAGTTGTGGGTCTGGCCTCTGTTTTCACTTTGAATATTGAGAGAGTACTGTAACATCTGAAGAACGTAAGACAAGGGAGGCTTCGTTTCTGAACTTTTAATTTTCGGGACGCAAGAACTGTACACAAACGCACCAGCCAAACTCACTTGCCCGTTTCTCTCTACCAGGCCTTTTTCCGAACTCACTGCCTTAACCCTATAACTGCCGGTGCAAAATAAAACAGCAATTTCAAAACAATAATAAAGAGTCTGTGTGCTACAGTTCTTTGATTATGGTTGCACTTGCACTTATTGTTTGCACTTAATAAGACTAAGATAAAACTGTTATTTATTTTTGTTATTTATACAGTTTTTATTTCTATGTTCAATTTGAGGAAAGGAGTTCAATTAGGAGGTCACACAGCCTCAATCAGAAGTTCTGGAAGCTCATAATTCATGTAGAGTAAGGTCTGAAGAGAATCATGTGAAATCATACAGGAGAAAAGCCAAACAGTTTGTGGCAAAACCTTTTACAGTGCTTGTATATTGTTGTCTTTCAATACATATGATAATTCATACTCATAAAGTAGAACTGAAATGACATTCATTAGAAGATTATTAGTTAAAACATTTCAGAATGCACCTGCAGACTATTTTTCCAGTCATGAACTTTGTCATTGAGGATTTCTATAAAATCTTGTCTCATCTCGTTCTCATTCTCGTGAACCTAATCTCATGTCTCGTCTCGTCTCGTGAGATAAGTGTCTCGTCACACCGCTAGTATGTAGGGCTACTTCTTATTGCCAATACGATGTATAATGACATATTCACTCTGATGTGGTGATCATTCATGGTATTAATGCTAGTTATGTTATCATTCACAGTCAGTCGTGGTCCGGTGCTAGGTGAAAGTAAGGCTACGGGCTACACTGTCTGTCCAAATCTGATTATTTGTGTATCTGATTGGAATCTGATCTAAAATTATTGACTGCCCACATTGTTTATCGCATCTGTTCAGATCCAATTTGCGTGTCCCATGCCGCTCTTTCATTTTGCGTAATACTTGCATTGATTTCAATGACGTTGCGTTGGTAGATATACGCCAAAAACAACAACAGCCACTGCGCTGGACTAATGCGCCTTATGAGGTAACGGCAGAAACGTTGAAGGCTGGAATGCGTGGCTTTATTCCATGCTGGTGTATCGGCCAGTTTCAAAACATGTCTCCTTTGTATTGATATTTTCTGCTAATCTGGCACTTTGCAGCAACACAACACTGTTTCTGCTGCGACTTTCAACATGTTACCTATAACACCGTCTGATGTTTGTTTTATGTGGCATGAGTCACATAAACCACGCAAAATCCGTTCAGAGCAGTCAGACTGAAACAGATTTCCAGAAATGCAATTTGAATAGGATTTCTAAACACATAATTTAGCTCGAAACTGATTTGTAAAATTTGCATTTCATGCGATTTTTTTTTGCCGTTCACAATTACTAAATCTGATCCGATTTCAATTTGATATGTATTTTATCACTTTAATGTGTCAATAAACTTTAAGCAGTGTCTACTTCACTGTGCAAATATATTTACATAACACAATATGCATGACATATGATCCGCTGATAGATGCCTGATTTCAAACGCTCCCGTGTGTATCTGTGTAAGCGCTCGATGAAGATGTATACATTGATGTATATTTACAACATGTTTTAGAAGTGCTGATCATTGTAGCCAATCACAGACATATTTGATGAGCGTGAGTACAATGGCCATTCCATTGAAAAAGATGGCGCCGTTGTATGTGGCATGCCGTTGCTCTCCTTCTCGTTTTTAAATCTTGTGATTTTATGTTTGTTCCTACTAAATTCAGACTGTGACATGTCGCTCGTTTACAATCGCCAAACATTATTAAATATCCGCATGGCTATCGACTCAACTGTGTCTTGCCGATGAGTCGCCCCTACCTGCTCACCCACACCTCCCTGCACACCTGCGTTGGTATCCCGCCGATCCTCCCTGGAGGCGACGGCGTCAGAGGAAGCATGGCAAGCGGGGTGGAATCACTGTTCGGCTGAAGTCTTGAGCGGTCTCCGCATGTGTGTATTGGACCTGTGCTGGCCTATGAGCGCCACTTTGCCAGTGCCTTTGCATGGTCTTTTCCCTTGCATCGGTGGCTTCGACCTGTTGTTCCATGCTCTTTGTCTGTGCCTTCACGCGGCGTCTCCTCCTGCTTTCGACACCGTGGAGTGAATCTCCTTAACCTCCGACCGCTAAACTGGAAAACGCTGCTGGAGGAAGCAACATCGCCACTTAAGGTGGCATTGATCAACGCACGGTCAGTGGTGAACAAGACATTTATAATAAATTACTTCTTCATGGCGCATGACTTGGATATTTTATTCATTACTGAGACCTGGTTAAGTTAATTCACTGAATTAGTTCCACAGGGCTTTCTGGCCGTGGTGGTGGACTAGCGACAGTGTTTAAAAATTCTTATCCCTGCCACGGTCTAACAACTAGCCCTCGCTGCACCTTTGAAGTGCAGTTGCTACAGCTCACTTTAACTAACTCACTGGTATTTGTCTTGGGTTATCGCCCACCTCAGCTGAACAAAGATTTTCTCAATGAGTTTGCAGAGATCTAGTCTCTTTTGATTTTGATCAGTGGGTGTCTGGCCACACTCATATTCAGGGACATACTTTAGACTTAATTTTATCACGTGGTTTACCTGTATTGGACATGTCGGATCACTTGCCGATTGGATTTTGTTCTCCCTACCTCTTAATGGAACTATACATAAGCAACCTCGCTCACGGCTGACTCGTATTTTTTACTGATCGTGCAGGAGAGGATTTTATAGCATCATATCTCAGTCTACGTGCCAATCAAGACATGGACTCATCTTTAAGCTTCTTGGATGCTGATGAACATTTGAACTTTTTTTAATTCTATCTGCTCTAACATCTTAAATGCTGTTGCTCCTCTAAAGGTTTATCATCTTTGTCTTTTAGCCAGGGTTAAGCCCTTTTTGTCTGCTTAAAACTTTGAGAATGCTATGCATGCTTTTGTAAGTTCTAGATTAGATTATTATAACTCTTAATACTCTTAATATTGGTGCCCCTCAAATATGTTTCACACGCCTGCAATTCATTTTTGATGCCCGGTTTTGATCTCGCTTCTTTGGCTACCAGTTAAATTTAGAATTTAGTTTAATGTTTTGTTATTTGTTTTTTTAAGTGTTTGCAGAACCAGGCTCCACAGTACCTATCTGAACTGCTACATCCGCCCACACAGTCAAGATCCCTCAGATTGGGGGACTCTGATCTACTATCTGTTCCTAAAACTAGACATAAAAGCAGGGGTGATTGTGCTTTTGCGGTCATCGGCCCCTAAGTTATGGAATAGCCTACCGGCTTACATCAGATCCGGCCAAACTTTATTAAATTTTAAATCCATTTTGAAAACGTATCTTTTTTTCAATTACTTTCAATATATCTTGATTGTCTTTTTTTTTTTTTTCTTAGTTAATAGGTTTTCCATTTTTATTGTTTTTAAATTTGCTTTTCTGTTTTATATGTTTTCTATAAAGTCCTTTTGTAAAGCACTTTGGTCAATACCAGTTGTTTTTAAACGTGCTATACAAATAAAATTGTATTGTATTGTATTCCGAGGTGTTTACAATTCCGCTCAACAGCGCTCAAATCGTCACATTTTTAAAATTTCAGTATCGACTTGGTACCGAAGTCTGTACTTTTGACAACACTATTATGCCCCTTTTTACTAGATGTAATATAAATCTATGGTGTCCCCAGAATGTGTCTGTGAAATTTCAGCTCAAAATACCCCCCAGATCATTTATTATAGCTTGTCAAATTTGCCCCTTTTTGGGTGTGAGCAAAAACGTGCCTTTTTGTGTGTCGCTTTAAATGCAAATGAGCTGCTGTTCCTCGCCCCCTTTCAGAAGAGGGCCGATCCTTTACACTAGCTTCGGATACTCTGGCAATAACAAAACACGTGAATAATCTCACTCATCCAAAATCTCAGAAATAACCTGTAGTGGGGTTGCAGCCTCACAGAGAGACTCAGGATGAGGTTGCAACTTTAAGACTGCACCTGAACATTTCTGAATGGTTAGTGGATACATTTATGTAGTTGTTGTGGAGTTACGTTGATTAATCTCATCGACTTGCATGTACCGTCATGTTTAACTTTTACACGTTGACACAGTTCTCTGAGGTCTTTATAAGATAGCTGTGACATTTTTTTTGTCAAATAGTGTTCTGTGATCGTCTGTGCAGCCAACAACAGAACAGTTTGCATGCTTTGCTTGAACTTTTGCCATTGCGTTAGAACTGGGTGCACTGTTGTCGCTTGCGAAAACCAAATGGCGGCACCGTGGTTGGAAACGTGCTGATTAAGGGGCGGTAATATTATAATAAGATCCACTTCCTACATCAGAAGGGGAGCAAAATCTGATCTGCTTATTTTTTTACATGCTTGCAGAGAAAGGCTTACCAAAACAAAGTTACTGGGTTGTCACTTTTCACATTTTCTGGGTTGGTAGATGCACCGGGGACCCGATTATAGCAATTAAACACTGAAAAAGTCAGATTTTCATGATCTCCTTTAAGATCAAACGCACGGATCTATTATACTATTTACTTTCACTTAAGACATAACCGGCTGTGTTTACATGAATTGAGTGTTTATTATTTTAACATCAGGCACGTCCTGCTTTTTAAATTCTCATTCATGCATTTCATCACTTTGAAGTGTCAATAGTGCTATATATTTAAATACCTCAATATACATGATATAGCAAAATCACTAATGATAGACATTTTATACTGTGGTTTATACCAGCTCTTGCACAGACCTTTTTTTTTGCACAGCCCTATTATGGCTTGTCAATATCGCCTAATCAGGCAGTTTTAGTGTTGGATATCCTAATAGACTCAAATGAAGCAGATAATCATTTCTATAAACCAATTAATTGAAATGCATACATGTGAATTTTTTATTTTATTAATTACCTTCTTAAAAATCTTAAAAGCAGAAGATAGATTAATGTCTGTGTAAACTGGTCACAGGTATGTTAAATATTATGTTAAATATGTGAAATGTGTAGTTCAGAATGTGCCATCAGGTGATCATTTCTAGGAATGTTTTCACAGTCTTACAAAGTTACTATGTGTTTTGTTGTTTCAGAGGAAGAAGTTCTGTACCAGAATTACCAAGAGAAAGCACTGCACAATGATTCTGATGAGGACACTGAGCCCAAACAACCTCAGCCAGATGAAGGCATTGTGGTCCAATACAGACCCATCCGGACATCCTGGAGTCAGCTTAGTGTGGTGAGGAACTATGGAGGAACATATGCACACCTTTCAAAATCTTTGAGTTTTGATGGACATTTACAGTTTTACACAAATGGATATTTGTTTATGAACTTTAACACACTCTGTTGTGGCAGCGTTTGGGAATTCTGGAATCTTAAGGAATGTCATCCGGCTCTGTTTTGCTGGGTGTTCTAGCCTCAGTTTTTATTCAAGAGAGCAAGGGATTGAAAGCAGGTGTTTTTTATCCAAATATAGGAGGGAAACAGAAGGAGAGTGGGCTGGGATAAGCTTGTCCATTGGAAAATGGTATGGCAAGTCTCCAGTTCCTTAGCAAATACCAGATAATTCTTCCCCATGGAAAAATGTAAAAAATGTAGAGGGATAGAACAGTGTGACGACCAGATATGGAATTACATAATTAGGTTTGGAAGGCTTTAACACTATTTTACACTTAGTGTTCTGTTCCCCAGTGTTTTTGTTTACTAATATCTGGGAATGTTTAAGCAGGAATGCTCTAATGCTAAGGTTGAGAGAGAAGCAAACTGTATCATTGTTATGAACCAACAACCACCAGCAGAAAGAATGAGCTAGAGAATGCTACAATGCTAGAAAGAGAGAAATAAAAATGGAAAGTGTAGGAGGCAAATCTGAAAAAAAATCTAATATCTAACTATCTATCTAATATCTACATCAAAGAATGTAGAGTGACACGTAAAAAAGAAAGGACAAAGGTGTACAAAAGGAAGAAGAGAAATTGTATCAGTTTGAAATGGCTGGAGTATATGGGCTTATAAGGGATCTCTGGTTGTGTGGTGTACTGTTGGTTTTGGCAGGAGGGCATACAGCTTTAAAGCAGAGCAGTGTAGGTATATCCACCTGTGAAAACACCATCACATGCAGAAACACATATAAGTCCAGATAAGAAATTAGATATATTAATACTATTATCAGTAGAACTATAAACACATGAACTATCATGAGATTTTAGTGCCATTTAGTTGTTTAAATTTGAATAAACTATAATTATTTAGGCACACACTATTTAAATAATAAAATTTCTATCATCATTTACTCGCCTTCATGTCGTTCCATGGTCTCTGCTTTCCTTTTTTCACCAGGGCCTGAAAGGCCCTAAGGTCGTACATAGCCGCAATAGTGCTATCCATGACACAATGGGTGGCTAGTATTTGGGAAACCACAACCTAATTGATAGGTTCCTAAGAGGTGCACATAAGCTAAACCCTCCTAGACCTCCTGTCATCCCCTCTTGGGATCTTTCTCTGGTCCTACAGGCCCTGCAGAAAGATCCGTTTAAGCCTTTGCAATCAGTTGCATTTAGCACCCTCTCAAAGAGGACTGCCCTCTTGATTGCGCTCACCTCCATCAAGAGGGTGGGGGACCTACAAGCCTTCTCCGTTAGTGACTCGTGTCTGTAATTCGTGCCGGCCTACTCGCGTTGTCTTGAGACCCAGCCTGGATATGTGCCCAAAGTTCCCACTACTCCCTTCAGGGACAAGTAGGGCGTGGCCTGGCATGCAAATTCCACACGGCAATTCCATTGGCCTTTTCTGAATACGTCAGAGGTATTTGGGGGTCTCAAGAGTAGGTTTGGTTATCGTTTCATTTTTAGCGATTCCGATTCCGATTCTGCTTATCGAATCTGGTTCTTATCGATTCTTGTTTCCGATTCCAATATTTTTTGGAGGGAGAAAAAAGGGCAAATACTTGAAGAATAAATATTTCTACCTTTTATTCTTGCCAATTTTAAGAAATAACCAATAAAATGGCTAAAGTGAAAGGAGTTTCTTCATATAAAGGTGTATACATTATTACTCCAGCAGTAGGTGGCAAAAATCGACTGTTTTTTTCATTGAATTATTTATTCAAGAAGACTTGAGAGATTTGTTCAAAAACGGTGAATCA
Source organism: Squalius cephalus (assembly GCF_949319135.1). Taxonomy (NCBI): domain Eukaryota; kingdom Metazoa; phylum Chordata; class Actinopteri; order Cypriniformes; family Leuciscidae; genus Squalius; species Squalius cephalus. The sequence continues at coordinate 33,461,754 of NC_137127.1, read as the reverse complement.
TTCATTCATTAAACAAGTATTTATTAAACACTGAATTAATTAGTGTTTGAATTAATTATTCAAACTAGTTTAAAAAAAAAATAGACTATTAGACTAAACATGTTATTCTGAGTAGTTGTCTGATGTATGTAATCGTGATCTCCATTTTAAACAAAACAAAAATGATTTTAAGCCACATCGATTCCTGAATTAGGGACCGTTCACATATCGCGTCACATTTCGTTTCCTGCATGGAAAAGCACGGCCGCGCCACTTTCTCCTTCTTTCCACAAGTGCTTGCGCTCCTGTGGCATCTGTCGTTGCTATGCAACCATGAACTGCACTCTCCATGATGACGACGAGGAAGTATCAGCAAAGGATTAATTGATTTATAGCCCTTGCATTAGCTTTACTAGGCTACTAGATATATTTATGGAGATGAGAAATAAAAACCCGCCCTGTTCAGCTATGATCAGCTGTTCAGCCAAGCTTTTGATGTTACAGAAAGGTCGGTTGTTTTTTGTCACATGACCTGCGCACCGCTTGCGGCATTCTGAAGAGTTGAGATGTTTTCATCTTGCCGAGGCATAGGCGCGCCTGCAAAAACGAGCACCACGCACCGCATGTTCGTCGTGCCCACGGCTCATGTCGCTTCTATTATGAACGTGCTTGCCGCGCGCCTACATTTGAAATAACGGGTAGTCAGGAATCGATAAGAGTAATCGTAATGCGTGCGTCTTATTGAATACCCGGTTTTTGGAAATTTGTTACCGGTTCTAAAATGGAACCGGTTCTCGATACCCAACCCTACTCAAGAGTGACCTCTAGTGTCAGTTTTCGACACGTATCCGTTCCCTTCATCAGGGAATGAAGGTTACACTAGTAACCAAGACTTTCTCTGCCCTTTAGCTGATTGAAAAAACAGACATGGTACCGCATTCTGGATCATCTGCAGAGGCTTAAGCCTTGTATGTACTTTTGCCTGTCTCCGAACCATGAGCCTCCGCTGCTAAAGGAACATCAGTGGCCTGGAGTGCATTTATATGTGTGGACGTGCTTGTACTCCCGTCTGCCATGAACATGATCTGGTGGCACAGGGGAAATAAGAAAGTAGAAAGGAAGAAATAATTTGTCTGTATCCTAGCTCAGCGGACTCGCACAGGTAGACTCTCAGGTCTTTACCTGAGTAGGTCTTCACATAAGGAGGGCTTCGCATAAGGGTTGCCACTTCAAGAATGCATAGGCTATTGCATAAGGTCATATATCAGGGCATGGAACAAGCTGTTCTAAATATAAATACAGATAATTGGACCGCAGACAGTTGCATTTTCATTCTCCGTCTTTAGTCAAGTCAAGTCACCTTTATTTATATAGCGCTTTTTACAATACAGATTGCATCAAAGCAGCTTCACAGTGATAACATGAAAATAATAAAACAAAGTTTGTTTCTAGAAGAAAATTGCGTCATCGTCCACCTTAAGTAAGGCAGATAAATATTGTTGAATATTAAATGTCCCCAACTAAGCAAGCCAAAAGGCAACAGTGGCAAGGAACCAAAACTCCATCAGGTGACAGAATGGAGAAAAAAACCTTGGGAGAACTCAGGCTCAGTCGGGGCCAGATCTCCTCTGGCCAGTGAGCGAACAGTGTATGATTATGATCCAGGCAGCATTACAGGTCAGAAGTCAGATTGGATCAGAACATTCAGAATGTTTTATTTCCTCTTTCCATATTGTGAATAATAAATGTGAATCATTTTAATTTGCTTGTTACACAATGGAGCCTAACTTATTGTAAAAATTATTTGATGTAGCCTACTTTTACACTCAAAATGATTCCTTGGCATCCTGACGTATTAAACTGCATTTTTTAAAAATTGTTTGTGTGCTCGAGGTACGCTATTATGTCGTGTGCAGAGTGATGTCAACATTTAAACTAGCTGGTGAGAGAAAATGGCACTATCAAAGAGTCTAAAGAGGAAAGTTGACAGCGAAAATAGGGCATACAAAGAAGAATGGAAAGACAACTATGTGTTCATCCTACCTAGTATTGTGAATGCAAAGCCAGTGTGTCTTATCTGCAACGAAGCGATCCACAGACTCTTTTGAATGTCTTTCAAAACTTTTCAAATTAAAAGCTCTCTATTCATCCCAAAAGAAAACATTGCTGCAAAAACGTTATCATACTTTTATTTTGAAGGCAAAATCACTAAAGACGAAGTGATTGTGAGTAACTGTTGCTGTCATGACAGATCTATTTCAGAACCAGCCACTATCAAAATAATCGGGTGCGGGCCAGATATTATTGCTGGCGGGCAAATTACCATTGCTATGCTGATGGCACTCTCTCTTTTACTATTTCTCTCACATGCATACAAATAAAGAATGCAAGAGAGTCTGACATACTGCGTAAAATTTATACACTAGATGAAAATGTTATTTTTGTTTTTTCCTGTCAAAATGAGGATGTTTTGGAATTATTCACTATTTTAGCCATAAACACAAATTCTCAACTGGTGCGCAAGACACAATCCCATTTGCTAGCACTTTCAGCTAATCAGTTTATGCCAAGTGATTAATATTCATGTCCCCCACTCCTATTTTCTTTTGAAAATGTCAAGATGTTGTTGCATTTAATATTTTGATATACCAGAGTCAATACCAATATCTGTAGAGAGAATTTTAGTCATTGGAGAATGTACTGCTGCCTTAAAATCTGCAGAATAAGGGCCTAGTGTCTGTAGTATGTCGAGTGTTTTAGAGTTACGATGGTTTGGTATTATAAATGTGTTAAAAGTACTTGGTGGCTTGGCTGGATTCCTTTGTAACACGCAGATGTTTACAATAACTAGACCATTTGTTCATAAATGATGTAATCATGAGTCATGAGACTTCTCTGCCGCTGTCTGCCACCCATATTCCCTGGAAAAATAATGGTAAAACCCCAGTTTGGTGCTGCTTTTACTTTCGTTTTACTTGGTTTCTCAGAAATCTTTCAGATCTTTCCAGCAAGAGGGAGAGGTGTTTAGAGACAGGAAGGTACACATTTTGAGGTCATGTTATGTCACATCATCATTTGTAGTGTCCCTGACAGCTTTTTTACAGGAATCTGGACTAGAGTTGTCTGGGTGGAGTTGTTATCAGACATGTTACCACTGCTACTTCTCTCTCTTACTGTCCCAGTTAACTATTTGTCTTTCATGTTTTCTCTCTAATCTCAAAATGACTTTCCTTTCTTGTAAAAAATGAGAAAAAAAAAAAATCTGGAATCTGTGGCACAAGTCAATATCAATGAGTCAAATAGAAGAAAAATTTTTTTTTTCTTGCAGTGGCCTTTGGTCATTTGAGCCAGTTTCAGGACCTGAGTCAGAGCTCCAGACTGCAGCTAAATGGTTGCATTTTGCTACCTTTTTTCCTGGCACTGTTGCTACTACCAATTTGCCTAACATTAAATTGAGTTTTAATGAAGTAATGCATGTTCGTTGCATTTTACTGTGAAATGAGAGTTCTGTGTCTTTATTAAAATCAACACATTAATGATTTATCCCTCATCGACCCACGACCCACTTGCAGTTAATTGGAATGTTATTTTTTTATGACTTGGCCCGGCCGACATTCGAATTATCTTCAGTCTCCACGGATAAAACCATGATTGGCACATCACTACTGTCAAAATAGCGTTATTATGTCAAAATACTAATTTATTTAGTTTTAAGTAAAACCATTGTAATCCTGATAGTATTCCCATTTTTAACAAAAAGTAACTATTATCTAATGTTTATCTAACAACAAAAGACAAAAAGAAACTGCTCTTGACTGAATAACTTTTGTAGCTTTGATGAGGATTAATCTATATTTAATTTATACATGTATAAATTATACATGTATATGTTCTTCTATGTATAGAAGAAGACGATGCAGTGTTATTTTACATTTGATTACTTTATTCAATTTCTGCACCTGCAAATTGTAATGTTTCACTGGCATTTAAAAATTTTAACCACTAAATATTCACTGTGCTATTAAATGAAAGATAAAATATGATAGAATAGAACAGAATTAACAGTGAAAGTAAACTAAGATTCTACAATACATTTTAACAGGCATGAAAATAACTGAAGGAAATATCTATTTGCTAAACGAAATAAGCCAACTAATTTGAATCATATTCTTTTGGTTTCTCTACACAATATTTTTAAAAATGAAAAAAATGCAATGAATATACATTATACAGATATCTGTACTCAGTATCTGCAAGTACCACAAATTAAAGTATCGGTATCTGACTTTTTCTGGAAAAAGTGGTGTCGGTACATCCCTAAAATCATATAAAGGAATAAATATGCTAAATATATTTCACTTAAATAAATAACAGATTAATAAAATGAAAGATAAAACTGCGACACGTATATGGAGAGATGTATTTTTCCCATAAGTTTGGTTGAAGTTAGTTATTTGATGCAATAAAAACAGGGTGTAACGTCATAATTGACAGCTGTGCTTGCGATTGATTCTGCAGGGCTGGGAGTATTGGTGGGACCTTGATACCGCAGCTCCACCTCAGGATCACTACTGCGCAGACTCGGGCTCCCAATCACGTAATCTGCAACAACTGTTTCTGGGATATTTTGGCTTAATTTTTGAGTGGAGTGGAGACGTGTCATCTATCTTTTTTTTTTTACAGTCTATGTGTGCCACTGGTGCCACTGCTCTCTAATGTTAGTCTTGAGCCCTGTGACTCCCTAGCCTGATTTTCTCTGTAAGTGTAAATTTGATTCCAGTTATGGGTGTTTTCTTTGTAAGAGGACCCGAGAAGGTTTTGCTTGGATTTACTTTTCCTTGGCCTGTAAGCTAGTGTGCATTTATTACCTTGTTTTTCTGACCTGGTTAAGAATTATCAGAATGTTCTCAGGGAGTGGCCCTAGAGTTACCTGGACGATAGGATGGGGCAACATGTGTCGCTCTGCCTATACACAATTTTATTGGTTTATAGTACAGTAGCTTTACAGAAAATCATACTGGTATGTCTATAAAGCCTCAATGCTTTAACATTGAGAAGTTTTAGGGCTGGGTGATATGACAATACATGATGATATAAGTGATCCACTGTTTGAGACGTAGCTATATTGTATCTATTAATTTATCCAGCAGATTAATCAATGCCACGTTTAGTGAGCAAGACTTCATAAAATTTCTGGCATCAGAGAGCAATGGAGAGATAGGCCCTATTTATATATTTTCTGCATGTCATGTGTGGGGCTCCAAAATTTCACATTAACATGCCATTCATTTGGCTTTTTTATATTTTCATAGAATCAGTAGATCAGCAAACTTGGGATTTTACACAAATTATAATGATTCACTGTATTTCACTAAGGCATTGGACTAACCTGATAGTTAGTTGCTGATTTTACATTTTAAACCACAACCGTGTTGTCAAATAAGACAAACTTTACAGTATTGATTTAGTGTTTACTTTAGCTTTTTTAAGCTCTTGCTTTTTGTAAAGCTCTATGATTTTGTGATTGATTACTGTTTGTATTACCATAGGTTTCCAACAAATATGATTAAATGGTGGATAACATCGTAAAATAATGCGTTTTTTGAACAATCAAGCATGAAAACATATTTTAGTACACCCCAAAAACAAAATCAAGACTTCGTAAAAGGGCAAAATAGGACCCCATTAACCCTTGTGTGGTGTTCGGGTCATTTTGACCCGGAGAGAATTTTCTTTTACCCAAAAACACTAGTTAATGTTATCGCTTTGGACTGAAACTTAGTGACTTTATTCACAGATGGTATAACTACTTCTCAAATGTTTTTTAACAATTTTCTTACTTTTTTAGGGGGGATTTTGTCACCTTGTTACACTTGTGGTCTTCCCGGTCAAAAATTACCGGCCTACAAAAAATTGCTTATAAATCACTTGTTATGCAATATTATCACCCAATATTGGATTCAATCTTTTTGTCAACTTGTTCTCTTTCAATTAGGACTGGTTTTACATTTCTATTTGCATCTGATTAATCGTAGGCCTCATTTATTTGACAGTAGGCATCTCATTTTTTGAGTAAAAAAAACATTATTTTTTAATAATTTTGGACATTTTAAATAAAATCTGAAGAAAATTGGCACTGTTGATCACACTAGTCTACTTTAATATTTCACCAGGAATTTTGTTTTGAAAAACTTTTATTTTGTACAAAATGACACATTGTCACACTTGTGGTCTTCCCGGTCAAAAATGACCGGCCTACAAAAAATTGCTTATAAATCACTCTTTATGCAATATTATCACCCAATACTGGATTCAATCTTTTTGTCCACTTGTTCTCTTTCAATTAGGACTGGTTTTATATTTCTATTTGCATTTGATTAATTGTAGGCCTCATTTATTTGACAGTAGGCATCTCAATTTTTGAGTAAAAAAAACATTATTTTTGAATAATTTTGGAAAAATACAATCAAATCTGAAGAAAATTGGTACTGTTGATCACACTAGTGTACTTAAATTTTTCACCAGGAATTTTGTTTTGAAAAACTTTTATTTTGTACAATATGGCACAGAGTTACACTTGTGGTGTTCCACTGGGCCATTAAGGGCCATTGTGGGCCATTGTTTCAATGGGCCATTGAAAGTGAATGGGAGAGACCAATGCAAACAATGAATGGAACAACACAAAATATGTATCATTTTAAAGCTTAGAATCTCAGCTTTTTAATGCACTATTAACAGCCTGTGCCCCCCGCAGGCGCCACCTAGCTGCGAAATAAATAATCATAATTTGTTTTCAAAACTATTACCTTTATCAACTTAAAATAGGTGTCATTTGAAATCTTAGAGTCTGAAATTTACAATGAATGTAGCCAATTTGATAAACTCCTAAGTAGTGCTGAGTTATTTGCTGATAAATAGAAAAAAAACAAATTCATAATTTATAAACTACTTTTTTGTACTACATTCAGCAATATGTCAAATACATCATACAGCTCAGATAGTCCTGTGTCATATGTCATTTGAAAGGTCTCAATGAGTAGAATACAGCAAGCATAATTGTTTCAGGCTTTTTACTAAACTTGAGTGAGGTTTTTATGAAAGAAGCCCTTCAAGAGACCCATTTTTAAACCATATATGGATGATGGAATTTTAGACACATTTCCGCTCGTAACGTCATGAAACATGCTCCAATTGTGGAAAATAACACGTCATTATTTACAGCAGATGCTTACAATTAAAATGAGTCCAAACTCAACATAATCCATCACTCAGAACTAAAGATATTCCTCATGGAGTTCGAACACAAAAAATACCACAGACACACAGACTCACATAGTCAAGCAAGGTAGCTTAGACTTGGCCTTTTTACTTGTATCTTCATGAAACCTACATCGATCATGAAAAATGACACATCGTTATTTACAGCAGGAGCTCACGATTAAAAAGAGCCCAAACTCAATATATGCCATCAATAAGATCTAAAGATATTCCTCATGGCGTTCTAACACAAAAAATACCACAGACACACCTAGCCGAGTATATACTTATGAAGCTCTCATGTTTGGTTTTCGCTCATAACTTCACGAAGCATGCACAGATCGTAGAAAAATGTACATCATTATTTTCAGTAGACTATCACAATTAAAAAGAGCCCAAACTCAACATAATCCATCACTCAGATCTAAAGATATTCCTAATGGAGTTGTAACACACGAACCCCCACATGCGCTCACAGAGCCTTGACTATAGATGTAGCCTAGCACTTATGTTGCGTTTTAACTCATAACTCAATGAAGCATGCATAAATTGTGGTAAATGGCACATCATTATTTACATGAGATTGTTAAGATTAAAAAGAGCCCAAACTCACCATAATCCATCACATGCACATATGTGTACATAAACAATGAACATGCCCCTGAAAACTTTTCAGTCTCTCCCATTCACTTTCAATGGCCCATTGAAACAATGGCCCAGTGGAACACCACAAGTGTAATTCTGTGCCATTTTGTACAAAATAAAAGTTTTTCAAAACAAATTTCCTGGTGAAAAATTAAAGTAGACTAGTGTGATAAACAGTGCCAATTTTCTTCAGATTTTATTTAATATTTCCAAAATTATTCAAAAATAATGTTTTTTTAACTCAAAAAATGAGATGCCTACTGTCAAATAAATGAGGCCTACGATTATTCAGATGCAAATAGAAATATGAAACCAGTCCTAATTCAAAGAAAACAAGTTGACAAAAATATTGAATCCAAAATTGGGTGATAATATTGCGTAACGAGTGATTTATAAGCAATTTTTTGTAGGCCGGTCATTTTTGACCGGGAAGACCACAAGTGTGACAATGTGCCATTTTGTACAAAATAAAAGTATTTCAAAACAAAATTCCTGGTGAAAAATTAAAGTAGACTAGTGTGATAAACAGTGCCAATTTTCTTCAGATTTTATTTAATATTTCCAAAATTATTCAAAAATAATGTTTTTTTTACTCAAAAAATGAGATCCCTACTGTCAAATAAACGAGGCCTACGATAAATTAGATGCAAATAGAAATATAAAACCAGTCCCAATTGAAAGAGAACAAGTTGACAAAAAGATTGAATCCAATATTGGGTGAAAATATAGTATAATGAGAGATTTATAAGCTATTTTTTATAGTCCGGTCATTTTTGACCGGGAAGATCCCGGGGGTTTTAGGGTTCTGAACACCACACAAGGGTTAAAGAATATCAGTTTGGTTAGAGAAGAGGTACTTTGTTGTGAATAGAGTCTGAGGGTAGCCTGGCAAGCCAGACCTACATCAAGATGTTAGGTCTGGAAACTCACCATAGACGCGGCTCAATCCGAGGGGCGGGATAAACGGCTGTCTTTCAAATTCCCTCTGCATGCAATAGGACAGCGCTTCAACCAACCAGAGCGTTTTCCCAACAGCGGAGCTTAGTTGATAGATTTTAACTTTTGCCATATCTGGCCGGCAAAACTACGAACACATCTTCCTTTTTTAAAGAATGACTTAAGTGCCGTTCTTTGCTCTTTTCTCAAAGAAAAACTTAACTCCAAGTCCTCCAGAGCTGATTCGAAAGACCGTTGTTCTCCATCAGCAGCTGCCATTCTTTGTTTTCAAGTGGCAGCCGTCGCAACTCTGTCGTCATATGTTAAGCCCGCCCCCGCCTACTCTATTCACGACGTGATTGGCCTGACCCAATTTAGGTTTTTGCAGCTAGAAGGTCTATTGAGAGTTGCTAGACCCACCTGGCTGCGAAATACATTTTGCTGCCGCTAGGGTGCGTCTAGATTTCTAGGCTAGTCTGAGGGTGCTTTTGCTCCACAAATTTTGAAGACATTAGTCCATGTGATGTAAGCAGGGCCGTACACAGGATTTTATAAAAACCGAGGTCCTTGCTACAGTGATCCTGCTATGGGGGTTCATGGGGGTTCGTGGACATTTGATTGATAAAGTCTTTGCAAACTGATTGGCAGTTAGGCAATTATTTCACAACCTTCATTTTATGCACTTCTGTAATGCAAAAATTACAGAGGTCCTGACCTCGGGGACCTCAATGGTGGGTACAGCCCTGGATGTAAGAGTTCAGTGTGAAGAAGTTTTTCAGATTTGTACTCACTGGCAAGTTGTTTCCAAGCTCGAAAAATTGTCTGTGGATGCTAAGGCCGAAATGACACATTGACAAGCATTCTATTGATGAGCAACAACAGCATTCTATAACCAAACTGACACATGCTAATGTTCAGCACTCCCAACCGCATTCTCTGCAACCTGCACTGTTTGAACTGAACTGCGCTTAGAAACTGTTAGTCTGCCATGCCATGTATTGTGAGAGCCACATTGAACTGTATACTAATCGTGTTAATAAGTCCAGTGTTAATCATGAGTGGTTGGTTTTACACACAGAGATGGAGAAATGAGTTGCACTGATTCAAAGATCCATGGAAGCTGCCATGGGTGTGAGCAACGAGGGTCAATACTCTCTGCTCTTGGTTACAAACAAAGCATTTTAATCCATTACTCAGATATTATTTAAAATATCTGATGGATGAACTCACACAGTTAAGAATAGAATATAGAGTTTTGAGTTCAGCTGTTTGATCATACAGATTTGTAAAAGTCTACAGTTTTGCAAAAAATTTTTGCTGCTATTGAGGGGGATACAAGTAAGGTTAGGGACAGGTTTTATGATATGGTTAGGTTTTAGGGTGGGTTAAGGTGTAACTGTGCGTTCACACCAAACACAAATAGCGCGCCAAATTCACGTCTACCGCGTCTAGTTGGACGCTTGAACACCATTCTCGTGTCCCGCATCGGAGCGAGGATCACCCTCGCCCCTCGCCCCTCGCCCTCACCCACATAATCTGTCATTTATTTTTGTATTGATGATAAATGGAGCCAGCCTCCAAAAGTAATTAACCGGTCCTGTGATTTTTTTTCTTTCCCACACAACACTGTCCAGACACGAACTATGTTCTTATACACTAAAATATATTGGTTGTCTTTATATTAGAATAATAATGTTTCATATAATCTGGATTTAGATATGGAATAAATAGCATTCAATACAAAATTAATATGTCTCATATATAGAAATCAAGTTTTTATGTGATAAAAGCTTTACTTTGTTTTTACTTCACCACGTGACAGCAGCAAGCAGGCTCCTGATTGGTTAACTCGGCGCGAACTGACACCAAAGTTCCGATTTTTCAACTCGGGTGTCAGACGCGAATTCGCGTCAAATGCGTGAATGCACAAAAATCACCAAATAAAACCATTGACTTAACATTGAAATCACTCGTGCCAGACGCTCTATTCGCGTTTCGTGTCAACGCACTATTAGGGAAGGGATCCCGCCACTGATCAGTCACCATGGACACTACACTAATCACCACTCTGTTTGTCTTTAAAAAGTTATCTCTGCATATTTAAGTTCCTGCCTGTTGCTTGTTCATGGTCGATTGTTGTCTGTGCACTAGCACGCTGTCTCGTATATTGGCTGTTTATTCTGAGTATTATATTAAATCTTATGTTATTGAATCACCGTCTTCATTTTCTGTGGAACTAAGCTTTACAAAATGTAATTACAGAAATTAATTACAGCTGTAATTACATGCAGGTATTTTTAAAATATAGGCTACAAAGTATCAAAACATAAACATGATGAACACCTTTGCTTTTAATGAGAAAAAAATTAAAATAGTTCTGTTCAATGTCAATAAATTAAATTCAGTCTACTCTTGAAATAGATTTCTGGATATTGTTACGCCTGCCTGTTTCCCCCCTGCTGGCTCTGCTACGCAGTGCAGACGTTAGTTGGGCAACAGGTGCATTCAATCCCTAATTAACTTCTAATAGGGGTCAGTATAAAGACCTGTGTGACTTATGCTGCGTTCCAGTCCACTTTTAGACACGCACTTGCGAACTTCCCTAAGCACTTCCCTTCGGGGGAATCTCTGCCACCATTTTGAAGTGCGTTCCACTTCGTGAAGTGAACGAGGGAAGTTTATATGGACAGACCCTCGTTCCCTCGATTTTGACCGAGGGAGCGAGTCTACTTCATATGTACACTTCAGGCACCTATATGTCCCACAATGCAGTACGATTGTGATGTCACCACATATCTCGTCTAATCACCACCACAACAAACAACTCTATGATATATTAATTATATATTTTTAAATTTAAAACAACCCAAACACGCCTATATACATTTGGATGCTGCATTAAACAAATTCTTAAAGGGAAAAATTTTAAATAATAAATAAACTCCATAGCTGTTTCCAAGTGATCAAGGGCTTAGGGCATTCCAGTTCAGCCCGCCGCAGTTTCCGCCAGTAGTGGGCACTCGTGCAACGTAAGCAATGAAGTACATCCGAGTGAACGAGACGGAGGGAAGTTAGCGAGTGAAGAGCATGACAATTTTGGACTGGAACGCAGCATTAGAGTGAGCTCTCTCACTTCTCTCCCATTCTTCTTATTTGTATATGTTTTCTTTCCTATATTTATCTTTAGTGCCAGAGATTGTTTATTTAGTAACCACACACACATATTTTTTTGTTTTGCGGTATATGAGCCAGCTGTAACGTGTGTATATATATATATATATATATATATTATTATTATTATTTTTTTTTTTACTTTTTTGTGAGTCTGTAAACTTTTATTATTACAGTAAGTATCCTTTGGGTACCCCAAATGATAAGACAGAAGTCAAGTTACATTTAAATAAAACAACAAAAAAGAACGAGTACTAGAATTTTGTTACATTCAAAAACACTGTATGCACAAACATACAAATGTATGTTTTTTTTTTTTTAAATGTAACTTGACTTCTGTCTTATCATTTGGGGTACCCAGAGGATACTTACTGGAATAATAAAAGTTTACAGACTGGTATGTTTTTATGTAAAAAAGTGTGTTACAGCTGGCTCGTATACCGCAACATAAAAGAGGCAAACAACAAATGCTTTAACAATAAACCAATTTACAAACCAAGCAAACAATTATTAAACAATCAAAAGAAAAACCAACACCTAGGACAAAAAATGTGGCGTGAGGGGAACTAAAATAGCCTATGGGCCCTATCTTGCACCCAGCGCAATTGACTTTGTACACCGACGCATGTATCATTCCTATTTTGCACCCGCGCAAAGCGCGCTTTTCCCTCCACAGAAGCACGTCGCTAAACTAGGGAATGAACTTGCGCTCCCTGGGCGGTTCAGCGCAAAAAAGGAGGCGTGTTCCGGCGCAAACGTTCCTTAATGCAATTTTGCAGGTTTAGAAAACAATTGCGCCACTAACCGAAAAAAACTAGTTTAAAGTCAGTGGCGCGTTGCGCATGTTATTCATATGCTATTTTAAGGGCGCATGCTTGGCCATAATCAATGTAGCGTGTGCACAACGCGCATACACTTTGATTCTCTCATCTACACAGAAGCAGCAGTTTTCATTTTTGCAAATCATACATTATTACGATAGATAGATAGATAGATAGATAGATAGATAGATAGATAGATAGACAATTTATTATAAAAGCATACATCTAGCTTACACATTTACCCAAATTATCATACGCCTTTTTAACCGAAGTTAATTTGGGTGGGTTTCTCCATCCCCAACGTCCCTGACGAGAGCGTCGGTCTCCTCGGCTGTGAACCGCTGCTCGCGCGCGTCTGGCAAATCCGCCGTTATAATAGGACTCCGCTATAGAACAAGCGCGCCTGCTCTTAAAGGGAATGTGAGATGACGCTCTGGTTGGTTTATTTCACGTTACGCCCAAACCACACCTACGAATAATGAAGCTACTTCAGACCAACCCATTTTAGATTTGCGCCTGGCGCAAGAGTCATTTATCCCGCCGGGAAAATAGCAACAGCGCCAAGACCCGCCCACAAAGTTACTTGCGCTTTGCGCTTTGACACTTGCGTTTCAGATCGTTCAAATAGGGCCCTATAGCTGTTTATAATGTTTGTAAACATTTTGCTTTATTAGGCCTTTCTCAAAAGCTTCATTTTATTTGGGTAGCGTAATTAACCATGCATGTTTTCAAAATATATAGAAAAATTACCTTAATTACTTTAAACCGATCAAAATTCTTACTGTCGGTTAACGGTTAATTATGAGCATCCCTAGTCCTGATACGTAAAACCGTAGATAGCAAAGATGGTGTACTTTCTTTTCACATGACTGTATGCGTGTCACGGCGTGGTGCAGGCAGAAGAAAACAAAGGAGAATCAAAAGTTCCAATGCAAACTTTTACTAACAATATAATTCATACAGGTACAGATAGAAGTTTCACACACACTTAATAAGACGGAGATCAGACAATCAACAAGGTAACACACAGGGCTTAAATACATGGGGAAACAGATCAGGGAAATGAGACAGCTGACAAGACTAATGAGGTAACAGGTGTGACCGATGAATTAATGAGGGTTACCGTGGGAACAAAGGAGTGGCTGGAAAACAACAAATGAAGTCATGTGACTAAGGAAAACAAGACAAACACAACTGTGACAGCACTCTCCCCTCGCCGCAAGGCACGTCCTCACGCCGTTGATGGACCAACTGCAGAGGGAGGGGACTCAGGAGGAGGACATAGAGTAGGTGAAAGGCAGACCGAAGGCAGGAGGGACCAGGGTGGAGCAGACCCACGGTGACCCCACCTCCCCAAAGGTGGTTTGAGGGGCTGACAGGCAGTGGCAGAAGAAGGGTTGAGAGGTGGCAGATGGGAGGAGGTGGGAGAGGGAGGCTGGGTGGGAATTCAGGAACCGATTCAGAGACAGGCTCGGGAACAGGTCTGGGAGTATGGACAGTCCTTGGGGCAGGAACTGGATTAGGAACAGGAACAGATCTTGGAGCAAGAACAGGTCGAAGAACAGGAACAGATCTTTGGACAGGAACATGTCAAGGAACAGAACGGTGAGCAGGAACAGGTATTGGTTTGGTGGCGGCCATCCTGGCTGAGGGCTCAGGCGGCGAGGCAGCGGCCATCTTGGCTGAGGGCTCAGGCATTGCGTTGGCGGCCTTCTTGGCTGAAGACGAGGGCTCAGGAATGGCGGGCATGACGTGAAGAAGCTCTGGTTGGTCAGGCATGACGTGAAAAAGTCTTGGGTCTGGCTGTGTTCCGGGTCGAGACACGACGCTCTCCAGACACTGGATGATGGTCTCCCTCCAGTCTAGTCCGGTGGTGTAAGGGAGGTCAATTGGATGGTTGAATGTGGCCCCGATCCGGAACAAGGTGCTCAGGCTCTCGTCATCGAGGGTGCTGGTGACGGCAAGGCGGCAAAAGTCCTTGACGAATGAAAAAAAGGTTTGGCTCTCCTGAGCCATGACGATAATTCTCACCCTATCGTCCAATTTGGGCAGTCCGATCTTCTGTCACAGTGTGGTGCAGGCAGAAGACGACGAAATATAATCAAAAGTTCCAATGCAAACTTTTACTTACAATATAATTCATAGAGGAACAGACAGAAGGTTCTCACACACACTTAATAAGACAGAGATCAGACAATCAACAAGGTAACACACAGGGCTTAAATAGCCTACATGGGGAAACAGATCAGGGAAACAAGACAGCTGACAAGACTAACGAGGTAACAGGTGTGACAGATGAACTAATAAGGGTTACCGTGGGAACAAAGGAGTGGCGGGAAAACAGAACAAAGGAAGACATGTGACTAAGGAAAACTGGACAACTGAACAACTGTGACAATACTGTATGTTTAACAAATAATAAAAATAGAAAAATAATTGTATATGCTGGATTATTTTTTTTGCAGTGTTTTAGCGAAAGTATCAAATCTATTTTGCTGTTCACTGTGTTTTTGCTATTGTTGTTAAAATAACCACATAATCTGCAGCTCTTAATGTGGCGCTTTAGCGTCTTTAGAGAGAGAAGCAATGCACATGTAACTGAAAGGGCTTGAATGAACTAGCATGTTTGGCTCCTGATAAAAATATTAGAGGATATACATTCGAACATCATTACCATAAATGACCCTGAACGCTTGTATATACTGCTCTGTTGTTTTGACACGCTGCTTACTTTAAACTGTAGAAACGGCAAATGGTGCTACCAATGTCATTATGTTTTGCGGTCCAGTTGGAACCAAGCCAGGGAACCGGACCACGGCTCGTTCTTTGAGGACCCCTGATGTAAACTCGGGTGTATGAAAACAATCTGTCCTTACTCGTTGAAGATGATGAACCTTACCCCTGATACTTAGTGTAAATGCATTCTGCAAAGTGGCCTTTATGTATAATTCATTTTCATTTGTAAGTGAGATGCTTATCCTCAACTCTCTATTCCAGGTTAAAAAAAGTGGAAAGTGTGAGATGTTAAATCAAGAAGAACGAAAGAGACAAGAGGTAAAGTTCCACATCAGCCTTCCTGACTTTCTCTTTCTCTCTCTGTTTTGCTCATATCAAAAAGTTTTAAAAGACAGATTATTCCAGTTTAAATACTGCTTCTTCTGTGGAGCCTGTCACTTGCCAATTTGAATGAACTTTTTCTCTCGGTTTTGCATTAAATTCCACAAGTCATATTTTGCTTTAAAGACATTAGGCTGAAAAACGACAATCATAAAGGAACTTGGACTAAAAGAGAAATTACAATACTAATATTGTAATTACTAATACAATAGAAATTACTTACGGACCAGATCAATTATTCTGTAGAAGTAGTGGATCCCAAACACTACTGCCCAAAAGTTTGGGGTCAGTAAAATTTGATTTAATATTTTTAAAGAAAAAAAAAACTTTACTCAGCATCTGTTAATATATCTGTTAAATGTTTGTTATAAGAAATGCTCACTGAGCATTTCAGCAGAGAAGCTTAAGGCAAGGACAGTACAACAAATCATTGCTCAAACTCTGCAATGTAACTCCTTTTAGTTTTGTCAGATATGTTTATTATTTTAATCAGTTCCTTTCAGCTCTGTGTCAACTTTCACCTGTTCTTATCCTGCGTTTTGTCGGCTAGGAGAGATCCTCATAGATATGAGCATGATATACAGTATGTAGTAATTGAAACTAGACAGGTGAAATGCAAGGTCTAAAAAAGGTTTCTCTCCCTTAGGCCATATTTGAGGTCATCTCATCAGAGCACAGTTACTTACACAGTCTGGAGATCCTTGTTCGCCTCTTCAAGAACTCAAATAAACTCAGCGAAACCATTAACAAAACAGAACATCACCATCTCTTCTCCAACATCGTTGATGTCTGCGAGGCCAGCAAAAAGTAAGATCTGTCTCTTAGATACATTCAGATAAGTTTGCTGATAGACATCTCTGCTAGCTCTGACAGTTTGTTGATATGGTGCTGATATAGGACCTTGGAGAAGAATAATGGAGAGTAAATTTGGTCTATGTGATGAAAATCTTATTTTATGATAATTTATTTCACTATTACAACATATATTTCAATATAGTTATTTTTGTTATTTTATCTTGTCTTTGATATTAAAAACAAGAACAAAGATGCAAATTACAAACAATAGGACAAATACTATATAAGAAAGATAACAAATAAAAATATAGTTGCAAGTGGCAATCATTGGGGTCCAAGCATGATAATACTTTATATTTATATTTATTATATTATATACTTATATACTATATTTATAAGCAATTCAAACAAAATCATAAGCTTGCCCTGTCATGCTTTGGCAGATCTGTGTGCTGTTTAATACCTCTGACATGTGTTTTCCTCAGCACATAACTTTAATTTTATAGTTATATTCTTATCTGTAAATTTTAGAAAGTCCTGCGAGTGTTTTCATTTTGCATATTCTGAAAGCAAGCGAGTCTTAAAGGGATAGTTCACCCAAAAATGAAAATGATGTCATCATTTACTGTTTGGTTATCCATATTCTTTCAAATATCTTTTGTGTTCTGCAGAAGAAAGAAATTCATACATGTTTGAAACAACTTCAGAATGAGTAAATTATTCTCATTTTTTGGACGAACTATCCCTTTAAACTTCAAAGACTTCAAATAAATATTGTTTAGCAAAAAATGGCTTATAGCGCCACTATGTGAAAAACACATTGTAGTCCAAATTATTCTATTCGTTGTAGTTCTTGGAAAGTGGATTCTGTTAAATAAAATACTCTACATTGCCAAAAGTTTTGGGACATCTGCCTTTACATGCACATGAACTTTAATTACATCCCATTCCTGATCCGTAGGGTTTAATATGGAGTTGGCCCACCCTTTGCAGCTATAACAGCTTCAACTCTTCTGGGAAGGTTTTCCACAGGGTTTAGGAGTGTGTTTATGGGAATTTTTGACCATTCTTTTAGAAGTGCATTCATGAGGTCAGGCACTAATATTGGACGAGAAGGCCTGGCTCTCAGCCTCCACTCTAATTCATCCCAAAGGTGTTCTATCGGGTTGAGGTCAGGACTCTGTGCAGGCCAGTCAAGTTCCTCCACACCAAACTCCCTCATCCATGTCTTTATAGGCCTTGCTTTGTGCACTGGTGCACAGTCATGTTGGAACAGGAAGGGGCCATTCCCAAACTGTTCCACAAAATTGGGAGCATGAAATTGTCCAAAATGTCTTGGTATGCTGAAGCATTATGAAGCCCAACCCCTGAGAAACAACCCTACACCACAATCCCCCCCTTTACACTTGGCACAATGCAGTCAGGCAAGTATCGTTCTCCTGGTAACCGCCAAACCCAGACTCGTCCATCGGATTGCCAGAGAGGCTTTACACCACTGCATCTCGGCCATGGAAACCCATTCCACAAAGCTCTCTAGGCACTGTATTTGAGCTAATCTGAAGGCCACACAGAGTTTGGAGGTCTGTAGCTATTGAACTCTGCAGAAAGTTGGCAACTTCTGTGCACTTCAGCATGCGCTGACACCACTCTGTGATTTTACGTGGCCTACCACTTCGTGGCTGAGTTGCTGTTTTTCCCAATTGCTTCCACTTTGTGTTATAATACCACTAAAAGTTGACCATGGAATATTTAGTAGTGAGGAAATTTCACGAATGGACTTATTGCACAGGTGGCAACCTATCACGGTACCACGCTTGAATTCACTGAACTCCTGAGAGCAACCCATTCTTTCGAAAATGTTTGTAGAAGCAGTCTGCATGCCTAGGGGCTTGATTTTATACAACTGTGGTCATGGAATTGATTGGAACACCTGGATTCAATGATTTGGAGGGGTGTCCTAATACTTTTGGCAATATAGTGTATCTCCCTTTGGAGTGGACTTTGAGCTTCGTAACCTTGCAGATCTTTTTTGTGCTCAAATAGCAACGTTACACTCTAACTAAAGATGGAAAAGTGAAAAAGCATAATAGGACGCCTTTAACATTTGCATTACGAATAAAGTAACATAAGTAATGCCACCGAGTATAAGTAAAAGTACATTTTTGTCAATAAATGTACACGAATAAGAGTGAAAGTACTCACTTTTAAATGTACTCTTAAAAGTACATATCTTCCAAAAAATGACTTTAGGTAAATTTAGCAGAGAAACTGTGACAGCAGAGTTTTTAATGTGTATAAAAAAAGGAAAAAATAAAAAGAGAAAATTCATTCATACAATCATTTGTTCATTCATTCGTTCATTCATACAGTAAAGAATATGCAGTTTTAGTTTTTACATTTGATTTTTCAATTTCTTGATACTGCTGTTAAATCTACCTACTCACACTTTAGCAGTTCATTTTTATTTGTATCTTTCTTATATTGCACTTGTCCTGTTGTTTTCATCTTTGTTCTTGTTTTTTAACAATGAAATAAAATTAAAGAAAATCAAGTAAAATAAGATTTTAAATAGGGAAATTAGTTTGGCCGTACTGCAGTATATTGCAAAATAGAATTAAAAAACAACATAAAAAGAATTGTGTTAAGATCATGGATCATGATCCTGCCTGAAAAAATATTATTATGATATGATACTTTTACCATATCGCCCACCTCTATTTCATGTTTTACACTGCTTATACATTCCTGGGGTTAACAATCAATACTGGGTATTCATAACCAGACGTGTCACACAGTGCATTCCCAAACCCTGGGTTACTGTTCTTATTTGCATTTTTGCGGTGTCAACAGTCATGGTTAAAAACAAGGTTTATAACTATGATAACCCAGGTTTAAACACTGTGAAAAAGCCCTATATTTTATTTTTGCTCACACTTTAGTCCATCTGCCTAACATGAAACATATGCCTGGACACTACATTGCTGCAGTGTACAACCAGAAGTGGTATATTTACAACATTAAGTGTGGTGATGATAGGCAGGATGTTCTTGTGTCCTTCATGACCCATGTGGGTTCCAAATCATTCAAGTGGCCAGGACGTTGTGATGAGTGCTGTGTACCGGTCAAGCCACAATCTAGGCTTTGTTTTGTGCCTTCAATCAGCAATGGTAGACAGTATCACTTTGAGAAAGAAAAGATTCAAAGTATAATTTGTCTTCCAGAGCTTTGTAGACAACCCTTTCTAAAAATCCAAAAAAGAAATAAATGTATTGCACCTCTTAAATTCCCATGATTTTCTTATTATTAATGACAACGTATAGACATTCAAAGATCAAAATAGTGACATTATTGCTTTTATGTGAATAAATAATGGTATTTATTTGTTCTTCCTCTTTAAATGTATTAAGTATTAGCTGCATGCAGAGTGACCATTGAAAATGGGTAAAATACAACAATTTGCACATGGACCTGCATTGAGTTCCCCCAATATCTCAGGGAGTGAACCATATAGGGCTTTAAAAACGAAGATGTCAAAAGAAAAGTTGGTTTAGAACCCGAATCTTAAAGGATATTGAAATATCTGGTAACACTTTAGCTTAGGGTCCAATTCTTAACTAGTTGCTAATTAGCATGCATATTACTAGGAATGACATTTACTAGACTGACATCTTTAAAAGAAAACAAATCAGCTGTATGTATAAGTGACACACATTTGGTTTTTGGTTCTGAAAATGTGTACAATATAACAATTTACACACATTCACAGCCACATTGAGATCCCCATATCCCTGGAAATTTCACCATACATTTTTTTTTTTTTTTTTTTTACTTGCTGAATATCCTTTTTCACTTGAAACTATGCCACATTACAGATATTTTGTTACTAGATATCTAGATGGACATTCAGTATTGAAAACCTCCATTTACCATAGAACTCTCATTGTATAATCAGTTACATACTGGACCATTCAGCTGACTCTCGTATGTTTGGAACCTTTGTTTTCATGTAGACACTCTCTCAGCCCTTCACCCATCTGGTCAGTGAGAAGGAAGAGAACTAAAATGACAAAATCTTGTGTTTGCCTGTGTGTTATGTGTGTGTGTGTGTGTCTGTCAGTGTTTTACTGCCTGCCTGTCATATGTACTGCCTGTCAGTGTTGTCCATGCCACACATGTCCATGCCACACTTTTATGGCCCTGATCCCTGCTGCCTACACTCATGAACAAATGTTCTGATCTGTTAATGCCCTGCGGACAGGATTTACCCCCGCTGACCTCTGGTGAGAAGCACAGTGCTGTATTTTCAGAACACAAGAAATGGTTTCACTTTATATTCTCCATCTGTGAGGAACAGTCCAGCTGGTGAGCCTCATTAACACATGCTCATCCCACACTAATAGAGTTCTGCAGGGATGACATCAAAACCCTGAAGACTAAATCGCCACTGTTTTCCTCAAGATTTTCCTATGGGTTTTTATTATTGGGGTTTTCAATATATGAGTGAGGTCTGTGGTAAACATAACTTGACGTTACTTGAAAATTTTGCTCTACAATGTAAACTGCACACACACTCGCACCCCAAACATTCTTATCTGGTTACTTATACTTAAAAATGATACAACATACATTTGTTTAAATAAACATAACAGATTCAAAATTCACATTTTCGATATGGACGTGTGTAATTTACGACTTGTGATATAATGTCTTATCTGAAAATACCTATACCTATATGTCTTTAGAGGTAATACTAAATTAGATGTCCTGTACTTCTACACTGTACCAGCTTTATCCTATAAACACAGAGCTCGGATGTTGCTTAAGTTTAATTGTCTTCACAAATATTCCTCAGAGCTGTTCACTGCTGTGGCGAGTGCACGTAAAACCTGTGATCAAAGTCCAACCGGCTATGTTCACACAGATGGATTAAATATTTACTAAATTCTTTAAACATTTACAGACATCTGGCAGTGAGCACTGTTCCAGTAAAACACAATGAACTTGTGGGATAATTGCATTTAATGCATACTGTCTGAGGTTATTAAATCTGTGTTATGTCTGAGGGAGTGTTCTCATTTGTAGTTCGGTTCTCTTGGTTAGTTTGGTTCGGATATGAAAAGAAAATGATACATTTAGTCCTGAATGCTTAGCGTTCACACTGTCATTTTTTAGACCAAACCTAATGATATGTAAAAAATAAACAGCTTTTATGACGTATATTTAGCGACAGAACTTACCGAACATCCAAAACAATACTGTGTGCTACGCTAAATGCACTCATTCTATGTGTGTACATATGATGGCATTTCTACCAGCTGACAACTCCTGAAGAACTTAAAATGTGTAAAAGTAGCAAGTCAAAACAGTAGCAGGAATTCCTCTGTTGTCCACACAAACAAAGAACTGCTGCAAGGAGTCATTTCCGACGCCTGTACTAAACAGTAATGGGCAACGTTGCTCTTATTATGAGAAAAAAAGGTATGCTTGAGCATTCTATCCTTTTTAGGGTTAAATCTTGTGACATTACGTCCTGTTTTTTTTTCGCGTTTAGATGTCTTTTGTCCTGTCTTTTGTGTTCATATTTCAGTCGAACCGCACAAGAGTTTGTTTGGAAGTGGATCGATTCAAGATCCACCTCTTCAGGGGCCTCGGTTCGCTTGTTTGGTGCGCACCAAGGTTCGGATCGCAGCGTTCAGACTTATATAAAAATAGACTTATATAATAATAGAACCGCTCTATCGGAGCAAATGCTCCAGAGTTCATTATAATCGAACCAAATGCGTAAACATACCATGAGAGAGGGGTTATGGCATTCTTAGTCAAAGTAAAATAAGTTTTGAGCTAAATGCCTTGTCAAAACTACAGCTTGTATACATTATCAGAGTTTTATTGAATAGCTAATTTCATTTTTCTTTCAGCTGTCAGTTAGGGTATAGTACTCTCGGATCCATTTAACATGTTTTCTTGTTAAATTACATTCTGCAGATTGTAATAGTCAGTAGTGTGAAGTATACTTCAGAAGTCCACGTTTCTAGACGGGCTGCGGTACTGTCTGTGTGACATCATTTTCGTCCACTTACGTTGGCGCACCCCATCCGTGTGCAGACCAATCTGTCCGAGCAGATGGTGTGTATACAACTGCGCATGCGTAAGGTGAATGTTGAGAAAGAAGAGTCTACTAGTAACGACTGAGACAATTCAGACACAATTATTTGTTATACTTATCAAATAATCTTTAAAACCCACTCTGGGATCTATGGTCCCTTCCCCCCAACTAGGGCAAGAACCATGACTACCATCAGATAAGATGGTTTTATTGGTGTTAAAAATGTGGTCATGTGGTCAAGACAGAGACCATAGGGAAGACAGAAACAGACCTTAAAACAGACTTTGCTGCATTAATTTATAGACAAACTGATCTATAAATAAACTGGCATCTCAGAAAATTGTATGAATGATTAACTGTCTTGTGTAGTGTCTTTTAATTATATAATTTTTTTGATACGGTGTATTTTATGATAGAACCAACGGTCAATGTAATATTACTATACTATACACCTATACCATGTTTGGTCTCTATAAATTGGTACTTTGAAGATCGAATTGATTGTGTACATGATATGTCGATAGCTGCGCAACATATTAGTATTACAAGAATCTTTCTTAGTTTCTTCATCAGAAACCAATCCAGCTGCACATGCAAATGAGCACGCTTAACCTGTTAACTAGCATCGGCCGTTGGGCGGGCCGTGGGGGCGTGTCTATGCTTTTATTTTATTTTTATAACAAATATTCAACTGACTATCATAAACTATGCATCATTTGAAAGCTAAAACACTCAAGACCACAAAACCCCATGTTCTGAACTTGTTTTTGCAATCAATACACCAGAGAGGAAAGGGGAAGGACTGGCATTGTAAACATGAACAAAATGAACGGCAATACTTATCTTTCATCTCCTATGGTTCAGATCAGTTCGGACGAATCCAAGGAACAACAGCATACATTTCAATGTAAGGGTCTACTCTTCAAAATGCATCCCACTTTTTAATCCAAAATAACAAAAAAATAGGGAAAAAAGTGAAATATCCTCCTTTGTTTGCATGAGCATTTTCGAGAGAGTTCGCATCATGTTCATTTTCAATGAAATATCAATTCTAATCCATATTCCAACACTCAAAATCCATCTCTCCCCTGTAGTTTAAAGTCTAATGAGACATTCCCCTTCTCTCTCCTTCAATCACAGGCTTTGTTTTTGACCAAAACATAAAGGGAGCGCCATACAGGCTGCGCAACCTGTCACTCTTGCACCTTGGTTTTTGGCTGGATAAAAGCCTTGATAAAGCCAGCCAATGTCTAGTCAGCAAAGTTTTGATTGATGGGAGTATTAACCAACTAAAATCGATGGCAGTGATAGACAGTTTATGCAAGCAGATTCGTCAAATTCAAGTGCGCAAAGTTTTCGTTCACACGTGCGCTTTTGCCATTTCACATGCAGAGTGCACACACGCACACACAGAGCGCGCAGACACACACACAGAGTGCATTGTTTCGCCACTCGGAGCTCATATAACGGATTTACTCCAACACTTATATCTGAACATCTCTATCATGGATCGTCGACTACAGAAGAGATTTGGTGGTGTTTTGGATGAAGGTGATGAGGAGCAGCGGCGAAAAGCAGCAGAAAGTAATAGGATAAGATATATAGGATATATATTAGGATATAAACTTTTTTTTTTTCTTTTTATATATTTTATACATTAGTTGGAAAATGATCACTTCTGGAATGTCTATACATGTAGTGAGAAATGTTTTATTTCACTGTTTTTGCTATTACAATTGTTCAAAATAAGGAGTATTTCTTGCGTGGTTTGATGGGCAAAACAGTTCTGAATTGATATACATGTATGTAGTAGGCCTATGTAGTGTTTACTCCTTATGTCAAGGTGTTGGGTGCCAGGTGTCCATTTGAAGTCTCCAAATGGCCTTTTTGAAAGGACGCCTATACTTTTCTTGAATAAAAGCTTACAGAAACTACATTTTTGGGAGTATCATCCTCAAATTTGAATCAAAACATGGTCAGACATTCAATTTTATCTTTATGGTGTTTTCAGGCCTTTAACATAAAAGTCTGATCTATTTTTCCCTAAGTGAAGTTCATTCAAAGAAATTGTGAGTCACTTTCATGTAAATGTTACCTTGTTTTACTCTGTTCCTATGCTACTTTGAGTTAAAATGACTCTTGGGTAGCAAGGTTTCAAGTGTCTAGTTTAAAAAAAGATCAGAGTTATGAATGTGGACCATAGGGTTTAAGAGCTACAGACATTTGTATTTGGGTATGTCATTTTCCGAAAATTCTCAAAAATAGGGGCGCTGGTTAGCCTGGTTAAAACCAGACCATTCTCAGTAGTAACTGAGTTATGGTCTGGCAAAGCTTCATTAATAACTCCTTTCCAAAGGGGCGTCACCAACGGACGTCGCTCAAATGCCTCTGGGCGCAGTTGGATAGACCCATATGCTGCGTCCCAATTCGCCTAAGTTACACTATGCCATAAAAGTATGTACTCTTTTTGTGAAGAAAAGATATTTACTTTTGAATGTGTAGCAAAAAAGTAGGCAAGCTTTGGGACATACTACTTCGTCATCTTTATCGGACGGATCTGTTGCGTGCATCCTGTCACGTAAACTGCCCTGTCAATCATCTTGTCACAGTTAAAATCCTCTATTAAATCTAATTTAATTTCCTACCGTTTTGGAGAGAAATGTAGTAGCACGTTCATCTGCCAGTGGGTCTTTCATGGAGACTGTCCTCATTTGTTTGCAATTTGAATATAATAATGCATTTAAAAGTTGCTGCGCTTCACCAACGGACGTCGCTCAATGGGTGCAATTGGATAGACCTAAAACCAATCAGAACGATCGTCATCGTGTAAAGCCCGCCCCAACGTTTCTGATTGGTGGCGCGATTTCGACGGATTAGAAATGGGCTTGAATGAGCTCTTTGCCAGACTACTTGCAGAGCAAATCTAAATTTGCCGGAAGTTGTCTGGGTTTTCCCAGGCTAGGCGCTGGTAACAAAGATTCATAAATCAACCACAGAGGAATTTTCCCGCTTGGAAATTCCACCCTTCTCATTGGTCAAGCAAACCCGGAGAGTTGGGGCTTTTCTCAGGCTTTATTAGAGACAAATTCACAGTGACCCAGCCTCTCTTCTTCTGGCCTCTACTGCTGCTTCTTCTGGTTGATGTCTGTGGGGACCGGCAGGCCGTGACCACAGACTGCTATGCCTTCACTCTCCCAGCAGAGTCAGACTGTATTTTCTTCAATCCAACTCAGAAGAAAACTGCAACTTTACCATCACTGAATGGGCAACCATTAACTCTTCTGACTTCCTCACTCCTTGGTTGCCTGCGTGGCCTCTCCGGCCCAGGGACGGCAGGCCACAATTTGCATGTGCTCAGCCATGTGCTCATGGAGACAGAAAAAACCTTCAACCAGAACAGAGTCAAACAAACCACTCAAGTTCACCAACTTTTCTTCAGTCAACGCCGAAGAAATCGATTGAGACCATCAAAAGTCCTTCTTCAGGAACTTTACGATATGTTTCACTGCAAAGGCCATGCAAGTATACATTAAATGATAAGCTGATGGTTCTTTTCTGGTCCAATGAATCTTTTCCATAGTTCCATTTCCTGCTTCCGGTTTCATTCTGTCACTCACCATTTTACCTATGCATGTATGTATGTGTGTTTAGATTAGTTATGTTCGTGATTTAGTTAATAAAACTTGTGCACAATACGTATTTGGTTCTGATTCTCTGCTTGCAACAAAGTTTACTTTACGATTTAGATTTTGACTACATGCTCTTAGTAGTACTGTACAGTAAGAAAGACATTTCTCTATGCCGGAAATGAATATTTCTTAGAATTAATAAACAATTTACTCTGAGTGTTCATGGGACGAACAGGTGGGTTGATTGTAATATTAATTTTACTACATTAAGTTAATTCTATTAGCTGATCCAAATATTCATAATCAATTATAACAAGTTATGATTGATTGTTAATATTTCTTTAGAGCTAATTTGCTACAGTGGCAATATACACAGTTGTAATATATTGTGCAGTAATCAGAGTGCAGAAAGAGCAATACAAAATAGCATGCTGTTCCAAGAACAGTAAACAAAGCAACGTTTTCTTTTAGGTTCTTGTGCTAAACTTTACATACAATGGCGATCCGCTACTTTTCTTCTTCTATACTTCTGAGCAAATGTCCTGTAAATGACATATGTCAGTGCTGCCCTCTAAAGGCTGGTAGACTGTAAAAAAAGCAATTGTACTGCACATGTCAAACTTATCCATTCACGCTTATCCACGGGTGATTTATACTTTGAAAGCTGTGTGGACGCGACACAAGACAATTGTACTAGAGCCCACAGTATGCTAGTTACAGGGACAATCCCCCTAGAGCAAACTGAGGTTAAGTGCCTTGCTCAAGGGCACAATGTTTTTAATAAAGTTATAATTATTTTTTTTGGATAGGGCAGTGTAGATGACACAGGAAGCAATGGGGAGGAGAGAAAGGGGAACAAGATAGGAAAATTATGTTTTCACGATGAGGCTCATTTATTTAGCCCAAGCTGTGCTTCTGATTTGTAAATAATAAATAAAAAGCGAGAAGTCTCTTACAGTCAGAGGCATGATGTTGATTAAGTATAAATTAGGCCCAGCAAACCACAAACATATTGAAATATTGAACTGTGTTGTTAATGTTTTCCTCTATAAGGATAATAGACAAACACAAATAAACAAACACATTTACACATTACAAACAAACATTGATAGAGAGCCAAAGACAAAGGAAATCCAGAATAGTTAGTTCTTTGGTCCTTCTTTTTGTCTTTATGTACCTCTCATTGCAGTAATTAGTTGATGTGATATTAATGTCATTGATGATGTACTTTAGTTTGGCTGAATATAGTGCACAAAATGTGACTTTCCCTCTGGTCCTCCATGATTCCTGAACATGATTCGGTCTCATTTGAACAGACACTGGGCCTGCTATAAATGACAGATAAACAGATGTACATGAACATGTACAGTTGCCTTGATTCTGTACCAGAACAGAAGTGCAAAGCATTCCTGAAATGGCCTGCTGCATATGTGTCCGTGTGGGTTGGCTTGTGTGATGGATTGCTCACATAAAAGCTCAGATTCCTTTGCTGTGGATAGAGAGACTTTTGTACTGTAAGTCAAAAGAAATTTCAAAACTCCTCTGATGGATTTTCCCTGACACAGCAGCTGAACTTTGCTTTCAGTGACTGTTTTAACCCCCAAGACCAGAAATAGATGTTTGCTTTTTACCCTTTGTTAGAAGTGTAACGATACACAAAAATGATGGTTCGATTCATACCTCGGTTTTGAAGTGACGGTTTGGTACGTTTTCAGTAAAACACTGTGTTTATTCTGTACACCTACCATTACAACTTTATCCTTAGCACAAATTTATTTTGAGTCGTGTTCATTTGGAATTCACCGGTTAACTCTTGTCCCTCTGTAAAGCTGATAGGGCTCCAAACACCTGAAGATAGGTCCCGGGGTCACAGCCCCAGTGCTAACAACCTGACTGACATCACTTCCAGATTTAGCATTCAGGTTGTGTCTTTCTGTGGTCTATTGTGAGATTGTGAACTAGAGGTCACACTCTAAAGGGTAAAAGTCTGTGCTGGAGGCATTTTCCAGCACAGATGGCTCTGAGCTGCATCCTCTGGATTACTGAAAAATCGTGAATACCCTATGACGGGTCATGAAGTGTGTGTCTGGTCAGGAAGAGCATGTGTGTATGATTTTCATGCTGCCATCCCTGGTTGGTCATTTGAGCGGCTTTGGGATGTCCTGTGCTCTGATATGATCATAGGCTGGAGAAGGAGGTGTTAGAACAGTTTCCTGGCTTTGTGTTGCATGTGTATATGCGTGTTTGTGCATGCGGAATGACTAAAACGTTGCTCCCCTCATTGACTTTGACTCGTGTTCATGTTATGTGAGGCATGTCACGCATGTTAACACCCTAATGCAATTGTATTCTTTCCTTTTTCCCTCCAGGTTTTTCAAGGAACTTGAAGATCGGCACCAGCAGAACATCGTAATCGATGACATAAGTGACATTGTTACAAGGCATGCTCAGGCAAACTTTGACCCCTATGTGACATATTGCTCGAATGAAGTGTACCAGCAGAGGACCCTGCAAAGGCTCCTGTGAGTACAGCACATATACACATAACTCGTCACTGATTCGAATGAAAGTCACCTCTGACTTTTACCCTTTAGCCCAGCAGATCTGAAGCTTTTTCTGGACAGAGATCAAATTTCTATGAAGCCTTTTTCTGCCTCAGAGTAAAAATAAAAATAGTCAAGTGGCAGTTGCAATATCACATTGTGAGATATAAAGATGCAAGTATGAGAAATTACATTGCAGTTGTGAGATATGAAGTCACACTAAAAGATATAGTTGTGATTTTGAGAAACAAATTTGCAATTGTGACAGTCACATTGAGATATGGTCACAATTAAGAGAAACAAAGTCGCAATTGGCAGATCAAATCAAATTGAGATATAGTCGCATTTAATCACAATTATAAGATAGATAGTAACGCAATATATAGTAGGTGTAACTTTGATAAATTCACAATTGCAAGATAAAAAGTCGCATTGTGACAAAAGTTGTAGATATGGTCAGGATATGTTTGACAATATGTACATTGTTTCTTGTAATTGAAACATTGTCTCAAGAGACACAATTATGAAAAATGCAATTCCAATTGCAATCACATCACACTCTGCAGCCCATCACTAGTTTAACAGTCTGTTTATCCCTTCAGAAATAAAAGCTCATCCTTTAAGGAGGTACTGACACGAATCGAGGCCCACCCAGACTGCCGGAACCTTCCCATGATCTCCTTCCTCATCCTTCCCATGCAGAGAGTCACACGGCTGCCCCTGTTGATGGATGTGAGTGACATTATCCCTTTTCTTCCCCTTCAGACCCAGTCTGACCTCTACTAATATCTCTAACACTGACATAAACATTCAGCTATTTTGTAACTGCATTCTGAATCTTCTGACATGTATCTTATGCTTTGATAACATTAGCTGCATCTCTGTGTCTGAGATTCCACTAATGTTATTTGGTTGGTTTGACCTGCAGGACTTTCAAATAACACATCATTGTTACATAACACATCATATTAAACTAATTAAAGTCACTTGCTACTTGTTTTTCTTTCTCTGCTCTTCATACCTTATCAGATTTGAACTCTCTTCTAGTTCTCTTCTGTTTAAAATTAAAAATGTAGCTTTCAGGGCCTCGCTGTTCAACTGTAACTGTTAAGATTAATTTTTTGTTTGCTTAGACTTTTCTGCAGTATTTTTGCATAAGGTAAATGGTTTGAGTTGGAGTTGTTTTATTATATTTAAAAGATGTTTTAAAAGGGTTGGTGTTGTTTTCTCTCTGTCATCTTTTCCGTTATCAGAGGATTGTGTATGTAAAATGAAGTGAGGGAGTCAGCTTAACTAAAGATGACCTAGAAACATATCCATGGTCCCTATCCTCAAAGCTCATGTTTTCATTTATCACCATGCTTCCCTCCTTCCTCTAGACCTTTTCTCACTTTATCACCCTCTCATCTTTCCATCCCTCTGTCTCTTTGTTTGTGGGTCCCCTGAGCTTGGCGGTGAGTTTAGGACAGTAGAGCTGGGCTGGCTGGCTCTGAGTATGAGAAAATTGGGTTTGATTTTCTTTCCTTCTCTCTCTTTTTCTTCCCACAGCTTAGAAACAAATAAATCTCTAGCTGGGAAATATCAGACAAGCGTGAGAGAAAGTTTGAGAGCGCTCCTTTAAATATAAAGTGTTCAAAAAGCTTCAGGAACAATAAACCAAAAACTATTATTTACTGTATACAGGAAATAAGTTCTGTTGCAAGCCTGTTTTATATTTATAGCATATTAAACTGTGTGCAAAAGCACCAACAGTTGAAAGATAATTTTGATTCAAAACGTTTTTGTCTTATAGACCATATGCCAGAAGACGCCCAAAGATTCGATCCCTTACGAGGCATGTAAAAAAGCTCTGCATGCTGTAAGCAAGGTAATAAATGCCAGGAATTACCACTGTGGATTTTTCTAGTTTTGTCTGAGAGAGCCTTAGTTAATAATCACCATCTTTTGTCTGTATGTGTGTATATGCAGCTTGTGAGGAAGTGTAATGAGGGCGCTCGTACAATGGAGAGAACGGAAATGATGTACACCATCAATTCCCAGTTGGAGTTTAAAATAAAGGTAAGAGAATAAAACAACCTGTGAAAGGAATTTTATTATTCACTATATACATATATTCATTATATTCATTATATATTATAATGTATAATTATATATATTATAAATACAATATATATAACACATGCATAACATTTTCTACTGTAAAGTGTTATATATTTGCTAAATTAAAAATAATTAATAGGAAAATATATCAATATGCAAAAAAGTATTTGAATTTGATTAAAAAAATTAATCTGTAAAAGAAACAGATTTACACTTTAGATATAAAAATCTTGATTCTGTAATCCTGTAATTCTGTTATTATATTTTTCAATGATAAAACATGAATAAAAGGAAACAGAAACATAAAACGAGAACCCCTGTGCATCTGCACTCAAAAAGTGCAACACTTATCTTTCAGACTTTCAACACTTATCGGCCAAGCAGGAAAAAATTATTGGCCAATGCGATAATTAAAAAATGGCAGATATCTGCAGTTATATATTGGCCATGGCAATATATCATTATCCCACTAGCCTTAAGTATATAATAATAATTTATTAATGAAAGTACCTATAAAAATGGAATTTCAAAAAAAAAAAAAAAAAACGCTTTTCTGAATGTATACCTTTTGAGGTGATTTGTGTAATTTCTTTACTAAAAAGTTTTGTAATAAAAAATGACTGTTTTAAAGAAAGTTCGAAACACTCTGTCTCTACAATCAGATAGATGATCGACACCAAACTCCCACTTGGGTTGAGTCAAAGTTTTAAAGGAACACTCCACAGTTTTTTTAAATAGGGCTTATTCACCTTCTTTCCTACATTTAGATAAGTGGGCAAATGCATTTTTGTCTCAAGCTAGCTAGCATGTCCTGAGTAAAAGTGATAAAAAAAAACATAAAAAAAAAACACCTACTTACTTCTTGTGGCCTGCGTATTCACAACGAGTACAAATAGCGATGCAGATTAACACTAGGCGATTTCCTAGGCAGATATTGACTTGGGACTATATTAGGGGGAGGCACAGGCGAAGCACTGCTACTTGGGTGCAGAGATATCACGCAACACATGAAATCCCACAACTTGTGAATACAGGTATAATATGGGTCGATCTGTATGCGTCATGTTTAAAATAATCACTTACTCTGTGGACAGCTGTCCATTTGGTCCATTCGGCGTGGGCCGTTTTTTCCAGTTCACTTTATCACACCGGAAAAAAAAATTGAGTACTGCAGGATGGATCAACGCTGTGAAATCCTCGGTAGCTGTGACACAACTGCGGGCACGCTCATCTTGATCTGACGCATTGAGCCTGGTTATCGGTGGCAGTAACTTGTCCCACTCGCCACAGCACAGACACTCTATTTCAGTCGGCATAGATTGGCATATTCCCCCACATTCACACCACCAGTTCTTGCTGGCTCTCATCCTCACGTCCTCAGGCTGTTGAGCGATCGCAACCTCCTCCTCCTGTCGTAATTAGGTGGGTTTTTTATCACTTTTACTCAGGACATGCTAGCTGGCAACAAAGGATTCCATTCATTAAGCTAAGCTAAGCTCGTGCCGACCCTGTCAAACTAAAACAATGCATGCACTGAGACAAAAATGCATTTGCCCACTTATCTAAATGTAGAAAAGAAGGTGAATAAGCCCTATTTCAAAAAACGGTGGAGTGTTCCTTTAATGTGTAATTCCATTTTGATTGGTAGTCCAGTTACACACACCTATAACTATCTTGTCAAATGAGTCAATATATGAGTCTTATGAGTTTTACGTACAAGTAAGTTCTTGGTTTATTTCAAGTTATACACAACAGAAGTAATTTTTTGCAGTTTAGTGAGTCAAGGACCACTCCTGCTGATTTAGTGAGTGAATTGTTCTGTCAGTGAGATGAATCAAGTGATTACACTTATGCAGCCAGTGAGGACAAAAAAGGTACTATGTATGTGCTCTACCGTTTAAAAGTTTGAACTTATTACTTTTATTTAGCATGGATGCACTAAACTGATCAAAAGTGAGTAAAGATATGCAGCACAACTGTTTTCAATGAAAATAATAAGAAATGTTTCTTGAGCAACAAATCAGCATATCAGAATGATTTAAATGCAGCATTGCTGGGCATATCGGTGTAGTGGCAAAACAACTGCAAAATGTCCAATTTGTAAGCAGCATGACTGCAAATGTTTTAATGTTAAAGACATTTAACATTGATGTAAATTACACTTAACACTGTAATGCTTCTGCAGACTTTCTCACATCGAATTCAGTTCAGACTACAAGCTGAAACATAATGTCTTTTGCTTAGTGCTGTAGATTCGATTATACACTGTTAGAGTTTTGTATTATGGTATTATAATTGCAGAAGAATGCGTTCAGAAACCATTAACAGAACCAAGTGCCATAAAAAATAAGTTCAGCTCCAGTTAAAAAGTTGGTTTGAAAATAAAAACAATGACAGAACAAAGTTTTGATTTCCAGTCCTAGAGAGATACGTACTGGTGTTTGACATTTCGTCTGTAATATCAGCTAATGAGGAACATTGTCTAAAATGCATTGTCTAAACTATGCAAGCAGTATATGTAAAAATCCTATAAAGCATGTGTGTACTATCTTTGTTCTTTTCCACAAACCTCTTTAATATGTTTACAGTAATGTCCATGTCACAGCTGAGGGCCTTCTAAGATTGTGTGGAGTAGAGTAGAGTTACACAAATCCCAGTTACTTGGAGAGATTAATCCAACTGGTTAAAGAATGTGGAGTGAAATCATCTGGTTGGAGATGTGAACGCAACTATATGCTCTTTTTTTCTCTCACAGAAATTAGCAAGAGTTTAGACTTTAGTCTGCCTTTTAATCATTGGATTTATTATTTACTTGCCTTCACTTTCATGTTGTGCTCTGTACCACAAGAAGCAAGCAGACCTGTGGGTATTTGCTATTGTTTGTTTTTTACTCATTACATAAAACTTGTTCATACATTTTTACCTCATTAACACACATGCTGCTCCCTCGCTGTGGGTCTTCACGTCATAACACATTATGCATGTGCTTTTTAATCTGGCTTTGCACGTACACAGTGATGCATTAGACACACTCACTGATGTAACCATATTCACAACCTGCTGCTTGAGCAGTGTGGGAAAGTTCTGCTGGCACATTTGGTACAAGCAGATGTATAAAGGGTTCAGCATAATCACGACTTTGCTGTGTCCAGCTATTAGGAGGTCAGTAGATCTCACACCAGTCTGTTCATGCACAGATATACAGCTGAACTGAAATGACATGGTGTGACAGGGTGGTTTTAGATTGCAATGTAAAAAGTGCTCAGTAAGTTGAAATATTCAGTATAAAATTTTATAATAATGTCCAAGTGTAGGGAAGACTAAATTAATCAATTAAATTAATTAGCTTGTGTCCCCACCCAAATAAATAAATACAATTCTTTGCAATCTCACAGTGTAACTTTGTCTCACATTGTGAATGTATTTCATATTTGAAACTGCATCTTACAATTACCAGGCTTCCATAGGCAACAGTCTTCTTGCAAGGTTCTTCTGTGGAAAAAAAGCACATATGCATTTGTACAAGTAATCTGGTTCTGTTTAGTTACCATTAGATCAAAATGAACAGTTCTTGTTTTTATGGAATTTTGCAGTTTATCCATGCACATTATTATTTTTTACTTGTGTGTTACTAGGTGTTGTGTGTGTTGTGTAAACATGATGGCTTTTGTAGTTCTAGACTAAATGCAAGCATGCATTTACTCATCTCACTTGCACAAAAACACATTCAGTATTCCTCAAAATGAATGAAAACAGTGAAATGCAAACTCAGAATATTACACAAACCTGCAATAATTACTCCATGTATTTAATCTCACTTTATTAAAGGGATAGTTCACCCAAAAATGAAAATTCTGTGATCACTTAATCACCCTCAAGTTGTTCCAAACCTGTATAAGTTTCTTTTTTCTGTTGAACACAAAATAAGATATTTTAATGAATGTCAGTAATCAAACAGTTGATGGTAGCCATTGACTTCCATAGTAGGATACCGTGTCTGGTTCCATGTCTGGTTACCAACATTCATTAAAATATCTTCTTTTGTGTTCAGCAGAAAAAAAGAAACGGTGAGAAATAGGTGAGAAAAAGTAACGCAAAAGTTATGTAACTTTCCATAAAAAGTAACACAATGTCGTAATGCATTTTGTAATGCACTTTTAAAAGGAACTTTCCTCAACACGGGTGTTAATATATGTCACAATAGATAGGAAAACACTAGGGCTGGACCCGAATATTCGAATATTCGTTCGGTGGGTTGGTATTCGATTTGAAAATTTGACATTCGAATATTGTTGTTGTTTTTTTTGCACACCTGGGATCCCCCGCAAAACGGTTCTCATTCGCGCTTGAATAAGGCCGGCGACACACTGGCTGCGTGGCGTGTCCGTTTTTATTTCGGCTCCATGTTAACAGGTTGGAGTTTGCACACTGCCTGCGTGAGACACGCGTCTCAGGCGCGGCTCGAGCCACGCAGAAAACGCGCGCATGCTAGAAATAGAACCGACGCCTAAGTGTTCCTGCAACGGGAGTGTTCTCTGGCTAGAGCGCAGAACAGTGGAGTTTGTATGGAAAGAAGTGCATGCCTGAGCTTGTGTTTTGGGTTAAGCTGCGTTCCTTTGACATTGTGGAAAATAGAATAATAGAAAAAAAATGTATTAGCCTTTTTACCCGTTATTATCAATCTAAATTAAAGAGGCTACATGCGATTTTCTGAAATTTAAACTCGCGACTAACACCTGTGGCCAAAAAACGGAACTGCTCTTCCTTTCTGCTCGCTCTCGTACGTGCACACTTCACAAGTCATCCGCTGCAAAGAAGTCAACATTATGTTTACAGAGGTAAGAACAGTCAAATACATACAGTGGTGGTCAAAATTGATGGCACCCCTGATAAATATGATAAAAAATGGCTGTAAAAAATAAATCTGCATTGTTTATCCTTTTAATCTTTCATTCAAAAAATTCACAAAACTCTAACCTTTCATTGAAGTAAAAGAATTGAAAGTGGGGGGTAAATCACATTATAAAATAAATGTTTTTCTCCAAAACACGCTGGCCATAATTGTTGGCACCCTGTTATTAAATACTTTTTGCAACCTCCTTTTGCCAAGATAACTGCTCTGAGTTTTCTCCTATAATGCCTGATGAGTTTGGAGAATAACTGACAAGAGATCAGAGACCATTCCTCCATACAGGATCTCTCCAGATCCTTCAGATTCACAAGTTCATGTTGGTGCTTCTCCTCTTCAGTTCAGCCCACTCATTTTCTATAGTGTTCAGTTTAGGGGACTGGGACGGTCATGGCAGAAGCTTCATTTTGTGCTCAGTTACCCATTTTTGTGTTGATTTTGATGTTTGTTTTGGATCGTTGTCCTGAAGGAAGATCCAACCACGGCCCATTATAAGATTTCTAGCAGAGGCTGTCAGGTTTTGATTTTTTATCTGTTGGTATTTGCTAGAATCCATAATACCATGTATCTGAACACGATGTCCAGGACCTCCAGCAAATAAATAGGCCCACAACATATAAGATCCAGCAGTATATTTAACCGTAGGCATGGGGTACTCTTCATCCCTGTTTGCACCAAACACATCTGCTGGGTTTGCTGCCAAAAAGCCCTTTTTTTTGTTTCATCTGACCACAGAATCCGGTCCCTTTTGAAGATCCAGTCGTGTCTGACAACTGAATATGCTTGAGTTTGTTTTTGGAGGAGCGAGGAGGATTTTTCTTGAAACCCTCCCAAACAACATGTGGGGATGTAGGGGTTGTTTGATAATTTTTTTTAGGCTTTCTGACCCCCAAGACTCAACTAATCTTTGCAATTCTCCATCTGTGATCCTTGGAGAGTCTTTGGCCACTCAAACTTTCCTCCTCACCGTGCATTAAGACAGTATAGACACACGTCCTCTTCCTGGCAGATTCGTAACATCTTTAGTTGATTATAACTTCTTAATTATTGCCCTGATGGTCAAAATGGGGATTTTCAATTCTTTAGATATTTTCTTACAGCCACTTTCTATTTTGTGAAGCTCAACAATCTTTTGCTGCACATCAGAACTATATTCTTTGGTTTTCCTCATTGTGATGGATGATTCAGGGGATTTGGCCTTTGTGTTTCCTCATATTTAAACTCCTGTGAAACAAGAAGGCATAGCTGGACAGTTTCATGTTCCTAGTCACCCTGGTGTGCTTAAAAAGGTAAATATTAATGGGAATATACTTCAGAGATATTTTTCTCATAAAAAATTCTAGGGGTGCCAACAATTATGGCCAGCGTGTTTTGGAGAAAAACATTTATTTCATAATGTGATTTACCCCCCAATTTCAATTCTTTTACTTCAATGAAAGGTTAGATTTTTGCGAATTTTTTGAAGGAAAGATCAAAAGGATAAACAATGCAGATTTATTTTTTACAGCCATTTTTTATCATATTTACCAGGGGTGCCATCAATTTTGACCATGACTGTATATTGTTTGAGAAACTAAGTTTGTTTGCTGACTAGCGGTGGTGGCAGAGTGATCTGGAACGTTAAACATGAACGCGCTTGACGTCACATCCGCAGACAGCGCGCGAAAAATCCGACCCGACAGAAAATAGGAAAAATAGGATACAGGCTTATAGGTGCACCCACTGTGAGCTGAGAAGGTGTCAGTATGCTCATCAGGAGATGTTTGAGTCATAAATGGTCAAATAAAAAGGCTATTGTTACGTTTATTTTGGGGAAAAAGTTGCATATAGCCTCTTTAATCTCGTTTTTAATTTAACTTAATTTTGTTTTTCTTTATTTCAATTTCGTTTTTCTTTATTTCAATTTCGTTTTTTCTTTATTTCAATTTCGTTTTTCTTTATTTAAATTTCGTTTTTTCTTTATTTAAATTTCGTTTTTTCTTTATTTAAATTTCGTTTTTCTTTATTTAAATGTCTTTTTTCTTTATTTAAATCTACCCTTTACTGTGTCAGTAATTTGTTAGTCAGAAAAATATTAGACTACCTTAAAAGTATTGCTTAAGTTAACAGACCTGTGTGTTAAGTTAACAGACCTGTGCAGTGTCTGTTCTCAGAGCATATAAGCCCTGCCCGTGTGCGGTGCGCCGCTTCCCGCTCGCGCTGTTCTGTAGTTTAATAAAAGTTTATTAATTCTGAATGTGTGCGTCTCGCGTGTCTATCTAGCCTAGAAATCTAGACGCACCCTAGCGGCAGCAAAATTTATTTTGCAGCCAGGGTAGTCTAGCAACTCTCCGTTGACTTTCGGAGCTGTAAAAACCTAAATTGGGTCAGGCCAATCACATCGTGTATAGAGTAGGCGGGGCGGGCTTAACATAATGACGACAGAGTTGCGACGGTTCCCTGCTACTTGAAAACAAAGAATGGCTGCTGCTGCTGGCGAACAGTCTTTCGAATCGGCTTTGGCCGCGACTCTGGAGGACTTGGAGTTAGGTTTTTCTTTGAGAAAAGAGCAAAGAACAGCACTTAAGTCATTTTTAAAAAAGGAAGATGTGTTCGTAGTTTTGCCGGCCAGATTCAAAAGTTGAATCTATCAACTAACCTTAGCTCCGCTGGTGGGAAAATGCTCTGGTTGGTTGAAGCGCTGTCCTATTGCGTGCAGAGTGAATTTGAAAGACAGCCGTTTATCCCGCCCCTCGGATTGAGCCGTGTCTATGATGAGTTGCCAGACCTAACATCTTGATGTAGGTCTGGCTTGCCAGGCTAGTGTCTATCTATATTGCACTAAATGCGACACTGCACTCCCATGTGAAGTCGATTGGATGAACGGTTCTTGAAATAATCAAAATGCAAACGGACAGACAGACAGAGAGATTCGTGCCTTTATTAGAGAGAAGAATATGTTCAGCACCCTCTCTCCGAAGCTTCGAATATTCGATGTTCATTACTACCGAAGCTTTGAAGCTCAAAAAATGGTATTCGGACCAGCCCTAGAAAACACATGATTGCAACTTACATTTCATGCTGACTTTAAAAAGTGTTCATTATGTTTGA
Organism: Squalius cephalus; assembly: GCF_949319135.1. NCBI lineage: Eukaryota > Metazoa > Chordata > Actinopteri > Cypriniformes > Leuciscidae > Squalius > Squalius cephalus. The sequence continues at coordinate 33,422,656 of NC_137127.1, read as the reverse complement.
ACTTGCTTTTTTGGACAGTAGACTTGGTATACCTTGAGTATCTTTCTTCGAATTCTCTTAGGTGTCATATGTCAGAGTGTCGTAAATTTGCTGAGAGTGACAAAAGGCGCTGCAAAAAGGTCACATATGGTTGCTCATTTAGAATGCTTCAAATTCATTAGCATCAGAATGAGGTTAAAAGAACAAATATGTGTGCATATGCATATGTTTGCAATTAGGCATTTTATGTTCTTTTTGTGAGTTCTCCTGTTCGTATTATTATTAGTGAATGAGACCTAGTGTCTTTTCGAGTACTTGGGTACTTTGTCCTTGGAAGTGGCAGCAATGATTGATAATAAAAACGTTTTATTATTATTATTATTATTATTATTAGTTAAATTGGCAAATAGGAATAAACAAATAGGAATAGATTTTGTACACTATTCTTGACTTGAAATCTCCTAAAAAAAGAGCATAACTGAAGCAATGGAATGGATCTCTGGGGTCTTGAGACAATCTTTTTTAAAAGCTGGCTGAGTTATTATTTTATTGTTTAGCAGTCAAAATGCTACATCCCTATCTAACTATTTTATTCACTGCTCTTAATATATGTAATTTGGAGAAAGATGAGGCCTTTTTTAATTTCTTCATGTCATCTGTCTTGCATTAAAAACATTAACAATTCTGTTTGGCTCATATTTTCTCCTTTCCCACATTCTCTCTGCAGCCATTCCCACTGGTGTCATCCTCCCGCTGGATGGTGAAGCGTGGTGAGCTAACGGCTTTCGTAGAGGAAAATGGGATCTTTTCCAAGAGGACATCTCGCCAGCAGGTCTATTTCTTCCTCTTCAATGATGTCCTCATTGTCACACGAAAGAAAAGGTGAGCTGGAGACCACAAATTATATCTCTCAAACAGTGTCCAAATGTGCCTCTGTTTTAACCCTGCTGTTATTGTGCCCTGGAGGATACTATAGAAAACAGGAAATTATTTGACTAAAGTGGGCGGATATGAAGGTACAGCTTGTATGAATGGGTGGATCCTGTTGCAGAGACAGAACAAAGTTAGCTTTACCACTTATTCCATAAGGAAATGACAGAACTCAAAAACTGTTGTTAGGAAATAAAGCAATTGAGAGGGCAGAATTTTGTATTAAAATAAACAGGTAATGAAAATTGTCACACAACGTCAAAGCATCTGCACTACCCTCCAGACGGTACCTACGATCATCTTTCATGTGTAATATACAACAATGTGGAGTGGGGTTTTACCGTTTGCCAGTGCTCAACATCAATATTTGTATATTATTATAAATAAAATATTGCTGTCCTATCAGGTTAAATAGTCTGATAAAATAAAATAAGGCTAAACCCTTGAGTCTTCATTTCATTTGACTGAAGTAAGACCTTGTGACCACTGCAGATGACACGTGCAACTCACAGTGCTCCAGATTTTGCTTTTATGAAAATCTGTTTGTTTGCATTCCAGAATGTGATATGCTGTTTCCCTTGATTCTGATTCTTGTTTAAATACATTTATTCTGCCACTGTGACTGATTTTCAAACTTTTTGGTAATTGTCATAGACAAACATTGTGTTTTGCTACCTAGCACAAAGCAACTAAAATAGAAACATTAACAAACATTATCTTCATCATGTAACTCTGTTGACGGTGGTGTCCAGTAGGACAAGAACTCATATTAGTCGGGGAGCCAAAGTCTCAAAAATGGGTTGAACCTGACATGGTCTGCCATACTTTTTATTTGTGTTTTTTCTGTTAACTTTGACCCTAAGAACCAATAATTGGAGGGTCTGCTCTGCCGGAAATATCGCGAAAAAAATTGTGGCCATTTTAGTGTATGCACCCTTTATTTTTTATCAGAAAAATTTGAAAAATGTTTTTTTTCCTCAAATCCTCAGTAGGTTTGGTAGGCTGTCAATAAATGCATTCCAGATACACAGAACACATGTGCTGACAACATCCACTGAAAAAATAACTCTTAAAACACATTTCTACATGATTTTGTATAAATTTAATGCAAAAAAATTAGGTGTTTTCTCACTTTTTTCCAATATTTTCATCTTTACTTCATTGGCAATCAACTATTCCCCTAAGTTATGACATCAGTCAATATGTCATTCTTTTCACCAAACAGTATACTCATTCCACAGAAAAAATCATAAAAATCCAACCAAAATCAATGGATCTGTGATGATTTCACTAATAGTTGATCAGCAGGCTCAGAACCTCAATAGAATTGTAGGCTACTCTCAAAATTCCGAAAGACATATAGTCCATGAGCCAGGGGTATCATCGGTATCATAGGGGGGAAAAATGCTATCATTCTTTTTTGGCAAGGTATACACCCCTAGTATTAGAAAAATCCCGATAGCAGTGCAGGGGTGGTAGCGAAATCACTTTTTTCAGCTCATGAAGTTACTAACCTCCTAAGATAAATTCCGTTTTTGAAATCTGGTGTTTATCTGGTTTAGGCTCATGCTAGGGATAATGTCAATATTCTATAATATGGTGCTTGGTATCGTTGGAAAGGGGACCTTTTAGGCTTTCATTTAAGCCCAGTACTGAATCTGTCTGACAAACACAGAGGTCACATGACTTCTTTAAACCAGAAATAACACACATTTTTTTCACAATTTCCGCCTAAACTGTATGCTTTCTTTTATCCCTGTGGCATGAAAGAACACCACGGACACAAAACTCAACAACTTCAATACTCAAGGCACTCTGATGACTCAGGAAATGTATAATATACCCATACTATTTATTTGTGAGAGCCTTAAATTAGAGTCTTCAAAATAGAATAGAGCCAATAGAATGGACAAATAGAATACCCTATTGGTCCAGGGCCAAATGGCCTATTTATTCATGTACAGTTGTAATAAAAAGTCATTGTTTCAATAGTGTTGTCAACATAACACTTGTAATTGGTTTAACAAAATCATGTATTTTGATATTCACCCACTTTCAGTTAGAATGTCAGAAAGTAGCTCATGCACGATGGATTTTGTTGATGGATTTTGACAGTTTGACGAGGTTTTGTCAGTTTTGTGAAAAGATTGTTGGTTCAGTTGACTGGTTATAACAACACTACCAACTATGCCATCTTCAATCAACTTTCATTGAGTTCCAGGGGTATTAAATGTAAGTACAAAATACTTTTTCTCTTGTGCTTGTGAATTGGTGGGGAATAGTGGCAGTAGCTAATGTAAGCTTGGTGTTTTTAGCAGGCTAGCTAGCTTGCAGGTTAAACAGTGTAACAGTAACTGCTACAGTGCAGTCAGGGCTTTCAAGTGTCATGTGACAGTCACTCATTTCGGTCTTTTGTCACGCCCTCTCGCCACACATTGTATTTCTCACGCGGAAAAACTATTTATAATATATTTAATATGCCGCAGCGCCCAAAATGACTCTGGCCACGCCAGTCTCATTATGGAACCGGCAGGATGATAAGATGATAACTTATCGCTTGAATGATTTTGAGCCTGGTTAGGACACCCTGATTTGTGGTCAGTTTTTCTTCTAAAATTGTTTAACTTGAAATGAGAACATTTCACTTTTGAGGCTTGCAAAATAAACATTTGCTTTGTAGCATTTACATTTACAAACATTTACATGTCTTATTGGCCTGTTTGTACAGTCTCTGCACAGTGCCAGTTTGTCAGTTATTGTTCTGGTCAATTTTGGGAACATTCTGCACACTATGACAAGGGGATGGCCTCCAGGAAAATGAGATGGTTTTCATTTCTACTCCAGCGAGTATGGCCCCCAAAATCTGTGTCTGGGATTCAACTGAAAAGCTTTTTTTTTTTCAATCATTATGTGATGTTTATTCTGGTACGCGGTCTGTACAATATGTGAGGGGAGCCTGAGTCACACTACTCGCTCAAATCTGAAGCAAAACAAACCCGTGCACGCCATCACGCTCTCTCAACTTCATCCCTCTTTTCATTTCCTATCTCTCTCTTTCTCTCTGGTCCACTTTTTTCACTAATTTTCTCTGGTTATGTAACTAACACTTAAATCAGCTGGTTATTTTTCTGTTATCTCCTTTCTTCCTTTATGAATCTATTTCTCACGTACACATACAGTATATGGGCTGAAGTGTTTGTTTCATTTTGCATATCCTTTTTGCAAAATAATAATGTTTTTTAGTTGTATAGATAATAGAAAAGGACACCATGTTCAGTACACTGTTGTTAGGCATGTTTATCAAAGTGTGAGTGTACAAGAAGTTTAACAAAAAGGTTCAGGATTATACGGCGACTACATAATCCATCTCTCAAATTTGTAATTACCAATATTACCGGTAATAGTATTTTAAATATTAATAGATATTACCATATCTCTTCATACCAGCACAGAGGCCTGTGTGTATGTTTAAATGAAAGTGTGTGAATGTTTTTTCCTAGACCTGGAACATCTCTTGGCTGCTGAATGATGTCATTACAGCAGTTGGAACATCAGATTGCTCAACTGATAGAAATTCCCTGCTGGATGCTGTAATATGCAATTATAATACAATATGTCAGGAGCAGACGGTAGTTTAATTGTCCAGCTGATGGGAAAGCCAGTTAAAAGTTGACTAGTGCTCCTTGTTGCCAGAACTGAGAGAGGTAGATGTGGTTGATGTCTCTGACAGATGGCCAGGCCTGGGCAAAAAGGATCGTTATACATTTGTGTGTACATATTAGGACAGACTTGCCCTCTCTTAGTTGTGGGCGTTATGATCGAAATCTTATTTAACGATAACAAATATAGGAAATCAAAGATACAAATGACAAAAACAGTGCTTTAATTTTTTCAAGTACAGTAGGTCTATTTAAGGGTAGATTTAAGGTAAGAAATACTACAGATACTGAATAATGAAATGTGGAATAAAACAATGCACAGTCTTCACTGAATGAATTAAGTATATACTGATTCTTATTGAGTGTTGTGTGTTGCATGGCAACTTTAACATTGCTGCTTTATATTGCTGAAGAACTGCATTGCTTGTCAGAAAAAATGTTATCAATAAATTAAAGCATTTTTGATTCTGTGCGCTTATTTCATGAAATCTTCCTAGGATATGTAGTAACCATTTTATAAAAGCAATAACCCCCATTAAGCCACTGTTTACAGAGATTTTAGAACAGCTAAAGGCCTTTTTTTTTTTTTTACAATGTCTCTAATCTGTTCTACAATCACTTTAATCCACAGCTTCTTGGGGCTTATTGTTTTATATTAACGTCAAGCACTTTTTTTCATTTATGCATGTTTCTTTATCACTCCAATGTGTCAATAAAATGAAGTAGTCCTGTGCTGTGTGGATATATTTAAAGTCCGCGTGAACCGGAAGTTGCAAACGACTTTTCTCCAGTGTTGTGACGTATTTCCCAGTGAAAAGGAATATTGAACAGAGGGCAGGGTTTTACTCTAGCGCTCCTCCTCTCCATCTCTCACTCATAGCAGACTAACGGTTTGAGGGGAGTGGTTAAGCGTTTCCCAACCCAAGCCGTCAAACCTACATCATCAGAGAAAGAACGCCATTCCAGACCGGAAGTAACTTTTCAGACTTTGATTAAAGATTACGACGGCAAACAATTTTTTTCGGTGTATTAACTTGCACGGATTAATTTTTCACCACAAGACTAGTAATATGCGCTAACAAAGTAAATAGGGTCAATTTTGATTTCAGTTGGACTTTAAATATTGTACACGATATAGCAATATCTTTTACGTTACACACTTTGTATCGTCGGCACGATACATATTCTCATATCGCCTAGCCCAACTTTTACATGTACGGTTGTAACACACCAAGCTGTAAGAGCTGCCCTTGAGCATCTATCAGCCTTGTTTTTGTTCCACATCGTTGGCACTAGGCAGACCCCCGTTAGCGGCTTTTATGCTGATTACTGCCACCTGCTGGTATGTAGAGTTGTTTCTTCTCACCCAGGTGCAGATAATACATGCTAGTTGGCTTTTGGCTGTAGTTTTTGCAGTAGTGGTAGGTTCAAGCACAACTTTCTGGTCCAGACGCAGGTGATGTGAGGCAACACAATAGTCGGCTTTTGTCAACACTAGTTTTTATTGTTGTCGGTTTGGTGACGAATTTATTGATGAAGATGATTTTTATTTTTTATTTTTACTAAATCAATCATTTCAGTGTTATAAGTTAATTAGAGTATCATTTGGACTGCTCTCCTTTTGAAGATTCAGCTTCCTAATAGCTCATTTTAGTTGGTCTCTCTCTCTCTCTGTTGCTCAGAATCTTTCATGATCACCTGAGTCACCGTGTTTCTTCCAGACTTCCGATTATATGTGTGATGGTCCCACTCTGTCTGTGGGATCTGTCGTCTTCTGCCAGTGGAATGTAAGTGGCATTGTGATTGTGTTGGACAGAGCCCAGAGGATTTTCAGTAACTGAACAGGAGGATCTGACTCCACTTATTCAATTATCTCTATACAAACACAGCTAATTATCTGGCTGAAGACATGCTGACTTATTATTCACACCACTAGCATTTCAATGCTTTTATGAATAGCACTTGCTTACACATCAGCATTCTAATTAAAACAGTCAGCAGTCATTGTCAGAGACTTTTAATCATTTAAATCATAGAAAAACATTGTAGCATCTTGACTATAGACAGAAATACTGTTTTGTTTAATATATTGTACAGATATGACAAGTGACAGGACATCTACAAATTTAAAGTAAACAAATATATATTGTATTATATATGTTTCCTCAATATGTCATTTACTCTCCCTCTTTGTTAATGTTGACTACCTTTATATAGACAAATAAATAAACAAACTGAGACATAAAAAATATCTTATTTTATGTTACACAGTAGAAAGAAAGTCAAACAGGTTTGGAATAACATTAGGGTGAGAAAATGAGGACAGAATTTTCATTTTTTGTGTGAGCTATTCCTTCAGGATAAATTATTATTACTACAATGCAAGAAAAAGCATCACATTTTCATTACTATAAATATTGATCCATCCTGTAAAGACAAAATGCTTTTATTATTATTAAAATCTGCATAAAATTCAGTACAACAAATACTAAAGTGTACTGTATACTTGTACTTCTTACATTTATGATTATTATTATTTTGCATACAGATAGCTTACTCAGGATAGAGTTAGAAATTTCTGTCCAAAATATGTTATTTGTTTCTTTTGATTTTGGGGTGAAATTTGACTGGGACATGTCTTAATATTTCATGAGATTCACCCATTAAGGTTTACATTACGCCTCCACCTCTTTATCACTCTTCCAGCGTTCCTCTTTATCAGTCTATCCCCTTTTCCTTTTCCGTACTACACATTCCATTCTGGTTTTGATTGATGTTTTGGAGCAAGGGATAGTTTGATGGATAGCTGATGACCTGCACTTTAAACCCACAGCTTCTCCCTGAAGTCATGTACATATAACGGTAGGCACTGCTGCACATGTGTGTTGGTGTACAGTTAGCTGCTGTTGATGGGCCTCAGCAGAGATCGAGAGCCTCACATCTCTGCAGCGAGGGGCCATTTGACCTTCCAATTACTTCCAGATGGCAGGAAAGTGTTAGACAGGCAACTGAATCTAGATGTACAGTCACAAGAATAAATTTGTGAACCCTTTGAAAATGTCTTGATTTCTGCATTGATTACTCATAAAATGTGGTCCAATCTTTATCTAAGTCACAAATATAGACAACATAGACACAATTTGACATCACTAATAACACACAAACTGTAATAACACAAAAGTTTTCTTGAAGACAATGAGTGATTATTAGCCAGGCAGACTGGACAAATGAAGTAAAACTCTGTGTTAAGACTTCTCCAGAAGCTAAATGGAGTCAATTAAGAAGATGAGATTGTAAGTGTGGGTTGCACAGAAGACCTGCCCGTTAAATAAAGGCACACACTGACACATCTGTTCTCCTCGAGACGCAGGGATTGCAAATCGATTCTCCCTGTGCCCACTATCAGAAAAACAACACATAGGGAAGGACAACACATAGGAAACCAATGCGGCCAAAGGTAAAATATTGACGTGTCTCATGGTGGCCCAAGGACACATGTGGATCATTGAAGCAACAATGAATTCAAGAGACTATCAAGACATTTTTGCATGAGAATGTCAGGACAGATGTTCAGACTTCAAGCTTAAAAGAGGTTGGGTGATTCAACAAAAGAAGTGTCCTGGCCTGAAGCCAATTGATGTTCTGTGACATAACCTAAAGAGTGCTGTGCAAACAAGACAACCCAGAAATATAGATAAACTGAAACTGATTTGAGCTGAGGGATGGTCCAAAATTGGTCAAAAGTCTTTCAAGCAGCTACAGTAAACATCTGGTGGAAGTTCTAAAGGAAAATCTACAAGTTACTACTGTTCAACTTAATTTCTTCTCCCTGCTCTGTGAATGATTACTTAATGTATTCAATAAAAATGTGAAAAGTACATTTGTTTGTGATGGACTTGGTGGTGTTCCATCGCAAATGAATATCCGAGATCCAAGTGATTTAACCTGGAATATTCCTTAATATTAATCTCTGACTCTCTCTGTTTCTCTTCCCTTAGCGAGGAGAGCTATACAGTTATAGACTACGCACTGAGGGATCAGGTCTGGGTGGGGTCGTGTCAGGCAGAAGACCTGAATCTCTCTCCAGTACGTGGCACTGCGGGAATGCTGACGTCACGACAGAACGTGGCCAGCCACATGTTCCAGATCAGTTTCCGCAGCAACTACTCTGGAGACAATGTGACCATGATCTTAGGGTTGGAGCTACTGTAAGTATTTGCATAATAATTCATATACATCACTCGTGCGCTTATTTGCAGTATTTCTGCCAAACATCTTTACAGGGATCCCACGTTCAGAGAAAATATGGAAATATCCAGTAAGTTTTATGAATAATAATAATAATAATAATATTAATAAAATCTTAAAAAGTTTTTAGAAGTTAATATAATTTTGAAAGAAAAAAATCTAAAATATCTGTATACATTTTCCCACATTTTTTAATTGGCTAGAAAGTCAGTTACACTACTGTTTAAAATTTTGGAGTCTGTAAGATTTGTAATATTTTTAAAAGAAGTATCTTATGCTCACCAAGGCTGCATATTTTTGAACGAAATTACAGTAAAAAAAGAAAAGTAATGTGAAGTATTATTACAATTCAAAATAGCTGTAACGTGTATATCCTGTTATGTTCTGATGTGGTTTCGTTTTCACTCTGTCTGCTCTGTTTGAACCTGTGTTTATCTAGTTCCCTTTGTTTTTTCCTTATATTTATTTCCCTGTGTTCAGTTTCAGTTTACTGAAAAATAAGAGAGCACACACAACACTGTATGACATGTGTGACACACACACACAACACTGTATGACATGTGTGAAAAACTCAGTTCCTGGAGGGCCACAGCCCTCCAGAGTGTAGCTTTAGCTTCAACCCTAATTAAACGCACCTGATCCAGCTCATCAAGTCCTTCAGGCTTATTTGAAAACTACAGGTATGTTTGTTGGAACAGGTTTGAAACTAAATTCCTGGAGGGGCACAGCCTTGCAGAGTTCAGTTTTTCACTCCTGCTGTATGATTTCTAGAGCTGATATAGGGCAGTTTGTTCAGCAGAGCTTCGCATCATCCATGACTTCTAGAAATAATGATGCAATTGATATTCAATTCAGCTTCAGATTGCATCATTCATTGTTTTGTCTTAAAATCAAGTATTGTCCAAACCCAGTCATAGATTTATTCATATATCCTGGCAAAGATGTATTTTAGTAATTTCTGGTTTATATTGAGATCCCTTCCTTTTATTACTCACTTATGATCTGCCATTCCAAAGTCAAGGGTCATATATACTGACCAATAGCATATCATGAAAATTAGATCCAATCAGAATTTTAAGCATATATATATATTTTTTGTTCTCAGTGACCCAGATTTAGGAAAGTTTGAATACATTTATTTCAGAATCATTTTGGCTGTAGACCAGTGTTATCAGTGTTGAAAATAGCTGCTTAATATTTTTGTGGAAACCACAAAAAAACAGAAATTAATTACAATTTATTTAAAATAGAAATCTTTTGTAATATTGTAAATGTCTTTACTGTCACTTTTGATCAGTTTAATGCATTCTTGTTGAATAAAAGTGTTCTATATAAAAAATCTAAATAATCTCCCTGACCCCAAACTTTTGTTGTGTAAATTCATTGGTCAAAGATGTGGGAACCCTGACTTTATCACATAATTTCCTTTTCTCCCTTTGCTTCCTTTCATAGTGCATTGAGTTTGCTCGTGCTCACATCAACACACTTACACATTAATGAAGCTGCTTATGACTTATGTGAGTGATTCTGTATCTTTCTGAGGCTAGATAACCTGCTGAAGTAGACATGTTGACATAACCTTTAATTGACATGACAGATTTTAACTGCTCTATAAAAAGTAGTACATGTGTGTTTTAGCACCCCATCAGTCATCACACTGCAGGGCCGCATGTACCAGCACAAGATTTATCAGAAAAGAATCAGGCATTCACCCAGTAAACTAAACAAAAATAAGCCGAGATGTAGCGATGTTGATCTACCGGATTTCCTGATCTACCTCACCCTTTCACTTGTAATAGTTGTTGATGGTTTTGAATCAGGGTTTGTTTGAAACTATAGCTGTAGGTGATGTACTTAGTGCCAAGAACTACTCATTAAAAAAGCTAATCATGTCGAACAGAGCACATACAAACATGTTTGGTGAAGAGAAAGACTCCAGCAGGGTTTTTGCTCTTGTTTTGAGGACTAAGGTCAGGAAAGGGGAGGAAAAAATAACAGAGAATAGCTGCACAGTAACAGCTGCACATTTGTATCATTCTTTTGCTTTGCATCTTTCCAAAATAATCCTCCTTCCTCCATTTTAAAGCCAGAAAACCTGAATTGTATTTCAAGGGAACATTTTCTACACTTATGTAACATTGTATTATTTTATTTAAGCTTAATTTTTAGTCAAATTTATTTGCATCAAAAACAGTAGTTATTTTCACATGATCATCTTCTTTCACACCTCCTCTGACCTTTAGAAATAAACACTTATTTCAGGACACAGTGTGTGGTGCCCGCCTGTGCAAATATCAGCATCACAATGTTAAAATACTAAGTGGTTGCCAAGGTGTTCTGAGTGTTTTTTAGTGTGTTGCTATTCCGTTGCTAAGTGGTCACTTACTTCCTCAAGTCTAAAGGACTCACTTCCCAAGTTGATATTCTGGTCTATAGATATGACTCTAGTCACTCTGGACACTGTAATTTCTAGGCCTTTTTGTTTGTTTGTAATGGAGCACTGAGAACTTATCATGAAATTCCATGAAACCAACCACTCATTTAAATGGATGACAAAGGTCTTTATTTGTTCAGTAAAGATCTGTATCATTCCTCAAGCTTTTAAAGCAAATAAGTTTAGAGACACAGTGAAACAAGTTATATTGAACTGAACAGGCTATGTACTTAGAGAAATCTTAAAGGTACAGTAGCTAAAACTAGTTTTACTTTAAAGAGGTGGTTGAATGTGATTTCACTTTTTTAACTTTAGCTAGTGTGTAATGTTGCTGTTTGAGCATAAACAACATCTGCAAAGTTACAACGCTCAAAGTTCAATACAAAGGGATATATTTGCTTTTAAAGAAATCAATTTCTAAGGACTACAGCAAATGGCCGGTAGGGACCAGTGATGCGCGGGTTGATCCAAAATGAGCGGGTGCCTGCGGTCACCCGCGGTTACCCGCGGTTACGAGTCATCCAAAAATATTTTTAATGATATTCGGGTCGCGGTTGGTCGGGTCGTTTGAAATAAAGATGCCAATTAAACCTTTGTAATTTATATAGTACTAGACACAATTTTCTATGAAATACATAGGCCTACACTTTATTGGCTGAATAACTGGCGCGAAGATGACACACAAGCTCAGTCTGCAGGTAGAGATGGAGGCGGCAAGAGAAAAGGTGAAGACTGGGGAGTGGAAGCTCCGCAAATACACAAATAGAAAGAGCAAAGTGTGGGAGACATTTGCCGAAATAATGAAAGATGATGACCAAAGTGCTGGCTTTGTCATGTGTACTTCTTGCGATGCTATTTACACATTTGATAACCACAAAACTGGCACGACCAACCAGGCACGGCGCCAGGATTCCAGTTTTGGATGGGCCAGTGGGTGGGCCTTAAATTAAAAACGTTAAATAAAAAAAAAATTAAAAAAACCTTATCCAATCACTGCTTAATCTAATAAAAAAATATTGACTAATATAGCCTACTGTTATAATATCTGTGCGTATACATAATATATATTTTAATAGCTTGATGCTCTTTAAATATTTTGTTGCATTGTTAAAAGTAAATCCGCGATCGCTCTCCATGGTTCTGACCAAAGAATCTCCATTACGCATCATACGCATCATACCTGGGCTGCATTTTCCAATAACGTTGTCTCTTAGCGCGCTACGAAGACTCTTAAGGTATAACTTATCTAAAGGTATACTACCACTAAGGTATATCATTGCTAGGCGTCTTCAGGGCTACCATCCACTCGCGAGGCAGAGGCGCTGGCGCCCTCCTAGCAACGGCGCTGTTTTTGGTAAAACATGCTTTTGACCACTTCAATAAGTTTTGTTTTATAGAAAACTCTTTTTAAAAGATTTTCATTTTGTATAAATTGTATCTTAATTTTGATCAATGTTTTATCAATCAATTGCCTGTATTTAATAAATAAGAAGCAAATATATAGCAGACAATGTAATAAGGCGCCGGCACGATCACTTGCATTGCATGTGAACTGGAGGGCGCCGAAACTCAGCTTGTGCCTCACAGATTTGAGAAATATAGGCTATATATTACAGAAAGCTTGAAATGTCTACTTTTAAACGAAAATATTCAAATCAAAATAAATAGGCTATGATTATGTAATCCGAAATGTGCATTTCTCTCTGGCGTTCATGGCGAGTCCGCATGTCAACTTCATCTTTGCAGCGACACAGAAAACACCAGTTTATTACTAAACAATTAAATGTCTCCTTGCTAATTTAGACACATTCATAATCATTACTTTAACCAGTTCTTTGTGGCAAGCTTTATGCGTGCGGTCATAACGCTTATTATCCTGTAGGCTATAGCCTATTTAAGTAATTCAATTAATAGAAAGGGGCGATTTGTCCATGAATGGCTTAAATGAACAACTACTAGTCGACTAGAAAAAAAAAATTAGTCGGAGGCAGCCCTTATTCCACATATTTTCGAACCAGCAGGACATCTGGGTTGGACGAGCGACCCTGCGGAATGAGCGAGCGGAGCGGAATATTCAGAAATGCGCTCTCCGCTCACAAACCCGAACCTCACTGTATGCTGAACTTGCGCAGAAACATCAAAATAGACATAGCCAGCTTTTTAAAATTGTTTTTAAAACTAAACATTTAGACTATTTTAGTACAAATTTAGAGCTTATTGACGATTTTTTATAATTCTTGACAAAATTAGAATATATTAAGTTATATTAAGATGCACAATGAGCATTTACTACTTTTAAAAAATGCGGGTCAGGAAGCGGGTCGGGTACAATATTTTCTTTTTCTTTTTTTGCGGTCCGAGTTGCGGGCGGGTTAGTTGAAAACGTCGGTCGGGTGCGGTTTGTTCATACATTGACCCGCGCATCACTGGTAGGGACTACAAGACATTCCTCCAGGGTTAGTGACATCACTAACCCCAACATTTACATAAACCCCTCCTCTGGGAACACAATAAATAAAGGGAGCGAGGCCATTTTATGTTGCTTTGGAGAAGAGTTGTTGTGGTAGTAGAGTGTCGTTGCCGCCATGCCGTCGAAACGCTGTTATCTTCACCCAGATTGCAGGTCCACTTTCATTGAAACCGGAAATCTTCCGACTGTTTTTACAAGGAGGGACAGAGCAGTGTAGAATAATAGTTAAATATGTGAAAAATAATGCGAATTTTTCAAAACGAAGCATGAACACGTTACAGTGCACCCCACAAACACAATCAAGACTTCGAAAAAAGGTGTTTTACCACTGAGTACATTAGATACTTTTAAAGGATTAGAACCATTTTCAATTGAGCTTTTCAGGTGAGTGAGATAACATGTTATCTGTCTCTGAGAGTGTAATTATAGCTTAGCATGTTGCCATTCCACTTACATAACAAAGATGCTTATCTACAGTTGCTCTTGGTGAAGAGTCAGCATGACTGTAGTTCTTCTGAGGAACCTTTGTCAACACAAGACAAGTTCTCCCACATTTCTTGCAGGCTCCACCCAATTGAGTGTCTAATAACATGTTGATACTGCTATGAGTGAGTGGCACAATCCTTCCTCACGGTGGGTGTCCAAGAATGTCATCATTATGGAAAGCCCCCAACTCTCCTTGTCTTAGAAAAGGATATTGGAGAACAGACCCCCATTGTGACGTCATTAGCCACATCTTTTTGTGCTGTGTTCACTTGAATGTTGATATGGGTGCTTCTCATTACTTCTCAATTGATGCTTCCTCATTTCCTCGCAGTGGGTCGCCAGGAGCAGGCTTGAAGACTGCCATAGAAGAACCACTTTTGCTTCCCCAAAGAACCTTTCAGCTAACAGTTATTAAAAGACCCATGTTTTTCTTAGTGTGAAGAACATTTTAATAATCTAAACAACCTTTTTCTAGTATAAAGAACCTTTTTGTTGAATGGAAAGGTTCAATGGATGTTAAAGTTGCTTGATGGAACTATATAGACGCCAATAAAAAAACTTTATTTTTAAGAGTGTAACCAAACTTCAACAACATAAGGGCAGATCCCTTCAATGCAGCTGATGACCTTTTGAAGTGATGTTTGAGTGATCAATAATATTCCAATACACAAAGAAGATTTCCTTCGATTCTTCCGTCTTCATTTTCTTTCCTTGCATCCTTTCTTCACATCTTAAGGGGGATGAGAAGCACTATATTCACACGATTCAACTATAGCTAGATGGCTATGCACTGTCAGGAGCTTGAGTCATCTCAACGCCTTCCCTCCTGCTGGCTCACTTAGTGCCTCTTTTAGTTTTCAGGAGGAATAACCATTAATACGGTATTTGAAAGGTGCCCTAAAACTACAAGTGAACTACAAGAAACTCTTTGCACTCTCTGCCCACTAAATGAGCAGTATAATTGATTAAGATAATGTACTGGTTTTGTCTTAATATAAAAAAAGCCAAATGTAGATAGTATACAGTGCTATGCATTAGACACTCATGCTAAAGTTGACTAAAAAGAGGAATAAAAAATCATCTTTTGGAAATTGAACTTAATGCCTTAATTAAAAAAAAATATAGGAAAAATCCAACCTTTAAGGACACCAATTTTCTTTGTGAATGAATAATGTATCGTAAATAAATAAATGTTCTTCCTTAAAATACAGGGTGCATAAGTTTGGACACCCCTATGTTAAATTCCCATAGAGGCAGGCAGAATTTTATTTTTAAAGGCCAGTTACTTCATGGATCCAGGATACTATGCATCCTGATAAAGTTCCCTTGGCCTTTGGAATTAAAATAGCCCCACATCATCACATAGCCTTCACCATACCTAGAGATTGGCATGGAGTACTTTCCATAAGATAATCTCTCAATGCAAATCAAACTAGCTATTAGGCTAACTGAAATAAAACCTTGCCAATCTCTAGGTATGGTTAAGGCTATGTGATGATGTGGGGCTATTTTAATTCCAAAGGCCAAGGGAACTTTATCAGGATGCATAGTATCCTGGATCCATGAAGTAACTGGCCTTTAAAAATAAAAATCTGCCTGCCTCTATGGGAATTTAACATAGGGCTGTCCAAACTTATGCACCCTGTATTTTAAGGAAGAACATTTATTTATTTATGATACATTATTCATTCACAAAGAAAATTGGTGTCCTTAAAGGTTGGATTTTTCCTATTTTTTTTTTAATTAAGGCATTAAGTTCAATTTCCAAAAGATTTCCTCTTTTTAGTCAACTTTAGCATGGGTGTCTAAACTTATGCATAGCACTGTATATTTCTTGAAGATGCCTCAATCATCTTCATGTTTTCCTTCGCTCTGTTTTCAGTTTTGATATTTACTTCCAAACCTACCTTTTTAACTTTTTACCTCATGTAAAATAATCTTTAAAGGTGATCGGCCTGGAATGTTGGCCCTCAGCTGTAGGAAGCGTGTTAAAGCCTGTTGAAGCAGTGCAGCATGCAGGAGACCAGACAGTGGGAGATGTGAGGTTTTCATTCCTGGTGCTGCCGGCCTTTCTGGTGTTTGACAAATATAGCTTGCTAGATCAGAGTTGCTGAATTCGGCATGAAATGAAAATTCACCCCATCTATTTTCTAAATGCATTGGTGTCATTTAAAAACAAATGTTTTGACCTTGAAAGGTTTAATTGAAATGTTATTTATGCAGGACTTTTCAAATAATTTAGAAAATTTTATGAACTCAGGGAATGTGTAACACTGTGTCTGGGTGTAAGATGAGTAATTCAGCTGGTGTAATTCGGAGCAGTTTTTGCTACCTGTTGTGATCATGTGTGCTCAGATTCCAAGGATGTGAATAGACAGCTACCCTTCTCATGCTAACTACACAAGCGGCTGAGGGAAACGGGTTCAGCAATACAAACGTCCTCATAGTTTGCATTACACATTTAATATTTGGACATGCACAATGAGTGTGTAAAGGATGTCTTTGCTTGGTTGATAATGTGTTGTTTCCTCATTGCAAAAATTCAGGCACATATTGATTATTTATGTTCGTTTGCTTGGCATAAATAACACAACAAAATGTTGGGGTCAGCAATATTGTGAAATATTATTGCAATTTAAAATAACTTTTCTTTTTGATAATATTTTTAAAATGTAAATAATTCCTGTGATGGCAAAGCTGAATTTTCAGCATCATTATTCCAGTCATCAGTGTCACATGATCCTTCAGAAATCATTCCCAATTGCTGATTTGTTGCTGATTATAAATGTTGAAAACAGTGCTGCTAAATATTTTTGTGGAAACAGTTATACCTTTTTTTTCTGGATACTTTGATAAATAGAAAGTTTGAAAGAATTTTGATCAATTTGATGCCTCCTTGGTGAATAAATGCATTAATTGTACAAAATGTATATACTGTGTGTGTGTGTGTATATATATATATATACAGTGAGGAAAATAAGTATTTGAACACCCTGCTATTTTGCAAGTTCTCCCACTTAGAAATCATGGAGGGGTCTGAAATTGTCATCGTAGGTGCATGTCCACTGTGAGAGACATAATCTAAAAAAAAAAAAATCCAGAAATCACAATGTATGATTTTTTAACTATTCATTTGTATGATACAGCTGCAAATAAGTATTTGAACACCTGAGAAAATCAATGTTAATATTTGGTACAGTAGCCTTTGTTTGCAATTACAGAGGTCAAACGTTTCCTGTAGTTTTTCACCAGGTTTGCACACACTGCAGGAGGGATTTTGGCCCACTCCTCCACACAGATCTTCTCTAGATCAGTCAGGTTTCTGGGCTGTCGCTGAGAAACACAGAGTTTGAGCTCCCTCCAAAGATTCTCTATTGGGTTTAGGTCTGGAGACTGGCTAGGCCACGCCAGAACCTTGATATGCTTCTTACAGAGCCACTCCTTGGTTATCCTGGCTGTGTGCTTCGGGTCATTGTCATGTTGGAAGACCCAGCCTCGACCCATCTTCAATGCTCTAACTGAGGGAAGGAGGTTGTTCCCCAAAATCTCGCAATATATGGCCCCGGTCATCCTCTCCTTAATACAGTGCAGTCGCCCTGTCCCATGTGCAGAAAAACACCCCCAAAGCATGATGCTACCACCCCCATGCTTCACAGTAGGGATGGTGTTCTTGGGATGGTACTCATCATTCTTCCTCCAAACACGTTTAGTGGAATTATGACCAAAAAGTTCTATTTTGGTCTCATCTGACCACATGACTTTCTCCCATGACTCCTCTGGATCATCCAAATGGTCATTGGCAAACTTAAGACGGGCCTTGACATGTGCTGGTTTAAGCAGGGGAACCTTCCGTGCCATGCATGATTTCAAACCATGACGTCTTAGTGTCAACAGTAACCTTGGAAACGGTGGTCCCAGCTCTTTTCAGGTCATTGACCAGCTCCTCCCGTGTAGTTCTGGGCTGATTTCTCACCTTTCTTAGGATCATTGAGACCCCACAAGGTGAGATCTTGCATGGAGCCCCAGTCCGAGGGAGATTGACAGTCATGTTTAGCTTCCTCCATTTTCTAATGATTGCTCCAACAGTGGACCTTTTTTCACCAAACTGCTTGGCAATTTCCCCGTAGCCCTTTCCAGCCTTGTGGAGGTGTACAATTTTGTCTCTAGTGTCTTTGGACAGCTCTTTGGTCTTGGCCATGTTAGTAGTTGGATTCTTACTGATTGTATGGGGTGGACAGGTGTCTTTATGCAGCTAACGACCTCAAACAGGTGCATCTAATTTAGGATAATAAATGGAGTGGAGGTGGACATTTTAAAGGCAGACTAACAGGTCTTTGAGGGTCAGAATTCTAGCTGATAGACATGTGTTCAAATACTTATTTGCAGCTGTATCATACAAATAAATAGTTAAAAAATCATATATTGTGATTTCTGGATTTTTTTTTTTAGATTATGTCTCTCACAGTGGACATGCACCTACGATGACAATTTCAGACCCCTCCATGATTTCCAAGTGGGAGAACTTGCAAAATAGCAGGGTGTTCAAATACTTATTTTCCTCACTGTATATATATATATGTATATGTGTATATATATATATATATATATATATATATATATATATATATATATATATATATATATATATATATATATATATATATATATATTTATATATATATATATATATATATATATATATATATTTTATATATATATATATATAAAACTTAAAGCTGCAGTCGGCAAGTCTGGCAGATTGGGTCGATTTAGCCAAAATTTTGAATGTTTACAACTCTCATACCCCTCCATCGAGGTCGTGCTCGTCAGTGCGTGTGCACCAGATTTTCTGTGAACGCGTCCGTCTCTTCAGCATCGATCAACACCATGGACTTGGAGGTAGGCTGCCCTGGCTAATCTATCCATAGATAACAATAACCGAGGAATTGGAAGCTTGTTAGTAGATTTTCTCTCCGCCATCACGCTTCGTACAATCTTCAGGCGAACTTCAGGCGTGTCGTGTGCATGTGATATTGTAACGTGCGCGAGGGAGGGGGGATCTGTGGCGTGTGCACGACCTGTGATTGACAGTCAGATCTCACACCCCCTGCGCTGATTGGACCCGATGATCCGGGAGCGGTGGATTTTTGCAAAACAAATAACACGCTCCAGGTGGAGTTAGAAGCTCGAGTTTTTTTCTAAAACCACCTTATGTTGTTCTGTCAGATTATAGTGTCGATTTCACTGAATATGATAAAAAAAATGTTGCAGATGGCAGCTTTAATCAAAATCACACATTAACCTGACATCACTAGCTTCAATCTAAATCGTTATTGCTAGCACAACACGCTTGTAATTCGCTAGCCTGTTAGCGTGCCATCCGTCCACTCTTTATTTCTTTATTTATTTGCTCGCGCCTTTTACAAGTTCATCAAACAACTTAGGTGAGTAGGATCAGTCAACAAACACGGTGAGTCATGTCATCTTCTCCTCTTATTGTTACTTGCACTTCATGCAACACGTATAGCATAGCCTTCACCGTCAGCACAGGATTTACGTGTGATAAATGCAGGGAGATAGTCAAGCTGACGGGGAAGATTTCAGAACTAGAGACACACATCCAAGCTTTAATCGAGGTTAATTGTAAGAGCGTAAAGGCTTTAGATACTGCTTTGGATGCGACTAGCTTAGTGAACTCTTTACATTGTTCGGTTCCGGCTGTAGTAGAGCCCGTGCAGCAGGGCAATTGGGTGACTGTGAGGCGCTGTAGTCGCGGGACAAAACACCGCTCTTCCGTTACGATTACAACTTCAAATTGATTCTCCCCACTCAGTGAAACACCCACTGAGAATCCTGTTGAATGTGCCCTAGTTATTGTCGATTCTATTACACGGAACGTGAAAATAGAGACACCAGCCACCATAGTCACATGTTTGCCGGAAGCCAGAGCGCCTGACATCAAAGCAAATTTAAAAGTGCTGGCTAATGCTAATCGTAAATTCTCTAAGATTATTATTCACGTCGGCACTAATGATGTTCGACTCCGCCAGTCGGAGATCACTAAAATTAATGTTAAAGAGGTGTGTGAACTCGCAAGTACGATGTCAGGCACTGTAATTTGCTCTGGCCCCCTTCCTGTTCGCAGGAGTGATGAGATACTTAGTAGATTGTCCTCACTCAATGGCTGGTTGTCTAAGTTGTGTCCGCAAAATAATATAGAATTCATAGACAATTGGAAAAGTTTTTGGGGCAGATCTGACCTGTTAAAAAGAGATGGTATTCACCCCTCCTGGGATGGTGCTGCTCTTCTCTCTAGTAATATGGCACATAGTCTTAGAGCTCAAACATGACTTGGTCAGGAAGCAGACAGACTGGCTAAACCGACCGCCTCCTAGCTGTCTCACGTCACCAAGGTCAGATAAATCCCATCACATAGAGCCTCTTTCACCTAGATATCATCATATAGAGACTGTGTCTGTTCCCCGAATTAGGAAATACAAAAAACTTCCAAACCCATCTAAGGGTAAAAATTTAATTGATGTTCAACTAATAAAAAACAGATATAATACAAATGAGCAAATTATAAAGCTTGGGTTGCTGAATATTAGATCCCTTACTTCAAAAGCACTTATTGTTAATGATATGATTACAGACTATAATCTAGATGTGCTGTGTTTGACAGAAACCTGGCTAAAACCAAACGATTACATTACTTTAAATTAGTCCAACCCGCAAGATTACTGTTATAAACATGAACCTCATCTGAAAGGCAAAGTTTGCTGTAATTTATAGTCATATTTTCAGAATTACTAAGAAGTCTAGTTTCAAATATAATTCTTTTGAAGTGTTGGTGCTTAATATAGCAATATATAGTTAAATGATAAATCATGTTTGAGGTGTTGTGCTGGCTACTGTATACAGGCCACCAGGGCACCATACAGACTTTATCAAAGAATTTGCTGACTTTCTATCAGAGTTACTGGCTGCAGTCCTAATTGTTGGTGATTTTAATATACATGTGGATAACGAAAAAGATGCATTGGGATTGGCATTTAACCCTCTGGGGTCTAAGGTGTTTTTGGGGCCCTTGGGATGTTTTGACATGCCCTGACATTTGTGCTTTTTTCAGTTATTTATAAACATGATAATGGCAAAGGTGTAAATTCACTCTATATAGCACAAACAGGGCTACCATAATATGTGATCAACATGAATGTAGATGTTTGTATTTTTAAGAGAATAATGTTTATGCGTGGTTATTGAAAAAAATAAAAATGAAAGTTGCTGAAATAAGACCACAAAACTCATACTAAATATGTGTCCACAAGACTTTTGACTAATGGATGTTGTCGCTTCGAGTTCTGGCTTCAAAATTATGTGAAAATAATTTTGAATTATTTCTTTTTCTTTTAAATAGACTCGAAAATTATGTTGGCATTAGTGGAAGTGCACTAGCATGGTTTAAATCATACTTATCTGACCGTTATCAGTTTGTAGCAGTAAATGAAGAGATGTCTCATCGATCACAAGTTCAGTATGGTGTACCACAAGGCTCAGTACTAGGACCGCTGCTTTTCACTCTGTACATGCTACCATTAGGAGATATCATTAGGAAACATGGCATTAGCTTTCACTGTTATGCCGACGATACTCAGCTCTATATTTCTTCAAAACCTAACGAAACTTACCAATTCACAAAATTAACGGAATGCATAGCGGATATAAAAAATTGGATGACTCGTAATTTCCTACTTCTAAATTCTGAAAAAACAGAGTTTCTAATTATTGGACAAAAAACTTCCTCACGTAATAACCTAGAATACTGTCTAACACTTGATGGCTGCTCTGTTAAGTCTTCGTCGTCGGTTAGGAACCTGGGTGTGCTCTTTGATACCAATCTTTCATTTGAAAGTCACGTGTCTAGTATCTGTAAAACTGCATTTTTCCATCTCAAAAATATATCTAAATTACGTCATATGCTTCATTGACAAATGCGGAACAATCAGTTCATGCATTCATGACCTCAAGGCTAGATTATTGTAATGCTCTACTGGGTGGTTGCCCTGCACGCTTAATAAACAAACTACAGCTAGTTCAAAAAGCAGCAGCTCGAGTTCTTACCAGAACCAGGAAGTATGACCATATTAGCCCGGTTCTGTCAAAACTGCACTGGCTCCCTATTAAACATCGCATCAATTTTAAAATATTGCTGATCACGTACAAAGCACTAAATGGTTTAGCTCCGCAGTACTTGAGCGAGCTCTTAACGCATTATAGTCCTTCACGTCTATTGCGATCTCAAAATTCCGGCCAGTTGATAATACCTAGAATATCAAAATCGACTGCTGGCGGTAGATCCTTCTCCTATTTAGCACCAAAACTTTGAAACAGCCTTCCTACCATTGTCCGGGAAGCAGACACACTCTGTCAGTTCAAAGCTAGACTAAAAACACATCTCTTTGACCTAGCTTTCACATAATACATTATAGACTTCTATAATTCAATATTAGGCTGCATAGATTAGGTCAGTTGGAACCGGGAACACTTCCCATAAATCCTGATGTACTCGTTACATCATAAGAAGAATGGCATCTACGCTAATTTTAGTGTCTTTGTTTATCCCGAGGTTTTCCTGCAGCCTGCCGGATCCAGGCCGTATCCAGATCTGATGAAGGACCTTCGCCTGGACCCCATGACAACGCAGTGCTGAAGTGCCAACTAGTCTCTCCCTATGGAGGATCCCTTTACCACTCTACAGATAAAGTGTTGTCGGGAAACTCAATTTGCGTATCTACCCCAAATTGATAAAATAAAATAAAATTCTGTATCAAAAATTATAAGGAAACACCAGTACTTTGTTTAGGCTTGGTTTGTAGGGAATTACAAACCTGCGTACATATATTCAAACGCACATAACTATAGAACCAATTCCTAATGCGCATGTGAACGCCATCAGCGTTTCTCACAGGTTCACGTTTAAAGTCTATGTAGAGAGAATTGTGTCGTCTTGGCGGCCCCTAGTTTAATAACAAATGATTGTTGCGACGGAAGCGAATCAATCATAACTAACCTTAGCTGGAAAATAACTTTACTGAAGAACCGCTATAAAGCCAAAACAATCTCTGTTACCATGAATTATACGTTTATCTCTGTAAAGCTGCTTTGAAACAATCTACATTGTTAAAAGCGCTATATAAATGAAGATGACTTGACTTGACTTGAAAATAGTCTTGCTTTATCGTTCACATAAAACAATACATTGATTTAAATTGAGTAAAACAGGTTTTGCTTGGAAAGCCAGTATGCGAGGGGGGGCTTGAACGAGGAGTGGTTTACACCTGCGAATACAATGTCCCACCCCATTATGCGTAATGTCTTGTATAATGAGCCATTCATTCAGGTGTGACACTGACTGAGCCAGTGCAAGGACAAAAGATATATTTAGAAGAAGACTCATATTGACCATTTAAGATTTTGCTTACATCTATCTTGTAAATATGTTTTGTTATTTTATTAAAAAGGTTACAATTACAACAATAATTACAATTTTAACAATATTTCAAGTGTACTCTTTCTTTGTAAAAAAATTATTATAGGCCTACATTTTATCATATGTATTCATTAGTTTGAATATAGCCAACATTGGAACAGCAACATCTTAGTTGACGACTTTATTTTTGACAAAAATTGTATTTTATATATATATATATATATATATATATATAGTATCCAGGATACTATGCATCCTGATAAAGTTCCCTTGGCCTTTGGAATTAAAATAGCTGCACATCATCACACAGCCTTCACCATACCTAGAGATTGGCATGGTTTTATTTCAGTTAGCCTAATAGCTAGTTTGATTTGCATTGAGAGATGATCTTATGGAAAGTACTCCATGCCAATCTCTAGGTATGGTGAAGGCTATGTGATGATGTGGGGCTATTTTAATTCCAGAGGCCAAGGGAACTTTATCAGGATGCATAGTATCTTGGATCCATGAAGTAACTGACCTTTAAAAATAAAAATCTGCCTGGCTCTATGGGAATTTAACATAGGGGTGTCCAAACTTATGCACCCTGTATATTAAGGAAGAACATTTATTTATTTACGATACATTTTTCATTCACAAAGAAAATTGGTGTCCTTAAAGGTTGGATTTTTCCTAATTTTTTTAATTAAGGCATTAAGTTCAATTTCCAAAAGATGATTTTTTATTCCTCTTTTTAGTCAACTTTAGCATGGGTTTCTAAACTTATGCATAGCACTGTATATATATATACATATACAGTACCAGTCAAAAGTTTGGAAACATTACTATTTTTAATGTTTTTGAAAGAAGTCTCTTATGCTCATCAAGCCTGCAGTTAAAAAAAAAACAAAAAAACAAAAAAAAAACCCAGTAATATTATGAAATATTATTACAATTTAAAATAATGGTTCTCTTTTTTAATATATTTTAAAATGTAATTTATTTTTGTGATGCAAAGCTGAATTTTCATCAGCAAGTACTCCAGTCTTTGGTGTCTTATAATCCTTTAGAAATCATTCTAATATGATGATTTGATACTCAGTTATTATCAATGATGGAAACAGTTGTGCTGTTTAATATATTTTTTTGGAATACTTTTTTCAGGATTCATTGATGAGTAAAACGTTAACAGCATTTATTCATAAAAACAGCATTTATTCAAAATAAAAACATTTCTAACAATATAAATCGTTACCATCACCTTTTATCAATTTAACGCATCCTTGTTGAATTAAAGTGCTAATTTCTTTAAAAAAAAAAAGTTATTGTTCCCAAACTTTTGAACGGTAGTGTATATTGTTACAAAAGATTTCTATTCTAAATAAATACAGTTCTTTTTAACTTTTTATTCATCAAATAATCCTGAAAAAAGTATCTCAGGTTATAAAAAAAATATTAAGCAGCACAACTGTTTCCAACATTGATCATAAATCAGCATATTAGAATGATTTCTGAAGGATCATAAGACACCAAAGACTGGAGTACTTGCTGATGAAAATTCAGCTTTGCATCACAAAAAAAATTACATTTTAAAGTATATTAAAAAAGAGAACCATTATTTTAAATTGTAATAATATTTCATAATATTACTGTTTTTTTTTTTTTTTTTTTAACTGCAGGCTTGATGAGCATAAGAGACTTCTTTCAAAAACATTAAAAATAAAAATAGTAATGTTTCCAAACTTTTGACTGGTACTGTATATATATATATATAACATATGAGCAGAAATTGCTAAACAAAAGCTTATTTGATGTGGCAGTATATTCTACAGTAAAAACTGTACCCAAATCTAGTCAACAAAATGTTGTCTTTCATATTTCGCCTGACTGTAACGTTGTTTTTATGAAATATTAGGGCATATAAATGTTAATTTGCAGTTTAATACGTTGCTTATACAAATAGCCTACATTTTATTTCAACATATTTCAGTCGATTTTTACTCATCTCAGTATAGCAATACAGTTTGCTAAAACATCATCATTCATTCACACACAGAAACGCGATTCAAATTTAAACTCTCTTTTTGCGAGCTGTGGTAAACAGCGCGCATCTCTGCCGTTCATTCATTCACACACAGAAATGCGATTCACTTGAGAAGGAAAACAAACTTACTACATATTCTCAGGATGCGTTGCTCCTCGAAAAATACCAGCACTTCTGAGGTACATTTTCCATTATTATTATTCCTCACAGCGCCGCGAGACGGTGTAAACAAGTACCATGATCTGATTAAACTTGTGTTTTCTCGAGCTGATATGGGGGCGTTCACAGGTTTGCGTGGATTGCCTCAGTCATTTGCGTTTGAATAGCACGCGCTCTCCGTGGGCGGGGTCACATTAAACATAATTAGATGAGATGAGAACGACTGACATCTCGCTCTTTTCTTATAGATTACATGAACTGAGAATATTTGTTTTTTATATAAATTACTTAATTTAAAAGAAGAGAATTCAAGCTTCATGCCTGTGTGTCTGTATGTCTGTTTGACTGAGTATTCGCTGAGTTATTGTTCATTTTCGGACACGTTTCAGAATGGACTTCACTGACAGACAGAAAGCAGAACTCATATCATGTTTATTTTTCTTTATTTGGCAAAAAGCACAACACTTTGTTTTTATTGTGAGTATACACAAAAATAATACACATTTAACAGAATCGATTGATGTATGAAACGTGTTTGTAATATCAAAGTCAACAGAGCAAAATGAATCTCTTTTGAACTGATAAAAAAACAAGTAATAAAAACTCAGTGAGTGTTTTAGCGCAATTTTCTCACCTCATGGGATCACAACACTAAGAGATAGTAAATCTTTTCCTGGATTTTTTTTGTGCGTTCCCGAGATTAGACCTTCCTTAACATAATGCCGAAAACCCGAAGTCTCTAGGTGGTCTGGTTGAGGAGTAGATAGAAGTGCAAGATTGGTGCGCACAGACGCACAGAACAGAAATCATGAGTTAACAATCGCAATTTGTCCGGTGGAAAATTGCGCTAAAAAGTGAGCTGGTATCGCCGGCGATACCACCGACCCCAGGGAGTTAAAGACATTTTTAACTCTATTGGAGTTAGACAACACGTGTCAGGACCTACACATTGTCGTAATCATACTCTAGATCTAGTCAAGTCAAGTCAAGTATATAAATGTAGCGCTTTTAACAATGTAGATTGTTTCAAAGCAGCTTTACAGAGATAAACGTATAATTCATGGTAACAGAGATTGTTTTGGCTTTGTAGCAGTTCTTTAATGAAGTTATTTTCCAGCTAAAGTTAGTTGTGATTGATTCGCTTCCGTCGCAACGATCATTTGTTATTAAATTAGGGGCGGCTAAGATGACACCATTCTCTCTACACAGACTTTAAATGCAAACCTGTGAGAAACGCTGATGGCGTTCACATGCGCATTAAGAATTGGTTCTATAGTTATGTGCGTTTTAATATATGTGCGCAGGTTTGTAATTCCCTACAAACCAAGCCTAAACAAAGTACTGGGCTTTCCTTATAAATTTTGATACAGAATTTTATTTTATTTTTATTTTTAATTTTTATTTTTAAACGAATTTCACGAAAATGCTTTATCTGGAGTGGTAAAGGGATCCTCCATAGGGAGAGACTAGTTGGCACTTCAGCACGGCGTTGAGATCTGGTCCAGGCGAAGGTTCCTTCGTCAGATCTGGATACGGCCTGGATCCGGCAGGCTGCGGGAAAACCTCGGGATAAACAAAGACACTAAAATTAGCATAGATGCCATTCTTCTTATGATGTAACGAGTACATCAGGATTTATGGGAAGTGTTCCCGGTTCCGGCTGACCTAATCTATGCAGCCTAACATTGAATTATAGAAGTCTATAATGTATTATGTGAAAGCTAGGTCAAAGAGATGTGTCTTTAATCTGGCTTTGAACTGACAGAGTGTGTCTGCTTCCCGGACAATGGTAGGAAGACTGTTCCAAAGTTTTGGTGCTAAATAGGAAAAGGATCTACCGCCAGCAGTCGACTTTGATTTTCTAGGTATTATCAACTGGCCGGTATTTTGAGATCGCAATAGACGTGAAGGACTATAATGCGTTAGGAGCTCGCTCAAGTACTGCGGAGCTAAACCATTTAGTGCTTTGTAAGTAATCAGCAATATTTTAAAATGTATATGATGTTTAATAGGGAGCCAATGCAGTGTTGACAGAACCGGGCTAATATGGTCATACTTCCTGGTTCTGGTAAGAACTCGAGCTGCTGCATTTTGGACTAGCTGTAGTTTGTTTATTAAGCGTGCAGGGCAACCACCCAGTAGAGCATTACAATAATCTAGCCTTGAGGTCATGAACTAATTGTACCGCATTTGTCAATGAGAGCATATGGCGTAATTTAGATATATTTTTAAGATGGAAAAATGCGGTTTTACAGATACTAGACACGTGACTTTCAAATGAAAGATTGGTATCAAAGAGCACACCCAGGTTCCTAACCGACGACGAAGACTTAACAGAGCAGCCATCAAGTGTTAGACAGTATTCTAGGTTATTACGTGAGGAAGTTTTTTGTCCAATAATTAGAATCTCTGTTTTTTCAGAATTTAGTAGTAGGAAATTACTAGTCATCCAATTTTTTATATCAGCTATGCATTCCGTTAATTTTTTGAATTGGTAAGTTTCGTTAGGTTTTGAAGAAATATACAGCTGAGTATCGTCGGCATAACAGTGAAAGATAATTCCATGTTTCCTAATGATATCTCCTAATGGTAGCATGTACAGAGTGAACAGCAGCGGTCCTAGTACTGAGCCTTGTGGTACGCCATACTGAACTTGTGATCGATGAGACATCTCTTAATTTACTGCTACAAACGGTATACGGTCAGATAAGTATGATTTAAACCATGCTAGTGCAATTCCACTAATGCCAACATAATTTTCTAGTCTTGTGGTCAATGGTGTCAAATGCAGCACTAAGATCAAGTAACACTAATAGAGAGATACAACCACGATCAGATGATAAGAGCAAATCATTTGTGACTCTAACGAGAGCTGTCTCGGTACTATGGTACGGTCTAAATCCTGACTGAAAACATATTAAAATTGTATTGTAATCTTTTAATTATGCTAAGATTTATATAAGATTATATGCGATTTCCCATGTTCTTTCCTCCCCTCTTTGTCAGTGATTCTACTAATTACTCTATAAACTCTAATTAGTTAGTGAATGAATCACTCCACAATCACGCTCATTAAGATTCCTGGTAATGGAACAGGGGAGGCCTTTGTGACCCCTTTAGCTGTAAACGGGACCGGAATGAGCAAAGCATGACTCATGCAGCTGGTCAGCTCAGTTCGTGACATGGGACTGGCATCTGTGTGCGCTGCAGTTGTGCTAAACATCCCACAGTCTGGCTGACTCACTTTAGGAGCTCGAATGCAGGTCAGCTCTGAAAATGTTTCCCCTGGTTTTCAGTATTTTTCTCTCACAACTTAATAGCAAATCTCATTAAACAAAGAAGTAGTTTCTGACAGACGACCCCCTTGTGTCTTTCTGCTTTTCTAATACAATAATAATGTTTAGTGTGGGATATTTGTGCTGAATTTGACTCATGTACGTCACAGCTCAATCAAGGATTGAAAGAGTAAAATATTATGGCATGACCTATCTTTCTTTCTTTCTTTCTTTCTTTCTTTCTTTCTTTCTTTCTTTCTTTCTTTCTTTCTTTCTTTCTTTCTTTCTTTCTTTCTTTCTTTCTTTCTATTTTTGTACGAAAGTAGCTGAATGTTCACACTGAAACTGAACAAACACAAAAGAGCTTACAAGAGCGAACAGATGCTTCTTGTACTGAATGTTCAAGCACCGAGGTCAGGTTTCTCCTAGTAACCTTACCTGCTGTTGTACCTGAGTCTGGGGGTGTGTGTCTTTGAATGGTCCAGAACAATAAAGGAATGTGAAAAAGGAAGATGATCTGTGTTGTTTGGTTTTCACAATTGGATTCATTCTGACCAAATAAGACCACATAAAAATAAGTGCAAAAAAAACTGCTTCAGTGGTTATCAGATAATCATGGTGTGTATTTTTAATTTTTTTTCTTTTTTTTGGTGACAGTAATGAGAGAGCCCGGTGGATCAGCGCTCTGGGACGGAACAACAGTGACAACAAGAATGACAGAATGAGTGAGTATAACCAGTTTCAGTGAAACAGTGCCACCCTCTGGCCATGGAGTATTACAGCGACACTACTCAGCTACTGCTTAATCAAGTCGCTGGTTACAATCGATGTTACAATTACTAAACTGTGTTTTTCCTGAATGATGCCTCAAATCTGCTGCTTTGTGAGAAGTGTAGTATTAATTTTCTATATGATTTTTGCCAGGTGGATAGTAAAACGATACATGAAAATTACACCGAAGGAGGAATATCTAGGGACTAGATTGTCACTTTATTTTTGTTAAAGTGATAAATGTGTGTATTTCTGTGTTAGACGCCATGCAGGTGGAGGTGACGAGGACGTACACAGCCAGGCAGCCGGATGAGCTCTCTCTACAGGTTGCTGATGTGGTGTTGCTGTCACAGATAGTGGACGGTGAGATCACCCCCCTTATTCTTCCATTCTTCTCATTCTTCACACCAAAACGATAATTCAGTCTGATTTTGTCATTCAATATGTCTGTTCAAATCAATGCAAAATAAAAAAAAGCAGCAGACTGACTGAATGAAAATGCATTTGAGAGTGGGTGGCACTACGGAAAAGTAGAAATACAGCAGTACACAAGGACAATGTACAATGCTATCCACTAATATACACCAAATGTATATTCTGATGTTTGATTTGCTATGACTGATATTTGTCATAATTGTCTTTGTGTTTCAACATTGTTCAAAATGTTGTAATAAAAAAAAAACACACACACACACAAGGGCAGCAACTTGCACAACTTTTAATTTCTGACACTGCACAGAGAAGAAACATCATCAAACAAATACATGTTTTCAAACAGCGGTTCAGATTTTTTTATTTACTATGATGTTTATACAACTACACCAAATCCAAGAGTATAGAGAAAGAAAGCTGGATCTGGATTCTTCCTTTAGTATTTACTGTCACAGCAAAATAGTCTGTTTGTGAATGCCACCAAATTATAGTTTTATGTAACAGGCACATGACCAAAATTGCAATTCTTATTGGTTGGCCAGTTTTATTCACAGTGCGATGGAAAAAAGATTAGAATGTCTCCTCATAAAAACAAACAAACAAAAAAACTGTCAAAATGTGTGTGGATGTTCGTGCGGATGTATGCATTAACTTCCGTTCATTCAAATTAAAAGAGTCAAAAAGTAATTGGAGTCAAAAAGGTTGAGAACCACTGCTTTAAAGAATCTTTCTTCATGCTGACTAAGTTGGTACTTTCTATTTTCTAAATTCTCGACACAAACACAAGCAAGAGGTCAGATTTAAGTTCTTCAGAGAACAGTTCTGTGGTTATTGGATAATGACTATTGTCCCAGACCGAGTAGTCCTGTAACCACAGGGATGTCTTTTCATGTGAGGCTCAGCTGAAGGTCTCATTTTTGATGGTGCTGGTCAGAGGGTCAAACGACAGTCTCGCTCTGGTTGCTACTCATTGGCTGGCTTTCATGTTGAAAGGCCAGGGCTCATGGGATAGGGCTTCAAAGGCCCCTTGAATCTTTTAATGGCCATTAAATATACAAAAGACAGTTGAAAGCAGGCCGTTTTATTTTTAAACATTTCATCCTTTCCAAAAGCTCTCCACAATACTCAAAGGAGAGCAATTTGAAGTAGAAAGTGTTTATCTCAGCACTACTTCAGTTTATCAGATTGATACCCGACTCTTAAAACTTCACAGCTGCAAAGTTCTTAACCAGTTTCATGCAAAATTCTAGACTCTTTAGTTCTTTATAAAAGAAGCTGGCAAAAAAGAGAGAAAGTGTGCAATACAAGGGAAATAAGGGGGAACTGCTGTAAGAAATGGCACATTCATGTTACTGTCCACTAAGCCATGGCTCCGACAGCAGATTTTGTTTATTTGTAGTCAAATATTTTTTCTTTGTTCAGTGTCTGGTTTGTGTACACAAGAATCTCAATTGATGTCTGTCTGTGGTTTCAGGCTGGTATGAAGGAGAGCGTCTGCGGGATGGAGAGAGGGGCTGGTTCTTAGCCGAGTGTGCTGAACTCATCACCTGTCAGGCGACCATCGAGAAAAACATGCAGCGGATGGACCGTCTGCAAAGCCTAGAGACCAATGTCTGAGACATTACCTCCTCCTGAGGAATGCGCAGCACATGATAAAACTGTGGATGAACTCAAAACACTACAGTGCAGTAACTGCTTTAGTTGCTTCAAAAGGGGATACAAAGGATAAAATACACACCATATGGAATTCTGCTTTATTCAACAGTGATTTTATGTGATCATAAACTGAGCTCAGCTCATTTTAAAATATGAGAGGGTTTTTCTTGTTTTGTCCTCCTAGTTCACTGTTAGAGCAAGTAACATTTTAGCACAGAGATGTTCACTCGCTTATTCACTCTCATTAATTGACTCTCAGGGAAAGTGTAAACATGAATCATGCCAAATGTAAATATGTATCAGATATACTCAATTTGTAAACTAATCAATAGAAA
Organism: Squalius cephalus; assembly: GCF_949319135.1. Taxonomy (NCBI): domain Eukaryota; kingdom Metazoa; phylum Chordata; class Actinopteri; order Cypriniformes; family Leuciscidae; genus Squalius; species Squalius cephalus. The sequence goes on along the minus strand of NC_137127.1, from coordinate 33,390,309 downwards.
TAATCAGTATATAGATTCATATTCAAGATGTTTTTATGTGCATTTAAAGATATTTCATTCCTTAAACTTTCACTTGACCTATATGTATGTGTGTTTAAAGTGAGATTATTAATGGAATAAGACAAATGGATTATTACATTATGGTAAATTTAATGAATTACTGTAAAGAAAGCATACAATAACTCAAGCCAACGCTAAAATAAAAAAGAAGTGACAAAATAGTTCTCTTATCTTTAATGTTTGTAAGTATTTACTCCAACACTTGCAAGTGTTGATAAAAAAAAAAAGATCTGTGAGAGCAGACCAGTCTTCTCTGTGGCAGCTAAATGTCATTGAAATAAATAAGCTGCTGGTGGTTGCGATCACTGGCTGCCTCTCCTGGGCTCTTCAGCAGGGGTTTCCTGTGTGGTGATGAGGTCGATTATGGCAGAGATGACGGCACAATCTTTAGACTGCCGGTCATTCCAGTCCACAGGACGTGGACTTTTTATCTTCTCCTCCAGTAACACGTCCAGCTCCTTCCTCAGCTCCTAAATTTAAAGAATACATTTGAAATATAATTGCAATTCATCACTGAGTGCCCTGTCAAGTCACATGTGGCATATAAAACAAAAACATGTCAAATTAACACAAACCTTGACTAGGTGAGCAATGCGCGCCGGGGACTGAAATACAATCCATTCATCCACGGCGATGGTCTCTTGGTCCTGGTCCCTCTGGATGGAAATATCCCCTCCGAAGAACAGCAATGAAAATGGAGACACCTCGGTGCAGTCGTAGAGGAAGATCTTTAGAAAAAGAAGGAAAAGAAATTATTTTTTTTATTCCCAAAACACACATACATGCATACATATATATATATATATATATATAAATCAATTTACCTCACATCAAAATGATGTATATTATAATGTTATGCGAATATGTTACAAAATATATGTGATGTAATAATGTCAAGGTGGTTACAACTTATCAAAAAAGAAAAGAAAAAAAAAGTCTCAATAAATAAATAAAAAATATCCAAAAGGCTGAAACTATGTTGATCTTTCTGTAACATAAGTTTAGGTTGTCAAAAAAAAAAAAAAAAAAAAAAAAAAGCCAAAGCTAAAAATCAAAGTTAACCATAATATTCAAGGGTTAAAGTTCATAATTCTTTATTATAATTCCCTTTTTTGGTTACACTTTATTTTTAGGTGTCCTTGTTAAGGTGTAATTATACATTTACATAATATCAATTAACAACATGTACTTACTATAGGGTAGGGTTAGGAATAGGGTTTTGTTTAGGGTTAGTTGCTTGTAATTATGCATAATGTACTAATACAGCAAGTACATGTAACTAGGACACTGTAAAATAAAGTGTTAGTAATACTTTTTTAGTAATAATTCAGAATAATACCCTGAATTAATTTGAGTGTATAAGGAAATATTACACCACTTGACTTTAAAGTCATTTCTAGAAAAGTAGTGTATTCATTTTCAAATCAAGATGAATACATTACATTTCAGATTACATTTCTAAGAACTTACCATGAGTTTTAAAATAGATCTTTGATCTTGAACTTTGTCACTGACCCACTTGATCAGGTATCAAGCATTACTCAGTAAGCTGTTTGTAGTTTTGCAGGTATCAAGCATTACTCAAAATGCTGTTTGTAGTTTTGCAAAACTAGCCCAATGTACAAATAGCAAACAAATTGCAAAAGAATTGCATCCATGCAAAAGAAAATTGAGATTTTTTTTTTTTCAGGCTGTCTATGTGCTTAAATGTAATCCGCTCCATTAGCGAGTGGAGAAATAGACTGTGAGTTTGTGAGTGAAAATGTCCTGCGGCAGGGTGACTTATATCCCCATACGCAGAAACAGAATGGTGTAAATGCATGTGAAAAGAGAGAGGAAGAAAAGCATTTCTTTGGCACTTCCTCCCTTCTTTATTTGCTGAACACAGTATTGAGCACTGATATAAATGACTGGATTGCTCAGGACGTCATAAAAAGTGAAGCAAGTTAAAAATTCAATCTCACTATCCGACAATTTTCTTTAGGGGTCTCCCTTGTCACTCTTAACAATCTTTTTCCTCCCTCTACATGTGATTTTTTTAACTCTGTACCCATGTTTCTGCATCGTTATGAAGGAGCGATGCAACTGCTAAGAAAGAAAGACTAGGTGAAAAAGAAAAAAGTAAGCAACAATGTTCCATCATTTAATCGCAAACTAAACCTGGTCAGGACCCTAATGTGAACCAATTAAATAAATAAGCATGATTATTGATTTCACATCAAACTAAAAACAGAGATTAAAACCAAAGATATGAGTGACTTTAGTGTTAGCACAGGTTGATTTCTCACTCTCCATTTCCAGTATTGCTTTCTCGGAAAAGGACAATAAGACCGGCATGCCAGGTCTCACCCTGGGGACACTGCTGCACAGGACAGGACTGTTCAATCTGCATCACTGTGACAGATAGTCACCAAATAGTTAAAATAGTAATTTTTCTGCCAAAAACAGCCGCAGGTGCAACTGTGCGTGTGTGAGACTCATTGAGCAAGGAGAGATATGGCAGAAATTATACTCCTTGATTTGGTAAGGAGCTTTGATCTCTTTTGAGAGGCTATTGAGTAAAAGGCACAAAGAAACTGAATGAAAGATGGACTTAAATTTGGGGCGGCATTAATCTGCAAACACACAACCTCTAAACACAGAGCTCTTTAACAAATTGATATACAGTAGTCTTTTTCTCTGATATGAGCAAATGGAGACACAGCACAAGTGTATGTGCATGAGTTTACCGAGGACAGTTTTGTTAAACTAAAGCTAACAAAACTTCACTTTGGGGACATCCTCAAAGGTAAAAAGTTCTCTATATTTCATAAAGTAAGATTTTTTGTTTGTTAGAAAAAAACTCTAAATATTTTCTTTTAGGGACACAGGGTTTGATCTGTAAATATTATAATTAGGTTAAATAAAATAATAAGCTTCATAGCATTACTTCAGATCAACGCAAATCCCATCCAGCATCCAAATTCATTGTTTAAACCAGGGTAGGCAATTCCAGAGAGGCTAGCAATAGCAAAGCTAGCTTTAAAAGCATTAGATCCTGCCCTCCCTTCAGAGCGTCTCCAAAGCCATGCATCGTCCAAAACACATTGGTCACACACATAGACAGTAAAAGAAATGGACACAGCGACCCCATTGGAACTCAATTGAGACAAGTGAAGCCCATTTTTAGCGATTTCTTAGCACTTCCTTTCCTGACGCGCAGACTCAAACCGAGCAAAGCGTTATGCTGCGTTCACACCAAACGCGAAAATGCGTCAAAATTCGCGCCTGCCGCGTCTAGTTATACGCGTGACCACTTTGTGTGCATTCGCGCGTCAAGAGCGAAATTGACGCGCGTAAAATCAAAAGTTTGAAGCGAAATTTACGCGCGTCACGCGCGTCAAAGGCGAAGTCCGGGGGCGAAAGTTTCGAAAGCTGTTGGCGGCCATCTTTTTTAGATGTTTATCGAGCATTAGCATTAGCATTAATCGAGAGAGTCACCGCTCTTATATGCTCTGAAGAGCAGAAACAGCTGCGTAGGGGACATCGTCGCTGTACTCGGGTCCACCAAAACCTCCGGAGGGTTTCAGGAGTTTCACAATTTGCTCCAGGAGGTAGGTTTGGTGGACCTAACGGTGAGGACGCTGACGAGGACAGCGTAGGCCATATAAAGCCTCGGCCTCGAGTGGTCTCTGCATGACGAGCCCGCGCTGTACAGTCCGGTGCGAGGTACACCCTCTCCCGCACCTAATCTGTCATTTATTTTGATAATAAATGGAGCCAGCCTCCAAAAGTGAAACCTGTCCTGTGATTTTTTTGAAAAGTTTTTATACACTTAATTGTGTTTGGTGTCTTTACATTAGATTAATAAAGTTTCATATAGGCTAATCTAGAATAGATATGGAATAAATAGCATTCAATACAAATGAGTAGGCTATCTCTCATATTGAAATCGAGTTTTTATGTGAAAGATTTGCTTTGTTGTGCATTTTAGTCATATTACTAAATAATTTATTGAGGCCAAACATAAAATAACATTAAAATGTCAGTTCACCACGTGACAGTAGCAAGCAGGCAGGCTCCTGATTGGTTAACGCGGCGCGAATTGACGCAGAAGTTCAGATTTTTCAACTCAGGCGGCAGACGCGAATTCGCGTCAAACGCGTGATGCACAAAAAGCACATTTCGCGCTTGACGCGCGAAACGCGCCAGACGCTCAATTCGCGTCATTCGCGCGAACTAGACGCGCGAATGAGGCGAATTCGCGTCTACCGCGCCGCGCTAAACGCCTCATTCGCGCCGCAAGACCTCCAGACGCGCGTAAACGCGTCTTACCATTGACTTAACATTGAAATCACTCGCGCCAGACGCATTTTCGCGTTTGGTGTGAACGCAGCATTACACGGACCACGTGAGCAACCCGTCTGTCTTCTAGTAACGTTAGCTGTGCCAAGAGAAATCTGAATCATTCCCTTCCGAATCTTGCAGAGACGGAGAGTGTGAGTAGGAATTGTCCATGAGCTTGGAGCAGGATCAACTTTTGCTAGGTATTCTGATTAATTATATTGTCATTTTGCCTCTACGTCCCCCCGATTGCCAGCGAGCTTCTCCTCCTGTCCATACGGTAATCTCTCTAATGTGCGACAGAGTCGCTTGGTTATGACGCAATCGTTAGCCTACTTTTACAAAAACTGCTTCTACGGGGCCATAACATAAGCTACAAGGTAATGGAGCATTTTATACATTGCCGTGTTTCTTTAGAAATAAAAAATGGACAAATGGAGTCTTCAAACGCCTCAGATGTAAAGTTATTCGCTGTCAAAGTGACGCCAAAATGAAATGGGTTTGAGAGGGTCTGATTATAATTTAACCAACAGTAATTCTGGATTGCGTCCACCAACAAGTAAATAGGAAATAAGCGAATCAGAACACTGCGCCAAACCAGCAGTATGTGCGCAAGCGTGAACCACTAGTGTTTCTGTCTCACTCTGGATCTGCCACTGCATCACATTTCTCTCTGCGTGGCGTGGAGTGTCCATCTCAAAAAAAAAAAAGCCAGTGTCCGTCTCAACGAGTTTCCCCGTAAACGCAGTCAAAATAAAACGGATGCGTGTCATTACCGGTATTAGATACGTGCATTCGTCTTAAAGGGACAGCACCCAATATACCTGCAGCTGTTTGTGTCACCAAAGTTAATCAAACAACAAAAGAGAAAGAGAAAAATCACGTTTTGTCAAAAGATAAACTGTATTAATACTTAATACAGTTAATTTACCTGAAAAACAAAGCACTGCTTTATTTCTCGTGTATTTATGTTTTATTGTATTTATATTTGTATTTTGTTTATTAGTTTCTATGCAGATGCACTAAGCCTACCCTACACAATTACCCCAATCATCCTAGAATTATTAATTCTTTACAAAAAGAGCTATTCAAATCATCAGGTGAAATTGTTTTCAGGAAGTAGCAGTAAAGCAGGAAGAAGAAGTGCCAGATAGTTTTTCTAAATTTCATTTGACTCTGTGCCTATAGGGGTGGGTTGGGGATGGTGGCAATGTAGTATCTGGATATTTGCCGCGGGACGAGGGCTTCGATTACCTCTCTCTTTTTTGACCATACATGTGTTTGCACCCCTGTGGTTTCTGAAAAAAGACTGTCTGTCTACAACTCTGCATAGACCAGGAACACGCTGACGACGTGATCTGCACGAGCAGACTGGTTTGGGGGATAATTTTTTTTTTTTTTTACACATCCTCATAAAGGCTGGAATACACTACATGACTTTTGCCACAATTTGCAGTCTAGATCAGTCGACAATAGTTGCTGAAAGTCTGTGCCAGTCGGAGTTGACTAATGGTACAGAAATGGTACCGCCATTTTAAAACAAGCTGTATACACAAACAGATTATAGCCTGTATATTTACTCCACAAACTAACTCTATGTAATGACAGGACCAATCAAACACACCATTGTTACCCTTAATCTTCACAACTCCTCACTCAAATAGACTTTATGTCTGTCTGCCCCACTGTGAATCACCACCCTTCTGCTCCACTCACACACTTCAAAGACAGTAGTAGTCAGTAGTAGTAGACATGTAGTCCCATATAAATGGAATTCTCTCCACTAATTCATTTACAAATCTGTCTAATGAATGAACAGGCATTTCCCCAGTACATTTTGAGTATTATTACTGTTTGTATATTGTCTTTTTATATACTGCTTGATGATAGAACTACTACTTAGTGTAGCCCCATCTAGGTGGTGTCTCCTATCAAAATGTTCCTCGTTTAATGACTCACACTTTGGTGGACATCGCCTTCTCATAGAATGCAGTGTGTGTTTGTTATATTTATCAGAGTATAAATGGACACATTTGCATGATTGGAGTAAGCTGGCAGTTTGAGTCAGCTTTTCAAACAAAGGAACTTTTACCGCTTGAGAATTGCACCTTTCTCATTGGTCAAGCCAAAACTCAAAGGCGGGACCCTCTGTGGAACTTCAAAAGCCAACATAAAGTTCACCATCACTTTAAGACCTGACGCACAGATCCAATATACTGTTGAACATGCATTTCTGAACTGTTTACGTTCACTTATGACATAACCAGCGTTTATGTAAATACTCGACAAGACAATATTTGTATTAGTATTTGACCGTTTAAGAGCAACAAGCCACAAAAAAGAAATCCATTTGGCACTCGCAAGCTGTTTGAGAGGCACAGCACCCCTGCTCTCGCCAGACAGCACACCAGGATGCCGAAGCACCCCGGTTGGGAAACACTGCTCTATCTACCAGATAAATAAAATACAATAAAGTACAATTCAAATACAATACAAATACAATAACAATAGAAAAGTAAATAAACAGAACACACGTAACAAATTAGCCTCAATATTTGACTCGTCAGCAAAGATAAAAACATTACAAACACTTAAAAAAAGGTACGTACACTGGTGGTCTTCATCTTCAGGTGATAGATGAGCCATGTGTAGTGGAACTGTGTTTCCTCCGCATTGACAGATTTAGGGTGGATACAAACTTTCCCATCAGCCTTAGTGTACACTGGCCTGCAAAACCACACAATTTCAAATTTCAATTTTTAAACCACCCAGGAGGGGGGCAAACAAATCCAATAATGTCACAGCAGTTTTTTTTTCCAACAGAAAAAAGTAGTTGTAAGCGGAAATGTTGTTAATTTAATTAAATAATCTGTACTTATTTTAGGAAGACAGAAATTCTGATCACAGATTTACACTATCGTTCAAAGGTTCGGGGTCAGTAAGATTTTTTTAAATAATTAATATATTTATTAATCAAGGATTCATTAAATTAATAAAAAGTGACAGAACTTTGATCAAAACTTTTATAATTTCAAATAAATACTGTTAATTTACACTTACACCATTCATCAAACAATCCTGAAATAAATCATGGTTTCCACAAAAGTGTTAAAGGATTAGTTCACTTTAAAATGAAAATTACCCCATGATTTCACCCCAAATTTACCTTCAAATGGACTGCATTTTATATAGCGCTTTCACAGACCTATGGCCACCAAAGCGCTTTACATAGCCTCACATTCACCCATTCACTCTCTCATTCATACACCGACGGCGGTGTCAGCCATGCAAGGCGCCATCCAGCTCGTCGGGAGCAGCTGGAGTTAGGTGTCTTGCTCATGGACACCTCGGCACTTGGTCAGGTGGAACCGGGGATTGAATCACCAACCTTTCGGTTTGTAGACAACCTACATGAACCACTGAGCCACTGCCGCCAACAGCCATCCTAGGTGTATATGACTTTCTTTTTTCAGACGAATACAATCGGAGTTATATTAAAAAATATCCTGGCTCTTCCAAGTTTTATAATGGCAGTGGATTGCAATTCATCCATCCATCATAAACGAACTCCACACGGCTCCTGTGGGTTAATAAAGGCCTTCTGAAGCAAAGCGTTGAGTTTGTGTAAGAGAAATATTCATATTTAACACGTTACAAAGTAAAATTCTAGCTTCCGGCCTAATGCGCAACTTACGAAACTTATGACGTCAGAAGTAGCGTAGCATAGCATGTCGTAGCGTAAATATCAGCAGTACATCACATTACTCGCATAAGTTGTGCTTTACACTTAAGTGGAATCCTTATGCTTGTTTGCCTGGAAGCTAGTTATTTTACTTTATAAACTTTTAAATATTAATATTTTTCTTACACAAACTCATTGTTTTGCTTCAGAAGGCCTCTATTAACCCCCCAGAGCCGTGTGGAGTTCGTTTATGATGGATGGATGCACGTTTTTTAGCTTCAATCTGTTGGTTGCAATCCACTGCCATTATAAAACTTGGAAGAGCCAGGATATTTTTTAATATAACTTCAACTGTATTCTCCGAATGGTCATATACACCTAGGATGGCTTGAGGGTGAGTAAATCATGGGGTAATTTTCATTTGAAAGTGAACTACTCCTTTAAGCAGCACAAATGTTTTCAACATTGATAAAAAGAAATGTTTGATGAGCACCAAATCAGCATATAAGAATTATTTCTAAAGGATCATGTGACACTGAAGAATGAGGTAATGATGCTGAAAATTCAGCTTGCCATAACAGGAATAAACTACATTTTTAAATATATTGTAATAGAAAACTGTTTATCTTAAATTGCAATAATACATGCAGATCTTTTCATGCCGTTTCTGTCATCTGAGTTTGCTTTTCATCTTTTCTGCCCTTTATTTTTCACAACAGAACAAAGATCTGTTTCGACCTCACTCTGACCGTCACTACGGTCTAATAGGATGATAACCTTCGTTCCGCCTTCTCTCGAGACCTTATGTAAACAAAGTCATGCCCCCATGACCCCGGAAGCGGAACGTCACACGCTATAAAAGGCGAGTTAAACTTCTGACTCGTTCTCTTTACCTTTCTTGCCTTTAGAGACCTGGTACAGGTAGGAACCTACTTATATTGTTATTTACCATTCAATTCATCACCCAAGTGGTGCAGGTGCCTTATGTCCCTGTGAATTGTGGTGTTTTATTTTATTGTATTATTTTTTGTTTATCTGTGCAATCACTTAATTCAAATGCTTGAATTGTGATGTTATATTGATATTTGAGGCTAGTTTTCATACTAGCCATTCAATATTTCAATACAAAAACTCAATTCATGCTTATGAATTGGGATTAGTTTATTGTATTATTCAGATATTCTGAGGCTAGTTTCTAAACATACTAGCCATTCAATATTATGGGTTATTTCTGTTTTCTTTCAGAGTATCCATCAGTAACCTAGTGAATATACTTCATTACAAAATTTTGGTGAGTATTTTCTCCTTTTGGAGCCCTATATCACTGTTCGCAGCTGTTGGGGGGTTGATATAGGCCTGCTAAATACGTTCGCGTACTAAGTGCAGGCCTTCTTTGCTTTGTGTGGGCTTGATATACCCTTTACTGCTGTGCGCAGTCAGTGGGATTGTGTGTGGCCTTACCTGGTGTGGGGGTATTATGGACTCTCATTGTTGCCGATATTGCCAAACAGCAATGGACCCTCGTGATGGACATAGGGAATGCCCTTCATGCCTGGGGATGGCTCATTTAAGAGAGGATGTGGATAATCCCTGCAGTGCGGCTTGTGACCTGCCCAGAGGGGAACGACTTCACCGCGCTAATAGAGTATGCAGTTCTGTACCTGAACGTGGTAGGAAGAGGGAACGCTCATCGGACAGGCATAGTCATAAGCGTTCTCGCAGGCACTCACATGATCGCCATGAATCACACAGATCAGGCCATGAGAAAGTGGTGGAAGTGGCTAAACACCCAACTCCTGCTCCACCAGCGGAGGGTGGCAACACAGACACTCAACTACAGATCCTTGCTGCAATTCAGAGTTTAGCACAGAGGATGGACAGAGTTGAAGCTTGCCACTCATTTTCACCATCACTACCTTCTGGTCAGGAATGCGTTCCTCCACCTGCGCAGCAGGGTAATCCTGACACTGACGCAGAAGATGCTGATGTATTATCTCTTATTGCTCCCCACTCGCTGGTTGATAATGCACTGCAGGCAGAAGGAGGGAGCCAAGGAGAAGGACCCCATTCAGATTCTGCCGAAGTAGATGGCAAATCAACTGGGAAGGATGATTTTCCAGCAAATTCTCTTGTTGCTAGAGTATTTAGTGCAGCAAAAATTCTTTGTTTGCAGCCTTCTGTGTCTGACCCTGCTCCTGTTGGGGGTGTCTGGGAAGGCATACCTCAGACTAATTCTCCATCTTGCATTCCAGTGGCAGATGATTATACCTCAATGTTGAGGACAGCATGGAAGAAACCATCTCAGAAGCCTCAATTCAATGCAGGCTGCAGACGGTTGGCCAATGCCCGTTACCCAAAAGAAACTGGACTGGGGGACATGCCACCGGTAGAACAAGAAATAGCATCATGGACAACTCTAGGACCAGCCTATGCATCAGCTAACCCTCGCTGTCCCAAGAAGGAGTGTGCGAAAACTGACCGTTTGATCTCACGATCCTTTAATGCCACTGCACCTGCAGCTCGTACAGGCAATGCTTTGGCTATCCTCTTAGCAGCCTTACGGAAAACCGTAAGTTCGGATGACCAGGATTCTAGGAACCTTGTTGATTCTGCTCTGGCAGCCCACTCACAATTGACACGTGATGTGGGGGATGCTATGTCTTCGGCTGTTTTATGTCGTAGACAGATATGGCTGGCACAAACCTCTTTGCCAGAGACCATAAGAAGCGAACTAATGAATTTGCCAGTAATTCCCGTCACGTTTTTAATTCAGATTCTCAGGAGGTGCTGGATAAGGCTGAGTGCTCCATTACAACGAGAGAAGCTGTCCAGCGGGCTTGTCATAAACCAGTTCCAGTCTTCAGACCAAGGTTTCGAGAAACACAAAGACCACAGCAACCTGCTTGGTCTAGACAAATGAGTGGCAATCCTGTTAGTGTTCAAGGGCAGAGCTTTCGTGGCCAAAGACAAAATTCTGCCACTTATCCCCACAGGAGATTTCAGTCCCGTGGGGGAACCCAACAGAGAGGTTCACGAAGGGGTGCAGGACGTGATGGCGGCCCTGCATAGGGGTCAGGGGCTGACCGTCGACTGTTCCTCTCAACTTTCACGGGCCAGTTGGGAGAGAGTGGTCTCAGACCAGTGGGTTTTATCTACAATAACTCACGGGTATCGGCTACAGTTCCGACGGTTCAGTTCCAGGTTCTACCGTTCGGCCTGTCTTTGGCACCGAGAATTTTTACTCGGGTGATCTCAGCCGCCCTAGCTCCCCTTCAGCTGCGAGGTATCAAAATCCTGCTATACCTGGACGATTGGTTAATTTGTGCTCCTTCTCGAGAGCAGGTGATCAGGAACACAGAGGAGGTACTATCTCACATTCAGTCCCTGGGGTTCATGGTGAACTGGAAGAAGAGCAGTCTCCAGCCTCAACAGCAGGTGAAATTCCTGGGGCTATATTTCAACTCCATAACAATGGAAGCATGTCTCACTCCCCAGAGAATAGACAGCCTGGAGAAGGCATTAGGTCACATCCAGAAAGGAAAGCTGGTGACAGCCCACAGGGTTCAGAAGCTGGTAGGACTGATGGCGGCAGCATCAATAGTGATTCCCTTAGGCCTACTGAGGACACGCCCGATACAGAGATGGTTCAATTCTTTTCGTCTTCATCCAAAAAAGGGCAGAAGAACGAAGCTGTTGGTGACAAAGGCCTGCATGCGGGCCTTACTCCATTGGAGGGACAAGGACTTTCTCCGCAAGGGAACCCCACTGGGCAATCTTCCTCACAGAAGATCAGTGACAACAACAGACGCATCACTGACAGGCTGGGGAGCCGTTTGGGAAGGCAGGTCAGTAAGGGGCAAATGGGATCCCCATTGGTCATCAGAACACATAAATGTGCTCGAACTGAGGGCTGTTCATCTTGCTCTCAAGGGTCTGTTACCTTTTTTTCGCCACAAGCATGTGCTAGTGAGAACGGACAATACCTCAGCAGTTTACCACATAAATCACCAAGGAGGGACGAAATCACTACGCTGTCTACAGGTGGCAATGAACCTGCTGACGTGGACCGGGCCACGGCTGTCCTCACTGAGAGCAATCCACATCCCGGGTGTGACAAACAGAGCAGCCGACATTTTGTCCAGAACAGGGCCTCTTCCAGGAGAATGGCGGTTGCACACGGAGGTAATAGCCCAAATTTGGACCCGATACGGGACAGCTCATGTAGATCTCTTTGCTTCCAGGGAAACGACCCATTGCCTGGGATGGTACTCCCTCACGGTACAGGAGGGCAGTTTAGGCCTGGATGCTCTGTCGCAAGAGTGGCCGACAGGCTTATTATATGCTTTTCCCCCCTTTCCTCTGATTTCCCAAGTCCTCCAGAGGATCAGAGAGGGTCATTGCACAGTTCTACTAGTTGCTCCACGCTGGCCAGGAAGACCATGGTTCTCGGACCTAGTTCAGCTGGTTCAGGGTCCTCCGTGGCAACTTCCATCACGGGTGGATCTCCTATCCCAAATAGACGGGCAGATTTGGCATCCAAACCCGATGGCACTGCGATTGTGGGTATGGCCTCTGCAGAGTCCATCCCTCAACAGCTAGATGAAACTGTACGTGAGACACTGAATAACGCCAGAGCTCCATCTACTCGGGCTAATTACTCCATAAAGTGGAGAATTTTTTCAGAGTGGTGTTTAGGCTTGAATGTTGATCCAATAACCTGCTCTGTGCCACTTGTCCTTAGATTCCTGCAGGCTCAACTGGATCAGGGCAAAGCAGCCAGCACAATCAGGGTTTATGCTTCATCTATTTCAGCATCTCATAGGGGAGTGGATGGCCAGCCATTATGCTGCGTTCACACCAAACGCGAAAATGCGTCAAAATTCGCGCCTGCCGCGTCTAGTTATACGCGTGACCACTTTGTGTGCATTCGCGCGTCAAGAGCGAAATTGACGCGCGTAAAATCAAAAGTTTGAAGCGAAATTTACGCGCGTCACGCGCGTCAAAGGCGAAGTCCGGGGGCGAAAGTTTCGAAAGCTGTTGGCGGCCATCTTTTTTAGATGTTTATCGAGCATTAGCATTAGCATTAATCGAGAGAGTCACCGCTCTTATATGCTCTGAAGAGCAGAAACAGCTGCGTAGGGGACATCGTCGCTGTACTCGGGTCCACCAAAACCTCCGGAGGGTTTCAGGAGTTTCACAATTTGCTCCAGGAGGTAGGTTTGGTGGACCTAACGGTGAGGACGCTGACGAGGACAGCGTAGGCCATATAAAGCCTCGGCCTCGAGTGGTCTCTGCATGACGAGCCCGCGCTGTACAGTCCGGTGCGAGGTACACCCTCTCCCGCACCTAATCTGTCATTTATTTTTGTTTTGATAATAAATGGAGCCAGCCTCCAAAAGTGAAACCTGTCCTGTGATTTTTTTGAAAAGTTTTTATACACTTAATTGTGTTTGGTGTCTTTACATTAGATTAATAAAGTTTCATATAGGCTAATCTAGAATAGATATGGAATAAATAGCATTCAATACAAATGAGTAGGCTATCTCTCATATTGAAATCGAGTTTTTATGTGAAAGATTTGCTTTGTTGTGCATTTTAGTCATATTACTAAATAATTTATTGAGGCCAAACATAAAATAACATTAAAATGTCAGTTCACCACGTGACAGTAGCAAGCAGGCAGGCTCCTGATTGGTTAACGCGGCGCGAATTGACGCAGAAGTTCAGATTTTTCAACTCAGGCGGCAGACGCGAATTCGCGTCAAACGCGTGATGCACAAAAAGCACATTTCGCGCTTGACGCGCGAAACGCGCCAGACGCTCAATTCGCGTCATTCGCGCGAACTAGACGCGCGAATGAGGCGAATTCGCGTCTACCGCGCCGCGCTAAACGCCTCATTCGCGCCGCAAGACCTCCAGACGCGCGTAAACGCGTCTTACCATTGACTTAACATTGAAATCACTCGCGCCAGACGCATTTTCGCGTTTGGTGTGAACGCAGCATTAGGCCGACATCCCTTGGTAGGTCAGTTCCTGAAGGGAGCTCGTCGCTTATGTCCAAATAGCACTTTGCGGGTACCCAATTGGGATTTGCCTTTAGTACTAGACTCTCTCACTAAGCCCCCATACGAGCCTATGGCGGATGCAGATTTTAAAGCTTTGTGTCTCAAGACAGCTTTTCTCTTGGCTATATGCTCTGCTAAAAGGGTAGGAGAATTGTGTGTGCTATCTATTAGTGAGGATTGTTTACGTTGGAGGCCGGATGGCACAGGAGTGACACTCTGGCCCAACCCTGCCTTTTTACCTAAAGTACTTAATCCTCAGTTCAGAAATCAAGTTCTGGAGTTAATTCAATTTCAACCCCCTTCTTCACAGGCAGATCAGCAGAATTTGCTCACCCTTTGTCCAGTAAGGGCATTACGCACCTATGTAAACTTTACTCAGGCCTTGAGGAAGTCTCATTCTCAGCTTTTTGTTTGCTATGGAAAGGCCAGACTAGGGTTGCCACTTTCTAAGCAACGTTTGTCACATTGGTTGGTTGAGGTTATTTCCAGGCTTATACAGAAAGAGGGTTTCCAGTTCCTATGGGAATACGGGCCCACTCAACCAGAGGTGTAGCTACTTCATGGGCCGCACTAAAAGGAGTTCCGGTGGGGGAGATTTGTGCTGCAGCATCATGGTCTACACCATGTACATTTGCTAATTTTTAATAGAGTTGACGTAACTAGCACAACGCCTGTCAGCACGGCAGTTTTGATGTCTGTTGCCCAGCGATGTTTGAATAGTTCGGAGTCTGTAGTTTCTCGCGACCCTGTTGACATGAGTCATCCTATTAGACCGTAGTGACGGTCAGAGTGAGGTCGAAACAGATCGTAAGTTATGAATCTTACGATCATAACTTCGTTATGGAATATAACTATCATCCATATAACTATGGATCTGTGAGACCGAAGGATGACCGCCACTATTCTTGTCGCTCGGAATTCTAGGGTGTTCAAGGTAAGAGAACGAGTCGGAAGTTTAACTCGCCTTTTATAGCGTGTGACGTTCCGCTTCCGGGGTCATGGGCATGACTTTGTTTACATAAGGTCTCGAGAGAAGGCGGAACGAAGGTTATCATCCTATTAGACCGTAGTGACGGTCAGAGTGAGGTCTCACAGATCCATAGTTATATTCATAACTTACGGTCTTTGAAGATGTCTTAAATTGGGATAATGCCATCAGTAGCTGCGGTTCCATTACAGATTTGCACAAAACTTTTGCAATATTTTCTAAATGTAGATAAAAAGCTATTGGGAAATTACGGCGTTTCCATTAACCAATGTAATGCGACTAAAATGCAATTTTTTCTCTTGCGATAACTCATTCCAAAAATCATGCCTATGAATGTTGGTAGGTTTACGTATATCTCAGCCACCGCACTAGCCATTATTTTTAATTGAAAGAGACGTAGGCATGTTATCCAAGCATTAAGCGGCAAGGAAAGCCACTTATACTTGGGAGCAGAACATATGAGGTGTTTCTCCCTCTATCTGACCAATTGTGGCATTTCTTTGTTGTTTAGAATCCAGTATTCCCGTAATACTTTTGTCTTTTATGAGTTTAATGAAGAACTCTGTCTCGTCTTCTGTCCAAACATACCGCGCCATCAACTTCAGGTGACCTGTATATGGAAGTAAAATAATGACAAATGTTTTTGAAACAAAAAAGCTTGTTGAATTGCACTACTTGAAAAAAATATGCATTGCATTAACCCTGCTTGCATTTTAATGCATTGTATTTTTAGGGCTTGCATTTTTATGGGGTGAAATTCAACATGGTTGTATATTTAAGCTGTGAATATTTCAATTCAAAACATTTCACACACGTTTTCATTAATAAAAATTCAATAATCCATTATTCACCTTTCAGATTTCCCTTCCAAAATGTTCATTCTGTTTAAAAATACAACCTATAATATTCGACAGGCAATTTTCAGTCCATTTTATTTTGCTTTACAAATTCGCTTCCATAAATTCAGTGGTTCAAATTCGACAGATAATTCAACAATTGACATCCGGGAGCGGCAGGAATATCAGTAGATTGCAGATTGATAATCTCCATAGCTGTTAGTCAACCTCACCAGCAGGTGTTTCAAGCGGCTGTTGACGAAGCAAATTATATAGCCACGGGTGAGAGAGTCATTCATTCATAAATATTATAGGTTGTATTTTTTTCCTACATTTTGGAAGGGGAATCTGAAAGGTGAATATGGATTATTGGATTTATAATAATGAAAACGTGTGTGAAATGTTTTAAATTGAAATATTTCACAGCTTAAATGCTTAAAAACCATGTTGAATTTCAGCCCATAAAAATGCAAGCCCTAAAAATACAATGCATTAAAATGCAAGCAAGGTTAATGCAATGCATATTTTTTCAAGTAGTGCAATTCAACAAGCTTTTTTGTTTCAAAAACTGTTTCCATTGCAGTTTTGCAAAATATTCCTTTTTCGAATTGCCTGAAAAACCACCTCATGCGAGTGTAAAAACTTTTAGAGTAAAAAAATTCGCAATTCGCAATATCAATTTGCGCAATTTGAAGGGTAATGGAAACGCAGCAAGTGACAGTCTGTAAGTATTCAATTGAGGTTCAGGCCTATCAATGAACTGAAGAATGGAGGCCACATAATCCAAAATAAACATACAAAAACAAGCAATAGGAGAAATCCATGCCACTTACATCGGTCTCTTCTTACTATGGCTGGAGCGAATCTTGGCCACTTTTGGGTACAGTCCTGCAACTATCACTGCCTTAATCAGCTTCTCATTCTCTGAGTAAAATAAATAATGAAGAACATTGGTATAAAAATGTGAATAGGAAAATAGACACAGAGCAGAGAGAAAAACTGAGCTAGAAACAAATTTTTACATCAAAATTGTATAATAGTATAAAATACTTATTTCTATTTTAAGATATAGAAATAAAATATTAAAATTAAAAAGTTTTTTTTTTAATAAAAAAAGTCAAATTTTTACCCTCATTTTAGCCCTCTGATATAAACACTCAATTTAAGTGGCATATCTCCTTTAAAGACTTCAATGTAAAAACTGCTATAATTTGGTAATAACACTGTTGCATAATAAATATTACTTTTTATTTTACTGTTTTAACTATTACATCTGCCGAGATTAACTTATTGTGAAAAACGTTGATTAAAGTATTATATGTAGATCTATTCCCTTAGTTAAGTCAAGTCAAGTCAAATTCATTTATATAGCGCTTTTAACAATATGGATTGTTTCAAAGCAGCTTTACAGTGATAATAGGAAATTACTGTAAAAGATTGTTTGGCTTTACAACAGCTCTAGGATAAAGTTATTGTCCAGCTAAAGTTAGTTTTGATTGATTGATTGATTCACTTACATTGCGAAGATCATTAGTTAATAACTTAGGGGCCGCTAACACAACACCGTTCTAACAGAAAACCCTTAATGTGCTCCGGCCGCCCATCTGCACAAAACAGTGCCTGGTGTCTCGAGAACGCTACTCCCTGAAATAGGTTCAAAGGTGCAAACGATTATCCGTTATCTCTGCGCAAACCTCAAAAACGCAGACGTCGCGCATATGCGCATTATGTGTTCAGTCCAAAGGAATGCGCATTTGAATACGGGTCAATGACGTGACGCCTAAATTTTCTGTCCGATTGCATTTTTTCAGGCAAAAATGGGTTTAAATGCCTAAAAAGATACTGCATATTTGTAGTACCTCTCCCATGTATGTACTCACTTTAACTTTTCAAAAACCTTTACTTATTTGTTTTTTTTTTGTTTGTTATTTAAAGTGTCAAAACATCATGTGGCGCGACCGTCCGGCCATAACTTCTGTTTTGAAAACATCTTTGAAATTACTCTGAATTTATTCAAATTTATATTCTGCACTATTTGGCATGATTTCCAAAATGTTTTGTAATCCTTTAAAAAAAAATCAAAGCATTTGTATTTATATTTCCATCATAATATACAAACAAACTTTGTCCGATGATGTCCATTTTATGAAATATCATGTGGTGCGACCATGATATTTACCATGACATTATGTTGAAAACTATTCAAACACAGGAAGTTACATCATAAACCAATTACCAAGGACCCATGGAAGCAGCAAGCAGGTTTGTAATTCTCTAAAATTGGAAAAAAAAAATAAACCTTTGTAATGGTTGGTATGTAGTTGCCAAATTTGGATGTCATGTGGTATGACCTCCAAAAAAAATTAATATTAAAGTTATTTCTACAAATATATATTTTTATTATAAATTTCATAGTGACCTTTTTTGGCAAGCTAGCTTGTTTTGTTTAGGTGGCCAATTCTGTGCCTGTAAATTATGACTGAATTTGAAAATATCATGTGGTGCGACCACTGCAGACTGTTTTCCATGATAGATATATGTCCTAGATTGGCAGTTTTATGCTTTTATATTCAATTGATGGTTTATATAAAAAAGTACTTTACTTTAGTATCATTTGGAATAGATTTTTATGCAATTTGGGATATTTTTTTATATATTTCAGACAGTTTATGTTTACTCTTTGTACAATATGAGAAAATGCAAAAAAAAAAAAAAAAGTAGAGAATGTAATTTCAGTTTAGTAATAATGCATTTATTTGTAGTGTATTTATTATTGCCTATTTATTTATTTAAAACTATTTTAATCTATTTTACCAGATGCCACTGCCAAGCGAAAAAATTCTGACCCTGCAGCAAGAGCAGAGTACCTTGATAGGAGAAGAGTGAAATATTATTACAGTTTAAAATATGTTTTCTATGTGAATATATAGTAAACTGTAATTTATGAATTTTCGTGGCTCGTGGGTCTTGGCTGGGTCTTCCAGCATGACAATGACCCGAAACACACAGCCAGGGCAACTAAGGAGTGGCTCCGTAAGAGGCATCTCAAGGTCCTGGAGTGGCCTAGCCAGTCTCCAGACCTGAACCCAATAGAAAATCTTTGGAGGGAGCTGAAAGTCCGTATTGCCCAGCGACAGCCCCGGAACCAGAAGGATCTGGGGAAGGTCTGAATTTTCAGCATCATTACTCCAGTCTTCAGTGTCACATGATCCTTCAGAAATCATTCTAATATGTAACCCTAGACCAGAAAACAACTCAATGGGTCAATGTCACATGGGTCAATTTTTTGAAATTGAGATTTATACATCATATGAAAGCTGAATAAATAAGCTTTCTATTGATATATGATTTGTTAAGATAGAACAATATTTGGCCGATACAACTGAAAATCTGGAATCTGAGGGTGCTACAAAATCGAAACATTGAGAAAATCGCCTTTAAAGTTGTCCATTTATGTTTGCGATATTGCTATATTCACTCACAAAAATAAATTTACAAAAATTTACAAAATATAAAACATGATCTTTATTGAATATCCTAATGATTTTTGGAATAAAAGAAAAATCGATAATTTTGACCCATACAATGTATTGTTGGCTATTGCCACAAATACCCTGTGCGACTTGTGACTGGTTTTGTGATCCAGAGTCACTAATGATTTGCTGCTCAAGAAACATTTCTGATTTTTATCAATGTTCATATTTTTGTGGAAACTGTGATACATTTTATATGTCAGGATTATTTGATAAATAGAAAGTTCAAAAGAACAGCCTTTACAGTATTTGAAATATAATCTTTCGGAACATTATAGCCTGCGCCTGAATGTGACACTGAATGTGTCCTTGATTAATAAAAGTATTAATTACTTAAAAAAAAAATATTGACCCCAAATGTTAACTGTATACAATACTTTTATGAAATAATTTATATCTATAACATTATTTGTTAGAAAGAAATTCTAAGTCAAGTTAAATTAAATGGTGCACTTGTGTTTGTGATGTGATTTTTATAAAAAAAAGTTTATTAAATGTTTATGTTCAGGAAAATTCTGTGAAATTTGTATAAAATCTGGTTTAAATCTATTTTTTTGTATAAAATGTATTGTTCATTGATCTCTTTAAATAGATTTTCAACTATATAAGGTCTTCGTGTCATTTGGAGCGACCACTTATGTGGTGAGACCAATAAAAGCCATCACTGTATTACATTTAAAATAAAATATCTTATTTCTGTGGCTGAAATATGAATCACTGATACAGTATGCTTTAGTAAATTATATTTTTAAAACATTTCAATCAGTTTTATGTGATTTACAGGAAAAATAAGTCTGTTAACTAGATTTAAGAAGGAAACTCAGAAATTAAAGAACAAAAAATGAGATCATTATTTACAAAAACTCAAAAGAAATGCAAATACTTGGTTTCTAAACACTTTAATTACCAAGAACTTGTAAACAAATGTTTAAGCATGTTAAGGAAATTAATTAATTTTAAGATAAATCATGGTGGGTATATGCAGGAATCATAGAGATGAATTTACTACCTTTTACTACCTTTTTTACTACCTCCACAATATTTTTTACTACCAACACGACATCAAGCAGCAGCCCTTTTTGGGGGGTGTGGGAGGGGTATGCAAAGCACCACTTACTACTTACTATAAGGTATAAGTGTGACACTGTCACACCCATCATACATATTAGTTTTATCCTTGCCACACGCAAAACTTTCGGCTATATCGGAGTCAGTGAACATGTTTTCGAACAATTCCCCAATGCCCTCATTCGATTATATGAATGATGGTTGGTTGCGATGTTCAGGCACCAGAGAACCTCAGCCCTGAGTTCTGCTGTCTGGGCTACCTTTAGGGCTGGGCGATATGGACCAAAAGTCATATCCCGATATATTTAGGCTGAATATCGATATACGATATATATCCCAATATTGTTTCCGTAAACTGAGAGCAAATGTTCAGTCAAAGTCAAAGCCAAATATGACATGTCACAAGTAGTTTAATTGAAACCGGCTATTTCAGTGAACAGTTGCAAAATCAAATGAATAAATAATAAACAGGTTTCTTCACCTTTGGGCTGCACGATTATGACAAAAATCATAATTGCTGATTATTCCCTTGGAATTGGAATTGTGATTTATTAATTATGATTATTAAAGTTTACATTAAATATACAGTACAGGCCAAAAGTTTGGACACATTACTATTTTTAATGTTTTTGATAGAAGTTTCTTCTGCTCATCAAGCCTGCATTTATTTGATCAAAAATACAGAAAAAAAATGTAATATTGTGATATATTATTACAATTTAAAATAAGTGGTTTTCAATTTATTATACTTTAAATTATCATTTATTTTGGTGATGCAAAGCTGAATTTTCAGGATCATTACTCCAGTCTATCAAATGATCCTTTAGAAATCATTCTAATATGATGATTCATTATCAAAGTTGGAAACAGTTCTGCTGCTTAATATTTTTTCATAACCTGTGATTCTTTTTTAGGATACTTTGATGAATAAAAAAAAGAAAAAGAAAAAAGAAAAGAAAAAAAAAGAAGCAAATGTTTTCAAGATAGAAATCTTTTATAACAACAATATACACTACTGGTCAGTAATTTGGGGTCAGTAATTTTTTTCTTTATTTTTTTTTTAAATAAATCAATTTTATTCAGCAAGGATGTGTTAAATTGATAAAAAGTGATAATAAAGAAGATTTATATTAAAAAAATATATATATATATTTTGAATAAATGCAGTTCTTTTTAACCTTTTATTCATCAAATATATTAGGCCACAGAACTGTTTCCAACACATAATAAATCAGAATATTAGAATGATTTCTAAAGGATCATGTGATTGACTGGATGTCACATGTGACATTGAAGACTGGAGTAATGATCCTGAAAATTCAGCTTTGCATCACCGAAATAAATGATAATTTAAAGTATAATAAATTGAAAACCAATTATTTTAAATTGTAATAATATATCACAATATTACATTTTTTTCTGTATTTTTGATCAAATAAATGCAGGCATGATGAGCAGAAGAAACTTCTTTCAAAAACATTAAAAATAGTAATGTGTCCAAACTTTTGGCCTGTACTGTATATAAACAAATTTTGTGTAAACATGTTATAATTTGCCTATATATATAGGCAAATTATAACACGTTTACACAAAATTTGTTAACACACACACACACAAGTACTGTCCCCCTTTACTTTACATAAATTGTAAGAATATGACTAATAGTAAAGACTAGTAGGCTACTAATAAATAAATATTAGGCCAATGCTAAAGCTATTAAATAGCAGTCCCAAACTAGTTTTTGTTAATACAATGTTGGTATGAGCCACTAGTCATTTAAAAATATAAAAAATAACACAAAGAAAAATAAATTGTCATTTTGGGGTTAATATGGAAACGACAGTTACCATGGTGAATACACAATACTAACAATAAATGTTAATGAAACATGGAAACTGCTCCTGGTGAATAGAATGAAAATCATACCTTCATTACTTTTAATTCGTGTAATTTACAACGTAACGGCGTTGCATGCTCGTAGTTTCTTTTGCACTTTATATAGTGAGGCGATACACAGCGCGCGCCGCCGCATTTGCGCGTGCAATTGAAGAGTGTGCGCTACGAGAACAGGATAACGGCTGACAGGACAAGAAAGTCCGTTTTTCTGAGGTGAAAGACTTTATTTCAGCGTACACTTATGTCACTGCCTGGTAGTTCCTATTGTGCTGGGTTTTCTGAAGTAGTCATGATTCGCCTCTCATAACATAACGCTCTAAACACGCACGCAGAGTGGAAAAGGAGGGGCGGAGAAGCGGGGGCGCGGGGAGCAAGGATCACAGCGCGTTTGAACTATATCGATATATGCGATATGGTCTAATTCCATATCGCATTTCAAAAATATATCGAAAAATGTAAACTCATATATTGAGGTGGTGATGAAAAATTTACTACCAAGTCAAATTGCGTTTGTTACCTTTTACTACCTTTCAAGGGCCTTAATTTTGGTAGATTCTTTTTACTACCTTTTGGGTCATTCCAGAATTGGAGGACATTTAGGCATCCATAATTTTGAAAAATTGGCCCTTTATTTTACTATTTTTTATTATGTATTTCATAAAAACAGGCAATATACCATTAAATAATTTGATTCGTCCAGCTCAGGTATCAAAGGCACACTTTTTATAGTACTTTTTTTTTTTTTTTTGGTGCTGGATGCAACCCTGTTACCAATACTCAGGAACCCGAAAAAAGTATATTTATTGATTTTTTTAAATATAATTTCCTGCCATTAGGTATAGAAAGTCACAATCACTCTATATAAATATTTAATTTTAGATATCACTTGATTTAAATTGATTTAAATTCATTTCAGTAACTTTTGAGTTCCATCTTTGCCAAATTTTTTACTTTTGACATGTTTTATTTGACTGATTTCAGCATATATTTTCAAGTATTTGCTAAAATGCATAATGCATATAATCCTTCAAACTACGGTAATGACAATAGCTCAAGCCCCTGTGAGCTAAAAAAGGTAATTTATTATTATTTTAATAAAAATTATACGGTAACAGGGTTGAAATTTAAGTAACAGGGTTGCGAAAAGTTACAGGGTAATACATTAATAACATGAAATGTATGCTAAATTATAATCAAAATTATATTAATTATTTAGCTTAATGTAATGGGTGTTATATTTGTTAATATTTGTTAATATTTCACTCAAATTCTCTCCTTTTGTTATTATCATTTGTTATATTTCTTTCATTATTTTGTATTCTGGAATTATTCTTTTAAAATTTCTAGTGCTGGGAAAAAATTAATCGCGATTAATCGCATCCAAAATAAAAGTTTGTGTTTGCATAATATATATGTGTGTACTGTGTATAATTATTTTATATATGTATATATAAATACACACATATGCATGTATATATTTAAGATTTTTATTTATTTATATATAAATTATTTATATTTATATATAATATAAATTATGTATAAATGTATATACAGTATATACATGCAAATATTTCTTAAATAAATACATGCATATGTGTGTATTTATATATACAAAATAATTATACACAGTACACATACATATATTATGCAAACACAAACTTTTATTTTGGATGCGATTAATCGCGATTAATTTTTTCCCAGCACTAAATATTTCATTAATTTATTCTTCTAATATTGATTTTTATTAATTAAGATACTAAATATTTAGTTTGTAAATTAAATGAAGACCGGTCACATGAACTATTAATAATAGATTGTCCCTTATGAGTGGACTGAAGGAGATTCAACCCTGTTACTCTAATTATGGTAACAGGGTTGTGAGTAACAGGGTTGCAAATTAATGCTAATGTTAGCTTTTTCTCATGAATAGAAACTTGCTGTTTAGCTAGCTCTAACTGTTGTCTTTAGGACAAACTTACTTATGTAAAAAAGAAGAAGAAAACCTTCAAATTAATTTGTCTTATTCTGATAATAAGTGTAACAGGGTTGCATTTGTTAGAGTGACACATTCAATCAAGGCTAAAAATTGTATAATAACAAGAAAAATCAAAGAGAGAATATACCTTTGTTCTACCCATTCTGGTGGCAAACTGCTTAGTGATGTTATTTCCTGTGTATCATGTCACTCACTGTTTTTTTTCTTCTTCTTCTGCCAGTCTAAATATTTCGGTAACAGGGTTGCACAATGTTGGGGACATAACTTTATTGCAACATTTCTATTATTTAAAATATTTATATCAATTAAAAAAATGCTTTAACAATTAAAAGAGGCATATATAAACAAAATCATGCAAAAAAAGGGATATTTAAAATGTATTCTAACAGTTATATTTAACATTCAATTTGGTCATCTAGAAGGTGGGACAAGAGAAAAATGGCATTTAAGTGGGTACTATAGACTTTTTTTTATTTTCATTAATATTTAGGAAAAAAAAATCTTCAAGTCTATATATATTTAGTTTCAGGACAAGTGTTTTTTACACAGTGACTCATTTTTTTGTATATTATACATAGATTATTTGAAATTTCATAGGTGGGACATGAAATGTCCTCCAATTCTGGAATGACCCTTTTACTACCTTTTACTACCGCGCGGACACCCTGTGGTCGCACCACATGACATTTTTTAAGGCTACGGACAATTCATCTAGATGAAAAAGCACTAAAATCACTTAAATCAAATTTTTAAAATGAATTTAGGTGTACACAACATCCTTAATGTTTGAACAATTGCAACAGGTATTTTTTTTTTTTTTGTATTTTAAAATTGGCCTGTTGAAAATCCTTATGTCATTGACCCCTATACTGTATATATGTGCGCAGGCGTGTGGTCCAGAAATACAGAAAAATATTGTTGCGGCTGCGTAGCCACGCGAACCGGAATTATCCTGACAATAGGTTGCATCGCTGAACATTGTAGCTGAACACAATCATGTCTGTTAAGCGCACAATTCCAATCATCTCGCCATTGAATCTCGTATTCACACTCTCACAATTGCTCAATCACAACTAACACAATGCAGACACAATGTAAATTAGAGATTCATTGTGCAGTGTAGACAGCAGATCTGATTATAAGGGGAGTTTTGGCGAGAGTACAGAACTCTCAATGTTACTGAACAGCTCCAGCGATCTAAAAGGGAGCATTCTTTGCTCTCTTTCTCTATATAACCTTACCACAATTTAAATAACACATGATTTCCATGAAAGTAACAGTGTAAATTTGTCTATTTAGTCTATTTATTTACTACATATAAAAAGTAATAAATTATTTTACAACAAGCAACGTCTGACTGTACAGGAGTGCTTACATATCAAAAATCATTGATCACAGATTAGGTGATAGAACACTGCTGCATACATGATGCAGCATTACTTTCGGGTCCATATTTTTCAGTAAGTCTGTTTGTAAATTGTGACTGGTTTATCAAAGAATCCACAGAGAAAAGTACCAAACAGACAAATAATGCTCTATTGACATATTCACATACGTTCAAAACAACAACCACTTTCCTATCATTAAGTCCCTTTGGAAGATAAAGTTATTTACTGATCATGTTGTGTTATTTCTCCTGCCTGTCCATATTCACTAATGCACCAGTGGGCAGGTCAAAGTGGTAATGATGGAGTCATAATCATCATTGATCTGTGTCTGTGCAGGCAGTCTTTTGCCACTGTATTCATCTCTATTGAGTTTTGTGTTCTAAAACTTACTGCATGTTTTTATAGTACAATGATTGCTTATGTCAAAATATCAGGGGAAATTTGATTTTACAGATTAAATTAGATTAGACATTTACAGCATTAATATGTTATCTATGTTATCTATGGGATCAATAGTGTCAACATCATGTTTGGATTTTGGTTAGAAAAATAGTAGCTCATCGCTCCTCAAAAATCAGCACTCTCAGACAGCTCAAATCTTTAAAGGTACAAATGTAAATGGCAGTCGAAGAGACGGACAGTCTAGGCAAAGTACCTGAGTTGATGTTAGAGCTGCAATCTTTAGGGTTCTTACTATTCACAAAGCCAGCTGCCAAAAGATGCTCCGCAAACTGATCCTTCATATTCTGAAGCATCTGGTGGGAAGGAGCAAAATGGGTTTCCATTTATCAAGTGCATATCAAAAGGTCAATTTCATTATGTTTAACTAATGTTTGATTGGTAGAGTGCACACGGACCTGTAGCGTGTTGGCAGACAGGAAGTTTTCCCAGCAGTATTCCCTCTCAAACCTGCCACCCTGTCTCTTAGCATCCTCCCAGCCCTAAAATAACACCATACAAAAACACCACTAATGCTAATTTGCTAAAACATAATTCAGTAAAATTGTTATCCATGTTGGCACAAATGATGTCCGACTGCATCAGTCAGGCATCACTAAAAATAACATTAAAGAGGTCTATGAGCCTGCAAGTAAAATGTCAGACACTGGCACCCTCCCCGCTTACCATGGCGACAAGATATATAGCAGAATGTCATCACTCAATAGTCTTAGAGTTGGCATTTGACTAACTGTGGCCCAGGTCAAGAAGCAGGCAGACTGGCTAAACCGACCATCTGCTAGCTGTATCAACATCACAGAAGTCAAATAAATCTCTTAATGTCATGTAATAATAATAATAATAATAATAATAATAATAATTCATTACATTAATATAGCGCTTTTCTCTGCACTCAAATCGCTTTACATGGAAGGGGAATCTCCTCGACCACCACCAATGTGCAGCATCCACCTGGATGATGCAAAGGCAGCCATATTGCGCCAGAACGCCCACCACACACCAGCTTATTGATGGAGAGGAGATAGAGTGATGAAGCCAATTAGTGTATATATATATATATATATATATATATATACATACATATATATATATACAGTGAGGAAAATAAGTATTTGAACACCCTGCTATTTTGCAAGTTCTCCCACTTAGAAATCATGGAGGGGTCTGAAATTGTCATCGTAGGTGCATGTCCACTGTGAGAGACATAATCTAAACAAAAATCTAGAAATCACAATGTATGATTTTTTAACTATTTATTTGTATGATACAGCTGCAAATAAGTATTTGAACACCTGAGAAAATCAATGTTAATATTTGGTACAGTAGCCTTTGTTTGCAATTACAGAGGTCAAATGTTTCCTGTAGTTTTTCACCAGGTTTGCACACACTGCAGGAGGGATTTTGGCCCACTCCTCCACACAGATCTTCTCTAGATCAGTCAGGTTTCTGGGCTGTCGCTGAGAAACACGGAGTTTGAGGTCCCTCCAAAGATTCTCTATTGGGTTTAGGTCTGGAGACTGGCTAGGCCACGCCAGAACCTTGATATGCTTCTTCTTGAGCCACTCCTTGGTTATCCTGGCTGTGTGCTTCAGCTCATTGTCATGTTGGAAGACCCAGCCTCGACCCATCTTCAATGCTCTAACTGAGGGAAGGAGGTTGTTCCCCAAAATCTCGCAATACATGGCCCCGGTCATCCTCTCCTTAATACAGTGCAGTCGCCCTGTCCCATGTGCAGAAAAACACCCCCAAAGCATGATGCTACCACCCCCATGCTTCACAGTAGGGATGGTGTTCTTGGGATGGTACTCATCATTCTTCTTCCTCCAAATACGTTTAGTGGAATTATGACCAAAAAGTTCTATTTTGGTCTCATCTGACCACGTGACTTTCTCCCATGACTCCTCTGGATCATCCAAATGGTCATTGGCAAACTTAAGACGGGCCTTGACATGTGCTGGTTTAAGCAGGTGAACCTTCCGTGCCATGCATGATTTCAAACCATGACGTCTTAGTGTATTACCAACAGTAACCTTGGAAACGGTGGTCCCAGCTCTTTTCAGGTCATTGACCAGCTCCTCCTGTGTAGTTCTGGGCTGATTTCTCACCTTTCTTAGGATCATTGAGACCCCACGAGGTGAGATCTTGCATGGAGCCCCAGTCCGTGGGAGATTGACAGTCATGTTTAGCTTCTTCCATTTTCTAATGATTGCTCCAACAGTGGACCTTTTTTCACCAAGCTGCTTGACAATTTCCCCGTAGCCCTTTCCAGCCTTGTGGAGGTGTACAATTTTGTCTCTAGTGTCTTTGGACAGCTCTTTGGTCTTGGCCATGTTAGTAGTTGGATTCTTACTGATTGTATGGGGTGGACAGGTGTCTTTATGCAGCTAACGACCTCAAACAGGTGCATCTAATTTAGGATAATAAATGGAGTGGAGGTGGACATTTTAAAGGCAGACTAACAGGTCTTTGAGGGTCAGAGTTCTAGCTGATAGACAGGTGTTCAAATACTTATTTGCAGTTGTATCATACAAATAAATAGTTAAAAAATCATATATTGTGATTTCTGGATTTTTTTTTTTTTAGATTATGTCTCTCACAGTGGACATGCACCGATGACATTTTCAGACCCCTCCATGATTTCCAAGTGGGAGAACTTGCAAAATAGCAGGGTGCTCAAATACTTATTTTCCTCACTGTATATATATACAGTGGGGAGAACAAGTATTTGATACACTGCCGATTTTGCAGGTTTTCCCACTTACAAAGCATGTAGAGGTCTGTCATTTTTATCATAGGTACACTTCAACTGTGAGAGACGGAATCTAAAACAAAAATCCAGAAAATCACATTGTATGATTTTTAAATAATTAATTTGCATTTTATTGCATGACATAAGTATTTGATCATCTACCAACCAGTAAGAATTCTGGCTCTCACAGACCTGTTCATTTTTCTTTTAGAAGCCCTCCTGTTCTCCACTCATTACCTGTATTAACTGCACCTGTTTGAACTCGTTACCTGTATAAAAGACACCTGTCCACACACTAAATCAAACAGACTCCAACCTCTCCACAATGGCCAAGACCAGAGAGCTGTGTAAGGACATCAGGGATAAAATTGTAGACCTGCACAAGGCTGGGATGGGCTACAGGACAATAGGCAAGCAGCTTGGTGAGAAGGCAACAACTGTTGGCGCAATTATTAGAAAATGGAAGAAGTTCAAGATGACGGTCAATCTCCCTCGGTCTGGGGCACCATGCAAGATCTCACCTCGTGGGGCATCAATGATCATGAGGATGGTGAGGGATCAGCCCAGAACTACACGGCAGGACCTGGTCAATGACCTGAAGAGAGCTGGGACCACAGTCTCAAAGAAAACCATTAGTAACACACTACACCGTCATGGATTAAAATCCTGCAGTGCACGCAAGGTCCCCCCGCTCAAGCCAGCGCATGTCCAGGCCTGTCTGAAGTTTGCCAATGACCATCTGGATGATCCAGAGGAGGAATGGGAGAAGGTCATGTGGTCTGATGAGACAAAAATAGAGCTTTTTGGTCTAAACTCCACTCGCCATGTTTGGAGGAAGAAGAAGGATGAGTACAACCCCAAGAACACCATCCCAACCGTGAAGCATGGAGATGGAAACATCATTCTTTGGGGATACTTTTCTGCAAAGGGGACAGGACGACTGCACCGTATTGAGGGGAGGATGGATGGGGCCATGTTATCACGAGATCTTGGCCAACAACCTCCTTCCCTCAGTAAGAGCATTGAAGATGGGTCGTGGCTGGGTCTTCCAGCATGACAATGACCCGAAACACACAGCCAGGGCAACTAAGGAGTGGCTCCGTAAGAGGCATCTCAAGGTCCTGGAGTGGCCTAGCCAGTCTCCAGACCTGAACCCAATAGAAAATCTTTGGAGGGAGCTGAAAGTCCGTATTGCCCAGCGACAGCCCCAGAACCTATGGAGGAGTGGGCCAAAATCCCTGCTGCAGTGTGTGCAAACCTGGTCAAGAACTACAGGAAACGTATGATCTATGTAATTGCAAACAAAGGTTTCTGTACCAAATATTAAGTTCTGCTTTTCTGATGTATCAAATACTTAAATGTCATGCAATAAAATGCAAATTAATTACTTAAAAATCATACAATGTGATTTTCTGGATTTTTGTTTTAGATTCCGTCACTCACAGTTGAAGAGTACCTATGATAAAAATTACAGACTTCTACATGCTTTGCAAGTGGGAAAACCTGCAAAATCGGCAGTGTATCAAATACTTGTTCTCCCCACTGTATATATATATATGGGGATGATTAGGAGGCCATGATGGACAGAGGACAATGGGCAAATTTGGCTAGAATGCCAGGGTTACACCCCTACTCCTGGGATTTTTTGTGACCACAGAGAGTCAGGACCTCGGTTTAACGTCTCATCCGAAGGACGGTGCTCTTTCACAGTATAGTGTCCCCCATAACTACACTGGGGTGTTAGGACCCAACGTAGAGACTCTTTCACCTAGATATCATAACATAGAGACTGCGTCTGTTCCCCCAAACTAGTAAATACCAAAACCCCCAGGTCCGTAGTCTGCCGGATCCAGTCCGTATCCAGACCAGATGGTGGATCCGGAATGACCACAAAAGCCCTTCATACATGCAGCAGCATTACTGTCAGGTCCGTATCTTTAAGTAAAGGTTTGTTTGTAAATCTTGCATTGAATTGTGTGTGACTGGTTTAATCAAAGAAATCCACAGAGAAATGTACCAAGTGAACAAATAATACACTATCGACATATTCACATACTTAAAAAATAAAAATAAAAAAACGTTTCCTATCATTAAGTCCCTTTGGAAGATAAAGTTATTTACTGATCATGTTGTGTTATTTCTCCTGCCTGTCCATATTCACTAACGCACCAGTGGGCAGGTCACAGAGGTAATGATGGAGTTGTAATCATCATTGATCTGTGTCTGTGCAGGCAGTCTTTTGCCACTGTATTCATCTCTATCGAGTTTTAAGTTTAAAAAAATTCTGTATGTTTTTATAGTACAATGATAGCCCTTCATGGGCAGCAAAGACCTTGACAAAACAAGCCCTCAGGACAAATTCTCAGCGTCTAGATTAGCCCTAAGCACAGATCCCTATAGCTAGCTGTGAATGTGTCATGCCAGGACCAGCTGGGCCCTAACAATTAAGAGTGACTTTTTAATGAAAAGAAACTCTAGGACTTACCCAAAACGCATTGACAATAGTGAGATGATCACTTCTAGAGTTTTGGGAGAGCATTTTTCTCCTGTGGTCCGCGATCTTCTCCTTTCCCTGAGATAAGCACATCCATCAGTCAAACAATCCCTCAATTAGAGAACGCCATCTGGGGCTGCACATGTTTATGTGAAAGCGTGTGTTTGAATGTACCAGTGGTATGAAGAAGGGATCTTTAAAGCTAAGGCTGGCCGCAATGGTAAGCACAGGATCCATACAGCCAAGAAGAGCCCCAAACAGAATCATTTTTCCTATGTGAGGCTCTACAGGCATACGGGCTAGATGAAATCCTAATGGAGTCAGCTCTTCACTCCTGTCCAGGGCGTTCTACAAGATAGAGCAGAGAAATGGTTGGCTTTTCAAACAAATACATTCAAAGTATTGTGCTACTGCTAAGCTCTTTGATTAGTCACTACACTTCTTAATTATACATCTTTCTGGAACACTTTATTCTCATTGGTCAATCACAGCATTTCACTGCCAATTAATTTTGTATAATAATGGTATAATAGACTTCTCACAGGCAACTTATTTTCCTATGCTGCTGTGTTCATTGCACGCCTCTCATATTGCTCTTTCTTCTTACATAAAATACTTTCAACTCAAATCAATATTTCATGTCAATTTAATTAGTGAATTGGTAATAAGTTGGTCCCTGGACTTCATCTCAGGGTTTATTTTGCGATAATGCCCGTCTGACTTTAGATTATGCTTTACTTAATAATCAACGCAATTTTTCAAGTCCATTTAAAGGAATAGTTCACTTAAAAATGAAAATTCTGTCATAATTTACTCACCCTCAAGTTGTTTCAAACCTGTATGAATTTCTTTCTTCTGCTGAACACAAAGGAAGATATTTTGAAGAATGTCGTTAACCGAACAGTTGATGGACCCCATTGACTTCCATAGTAATTTTTTTCCTACTATGGAAGTCAATGGGGTCCATCAACTGTCTGATTACCAACATTCTTCAAAATATCTTCCTTTGTGTTCAGATATTTTGAATGAACAGCAGAAGAAGAAAGAAATTCATACAGGTTTGAAACAAAGATGAAAGAATTAAACATTTTAAGTGAACTATTCCTTTAATTTATCTGGTAAGTAACCATGTAGCTGCTTTGTGTTGGGTTCCTGATTACCCAGTTTACCTTGTGATAATAACAGACTGTAATTTATCCCTTACTTATTTGCTAATCCAAACCTCCTTTTCTATCAATTATTCCTCACTATCATCTTTTTATCCTCTTACCAGGTCCACCAGGTGTGTGATGGCCAGCTCTATCGCTTTGTCTGATGGGGGATCCAAAGTTTTCCGCAGGAAACATGCAATAGGGCCCAACTTCAGTATCTGAAAGAGAGAGAGAGAGAGAGAGAGAGAGAGAGAGAGAGAGAGAGAGAATCACACTATTACAAAATGTACAAAGTACTCAATCTAAGCACATACAATTATAATATGTAATATAAGATGAAGGCTTTGTGTGAATAAATGAGAGTGAATGTTCATCAGGGCCCTGCTGTACCACTGAGCAGCAGACAGAACTGGTACTGGGCAGCCATATGGAGATGAAAATGAGCAGTAACTGACACAGCTAAAAGGCATAGTTATACGATTACACTGGCTCTCAGATACAATGACAGTGATTAATGTCCCTTTGAATCCATTAGTTTGTTTGTGTGCTCACTCATTATAGTCACCGGAGACTATTTGTGAAACCTCTGCCTTCAGGCCCCATTATAGCCAAACAGATACAAGGGAAAGAGGTTGTGCGTATGTAAAGAAGAGAGTGTATGTGTTGGAGAGCTCTCTCTCGCTCTCTCTCTCTCTCTCTCTCTCTCTCTCTCTCTCTCTCTCTCTCTCTCTCTCTCTCTCTCTCTCTCTCTCTCTCTCTCTCTCTCTCTCTCTCTCTCTCTCTCTCTCTCTCTCTCTCTCTCTCTCTCTCTCTCTCTCTCTCACCTTTACTTGCAAGCAAAGCTCTTCAAGTGGAGTGCGTTGGATCTCAGGTAACTGGTAGTTATCCAGGAGGCTGGCCCTCAGTCCATTATACAGGTGATAACATTTCCCTGGAGACACTCTGCCCAGACACAAACACACACACAAAACAAAAGGGACACAGGAAATACAATGTCACACTGCATCCATCAGGAAAGTCTCTTTGATGAATGCAAATTGCTACTGGCTAAATGTAATCGAGAGTTCAATCATGCGTAGGTAGTGTACAAAAACATTTCAGCCTGTTTTTTTTTTTATTAATTTAGCAGACCAAATGAAGATATATTATATATTAAAATTATATTGTATTAGTTTAAACTAAAAACCTGTATTTATTTGATTTGAATATACTGAACTGAATTCTGTAATTCTCATGGATGGGGAGGGAGAGAAAGATAAGTAACAAAGGTAGACATATTGTTTTTCACATTTTCTGCATTTCGGCCAGTCTAAGCTGCAATGTGGCTCAGACTTTATGCCGATAGTCAACGGTTTGTCTATGTAAGACTAGTCAAAGCTTGCTGATGTGAAAGTCAATTTGCTTTCCCATGAATAATGCAGTGCTATGGAGTTACTGTGGCAACGGGGCAGTGCGTGTGAATGTGCACAGGTACAATAAGAGGGGGTATACATTTGGGCATTTGTGAACAAGTATGAAAATGAAATGGTGTGTCAGAGCCTGTGCTGAGCATTAGGGCAGATTCATGTAGATGCAAAACTAGTGACTGACTTATTATCTCTCTTTCATACAAACAAACACTCTCGCTCACTGTCTAAAAAGCATGAGTCACTATGCCAATTTAAACCCCAACATGTAGACACCGGACAAAACTGCACACACACAAAGCTTCAGTTTTTCAATGCAAACTAAACAACATCATCAAAAACATCTTTGACAGTGTTGGGGAAGTTACTTTTAAAAAGTAGTGTTTGCTCGTTACTCGTTACTTTTTAAAAAAGTAATCCGTTACTTTACTTAGTTACCCCATTTGGAAAGTAACTTTTTACGTTACTCGTTACTATTACGTTACTTTTATGCGCGCCCGCACCACTTCTCTCCGCTCCGCTCCCCCCACCGAACTTTAAATTTCGGCAACAGCCAATAAAGCGCTCCTGCTCTCTAACACCGGTGCGAATCGCGTCTTGATAGCATAGGACAAAATGATATAGAAGACATAAGCTTAGTTTTCAGACATACGACTCACTCTAAGGGAGTAGGAGAAAAAAATATATATTTTGAGAGAAACAAATATATTTTGTTTAAAAGTACACATATTCAAGCTTTCTATATATTTCTCAGGTCTGTGAGACAAGTATAGCTTATCTGAGTTTCGGTTCATTTACAGTATGGAGACGAGCTCCAGTTCACGCGCTGGTACCGTCATGATTATTTTGCATGCCATATTTACTTATTTATTAAATTCAGGCAATTAATTGGTTGGTAAAACATTGATTAAAATTAAGATACAATTAATACACAACGAAATTTGTTTTAAAGAAAGTCTTTCTACAAAAACAAACTTAATAAAGTGGTGTAAATCATGTCTGCCCACTCCATTTATCTCCCGATATATTGCACAAAATTATGATCTTACTCATGCTTTTCACTTTTCATATAATCAACATAGATTAAAATATTTATTTATTTATTTTATTTAAACATAAATATGAAACTAAATAGTTTTCTTTAATTTACTTCTTATTAAATTCAGGCAATTGATTGATAAAACATTGATTAAAATTAAGATACAATTAATACAAAACGAAATTCACTTTAAATACAGGTTTTCTACAAAAACAAACTTAATAAAGTGGTCAAAATCATGTCTCCACACAAAATTGTTATTTTATTTAATTTAAACATAAATATTAAACTAAATCGTTTTCTTCAGTTCTCAACAGTTCTCTTCTCTCAAGCGCGCAGCTGAGGCAGTGTCGCTGTCAAATATATCCATGGGAAAAGTAACGTTGCGCCGAATTGAAAAAGGAACTACGTTTCGTTACCAAATTTTTAGTAGTAACGCGTTACACTACTTTTTACACGAAAAAGTAGTTACGTTACTGTAACGCGTTACTTTGTAACGCGTTACACACAACACTGATCTTTGACATATTCCCAATTAAAGTAGATTTACAGTCCATTTAGAGTAAATAGACACAAAGAGAGAGAACCAAACAGGATTTACGTATAGTGAGGAATGTGGCCTTCAACTTCAAGAAAAGCCAACAGGAAGATTTTTTTTTTTTTTTTTTTTACTTTCCTATCAAATGATTGAGATAACAAAAGACTGAGATAACTATGAAGCTACTCAAGGCCACATCTTTCCTCTCTGTGTGGACTTAAAAAAAAAATAAACCTTGAGAGAAGCACTGTCTCGACAGACAGACCTTTCATGAACAAAAATACTAGTCAGAAATGAAAAGACCTGAGGATGTGAAAAGATGAAAGGAGAAGTGTTATTAGATTCAGATTAAACAGGGTTTGAAATTCTATCATTATTTACTCACCCTCATGTTAAAAACCTATATGACATTATTTCCGCAGTGGGAAAAAAATTATAATTAATTAGAAAAAATATTGTGTTCCATAAAATAAAATAACGTTATGCAGGTTTGGAATGACATGGACTCATTTTTGGGTGAACTATCCCTTTAATTTTAATCAAATAACAAAAGAAAAAGAGAGAAAAAAATCATTCACTGTTCTTGACTAACTTTTGTAGCTTTTAATATGAAACAATGAAGATTTAATTTATAGAGTGAAAACTGTATATTTATCTATGTTTTTTTATACATTTGACAAATTGATTCAATTTTTTTTTTATTTCTGATAAATAGACCTGCCTGAAAAACATTAAGCACTGTTTCATTTATATCTTTGTTTCATTATATTAATTTGTCCTTTCGCTGAATTAGGTTTTGCTGTGATATCAAAGTTGGTGTTGAGAATAATAATTTTTTAAAGTTTTGAAAGTCTAACATTTTGATATTGCAACAACCTTATTTCAAGCAAAAATAACTATATTGTGATATATAGTTATTGTGAAAAAAAAAAAAAAGACTCATATTGTGATATAATAATTTGGTCATATTACCCACCCCCCTACAAATAGCACAAGTCATATGGATACATTTTTATGGTTTTTATTTTTTTAAATAGTTTTGGTCACTATAAACTGTCAAAAACTTCTGTATTGATTATACTCGTAATTTTCTACAAAAGAAAGTACTACAGAATGAAGCAATACGTGGATAAATTAATTTCTTTAAGTTTTATAAAAATTCACTGTGGAATAGAAACTAAAATCCCAAAATAGTGTGATACGAAAAAAAGAAAAAACTTAAAATCAATTTTATCCCACAGCATTTCGGTGATACAAGCATACACTGCATATCCTCCTGAGAGGTTTGACATTCTTCCACGGGGTGCAATTCCTACGACTGAAATTGGTTTTGATACTTGTGAATGGATTGAGGAAGAGCTGCTGATATATGGAGGGAATAACATATAAAGGAGGATAAATGAGGGGAGGGAGAGAGAGGGAGAAAGATCTGTACCTGCCAGCACGGCCCTTCCTTTGTTTGGCGTTGGCTAAGCTCACCCACTCCGCTGTCATGGTCCTGATATTGTTCTGGGTGTCAAAATGAGTTTCCTTAATCTTCCCTCCATCGATCACATACACAACATCATCTATCGTAATACTGAAAGAGACAGAGTTTGAAAGAGAAATATCACAAGGTATTCATGATGACACGAAAGTAGAGGAAAAAATGTCCTCTAAAGTCAAAATTGGCAAAATTTTTAGTCTTAATAAATGTCCCTGGTCATGATTCATTAGGTCACATTATTCTAAGAGGGGAGAAAAACTTTTCTTGCCGTCTGAAACTTTTCTGCCTGTAACAAAAGCCAATAATATCATGTGCTAATGTTTCCTCCTCTCCCCCAAGAATCCAAACAAATGCCAATGAATAAAATCAAGTTGAGTCTTGCGTTATTTCTCACTGAATATTCCGTTTCACTAAGAAATGTGTCTCTTGTCACCATGAAATCAAAATTGTAATTTCTTATCTGACTTATTTTTTTTAATAGAATACTGCAGTGTTTATTATAAATGATTTATCCATGCACATATTTATTATTATTTTTAATAATAGGTAAAATTAGATTTTGTAACATAGGATAAGAATCCTAAATCAACATAAGATTTGCTTCTGTAATAATTTTTTTTTTGAAAAATCCTAAATTAACTTTTAATTAAGATAGAAAGTTTCTGTAATACCGTAATACGCCCCCTGAACATTTTCAGAAATGGAGCCATTGCAAAATCGGTATGCTATGGCGACCATTTTGCTTTCCGCCATAACTTAATTATGTATTTTGTATTATATCTCCTGAACCAAACATGATAACATGGAAAATGTGATGTATACCCCTATGTTTTGATGGTCAAGGATTAGAATGATACCATATACTGTACATCATCATACATTGTTCAGGTGAATACTCATTGGTGAATTCAGTGACGTTGTGAGAAGGATTACAATGAAATCTCAGTATCTGAGAATCATCTGAAGCTGGGGCCACACTAAAAGATTTTTAAAATCTTATAATATTTTCAAAATGTGAGAGACCACAAACATGACGAAAAAAATTCATAGATTTATCCGTTTTGTTCCTCTAATGTGTGGAGTGCTCCAACATGAAAACGGGAAATCTCGCAAAAACTCTCGAATCAAACATGAAGTTAAGCAAACAAACATGGCGGACGACCGGCAAGAAGAAATGGTCCTTATAGTGTATGGATTGCTTTTTAAAGTGCCCCTATTATGCTATTTTAAAGTCTCCTAATTTGGAGGTCTCCTACAACAGGTTTACATGCATCAAAGGTCAAAAAAGGGTTTCATTTTCTCAAAATAAACATTGCACATCACATTTTTCAAGGATTCTCAAACGACTCCCTCCTTTCCCTCAGCTACTCTGCTTTGATTGGCCAGACAGCTCAGTTTGTTGTGATTGGTCTACTGCGTACAGCACGTGTCAAAAACAAAAATGCCCATTGCCAAAACTGAACTTCAGCTCCATCCGGAAGCTTCCTAC
The DNA here is from genome assembly GCF_949319135.1 of Squalius cephalus. Classification (NCBI taxonomy): domain Eukaryota; kingdom Metazoa; phylum Chordata; class Actinopteri; order Cypriniformes; family Leuciscidae; genus Squalius; species Squalius cephalus. The sequence continues at coordinate 33,351,663 of NC_137127.1, read as the reverse complement.
AGCTCACCGATTGTACACCGTAAACTAAAGACAGTAACGAACGATGACGTCGATCTTACCATATCAGTCTGAAGATGAAACATTGTAAGAACTAGTCATTCAAACCGAACCTCCATTGCAAGGACGACTTGAGCAGGACGTTTCTCAGTGATGCACTACTCAGTCTGATGTACATTACGCAACTGTAATTCCTCACCATCAGCATTAACAAGTGTATGTCCATCAAAAATACGATGTGTATTTTTCTAATTTATTCCGGTGAACATGTGGGAACTGTATCAATAACGGTGCACACATTAGGCGAGCTCTAGCGTGAATGACTGATGTAACATAAACATTGGTAAAACAAATATTGCTCCATACTTTATCTTTACTAAAAGTAGTAAGAACAACAGACGATCTGCATAAATAGACACAGTTTTAGGTAATAGTGGATCACAGCTGATTAGCATAAGTATTTCAGTAAGACAGTGATAACATGATTTAGCCAGTTAGCAGGAGAGCTACACAATATAAAACACAAAGCGAAGTATTTTGAACACTGGTAGAAAATATATACATCAATAATTAGTCATACTTACAGGTTGTTTGATTGGATTGGATTGCTCTTGTCTGCCTCGTTGCTCCTGCTGCTGCTGTTGCGTTGGTTTGCGTCTGTATATCTTTCTGTTTTGAATCATTATTTGCTATCATTCCTTGTTGTTTATACTGCTAAATATAGCTTACTTAACATCACACATTAACCTGACATCGCTAGCTTCAGTCTAAATCGTTATTTTGAGTACAACAACCTAGTAATTTGCTAGCCTGTTAGCGTACAATCTGTCTGCTCTTTATTTATTTTTTCTCGCGCCTTTTACGAGTTCATCAAACAACTTAGGTGAGTAGGATCAGTCAGCAAACACGGTGAGGTGCTGTGGTCGCGGGACAAAACACCGCCGATTATAACCTTAAACCTCTCCCCACTCAGTGAAACACCCACTGAGAATCCTGTTGAATGTGCCCTAGTTATTGACGGAACGTGAAAATAGAGACACCAGCCACCATAGTCACATGTTTGCCGGGAGCCAGAGCGCCTGACATCAAAGCAAATTTAAAAGTGCTGGCTAATGCTAATCATAAATTCTCTAAGATTATTATTCACGTCGGCACTAATGATGTTCGACTCTGCCAGTCGGAGATCTCTAAAATTAATGTTAAAGAGGTGTGTGAACTCGCAAGTACGATGTCAGGCACTGTAATTTGCTCTGGCCCCCTTCCTGTTCGCAGGAGTGATTAGATACTTAGTAGATTGTCCTCACTCAATGGCTAGCTGTCTAAGTGGTGTCCGCAAAATAATATAGAATTCATAGACAACTGGAAAAGTGGCAGACCTGACCTGTTGAAAAAAGATGGTATTCATCCCTGAATCCCTGAACAGGATGGTGCTGCTCTTCTCTCTAGTAATATGGCACATAGTCTTAGAGCTCAAACATGAATTGGGGCTCAGGTCAGGAAGCAGACAGACTGGCTAAACCGACCGTCTGCCAGCTGTCTCAAGTCACCAAGGTCAGATAAATCCCATCACATAGAGACTCTTTCACCTAGATAATCATCATCATCCAGAAACTGTGTCTGTTCCCCGAATTAGGACATACAAAAAACTTCCAAACCCATCTAAGGGTAAAAATTTAATTGATGTTCAACAAATAAAAAACAGATATAATACAAATGAGCAAATGATAAAGCTTGGGTTGCTGAATATTCGATCCCTTACTTCAAAAGCACTTATTGTTAATGATGATTACAGACTATAACCTAGATGTGCTGTGTTTGACAGAAACCTGGCTAAAACCAAACGATTACATTACTTTAAATGAGTCCACCCCCCAAGATTACTTTTATAAACATGAACCTCGTCTGAAAGGCAAAGGGGGAGGTGTTGCTGTAATTTATAGTAATATTTTCAGAATTACTAAGAAGTCTAGTTTCAAATATAATTATTTTGAAGTGTTGGTGCTTAATGTAGCAATATATAGTGTAAATGATAAATCACGTTTGAGATTTTTGCTGGCTACTGTATACAGGGCACCATGCAGACTTTATCAAACAATTTGCTGATTTTCTATCAGAGTTAGTACTGGCTGAAAATAAAGTCCTAATTGTTGGTGATTTTAATATACATGTAGATAACGAAAAAGATGCATTGGGATTGGCATTTAAAGACATTCTTAACTCTATTGGAGTTAGACAACACTTGTCAGGACCTACACATTGTAGTAATCATACTCTAGATCTAATATTATCACACAGAATCAATGTTGATGCCGCTGAACTTCTGCAGCAGAGTGATGACTTCTCAGATCATTATCTAGTCTCATGTAAACTTCATTTAGCCAAGGCTGCAAAGCCAACTCCGTGTTACAAATATGTTAGACCTATCACTTCTGTCACTAAAGATTGCTTTATTAATAATCTTCCTGATCAGTTTCATCATCTCAGCATCCCAGATAGCTTAGAAGAACTCGATATTGCGAAATAAACTTTTATATCTCTCTTTTCCAGCACTTTAGACACAGTTGCTCCATTGCGCTTAAAGAAGATTAAAGAAAATAGTCCAATGCCGTGGTACAACGAGCACACTCGGGCCCTTAAGAGAGCAGCCAGAAAAATGGAGTGAAACTGGAAGAAAACAAAACTAGAGGTATTTCGGATTTCATGGAAAGAGAGCTCGATTGCATACAGAGAGGCTTTAAAAGCTGGTAGATCTGCTTATTTTTCAACCCTATTAGAAGAAAATAAACAAAACCCTAGGTTTTTATTTGAAACAGTGGCTAAACTAACGAAAAATAAAGCTTCAAGCCAAGAAGTTTCCAAGCAGAACAGCAGTAATGACTTTATGAACTTCTTCACTTATAAGATTGATAATATCAGGGAGAAAATTATAAAAAAAAGAACTAGAAGTACTAGAAAACGTCTACTACAGTATCGCATCAGGGAGTGCATTGTAGTCTCTCTAAGGAAAAATTTGATTCATTCATTGCTATAGAAGAGGAAGAATTTGCTAAACTCGTTAAATCATCTAAATCGATAATATGTATATTAGACCCTATACCAACTAAGCTACTGAAAGAGATGCTTCCAGAGGTCATAGATCCTCTTCTATATATCATTAATTCATCTTTGTCATTAGGATACATACCAACAACTTTTAAGTTGGCTATGATTAAACCACTTGTTAAAAAACCACAACTTGATCCTACAGAATTAGTCAATTACAGGCTTCAATCTTGTTGTCAATTACAATCTTCACAACTATGTTCCTTTTTAGAAAGAAATGATATCTGCGAGGATTTTCAATCAGGATTTAGACCGTACCATAGTACTGAGACTGCTCTCATTAGAGTCACAAATGATTTGCTCTTATCATCCGGTCATGGTTGTATCTCTCTATAGTGTTACTCGATCTTAGTGCTGCATTTGACACTATCGACCACAACATTCTTTTAAATAGACTTGAAAATGATGTTGGCATTAGTGGAATTGCATTAGCATGGTTTAAATCATACTTATCTGACCGTTATCAGTTTGTAGCAGTAAATGAAGAGATGTCTTATCGATCACAAGTTCAGTATGGTGTACCACAAGGCTCAGTACTAGGACCGTTGCTGTTCACTCAGTACATGCTACCCTTGGGAGATATCAATAGGAAGCATGGAATTAGTTTTCACTGTTATGCTGATGATATGCAGCTCTATATTTCTTCAAACCCTGATGAAACTTACAAATTCACAAAATTAACGGAATGCATAGCTAATATAAAAAACTGGATGACTAGCAACTTCCTACTACTTAATTCTGAAAAAAAAAAGAGATTCTGATTATTGGACAAAAAAATTTCCTCTACGTAATAATCTAGAATACTGTCTAACACTTGATGGCTGCTCTGTCAAGTCTTCGTCGTCATTTAGGAAACTGGGTGTGCTCTTTGATACCAATCTTTCATTTGAAAGTCACGTGTCTAGCATCTGTAAAACCGCATTCTTTCATCTTAAAAAAATATCTAAATTACATCATATGCTCTCAATGAAAAATGCAGAACAATTAGTCCAAGCGTTCATGACATCAAAGCTAGATTATTGCAATGCTATTATGGGTGGTTGCACTGCACGCTTAATAAACAAACTACAGCTGGTCCAAAAAACTTAAAAATACTGGTCCAAAAGAGTACTTACCAGAACCAGGAAGTATGACCATATTAACCTGGTTCTGTCAACACTGCATTGGCTCCCTATTAAACATTGTACAAATTTTTAAATATTTCTGATCACTTACAAAGCACTAAATGGTTTAGCTCCCCAGTACTTGAGCGAGCTCTTAACGCATTATAGTCCTTCACGTCTATTGCAATCTCAAAATTCTGGCCAGTTGCTAATACCTAGAATATCAAAATCGACTGCTGGCGGTTTATCCGAGGTTTACCGCAGTCCGCTGGATCCAGGCCGTATCCAGATCTGATGAAGGACCTGCGCCTGGACACGATAACAATGCAGTCCTGAAGTGTCAAATCAGTTCCTCCCTGTTTACTGAAGTCAGCTGGATCACGGCCGTATCCAGATCAGATGGTGGACCTGCACCTGGACCCATCCATGGGTCACATCCCTGAAGTGCCAGCCTCATCAGCCCTGGGAAGGCTTCATCGACACGACCAATCTGACTTCTGACATGTAATGCTGCCTGGATCATAATCATACACTGTTCGCTCGTTGGCCTGAGTAGAACTGGCCCCCGACTGAGCTTGGGTTCTCCCAAGGCTTTTTTCTCCATTCTGTCACCTGATGGAGTTTTGGTTCCTTGACACTGTTGCCTTGGCTTTTGGCTTGCTTAGTTGTGGACATTTAATATTCAACAATATTATTGATCTGCCTTACTTAAGGTGGACGATGACGCAATTTTCTTCTAGAAACAAACTTTTTTGTATTATTGTATTTTGATGTATTATTTTCATGTTATCACTGTGAAGCTGCTTTGATGCAATTTGTGTTGTAAAAAGCGCTGTATAAATAAAGGTGACTTGACTTGTGATTCTGAGGAGCAAGTTAGTCCAAATAAGCTGGGTACTGACCCATCTTTCTAGAGCAAGTGTTTTGCGAATCCTGCACTGAACTCCGAGATTTGAGAAGCAGTTGTCAGTAAAATGAAGGGAACACAGCAAAAGTTTGGGATTATACTGCTGTGGTATCGTGGTAAAGATTTATTTTAACCACTGATTCTTCACTGCCTCATCCTTTGGAAGTGAAAATAAACCGAATTTACTTTCACAGTGGAGAGCAGAGCGTCTTGCCACATGATAAGCTACAGCTACAGAAAGATGTTCTGTCCATGCAGAACGTAGTCGGGCATTATACAAACTAGTGCAAAATGCCCATGTAAAATCAGTTTTTAAGTGTGTTTTTAGTAATTGTTGGTTTGGTGTGTTTGAGTGCTCATTGTTACAATTACACAGCAAAAGTTCAGTGACATTTTTATTTGTGCATGGTAGAAAGCACAACGTAAACTCACAAAGTGAATAGGCTACTACAAATGATGGCCGTGAAAGAGACTGTGAACGCATTGAAAAGGATATGTTTAGTTGGTGAATAGCATAGGCTACTATTACACAGTAGCGATAACGTTAAGTGCACCAGAATGAAATATAATATTCAGAAGTAAACAGCATAGCTGACTTACAGATTCAGTTTACATCCACAAATGAATAAGCGCGTTGATTCAGGGAGCAGTGCAAAGTGCCCCTGCAAAATCAGTTTTTGTGAGCTGATCGCCGTCAAAAAAGTTCAGGAGATATTTCTTAGCGTTGGCTGATTTCAACAGTTTCAATATGATAAAAAATAACTTTTATATTGATTCAATGGATTAATTGCATTTTTAAAAAAAAAGTGTCATGAATTTATTGCATTTTTGGGTAAAAATAATCCGGTTTTATAATAAATCTTTGAAAATCAAAATCTGGATTTGAATTTTTTATGTTATTATAACCTAAAGATGCTATGTGAAAGTTTGAAACAGAAAATAGTGGTTTTCATCTTGCCACTTTCTTGGTAAATAAAACACATTTTACTCAAATTAATCAAAACTAGTGCAAAATGTCCGTGCAAAATCAGTTTTTGAGTGTGTTTTTAGTAATTGTTGGTTTGGTGTGTTTGAGTGCTCATTGTTACAATTACACAGCAAAAGTTCAGTGACATTTTTATTTGTGCATGGTAGAAAGCACACAGTGAACTCCGAAAACGCTATGCTTGAGCAAACAGTTTATGAATAGGCTACTACAAATGATGCCCGTGAAAGAGAATGTGAACGCATTGAGTAGGATATGTTTAGTTGGTGAATAGCATAGGCTACTATTACACAGTAGCGATAACGCTAAGCACTCCAGAATGAAATATAATATCCAGAAGTAAACAGCATAGCTGACTTACAGATTCAGTTTACATCCACAAATGAATAAGCGCATCGATTCAGGGAGCAGTGCGAAGTGCCCGTGCAAAATAAGTTTTTGTGAGCTAAACGCCGTCAAAAAAGTTCAGGAGGTATTTCTTAGCGATGGCTGATTGAATGTATTTTAGTCCAGTGCCTGTATAGCCTATAAGATTAGTAATGACCGAGTTCTGGATTTGAATTTTTTATGTTATTATAACCTAAAGATGCTATGTGAAAGTTTGAAACAGAAAATAGTGGTTTTCATCTTGCCACTTTCTTGGTAAAGAAAACACATTTTTACTAAAATTAATCAAAATGGATTTATCACGTTCTGGAACAAAACTATAATATTCAGAAGTAAACAGTGTAGCTGACAGAGTGTTAACCTCCTGAGACCCGAGAGCTTGCCTGGTGTGCATTTTATAATTGTTCTTGCTATTTGGGATAAGTTGGACCTAATAAGTATAATAACTAAAATTTGTTTTTGTACTGGAAGTAGTTTTTGCAGAAAATGATGTCCTCATGCGAGGACAGTGGGTCTATGTTTTACCATATGATGTCCTCATGCGAGGACAGTGGGTCTATAATTTACCATTTTACTAGCAATTATGTGAAGTATCAGTACAAATGAAGTGATAAACACTTAACAAAATCTGATTTTTATAATAGTACTGGTAATGGCCAGCAGGGAGCAGTAGAAGGCCACTTATTGGCTCACTTTCATTTTGAAATTCTTGATTTTTACCAGTTTTCTGCACTAAAGCAAACCAGTTTTTCCATGTTAACTCAATAATTCATGCTTACACACACACACACACACACACACACACATACACACACAGACAAATGTTGTTTTTTCAATGCTATTGCGATCCGTCTAAAAATTCCCAAGTTTAGCTAACCACATGGTAGAATAAATAACGTAATATAGTCCCAATGTCCTCAAACGAGTACTTCACATTTACTGATGTCCTGGAGTGCTACTATTACTAAAATATGTCAAATTTTAATCCCCATATGATGATGGAGACAGTATTGTACATAAATACATTTGTTTCATTCATATAATTTGAATAGATTTTTTACCTGGGTCATTTTTCTTTCGGGAAGTGTTTTGCTGATATTTTGCTGATTTTCCAGCCATTTTCTTCTCACTGACATTGGTGTAATGTTGTTATATCACCACAAGATGGTGTGGGCAGTGTCCCTAAATGTGGCCAACATGTCTAAGATTTACAAATTTGACTATCATTGTGTCAAGAGGCAAAAATGTAATGTCCTCATATGAGGACACAGGGTCTCAGGAGGTTAATGTCAGAATGTTTATTTTTAAACCACAACCTTCTTTGACCGATACAACCACTGATCTATATAGAATGACTGGATAGCTCATGACGTCATAAACAGTGAAGCCACCGCGCCGCCATATTGGTATTCCCTAGTGAGCTCACGCGTTCTATTGAATCAATAGGAAATTTTATGATTTGACTGAAAAAACATTGCCTAACGAGACAGTTTTTAAATCTAAAGTCTCCCTGTACATTCTCACAACGCAAACATCCTAAGCATTTAAATGGGTATTTGTTTAAAGTCGGAAATTTTTCCTGCTTATTAAAAAAACGGCAATTTCTTTGCAAAAGGAATAAAAAGCTGTACGAGAACACTAGTCGGCCTTCACTGAAAAGCTATCTTCACAGGTAAGAAAAACAGTTTGATACTATTAATTAAATAGTGAATGCTAAAGACCTATATTTTTGTGAATTGGTGAATATTCAGGTGAATATTGTTTCGTAGCCACGAATTAATAATACCTCAGCACGTTATAATTTGTTCCCTCGTTTTATTATATTGTAGCCACGTTGTAATTCGTTAAATCAAAATGAGGGAGGGAATTAGTTCGTCGTTCAAGTCGTCGTAACAACGAATTATTTAGATCAGTGGACAGGGCGCATAAGAACAAGCAGAGAGAGAGCCCCGGCCGCGCGCGCGCACTCTCACCGCCTTCAAACATCACGAGCACTGTAGGTTATTGCTCTCTCTCTCCCTCGCGCATATCAACATCAATTGACACAATAGTAAAAGGTCGGTAGACCGATTGTGTTTTATAGATTAGTAGTTTGTTCATATAAAGTGTTTGATTAGCAAGTACATGTTCAGGAAATGCATAATACAAATTGTATGGGTTAATGTAACGGTAAACGGACTCTGCACGAAGCTCTTTTGAAGCTGTCAAATGGTGTCGCTATTGGACACTTAATTGTGATTATTGCTGCTCTGAGGTTTCTTATAGGCTACTGTTGACTGTTTTATCGTTGTTTTTTGAAGAAGCAGCAGCTCTTGCCTCGGAGAAAACAACACGGGCATAGCGACAATTTTGCATATACATTACTACTAATAGGGCTTGAATTACAACCTGTGGGCAGTTTTTCCTACATCCTTTTGTGAACGTCGTTCTCTTACGAGAGGTCTCTCGTACTGCGTAAGAGTATCTTACGCTAGGGGAAAATCCTTTTTCCACGAGATATTGAAGCCAAAAATTATCCTTAATTTAGCAATAATGTAAAGCGCGTTGCGGCAGCATACAGACATAGGCAAGACGGCTCGCGCGCCTATTGGCTGGTCTGCTGGCAACTGCGTGAGCCTATCGAGCGAGGCCTAGCATGACGTCAGACCCACCACGTGATCTGCGTTTCCTGGGTGAGGAACATGCAGCTCTCGCGCTCGCTGAGGGCGGCTGCCCTCATTGCGAGCCTATGCCCATGGCGACTCTGAGGACTTGGCTGGCATTTTTCACCGAGGCTGCACCCCCGCCCGCCGTGGTACCGCGCCGTAAAAAGCGCCGTGCTCAGCGGGTCCCGGAACCTTCTCCCAGCCGGCAAAGCTCGCCGGTTCGCCCGCCTGCTTCACCGGCTTCGTCAGCTTCTCTTCCCGGCGGACAGCGGCCGCGGTCTGCCGCCGCTTCCGTCGACGACGCTGACGAGGAAGCCCTGCTGAGAGAAGAGGATTCCTGCTCTATTCTGGCGTCAGGCAGTGAAGGTTGGGCGAGCTCTGAGGACCTCGCGCCCCCTGCCCGCACATCGTCAGGTAAAAGAGCGAGCATTGAGACGGAGCTCATGCGCGTACTCGCACAGGCCGCGGCGAGCCTCGGCCTTGAGTGGTCTACGCCTGAGCAGCCTGCTCACAACCGGCTGGACGACTATTTTCTGCCAGGGGAACGCGCTTCGCCTGCGTCCAAGCCAGCGCACTTTCTTCCTGAGTTACATGAAGAAGTCGCTAAGTCTTGGAACGCCCCCTATTCGGCCAGAACGCGCTTTTCTGTTTCTCTGGCATTCTCCTCTGTCGACAGTGCCAAGGACAGAGGATACCATTCCCTGCCGCCGGTCGAAGAGGCGATAGCTACCCACTTATGCCCGCCCTCCGCTGGACGGCACGCTAAGATGGCGCTACCCTCGAAAGCTTGCCGCACGACGTCAACCCTGCTCCGCCGCGCTTTCTCCGCCGCCCGGCAGGCCGCGTCAGCGCTACACACCATGGCCACATTGCAGATTTTCCAGGCTGATCTCCTCCGAAAACTGGACGAGAAAGGACCAGATGCAATCTGCGCGCGCTACTAAGTCCGCTGCACAGGCCATAGGACGGAGCATGGCCTCTCTCACCGTGACTGAGAGACATCTGTGGCTGACGCTCTCTGAAATGTCCGAGTCTGAGCGCACCGCGTTCCTCGACGCTCCGCTTTCTCCCGCTGGCCTCTTTGGATCTTCCGTCAAGGACTTTGCGGAAAGATTCGCTGAGGTACAGAAAGCGTCCCACGCCATGAAGCACTTCCTACCGAAGCACTCCCTTCATACAGGGCTCGCGCACATAAAATCGACTCAGATCGATTGCGCATTAAACGTAGTAAACGTGCCCACTACCCAGTGCCCACAAACACTATGTCCCGCATGTCTCAGGCTTTCCGTGAAAACGAAACCAGCATGCATTCACTCTGCTCAGGCGAGCAATGCTCTCAGTGTTGTAAATGTGCCCGCTATCCAGCGCCCACATCCACTCTTAGACATGACAGTTCCTATGAGACTCGCCCAGACCTCCCCCTCTCGGTTGACCACCATAGAGGGGTCGAGCGTGGGCAATCTGCCCGCTGTTATCAGCGCGCCCCCTGCCTCAAATGTCATAAGCGCCACGCTTATGTTACAGCACACCGAAGCCCCTCCGTCGCTGAACGAACGAAGCGCGCTTCGCATTCAACCCCTAGCTATCCATGCAGATGCATGGGCAGAGCTACCAGGGGTTTCGAAATGGGTGCTAGACATTATAAAAGGAGGCTATTCACTGCAGTTTCGCCGACGCCCTTGTCGCTATATGGCGTGTCGAAACCGCGGTGGAAACAGAAGTAGCACATCTACTTCGAGCCGAAATTCTAAAACTGTTGAGCAAAGGGGCCATAGAGCCTTTATCTCAAGCTCAGAGCGAAGGGGGGTTATACAGCAGATACTTCCTGGTGCCGAAAAAAGACGGGGGTCTCAGACCCATACTAGATCTAAGACAACTGAACAAAGTGCTTATGAAGCGACAGTTCAGGATGCTCACAACCAGAAAAATCCTCGCGCAGATTCGCCGAGGAGATTGGTTTGTGTCAATAGATCTGAAAGACGCGTATTTTCAAATACAGATAGCGTCACGTCACAGGCGATTTTTGAGATTCGCCTTCGAGGGCCAGTCACATCAGTACACAGTCCTGCCATTCGGCTTGTCCCTAGTACCCCGTCCATTCACGAAGTGTATGGACGCAGTGCTCGCACCCCTCAGACTTCGGGGCATGCGAGTGTTGAACTATTTGGATGATTGGCTGATTCTAGCGCAATCTCACTCGGAGCTCGTAGAGCACAGGACCATTTTGCTCGATCACCTCGAGAATCTCGGTCTCAGAGTGAACTGGGAGAAGAGTTCTCTGTCCCCCAGGCAGATAATATCTTTTCTGGGCACAGAACTGGACTCGCTCTCCATGATAGCACGTCTATCACCGCAGCGCACGCTGGACATTCAGCGCGCAGCGAACTCTTTCCGCTGAGGTGCTTCTGTCCCGCTCAAGAAATTTCTGAGGATGCTAGGTCTCATGGCCTCAGCATCATCAGTACTTCAGCTGGGCTTGCTCCGCATGCGCCCACTGCAGTTCTGGCTGAAAGCACGAGTACCACGCCGAGCGTGGGTCTCTGGTCGGCTTCGTCTCAAGGTCAATCAGAAATGCATTGCAGCTCTGAAACCTTGGAAGGCAAACGTACTCGGTTACTAACGTAACCTCGGTTCTCTCTAGAGAGGGAACGAGTACTGCGTAATATCTTACGCTAGGGGAAAACCTCTTTTCCACGAGATACTGAAGCCCAAAAATTATCCTTAATTTTGCAATAATGTAAAACGCATTGCAGCAGCATGCAGACATGGGCGAGACAGCTCGCGCGCCCATTGGCTGCTCTGCGGCAACTGCACCAGCCTATCGAGAGAGGCCCCTCATGACGTCAGAACCAATGATACGTCCTGTCCCGCCAAAAGAGGGTGGGCCCGGCTATAAATATAGCCTCGAGAGGCTGGTTTGACCAGTTTTTCATCGCCGAAGCGAACCAGAGCGTGATGCATGCACGGCAAGATACGCAGTACTCGTTCCCTCTCTAGAGAGAACCGAGGTTACGTTAGTAACCGAGTACGTTCTCTTACGAGAGGTTCTCTCGTACTGCGTAATATCTTACGCTAGGGGAACACAGTGTAAAACGCCGTGCGTGCTTGAGATACAACACTAAAGTCCCAAGGGCAGGTGCCCGGGGCTCATACAGTGCCTAATCACACGGGACTCACAGAGAATCCAGGAAGAGGGGCTAGAATAGCATCATTCCTATAATATAGAACTCTAATAAGAGCAGATTATATCAAGTGTTCCACACAGCCAGGGCGAACTCGGCCTGGACTGATAAATATGGGGGACTTACGCACTGCCCACAGAAGTATACAGACGATCAGTGATCGACGCTCTAGCAGTTTCAGCATCCTGAGCCGATAGCATCGGGCAGGCAATACTGAAAATTTAGACCGAGGGCAACTTAGCTTGTAAAGCGGGAACCTCGAGGTTATAAAACCTTATAAATGTAGACGGGGAGGCCCAGCCTGCCGCCATACAGATATCTTGCAAGGCAATCCCACTAGACCAAGCCCACGACGAGGCCATGCCTCTCGTGGAGTGCGCTTTGACACCTAACGGGCATTGCAGGCCCTTAGATGTATAAGCTAGCGCTATAGCATCAACTATCCATCTGGATAAACTCTGTTTTGACGCGGCTAGTCCCTTAGAACGTCCGCTGAACAAAACGAAGAGCTGCTCCGTCTGTCTGAAAACGGATGAGCGAGACACATAGGCTCTTAACGCCCTGACCGGGCAAAGGAAGCCTGCATCCCCTTCCTCTTCAGATACCGGCAGGGCCGACAGGGAGATCACCTGTGCCCTAAACGGTGTATTGAGGGATTTAGGAACATATCCGTGCTTTGGTTTGAGTATGACTCTCGAGTCATTAGGTCCAAACTCCATACACGTCGCGCTCACTGAGAGCGCTTGCAAGTCCCCTATGCGCTTCACTGAAGCGAGAGCCAGAAGAAACACTGTTTTGAGAGACAAGTGTTTTAGGTCTATTGATTGTACTGGCTCGAATGGGGCACCTTTCATGGCTTCCAGAACCGTGGAAAGGTCCCAAACGGGAACCGAGGGAGGTCTGGGAGGTCTCCTCTAAGGAAGCGAATGACCAGATCGTTCCTTCCAAATGACTGGCCAAGCGTTGGTTCAGCGAACGCTGCTATGGCCGCCACATAAACTTTGAGCGTGGACGGGGCTCTGCCCTTATCCAGAAGCTCTTGTAAAAAGGAAAGAACCTCCGACACCCCACAGTGTGAGGGTGAAGTGCCACGCGCTGTATACCAGCTAGTGAACACAGACCATTTTGAGGAATAGAGCCATCTCGTAGATGGAGCTCTAGCCTGCGTGATCGTGTTTAACACTCCCGCTGGGAGGTTAACGGGTACCCGTTGATGGCCCACACGTGTAGGGACCAAAGCTCCGGGCAAGGATGCCAGATCGAGCCGTTTGCCTGCGAGAGGAGATCCCTCCTCACCAGTATCGGCCACGGGGCGGTACTCGTCAGCTGCATCAAGACTGGAAACCAGGCTTGGTTCGTCCATAATGGGGCGACGAGTAGCACTGGGCATCCGTTTTCCCTGATTCGCTCTAACACCTGGGGTAGAAGCGTGACAGGGGGAAACGCATAGAGCGGGCAGCGGGGCCAGACGTGGGCCAGCGCATCCCTGCTCTTGGAGAAAAATTCCTGACAGTGAGCGTTCTCTTGAGACGCAAATAGGTCTATTTTCGCTCTGCCAAATGTCCTCCACAGCAGTTTGACTGTCTGCGGGTGTAAAGACCATTCTCCTGCCGGAAGATTGTTCCTGGACAGTCTGTCTGGTCCCACATTCAGGTGGCCGGGCACATGCGCTGCTCTGAGCGAGTGCAGATTGTGCTGAGCCCAGACCAGGAGGCGTTCCGTCAGCCTGTGAAGGGTTCTGGATCTGATACCTCCTTGGTGATTTATATAAGCCACCACTGACATGTTGTCCGAACGGACCAGGACGTGGTGTCCTATTATATGGGGACAAAAGCGCGTTGTCGACTGCCATCATTTCCAGGCAGTTTATGTGTAGAAGCTTCTCCCGTTCTGACCACTGGCCGAAGAACGGTCTGCCCTCTAGCAGCGCTCCCCATCCCGAGGTTGAGGCGTCCGTAGACACCACCTTCACACTCGAGGAAGTCCCCAGGCTTACACCTGACCGGTATCAATCAGTCACTGTCCAAGGTTTCAGAGCTGCGATGCATTTCTGATCGACCTTGAGGCGCAAGACACCGGAGGTCCACGCTCTGCGCGGAACGCGCGGTTTTAACCAGTACTGCAGCGGGCGCATGCGAAGCAGACCCAGCTGAAGCACTGAAGATGCTGAAGCCATGAGACACAGCATTTTCTGAAACTTTTTGAGCGGGACTAAAGTGCCGTGGCGAAAAGTTTCTGTCATGCGCTGAATACTCAGCCTGCGCTGCGGTGACAGTTGTGCTGTCATAGACAGCGAGTCCAGTTCTGTACCCAGAAAAGATATTTTCTGACTGGGAGACAGCGAACTCTTCGCCCAATTGACTTTGAGACCTAAATTCTCGAGGTGATCGAGTAATATGGTCCTGTGTTCTATGAGCTCTGCCACAGGGGGGGAACACATAAACTTTCAGTTAGCACGAGCATATATGAAAAATGGAGCCTCGGCGGGACAAAAAAAACACTCTTTTCTCATTTCGCCGGTGAATGGGGCGCAACTAGGGCGGGGTAGCTTTTCTTATAACGTAAAGAAAAAACTAACCCCGTGACCGTCCGCTTCCGGTCTCTCTTGTGAACGGCGCAGTTTGCGCAGCTCGAACAGAGGGAGAGAGAAAGCTAGCCCCGTGACCTTCCGCTCCTGACATCCCCTGTGAACGGCGCAGTTTGCGCGGCTCGAACAGAGGGAGAGCAGATATCATCCCCCCCAGACGCGGCTTCTTGGTCTACATCCACGACGGAAGCGGCGGCCGCTGTCCATCAGGAAGAGACTCAGCGAAGCAGGTGAAGCAGGCGGGCGCACCGGCGAGCTTTGCGGGCTGGGGGAGGTTCCGGGACCCGTTGAGTACGGCGCGGTACCGCGGCGGGCGGAGGTGCAGTCTCGGAGAAGGATGCCAGGCGAGTCCTCAGAGTCACCATAGGCATTAGCTGGCTGAGGGCAGCGCCGTCAGCGAGCGCGAGAGCTGCGTGATCCTTACCAGGAAAAGGGGTGTCTTGAAAAAGACGCCCGGCTCTTTTAGTGCAATGAGGGTGTGTGTCGCGGCGGCGAACACACACATACACAAAACACAGCAGCAGAGAAAAGGATATGTACGGCAGAAAGCGTGAGCAGGAATGGCGACTGAAGGCGGCGAGATGTCGACCAGCAGCTTCAGATGCAGCACTAATCCCGCTGAGTGCTTCTATCAGACGGCGCGGCTTCTTCCTCTCGGGATCCAGCGATGCGTGAGCTTCGCTGAAGAGATGAAAAATTGGTCAAACCAGCCTCTCGAGGCTATATTTATAGCCGGGCCCCACCCTCTTTTGGCGGGACAGGGCGTATTGGGCGCGAAGCGCCCTCATTGGTTCTGACGTCATGAGGGGCCTCTCTCGATAGGCTGGTGCAGTTGCCGCAGAGCAGCCAATGGGCGCGCGAGCTGTCTCGTCCATGTCTGCATGCTGCTGCAATGCGTTTTACATTATTGCAAAATTAAGGATAATTTTTTGGCTTCAGTATCTCGTGGAAAAGAGGTTTTCCCCTAGCGTAAGATATTACGCAGTACGAGAGAACCTCTCGTAAGAGAACGACTGGTACCAATCAGGTGTAAGCTGGTACCAATCAGACAACATGTCTGTGGTGTCCTACATAAATCGCCAGGGCGTCCTCAGGTCCTGGAACCTGTACAGGCTAGCAAAACGCCTCCTGGTGTGGGCTCAGCGCAACCTGCTCTCACTGAGAGCAGCACACGTGCCAGGGCTCCAAAACATAGGACCAGACAGACTGTCCAGGAACCATGTTCCGGCAGGCGAGTGGTCTCTACACCCACAGACAGTCCAACTGCTGTGGAAGAAATTCGGGAGAGCGGAAGTAGACCTGTAGACCTGCGTCTCAAGAAAACGCTCACTGTCTGGAATTTTTCTCCAAAAGCAGGGACGCGTTGGCTCATGTATGGCCCCGCCGCCCGCTCTATGCTTTTCCCCCCGTCTCTCTCCTGCCTCAGGTGATAGAGCGGATCAGGAAAGAAGGATGCTCAGTGCTACTCGTAGCGCCGTTCTGGAAAAACCAACCTTGGTTCCCAGTTGTGATGCAGCTAGCGAGCACTGCCCCATGGCCAGTGCCAGTGAGGAGAGACCTCCTCTCTCAGGCCAAAGGCTCAATTTGGCATCCTCACCCAGAGCAGTGGTCCCTTCATGTTTGGGCCATCAATGGGTACCCGCTGACCTCCCTAAAGGGGTGTTAAACACGATCACGCAGGCCAGAGCTTCGTCTACGCGACGTCTCTACTCCTCGAAATGGTCGGTGTTTTCTGGCTGGTGCACAGCTCGTGGTGTGTCACCCCCAGACTGTGGGGTGACGGAGGTTCTTTCCTTCCTACAGGAGCTGCTGGATAAGGGCAGGACCCCTTCCACGCTCAAAGTTTATGTGGCGGCTATAGCAGCGTTCTCAGGAACAACGCTTGGTCAGTCAATAGGAAGGAACGATTTAGTCATCCGCTTCCTTAGAGGAGCTAAGAGGCTGAATCCTCCCAGACCTCCCTCAGTCCCTGTTTGGGACCTTTCTACGGTGCTGGAAACCATGAAGGGTCACCCTTTTGAGCCTTTGCAGTCAATTGATCTTAAACACCTGTCTTTCAAGACGGTGTTTCTTCTGGCTCTCGCTTCTGTGAAGCGCATAGGGGACTTACACGCGCTCTCAGTGAGCGCAACGTGCATGGAGTTTGGGCCTAATGACTCAAGAGTTATACTCAAACCTAAGCACGGTTATGTTCCAAAATCCCTCAATACACCATTTAGGGCACAGGTCATTTCCCTGTCAGCCCTACCGGTCTCTGACGAGGAAGGAGACGAGAGCTTCCTTTGCCCAGTCAGGGCATTAAGAGCTTATGTGTCTCGCTCTTCTGTCTTCAGACAGACAGAGCAGCTCTTTGTTTCATTCAGCGGGCGTTCTAAGGGACTAGCCACGTCGAAACAGAGCCTATCCAGATGGATAGTTGACGCTATCGCGCTGGCGTACACTTCCAGGGGCATGCAATGCCCGTTGGGTGTCAGAGCGCACTCCACGAGAGGCATGGCTTCATCGTGGGCCTGGTCAAGTGGGATTGCCTTGCAAGATATTTGTATGGCGGCAGGCTGGGCCTCCCCGTCTACATTTATAAGGTTTTACAACCTAGAGGTTCCCGCCCTGCAGGCCAGGCTGCTGTCGGTCTAAATTAGAGGTCTGCATTCCCGCGGCTGTCCCGCGGGATCCGCGGGACCCGACCAGATATTTTGCGCCGCGGGATTAAATTTCCGACTAAAAAACGGTAGCGGTCGGTAACTCTGGTGTAATTTGAACGGGAGCGGTCGGTCATTCAATATCACGTTCCCGACGCCGACGTTCTTTCAGAACAGCATATCTTCGCTTTACCTAATCTTAATCTTATCGACCACCCGGTATAGGCTACAGTCTGCCCTGTACTCAGGACCGTTATGCACGCGCTGCACGCACGGACCAGTAACGGTTCTTTCTGTCATGCATTGATTGTATTTGCTTAACAGCAAAATGTTACGAATTTTGATAATACGAATAAAAATAATAGCCTACACTTCTTTTTTTTTTTCGCTGCGATATTTTTTCCCCTATACTGTCTGCAGCAAAATGTTAAATTTTGTATATTGAAAAGGCGAATAAAATAATAATAAAAAAATGTTTGTGCAGACACATTTTTATTTTCTCTGTGAAAATGTACATGTGAAATTCTGGGAGATCTATATTAAAGCGGGATGGTCGGGTCGGGAAGAAAATTATTCTAAGCAGACAGCGGGTGAACAAATAGTGTATAGGCAGCGGGAACGGGTGGGTGCGGGATATAACCCCAGCGGGAGCGGGCGGGAGCGGGACTTAAAAAACAGTCCCGCGCAGACCTCTAGTCTAAATGACCAGTGTTGTCTGTACTGATGCTATCGGTCCAGAATACTGTGTCTGCTGAGCATAGCTCACTAATTGACAGAGAGATAAAAAAAAAAAAAAAAAAAATGCTTGGGCAAATTGTATAAGTCCCGCATTTTACCATCAGTTCAGGCCGTAACCCGCCCTGTCTGTATGTTGTACTCTGCATCCATGTGGCGCTGTTATATGTGGAAGAGCGTGGCCCAACCCCCCCCCCCCCCTTCCCCCTTCCCGGATTCCCTGTGAGTCCCCTGGGTGATTGTGCACTATATGAGCCCCGGGCTTTGCTCTTGGGCCTGTGGTGTCAGATCCCAGCAGTACGAGAGACCTCTCGTAAGAGAACGTACTCGGTTACTCACGTAACCTCGGTTCTCTCTAGTAGAGGGAACGAGTACTGCGTATCTTGCCGTGCATGCACACGCTCTGGTTGCTTCGACTATGAAAAAAACAGATATGTGTCGCCTGCGAGCTGTATTTATAGGCCTAAGCCACGCCCGTTTTGGCGGGACGTGACGCAGAGGGCGCGAAGCGTGCCCATTGGGTCTGACGTCACGCTAGGCCTCGCTCGATAGGCTCACGCAGTCCAGCCGTCTTGCCTATGTGTGTATGCTGCCGCAACGCGCTTTACATTATTGCAAAATTAAGGATAATTTTTGGCTTCAATATCTCGTAGAAAAAGGATTTTCCCCTAGCGTGAGATACTCTTACGCAGTACGAGAGACCTCTACTAGAGAGAACCGAGGTTACGTGAGTAACCGAGTACGTTTTACACTTGTATGCTGCACAGCGGGTCATCTTAAAAGTGCCGTCGGAGCTACCAATCTCTGTATAACGGGCGTTGGAGCCCTCTGCTGGTAGGGAATCGTAAGATGGCCGCTCGAACACTTCCGGTGGCTTCACTGCCTAGTGGCAGTTTAGAACGTCATGAGCTATCCAGTCATTATATAGATCAGTGGATACAACCCTCTAATGTCAGAATGTTTATTTTTAAACCACAACCTTCTTGGGGCTTCTTTGACTGATACAACCCTCTAATGTCAGAATGTTTATTTTTAAACCACAACCTTTTAAAAATGATATATTTAACGATATCTTTTGCATTTCTCATCCAAACAACGTCAAACTTGGCACTGCACTTACTCGTGCCCGTGGCAAGACACCTGTCGAATTTGAAATCCATCGGTCTAACGGTTCGAGAGATATGTGGTTAACACACACACACACAGACACACAGACAGACAGACAGACAGACACACAGACAGAGAGACGTTTCTGTAATTTATAGATAGATGGATTTATCACGTTTTGGAACCAAACTATAATATTCAGAAGTAAACAGTGTAGCTGACTAAAGGGGGTCACACACCGGACGTGCAGCTCAGCGCCGTGCCGCGCAGCGCCACGTCTTTTAAATTCGAACACATTATTCTCTATGAGAGTACACACACCGCCGGCGCCTTTCGGCGTCTGTCCGCGGCGCCCAGCAACGGCTCAGGACCGTGTTCAAAATCCTGCCGCGCCACAGAGCGCCATTTACATAGTTTTATATTAAATTTACATTTATGTGTCTCAAATCGTAGTTAATGTATATACGGACTTCACACCGTGCTGCAATATACATTTAGTTTTATATTTATTTACAGAAATCAGAAAATTGCTGATGCTAACGGATTTTCAGGTGAGAGTTGTCCTAGACGTGGCGCGGCGCGGCGCTGAGCTGCGCGTCCGGTGTGCGACCCACTTGAGTGTTGTCGGAATGTTTATTTTTAAACCACAAACTTCTTGGGGCTTCTTTGACCAATACAACCCTCTAATGTCAGAATGTTTATTTTTAAAGCACAACCTTTTAAGTGCTTCTTTTACCAATATATTTACCGATATCTTTTGCATTTCTCATCGAAATAACGTCAAACTTGGCACTGCACTTACTCTTGCCCGTAGCAAGACACCTGTCGAGTTTGAAATCCATCGGACTAACGGTTCGAGAGATATGCGAATAACAGACATACAGACACACACACAGACATACAGACACACACACAGACATACAGACAGACAGACGTTTCTGTAATTTATAGATAGATGTAGTAAGTTGTGATGTATGAACTTCGCGAAAATAGATTTGAACTCCAGTTGACTTGTTTGAGTCGACTCTTTATTTTGAGATAAACTTTATATATGATGCACTTTCAGCTTTAAAACTTTGCAGACTGTATGAAAGCTAATTTTCAAAAATCCATAATAGGAGCACTTTAAGCCAGGGACACACCAAGCCAGGAGTAGGCCGTCGGGCAGTTTTAAAGCGTCAACACAGTCGGCTTTCATCAGCGCTTGTTCTTTGGCGTCGGTTGGGTTGGTCCAAAAAAAAAAAATGTTTAGATGAAATCAAGGAGACGGTGTGAACATGTTACAGCATGAGCTAGAGGGGAGTCTTCGGTCAGCTTGCTTTCTGATTGGGTATAGTTTCATTTTACGTGATAATCTACATTGCATGCGCACTTTTGTTCCCCCCACACAACATGATTTCTGATTCGATTTAAGATCGGGGCGGTTCCAACGTTCTTCAGAGCAGATTCAGTCACTCTTAACACACCTTATACCACAGGAAAATCTGATACGATAATCTGTAGAACCATCAAGATAATTGGGACTATACCTGGCATTGTCAGGAGGGGAGAAATTGGTCCAAAATCATCTCGAATATCTTGTAGTGTGTACCCAGCATAAGGGTGTCTCTGAAAACAGACATCATGAACAGGCCAAAAGTGTCCAGCTGAAATTCAAGACATGTGAGTTGGTTGATGTCATTGAGGAAATGGGAAACCCCTTCGCAGAGGACAGCAACAACCTTCTGAAGCTGAACTCAAGAGAATTAGCAGACCTAGTTGTTGTGGATGCAGTTCGGGTTGCAGAGAGGATGGGCCAAGAGCAGTACAAACTAGGGCTGTCAAACGATTAATCGCGATTAATCGCATCCAAAATAAAAGTTTGTTTTTACATAATACATGTGTGTGTAAGGTGTATAATTATTTTCTATATATAAATACACACACATGCATGTATATATTTAAGAAATATTTGCATGTATATACTGTGTATATATATTTATATTATATATAATTTATATTATATATAAATATTTTATATATAAATAACACATTTTCTTAAATATATATATGCATGTGTGTGTATTTATATAGAAAATAATTATACTCCATACACAGACATAAATTATGTAAACACAAACTTTTATTTTGGATGCGATTAATCGCGATTAATCGTTTGACAGCCCTAGTACAAACTCTTTATTGCAGAGAAGATGCAGGGCACGAAAGGCATCACTGTCCATTTGAAGAGGAACAAGAGGACAGTCCAAGACAAAACTTGCTGAAAAATGACTGTGCACTGTTTTCCAGACTCTATATTGCCTGTCAGACCCGTGTTGGGAACCTAGAAAACTTCTTCAAAAAAGAAAATCAGGCCTACCCTCTATCACTCTCACTTCATGGTGGACTACACTTGGGAAACAAGGCTGATCTGCCTAGAAAACAGTATAAGCAGTGCCCCAGACAGTGCCTCACGAAACAGTGCCCCAGACAGTGAGGTCTAAATCAGCAGCGGAAACCAGGCGTAGCTAAAACCTCCAATGACTTTTCCAGCAAGATCTTCATACCTCATAACAAAGAGAAACTTGAGAGGGTCAACAGAGTGGATATTGTATGGGACTGCTATGAAGTTAACAGCTTAAAGTCCAAGAAGTGGGGAAAGGGGACAAGAACAAGAGTGGATGGAAAAAACAAGTTAACAAACCAACTGGAAAGGCTTCCTGAGAGTGGAAAAAAACAAACAGAGCTCTTTTACTTTCTGACAAGGAACCTTGTGGAAATGTTGACTACCAAAGAAGTTGTTTAGACATGCGTATCCAATTATCTCACCCACAAAAATCAGATCAGATTGCCCCTTGCACACATGAAGAGGCACATACAAGGATGCTACTCCATGCAGCCGGTGCAGCAGAAAAGGATTTAAAAAGATCACTCTGTGCACTGTGGACCAACTATTGGGGTTCTAGCCATTGCACGTGTGTCAGAGCTGGACATTGAGGAGTTGTGGGTGGCATTTGGGACTGGCAAGAACTTCAGATACATACCTGGCCATGAGATTGCCAAGTCTCAGGGTCCTGAAAGGCTCTTCCCATGTTTTATGCCTTCACTGGCTGTGACACAGTCTCTGCATTTGCAACCAGGGGCAAGAAGACAGCATGGGATACCTAGAATGCAGATGACATGGCAACAGAGGCTTTCATGGCTCTGTCAAAGGCTCCAAAAAGCATTCCAGAGGAGGTAATTTCCATTGTGGAGCTCTTCACAATTCTCCTCTATGATCGCATCAGCAGCGAACTCAACATCGATCAAGCTCGTCTTGAGTTGTTCACAAAGAAAGGAATAAGGAATGGAGCAAATCTCCCCAACTAAGGATGCACTGGTGCAGTCAAGTCAAATCACCTTCATTTATATACCGCTTTTTACAATATAGATTGATTCAAAGCAGCTTTACAGTGATAATAGGAAATTCATTCAACAAAGATTGTTTTGGCCGTACAGCAGCTCTAGTAGAAAATCATTGTACAGCTTAAGTAAATGAAGTGTCCAGCATAATTTCCGTTGTAAAAATCATTAGCTATTAACTTAGGGGCCGCTTACACAACACCGTTCTCAACTGAAAACAGAAAACCCTCAATGCACTCCAGCCGTTCATCCACACGACAACGGCAAGCTCTTGAAAGCGAG
This sequence comes from Squalius cephalus, assembly GCF_949319135.1. Taxonomy (NCBI): domain Eukaryota; kingdom Metazoa; phylum Chordata; class Actinopteri; order Cypriniformes; family Leuciscidae; genus Squalius; species Squalius cephalus. The sequence goes on along the minus strand of NC_137127.1, from coordinate 33,328,624 downwards.
TTTTGAAAATGATACCGTTCACATCTCTGCGTAAACTTCAAAAACGCTAATCTGTGAAAATGGCGATGGCATGCACATGCACATGCACATTACGTGTTCAGTCCACAGGCATGCACGTTTGAATGTGTATGTGCGCGGACGCGTAGTCTTTCTTTACAAAGTGCAGCACCTCAAAAGAGCAGTGTACCAAGGAGGACACTGTTGGGGACAAGCGCTTGAGGGGGCACCAAATATGTAAAAAAAAAAAAAAAAACCCTCTTCTTAAAGTGTACAGCTCTGTGTCAATGTGGAGGAGACTGTGAAGGAAACATTGAAGAATAGGTTCAACAACAACAAAACAATCAAACAAACGTGTTTCTGAAATAGATTTTTTTTTAAGTAAATCTTTGTGTTTGACAGATTCTTTTTAAGCTATGTTGCTAAGGTCATGCTGAATATTCTATTCTTTACAGTCACTGTATTGTCAAGGTTAATGAACAAAAGGATTAAGCTTTTTAAACTCTACACAACATGCATACCACAGACATGATATTATAAAGTCTAGCCTAAGTTCTCAGATACTTTGATTTCCTTCTCACAACCCTGAATTCACTATTAACTATTCACCTGAACAGTTTATGATGTTATATACATGGGGGTAGACATAACTTTTTCTGTGTTATCATATTTGATTCAGGAGATATGATACAAAATACATAATTTGGTTATGGCGGAAAGTAATATGGCTGCCATGGCCGCCACAAGGCGTTTTTACGATGGCTCCATTTCTGAAAATGTTCAGGGCCCCAAACTGTACAAGAGTACCATGTACCAAGTACCAAGTTTCATGCTTTTATGAAAAAGTGAACATATCACCTCAAATTTTGCACATCACCTGGACATTAATTAACATTAGTAAATGCATTAACTAAAATCAGCTAACGATGAGCAATACATTTGTTATAGCATTTAATAATCTTTGATAATGTCAATTAATAAAAAATACAATTGTTTATTGTTAGTTCATGTTCAGGTCCATTAAATATTAACAGATACAACTTAGTTTGTTTTAGTTCATGTTAATTTCAACATTTACTAATACATTATTAAAATCAAAAGTTGTATTTGTTAACATTAGTTAATGCACTGTGAATTAACATTATACAAACAATGAACAACTGTATTTTAACTAACATTAACAAAGATTAATAGATGTATTGCTCATTGTTAGTTCCTGTTAGTTAAAGGAGAACTCCGGTCAATTTTAACATTGAGCTCATTTTTTTGTACATTTGGAGTGCTGTCAATACAGAGAACAGCGACAAAAATCGGTGTTGCCTACACCGAGTTATTCTATTTTTAAAATTTGCACCCTGTTGACTTCAATGGGGCAAGTTTTAAACCTGCTTTTAGCCTCTTAACATCCTTGATGTGTCATTACAAGTGCACAGAAAATGTGAGTGATTCCTTCAGAGTGAACACGAGTGAATCTGACTGCAGTCCAAAGTAGTCGATTGCCGAGTTCACGCGCGTGATCATAGGTAACTAAACCTATGCGCGTGAACTCGGCAATCGACTACTTTGGACTTCAACCGAAAACAGGATGTAAACACAGGTATTTGCGCTGGCTTAAATAACATCATTTTTATTAGTGGTGGGCCGTTATCGGCGTTAACGCGCTGCGTTAACGCGAGACTCTTATCGCGCGATAAAAAAAATATCGCCGTTAATCTATTCTCCAAGTTGGGATGGGAGCTGGCTCAAGCTACACAAGCTATGATGACGCAATCTACCCGCGGCCGCGAGGAACACCCGGCTGGAACGCATCATATTCGTCGTCAACTTAAGTAAACACGGCTGAAAGTGAAAGCTGGTGTAAAAGATCGGTGGAACATCCATTATTTGGACTTGGTTCGGATTTAAGCCGTCCGACGTTAGACTGTGGTGTAACAGTTCGGTAAGTTAACACACGACTAATCCGTTCTACCACCTCAAATTCAAAACGAAACATATCACTGAATACCAGCGCGCGCGTATTATTCCCAATATATCTTAGTGGTGTAGCACATAATCTCTTTTTATTAAAAGCGCCCGATTTTAAGAATCGTTGTTGTGTTTCTTTTTAACTGAAAATACATCAGTTAGACAATATTCTAATTTTAAATTTGGGGTTTCATAAGCTCCAAGCCATAATAAACATTAGACCTACTTAAGTCTCTGCAGCTAGTGTGCTTACATTTTATTTATCTGCAAAATTATGTTGTATACTTACAGTTTTGCACAATATATGTTCTCAAAACTACATACACCCTTTCAAAAAAAAAAAAAAAAAAAAACATTTAGCAGTTGTTTAGCAGGGTCTGTGTAACCTGTTCTAAAATGGTTTTATTATAATATCGTTATCGCAAGAGGCTGCAATGTATATCACAATATGGATTTTAGGCCATATCGCCCATCCCTAATTGATAGCCTATAGTAGTTGATAATAACATAGGCCTACCTAATGTTGCCTACGGACGGTAACAGTACAGTAGTAACATTTTACAGTCTATGAGTAGAACAGCTTTCTCAAGCAGTTTGTGATGCATTTTGGAAACAGGAGATGAGCCCCTGGTCTAATGCGCCACCTGGCTTGAGAAACCCGTTCTCAAAGACTTAGGCTACTTTTATAGTCATTATTTGGGTAGCGCACATATTCTGAATGCCTTCGGCAGAATTTAAATGAGCCATTTTAATCTAGATTAATCTAGATTAATTTCAAAATTAATCTAGATTAATCTAGATTAAAAAAATTAATCTATGCCCACCTCTAATTTTTATACATTTCTTTCACATCTACTGCAGTCAGATTCACTCGTGTTCACTCTGAAGGAATCACTCACATTTTCTGTGCACTTGTAATGACACATCAAGGATGTTAAGAGGCTAAAAGCAGGTTTAAAACTTGCCCCATTGAAGTCAACAGGGTGCAAATTTTAAAAATAGAATAACTCGGTGTAGGCAACACCGATTTTTGTCGTTGTTCTCTGTATTGACAGCACTCCAAATGTACAAAAAAATGAGCTCAATGTTAAAATTGACCGGAGTTCTCCTTTAATACATTAATGTTAACAAATAAGATATTTTTGTAAAGTGTTAACAAATAGAACCTTATTGTAAATGTTACCAATATTTATGATGAAATATGAGAAAGCTGAAATAGCAGTAATGAATCTCTAATTACTGATCAAAGTTCACCATCACAGACTCCAGATGTTTATTACCAGAGACCAAACATTTCAGCGGCAGAACAGGCTGATGATACTGAATGCAATTAAAAAGAGCTCCACTCATGAATTTATTTATGAAACCCCATCAAATTCAGGCTGCTTTCAACTCTTTGTTGAGTTTGTTTGTACAGAGTACAGACAACGCTTAAAGTCTGTTTTAAAGCTGTGTGTTGTTGAGTTTTAATAAGCTGGCTCCATTGCTACTTGGCCACTGCATGGTTCAACTTTTGCATACTGATGGCACCAGCAAGAAAAGCAGCAACAAGAGTTCATTATGAGTTTGATTCATTATCAAACAAAACTGACAAATGGTTATTTTAATCTTGACAGAGATTCTTTTCATCATACAGTACAACAGACAGAAAAGCACAAAACACACAAACAAAAAAAAATATTTGTATAATCATAAGCACATTCACACAAGCACACCTGGTTTCTGCGATGTTGGTAGCGATCACAATCTTGCGTACTCCCGGGGGTGGCTTTTTGAACACCTGAGGGAAGCAAAGTGTCATTCATGAAAATAATAGCACTATAGAAAGTTTGAGGCGCTGGACTTCACATAGAGCTTAGCGAATTCAATTCAGCAGTCAGATGGGAGGGAAAGATCGCATTTGAGAGCTGTTGTGGGAGGCAGAGACCTTGCCACAACTATCTACAACACTCACCTGAGTCTGAGAGACCGTGGGCATCAAAGAGTGGAGGGGGATGATGATAAACCGATCTGAAAGAGAGCCGAGATTTGAGGAACTGTGTATTTGTCATTTCTTCTGCGTAAAGACAATAGTAGCTGTGCCCAAAAATGCAGTTTTTGACACTTCTTTCAATGAGTGGGTCACTGACCATTTATTGTTTCATACTTTGAATTTTTTTTTGCACTATTTCATGAAAACTTATTCATTTTGTTGCTCCTATAAGAGAATGGTTCTGAAAAGAGCTGTTCTAAATTTGAATAAAGAGGGGATACAGTGAATTGGTCCGCAGAAAATTGTGCTTCCCTCTTCATCTTTATAGCACACTTCCCATTGATATAAATGGATACACAGCATGCTCTGATGCACTGTAAAGGGGGGTTGCACACCGGACGCGCAGTGCCACGTCTTTAAAATTCGAACACATTATTCTCTATGAGTGTACACACACCGGTGGCGCCATTCGGCGTCTGTCCGCGGCGCCCAGCTACGGCTCAGGACCTTGTTCAAAATCCTGCCGTGCCACAAAGCGCCATTTACATAGTTTTACATTAAATGTACATTTATTTGTCTAAAATCGTCGTTAATGTATATACTGACTTCACCCTGTGCTGCAATATACATTTAGTTTTACATTCATTCACAGAAATCAGCTGCTTGAATGAAAATTGCTGATGTTATCAGATTTTCAGGTGATATTCTCAATTCATTCAGTTAATGGACACTCTGAGGTAATGTGAATTCAGACTGCAGACTTAGCAACGATTGTATTTAATTGTACAGTACAATAATAACATAGTACAGGCATTATCTTAATTTCATAATGTCCTTAAACATAACAATATTGCCGGCCATAAACTGTAAAAGTGTGCGTCCGGTGTGCAATACCTCGAGTTGTCCTAGACGTGGCACGGCGCGGTGCGGCGCTGCGCATCCGGTGTGTGACCCCCTTAACTGTAGCTCTTACCATTGCTGGCTCAATGCAATCTCTCTCTTTCTATCAAACAAGCAAAGAGCGAAGGAAAGCGAGAGAGCATTCCATGTTAAAGAGTTAGTTCTAGCCTAGAAATCTAGACGCACCCTAGCGGCAGCAAATTTTATTTTGCAGCCAGGGTCGTCTAGCAACTCTCCGTTGCGAGCTGGAAAAAACAAACTCTAGTCAGGCCAATCACATCGTGTATAGAATCGGTGGGCGGGCTTAACATAATGACGGCAGAGTTGCTACGGTTCCGCGTGAATTCCCTGCTACTTGAAAACAAAGAAGATGGGTCTTTCGAATCGCCACTGGCCACGACTCTGGAAGACTTGGAGTTAAGCTTTTCTTTGAGAAAAGAACAAAGAACGGCACTGAAGTCATTCTTAAAAAAAGGAAGATGTGTTCGGAGTTTTGCCGACAGGATACGGCAAAAGTTTAATCTCTCTGACTACGTCACCTTCTTCGTTGCTCTGGTTGGTTGTAGCGCTATCCTATTGCGTGCAGAGGGAATCTGAAAGACAACCGTTTATCCCTCCCCTCGGATTGAGCCCTGCCAATGGTGTGTTCCCAGACACAACATCTTGATGTGGGTCTGGCTTGTCAGGCTAGGTTAGTTCACCCAAAAATGAAAATTCTGTCAGTAATTACTCACCCTCATGTTGCTCCAACCCCGTAAGACTTTCGTTCGTCTTCGGAACACAAATTAAGATATTTTTTATTAAATCTGAGAGCTGGATCACTTCTCCATAGGCTTCTATGGGATCGAAACTTGCCGGCCCAGAAAAGTTAGTAAAAACATCATTAAAATAGTCCAAGTGACTACAGTGCTGCCCTACAAAGCAAAAAGGCAGTAACTACGCAGAGTGCAGAACTGAGAAAAATGACTTTAAAGTTATTCTTTCATCCAGCCTAAGTAGTTGTAGGTAGATTATTGGGCATGTGGCTGTTTTGTTACTTTATATTAGCTTATTCTTTGTATATATCAATCCTCATATTTAATTTGATATTTTACCCCTATTTTGCAGTTACTGTATTCTTGCTTTGTAAATTTGCTTTGTATTACTTACCAAAAACGTGGCACAATACCAAGGAAAAAGGCAGTAACTACAGATTCTCCAAAAGCTATTACCATTTTTCTCCAAAACGACACACATTTGAGATAAGATGTTTTGTCACATAACAAAGGATGCCTTGAATGTCATGAAAATGATAACTCATTTTTGACCAAAAATGCAGTTACTGCCTTTTTGCTTTGTAGGGCAGCGTGGCTCAACCATAAGTTTATCAAGCGACTAGAATACTTTTTGTGCACAAAAAAAAACAAAATAACGGCTTTATTCAACTATTCATTTTCCCCTGTGTGGGCCTGATCTGAATTCACCTGGTGACGTATGCTCACTATTGGCCGACGCTGGTCACGTGTGTGATGTGCAGTGGTGTCAAGTAACGAAGTACAAATACTTCATTACATTACTTAAGTAGAAATTTTGGGTATCTATACTTTACTGGAGTAATTATTTTTCAGACGACTTTTTACTTCTACTCCTTACATTTTTACGCAATTATCTGTACTTTCTATTCCTTACATTTTAAAAATAGCCTCGTTACTCCTAGTTCATTTCGGCTTGTTTTCATTTCTGGTTTGTCGTCGTTAAAAAAAAATTGGCCAATTACACAAACGGTTAATAGATCTGAGTCCCGCCTCCTGAACACACATCGCTAAACTGATTGGCTTTGTGTTTTCTTTCTAACTTGTGAGAGGCTGTAGTCACATTTGGTTGTGCGAAGTGCCAAAACTCCTCCGAGTCCTAAGGAAACCTAGATGCGGTAAGCGAGGGAGAAATGTGCTCAAGAATACGGGGCAAATCGCGTCAAATATTGATTTGGGGACAGACGTTTTTACAATATAATGACAATCGTAACATAACACTAACATAATCGTTAGTGTGTGTGTGTGTGTGTGTGTGTGTGTGTGTGTGAGCGAGAGAGAGAGAGAGAGAGAGAGAGAGAGAGAGAGAGAGAGTGTGTGAGAGAGTGAGTGTGAGTGTGTGTGCGCAACTCTACATTATAGGGTCAAAATATCCCCACAAAGATGTCAATATCTGAAATCCTTGTCCTTTTGGGGATTTTTTTTTTTCTTCAGAAAACAGCTTATAAATCAGACTTTTGTTTTTTGAAAATGTAAAAATGCAGACAGTTTTCTGTGATAGGTAAGGTTAGTCTAGGGGGGTAGAATACACAGTTTGTTTGTACAGTATAAAAATCATTATGTCTATGGAAAGTCCCCATAAAACATGAAAAAAAATAACATTGCTTGGTCTGTTGAAGGCTGGTCTTATTGAAATGAGAGGCCTGTTGATCAAATCATCCCAGTCTCATCAGCTGGACAGCTGCTCTTAGGACACTGAAAACATGGCTCAGAGCAATCAGTCACAAGTGACACTTGACAGTATTGCTGTGTGTCGTGTCCAACAGGACAAACTGGACAGTATTGATGTGAAACATATGCCAACAGTTAATTTCTGTTAAATGATTAGTTCACTTAGTTAAAAATGAAAATTCTGTCATCATTTACTCACTCTCGAGTTGTTTCAAACCAGTTTCTTTCTTCTGCTGAACACAAAAGAAGATATTTTGAAGAATGTCGATAACCAGACAGTTGATGGTAGCCATTGACTTCCATAGTATTTTTTTTTCCTACTATGGAAGTCAATGGGGTTCATCCACTGTCTGGTTATCGACATTCTTCAAAATATATTCTTTTGTGTTCATCAGAAGAAAGAAATTCATACAGGATTGAAACAGTTTGAGGGTGAGTAAATGATTTTCATTTTTGGGTGAACTATATCCCTTTAATGAAAGATGCAGACATGTATTTGGCTTCTTCAAAAAGCAAGGAACAAGACAGTATTGCACTATTGCAGCCATTCCCAAACTGTGGTCCGCGGACCACTAGTGGTCCGTGAGGGTACTGCAGGTGGTCCGTGGAAAGGCAAAATAAAATATAAAATAATATTTTTTTTACCTTCATTTTACCAGGAAATTCCCATTTAAAAAAAAAAAAAGAAAAGTAAAAAGAATATGTAGGCCTATATTGATATAACATTTTAATTAAATTGTCAAGTTATTGTGTGATTACTAAAATAGCCTAGTGGTGTTCGGCCGTGACATTCAAGTCCAGTGCCGTTAGAACCACAACATGGATCGGTGGATAGCAACAGGTTCTCTGAAGAGAAAAGGGCAGAGGCAAATATGTTCTCATTATCACATCACACGCATAGCCTTTAATGGTGCGTTCACACCGGACGAAATTTCGCTTCAAACTTTTGTTTTGGCGCGCGAATTGATACAAAGTGGTCAAGCGTATCACTAGACGCGGCAGGCGCGAATTTCACATAATCCCTTTTTGAAATTGACGCGCTATTCGCGTCCGGTGTGTGAACGCACAGTTAGGCATAGGCAGTTTATATGAAACGAAATGTTTATAAATGGAATGAATAAGGCCTGTTATTATTTTAATTTCCAGTTAGTTTCTTGATCTCGCGTTTCTGAAATGTTTTGCAGATGTGCTGTTAAGTGGACAAACTTTTTGAGGACTTGTAAAACTCTGAAGATTAATAATCCCCTAAAATCGCCAAAGGTTTTGAAATGTTGACTATATTCCAGTGTTCTTATTACTGTATAGATTTCATACTAAATTGCTATGGAAATAAGCCTGTTGTTCAAATGAACCTGATTATGCCCTTAGGCGCTTGAGTAGCCTAAATAAATAAATTAAATATGTGGCAGCCGTTGTGTGCAGTAAACTTTCCTTTAACAAGCCTGTTGTTCTGATGTGAAGACCAATGATAGCTTTATAGCTAGTAAGCCTATTTAGAGGTGCAGATTAATTCAGGTAGGACTGTGTGTAGACATATTTTATTATGTGTATTATGAGGTGGTCCGCGAAAATTCTTGATTACAAATAGTGGTCCACACACTCAAAAAGTTTGAGAACCCCTGCACTATTGCATTGCACTATGAGCGGAGTAAAGTTAAGTCTCTGTTAAACTGCCACCATGTCTTTATTAGTTATTTGTAACATTACAGAATTAATTAATTTACGTATTGTTAAGGTCAATATAGACTAAAAACCTTAATACATTATCCTATTAATTTCCTGATTCCTCAGCTGATTTAGCTTATTTATTTAGAAAATTAATTTTCTATGGGCATATATACGGCTGAAACAGGTAGCCTAGTGCATCATCCCAAAATTTTCAACATCAACATTTTAATATAATTATAGTCAAATATGGCCTTTAGAAAAATGTGTTTTTTTGAGGAGCTGGGGTAGTGCACTATATAGGCCCCTGTGGCGCGGCCAGAGGTGTCAAAAGTATTCACATTCATTACTCAAGTAGAAGTATAGATAATAGGGTTTAAAAAGACTTCTGTAGAAGTTGAAGTATCAACTCAAGCTTTTTACTCAAGTAAAAGTATAAAAGTACTGGTTTCAAAACTACTTAAAGTATAAAAGTAAAAGTAATGTAAGGAAAAAAATGCCATTAAGGACAAAAGCTTAGGCCGCGCCACAGGGGCCTATATAGTGCACTACCCCACCTCCTCAAAAAATCACATTTTTCTAAAGGCCATATTTGACTATAATAATATTAAAATGTTGATGTTGAAAATTTTGAGATGATGCACTAGGCTACCTGTTTCAGCCGTATATATGCCCATAGAAAATAAATTTTCTAAATAAATAAGCTAAATAAGCTGAGGAATCAGGAAATTAATAGGATAATGTATTAAGGTTTTTAGTCTATACTGACCTTAACAATACGTAAATTAATTAATTCTGTAATGTTACAAATAACTAATAAAGACATGGTGGCAGTTTAACAGAGACTTAACTTTACTCCGATCATAGTACAATGCAATAGTGCAATACTGTCTTGTTCCTTGCTTTTTGAAGAAGCCAAACACATGTCTGCATCTTTCATTAAAGGGATATAGTTCACCCAAAAATGAAAATCATTTCAATCCTGTATGAATTTCTTTCTTCTGATGAACACAAAATAATATATTTTGAAGAATGTCGATAACCAGACAGTGGATGGACCCCATTGACTTCCATAGTAGGAAAAAAAAAAATACTATGGAAGTCAATGGCTACCATCAACTGTCTGGTTATCGACATTCTTCAAAATATCTTCTTTTGTCTTCAGCAGAAGAAAGAAACTGGTTTGAAACAACTCGAGAGTGAGTAAATGATGACAGAATTTTCATTTTTAACTAAGTGAACTAATCATTTAACAGAAATTAACTGTTGGCATATGTTTCACATCAATACTGTCCAGTTTGTCCTGTTGGACACGACACACAGCAATACTGTCAAGTGTCACTTGTGACCATTGCTCTGAGCCATGTTTTCAGTGTCCTAAGAGCACTGAAACTTCTTTCAGTCCAGCTGATGAGACTGGGATGATTTGATCAACAGGCCTCTCATTTCAACAAGACCAGCCTTCAACAGACCAAGCAATGTTATTTTTTCATGTTTTATGGGGACTTTCCATAGACATAATGATTTTTATACTGTACAAACAAACTGTGTATTCTACCCCCCAATAGACTAACCTTACCTATCACAGAAAACTGTCTGCATTTTTACATTTTCAAAAAACAAAAGTCTGATTTATAAGCTGTTTTCTGAAAAAAAAAAAAAAAAATTCCCCAAAAGGACAAGGATTTCGGATATTGACATCTTTGTGGGGATATTTTGACCCTATAATGTAGAGTTGCACACACACACACACACTCTCTCTCTTTCTCTCTCTCTCTCGCTCACACACACACTAACGATTATGTTAGTGTTATGTTACGATTGTCATTATATTGTAAAAACGTCTGTCCCCAAATCAATATTTGACACGATTTGCCCCGTATTCTTGAGCACAGAACTGTTGATTTCTCCCTCGCTCGCTTACCGCATCTAGATTTCCTTAGGACTCGGAGGAGTTTTGCCGCTTCGCACAACCAAATGTGACTACAGCCTCTCACAAGTTAGAAAGAAGACACAAAGCCAATCAGTTTAGCGATGTGTGTTCAGGAGGCGGGACTCAGAGCTCTTAACCGTTTGTGTAATTGGCCAATTGTTTTTTAACGACGACAAACCGGAATAAAAACAAGCCAAAATGAACTAGGAGTAACGAGGCTATTTTTAAAATGTAAGGAGTAGAAAGTAAAGATAATTGCGTAAAAATGTAAGGAGTAGAAGTAAAAAGTCATCTGAAAAATAATTACTCCAGTAAAGTATAGATACTCAAAATTTCTACTTAAGTAATGTAACGAAGTATTTGTACTTCGTAACTTGACACCTCTGGGCGCGGCCTAAGCTTTTGTCCTTAATGGCATTTTTTTCCTTACATTACTTTTACTTTTATACTTTAAGTAGTTTTGAAACCAGTACTTTTATACTTTTACTTGAGTAAAAAGCTTGAGTTGATACTTCAACTTCTACAGAAGTCTTTTTAAACCCTAGTATCTATACTTCTACTTGAGTAATGATTGTGAATACTTTTGACACCTCTGGTGATGCGTGAGCCTACGTGGTGACGTACAACACAGAAGCGCTGCGCTGTTACACTACGTGAATTCACTCAGGCCCACACAGAAGAAAATGAATAGTTGAATAAAGTCATTATTTTTGTTTGTGAATTTCAAATTCACTTGATAAACTTGTGGTTGAGCCACTGTAGTCACTTGAACTATTTTAACGATGTCTTTACCAACTTTTATGGGCCGGCAAGTTTCGATCCCATAGAAGCCTATGGAGGAGTGATCCAACTCTCAGATTTAATCAAAAATATCTTAATTTGTGAAAATTAGATGAACGTGTAAAGGGGTTAGAACAACATGAGGGTGAGTAATTACTGACAGAATTTCCATTTTTGGGTGAACTAACCCTTTAAACTGATGCACTACATGTAAATAATATTCCTTATTGTTTTTTTCCTGTCAAAATTACAGAGTTTGATTGGAATTACTATCATGATCATCATCAATATTTTATCCATTTCACTAGTGCTCTCACCTACAGTGCTATGCATAAGTTTAGACACCCATGCTAAAGTTGACTAAAAAGAGGAATAAAAAAATCATCTTTTGGAAATTGAACTTAATGCCTTAATTAAAAACATTAGGAAAATTCCAACCTTTAAGGACACCAATTTTCTTTGTGAATGAATAATGTATCGTAAATAAATAAATGTTCTTCCTTAAAATACAGGGTGCATAAGTCTGGACACCCCTATGTTAAATTCCCATAGAGGCAGGCAGATTTTTATTTTTAAAGGCCAGTTACTTCATGGATCCAGGATACTATGCATCCTGATAAAGTTCCCTTGGCCTTTGGAATTAAAATAGCCCCACATCATCACATAGCCTTCACCATACCTAGAGATTGGCATGGAGTACTACGATACATTATTCATTCACAAAGAAAATTGGTGTCCTTAAAGGTTGGATTTTTCCTATTTTTTTTAATTAAGGCATTAAGTTCAATTTCCAAAAGATGATTTTTTATTCCTCTTTTTAGTCAACTTTAGCATGAGTGTTTAAACTTATGCATAGCACTGTATCATCATTCATCTTTTTATTTCAACAAATCAGTTTGAGCAAACAGACTATGAATAATATTTATGAGTCCTGCTGCCTGTCAGACCTTATAATCTTTATTATTAGTAGTAGTTTTAGTATTAAAATTATTTCATTAATAGTACTTTTTTACTGAAACAGAATTACCAATATTGTCTCAATATCATCACCAGCCCATAATTATGCATTCATAAGTTTTATTTAATACATAAACATTTAATACATAAACATTTTAATTCTTCTTACTTCAGTTTAATCATAAAAATGAAATGCTTGAGTGATGTTTCTTTTTTTAGTGAAGATATATTCATACAGTGCATCCGGAAATCCGTATATTCACAGTGCTTCACTTTTTCCACATTTTGTTGTTACAGCCTTATTCCAAAATGGATTAAATTCATTATTTTTCTCAAAATTCTACAAACAATACCCCATAATGACAACGTTTGTTTGTTTTAAATCTTTGCAAATTCATGAAAAAAAAATCACATGTACATAAGTATTCACAGCCTTTGCTCAATATTATGTTGAATCCCCTTTGGCACCAATTACAGCCTCAAGTCTTTTTGAGTATGATGCAACAAGCTTGGCACACCTAATTTTGGGCAGTTTTCCCATTCTTCTTTGCAGAGCCTCTCAAGCTCCATCAGGTTGGATGGGGAGTGTCGGTGCACAGCCATTTTCACATCTCTCCAGAGATGTTCAATCGGGTTCAAGTCTGGGCTCTGGCTGGGCCACTCAAGGACATTCACAGAGTTGTCCCGTAGCCACTCAATCTTTGTTTCATCAGACCAGAGAATTTTGTTTCTCATGGTCTGAGAGTCCTTCAAGTGCCTTTTGGAAAACTCCAGGCGGGCTGTCATGTGCCTTTTACTGAGGAGTGGCTTCCATCTGGCCACTCTACCATACAGGCCTAATTGGTGGAGTGCTGCAAAGATAATTGCTCTTCTGGAAGGTTCTCCTCTCTCCACAGAGAAACGCTGGAGTTCTTGGTCACCTCCCTGACTAAGGCCCTTCTCCCCCAATCACTCAGTTTGGCCGGGCGGCCAGCTCTAGGAAGAGTCCTGGTGGTTCCAAACTTCTTCCATTTACGGATGATGGAGGCCGCTGTGCTCATTGGGACCTTCAATGCTGAAGACATTTTTCTGTACCCTTCCCCAGATCTGTGCCTCAATACAATCCTGTCTCAGAGGTCTACAGGCAATTCCTTGGACTTCATGACTTGGTTTGAGCTCTGACAGGCACTGTTGGACCTTATATTGACAGGTGTGTGCCTTTCCAAATCATGTCAACTGCATTTACCACAGGTGGACTCCAATCAAGTTGTAGAAACATCTCAAAGATGATCAGTGGAAACAGGAAATACCAGAGCTCAATTTTGATTGTCATGGCAAAGGCTGTTTATTTTTAATACATTTGCAAAGATTTCAAACAAACTTCTTCCACATTGTTATTATGGGGTATTGTTTGTAGAATTTTGAGGAACATAATGAATTTAATCCATTTTGGAATAAGGCTGTAACATAACAAAATGTGGAAAAAGTGAAGCGTTGTGAATACTTTCCGGATGCACTGTATGTGAAAACCATAAAACTGGGTCCTTTTGAAGAGAAACTGATTTGATTTAGAGAATATATATTTATGTATAATCTACCTGACTTAAACATCTGGTCAGCCATGATCAAATCATTCAGGGTGCTGATGTTGTCCCATCCAGGCAGAAACACTAGAATTGCTCCATCCTGAAAGACAGCATCAACGTGTCAACAAGATCACATACTTATTTTTTGAATATCGTTCAATATTTTGGGGTCAGTAACATTTTTTTTTATTTTTAAGAAAGTAATACTTGTATTTAGCAAGTAGGCATAAATAGATCAAAAGTGACAGTAAAATCATTTAAAAACGTAACAAATAATTTTTAATTTGTTCAAAAGTTTTTGTTTTTTTAATATTCATCAAAGAATCCAGAAAAATAGTAAGCATAACCATTTTCAACATTGATAAGAAATGTTTCTTGAGCACCAAATCGGCATATTATAATGATTTCTGTAGGATCATGTGACACTGAAAAAGGGAGCAATCCAACAATAATCACATGAATATAATATTAAAATATATGATTTTTTTTTTAATTATATAAAAAAAAAGATTATTATAAAAAAGTTATTTTAAATTGTATTATTTTTTCACAAGTTTACAGTTTTCACTGTATTTTCGATCAAATAAATGCAGTCTTGATGAACATAAAGGCTTTCAAAAACATTCTAAAAATCTTACCAACCTCTTTATTTTACACAAACTGCAGTGCACATTTCAGGTTATAAATTTGAACAACCCCCTAACAAGCAAGGATGACAATAATTAAAAAAAAACTAGGGATCAGAATATCACAGACTTTGGTCTGACTCTGGACTCTTTTTCACTTGGGCATGTAAACCACATAACAACAACTCAGAATACCCTGGCAACCACACAGCCTGACACTACAAACAATGAAGAACACCCTAGCAACCACATAACACCTTGGAAGCCACCCTAAACAGCCTTGCATCACCCATGTGTCATATCAAATCACCCATGTGACTTAACCACTCAGTCACTTCAAGCACACAAACTTACTTGCAAACAAAGACACCATTAATGAACTCACTTGGTCAAAATGAAGGGTGTAACCGCATTAGGTATTGAACATTAGCTCAAATGATCTATAGGGAATTTTAATAATTAATCATGAATATGATTAATATATTGCATATTACAGTTACATTAAATTATCGAAGTTGAAAATCGATGATTGATTGTATATATGAATAATCAATCACAACGAATTATAATTCCTCATTCATATATCAATAGTCTTATTACAGATCGATTCTATGAGATAACCCTTAATGGAAATTAATGTAGTTATCAAACAGTTGTTTGTCCAGCAAACGGCCGTAAGATTAACTTATCAACTTCTCAATAAAGTTATCACTTCTTATAATTTCAGGAAAATTAGTTTCTGGCCATGGAAACTATTCTCCTGTCCTTATACAATTTAGGTTACTGAAAAGTAACAAATCGTAAAGCTTTGTAGCTAGGATCAACATTTCATTGACTTCGTAATGTGAGCATTTAGACAGGGGCAATCAAGGATATATTGGTTTTAATAAAATTGAACTAATAATACATACTACGATTCACACAGAGTAAATACATGCATTTACAACAGAAAACAAACACACGAAAACCTTACCAAACAAACACGAATTAATAGAGGATGATAGAGAGAAAGAGAGAGAGGTGAGAGAGAAATGAACGAGAGAAAGTGAAAGCAACATGTGCAATCAGAGAAAGATCAAAGTTAGGCAAAAATCACAGACCAGGTAACCTTTGAGAGAGACAACAAGAAATCAAATCACCTTAGTGGTGCAGGCAATCTTAAACACATTAAAAGCTTGATAGCTGATACTTGCATATACAGGGTATATGCAGGAATCATAGAGATGAATTTACTACCTTTTACTACCTTTTTTACCACCTCCACAATATTTTTTACTACCAACACGACATCAAGCAGCAGCCCTTTTTTGGGGGGTTTGGGGGGTGTGGGGGGGTGGGAGGGGTATGCAAAGCACCACTTACTACTTACTATAAGGTATAAGTGTGACACTGTCACACCCATCATACATATTAGGTACACTAATGTTTAATTGTGATCATTATGACCGCCGCTAGCGTAGCTAGCAAAAGCGGTCATATAGGGATTGTCAAAGTTTTTTTTTTTTTTTTTTTTCCGTCATCTACTGAATTTTTCGTCAACGATACCAGGGACACCGAAACACCGGGGAACATGAAATTTGGTGGGCATGTAGCCCCACTAGACTTTTACGGAAAAATTTCGTTTGGTCCCCGGGGGCCACCATTCATCCATGGGGGGGGGGTATAAAATAAATTCATTTATGTGCACATTTAGTGACTGTACACTCATCGGCCTGTAGATGGTGGTGTTGAGCGAAGGGTTGCTGGTTTAGGATGATACTGTCACACACACACATGCAGGAATACAAACAAACGCAAGCATGCACACACACTGACATCCACACGCACAGACACACACCCATACACACACATACACATCCACATGCACAGACACACACACACAAACACACACACAGACACACATACACAAACACACACACATACACACACACACACACACACACAGACAGACATGCACATACTACTACTTTTTTTAGGTATCAGCCATATACCCGATTTACCAATACCCAATGTGTTATGCTTGGGCAGTATACTAATGAGGTGGGTGGGACATGTTTCATGCCATGTTAGATCACATCCTGAGAGTCTACGCTTTCAGAAAATATATAGTTTATATAGTTGAATCAGTTTTCTCTTCATGGTACAGACCAAAATGTATTATGTGTACACTTTCTTCACCTAAATCCATAAAATCCCATTAAATTTCAATGGGACATTTACTTAAGTGTTCTACTAGGTACAGTGGGAATGAGTTTAATTTTGTTAACATTGTTTTTTTACAACTCTGAGACCAGGGCTACAAGATAAAACCACTTTTTTGGGGAAAAAATGTTTTTTATTTCAGTAAAACACAACAAACCCATGCCAAAGTCAGATAACTGACTTTTACCATCAACAGGCACCTCAACCGTTTGGTAGAGGTTTGTAGAAATTGAATGGGAGGGTCCTTTGAAAAAAAATCACAGATTTTTCATACTTAGTATGTATAAATATAAGTATATATACTATTTTGATCCCGTGAGGGAAATTTGGTCTCTGCATTTATCCCAATTCGTGAATTAGTGAAACACACTCAGCACACAGTGAACACACAGTGAGGTGAAGCACACACTAATCTCGGCGCAGTGAGCTGCCTGCAACAACAGCAGCGCTCGGGGAGCAGTGAGGGGTTAGGTGCCTTGCTCAAGGGCACTTCAGTCGCTTTTTACTGGTCGGGGTTCGAACCGGCAACCCTTTGGTTAAAAATTTGAAGTGCTAGCCAGTAGGCCACGGCCTACTAGAGCAAGATAAAACAAAAAAAAAATTTTTTTTCATTACTTTATCATGGTGTGCATGTGAAAGGGTTAATGATTGTGCACCCATCGGCCTGTATGGTGGTGTTGAGTGAAGATTGGGTGATACAGTTGATGTTGAAATGTCTTTTCTGCTGAGATAAACGCACACATTCATAGACATACAACCCCCTCTTGTAATGTTGCAACATGTTATAACATTCACAGAGTTATAAACTGGAACATATACATATGCAGGCACACACACATATACACACTTATAACTGTACATACTCCAAAACCTACATAATTCAAACCCTATTGGTAGATACAATGCCTTAAACATAGATAAAATTAGTATCAGTGAATTAATTTACATAACTTTTAATGTAACCTCTGTCCTCTGATTCTTGAAAAATCCTCACATTTCATATAATATTTTACATCCTATGAATACATTTTATCAGCGTTATGGACATAACATGAAATACACACACTTTACAAGTGTCCTACAAACTCTGTGAATTATTAAACAAACTGCCGATGTAGCATGAAAAAGACTTGCTTGAACACAATAAGTGTGTTTTTGAAACTCATTTTTGTAATACATTATGTAGGGAAAACCACTGTTATGGATGTGACGTTTTCACATTATGGATGTTAAGTGTCTAAACTAATGACTTTTGATATAAAACTTAAATAGTAATGGCAAATAATTACAAAACTCTAAATTATCCATGATCCACAGGAATACTCCAGACAGTCTTTTAAAATATACAACTTATATACATAAACACGCAATACAGCCAAATTACTCCACGTCATTTATTTTTGTGGAAAGCCAGTGCAGGCCTGAGCGGCGGTCATATTTTGTACCGCCATGTGGTACATCTAGTTAAGTATTGTCATTGTCAATTAAGTTTTTTTTTTGTAGTGTCGAGTTGAGTTTCAGTTGTCCTTATCTTAACCCTAGCCCTTGAGTTATCCTAACCATAGCCCTTAGCCCTAATAAGGTGAATAATAACCTTGGCACTTTGTCATTGCTATCAACTCCGACTCACTCAGGGCTCGACATTAAGCCTTTTTATGTGCTTGTCCTTTGGACAAGTAAATCTGTCATTCACTTGTCCGAGTAAAAAAGTTGCTTGTCCGGAATTTTTTTGGTGTGTGTGTGTGCTGTAAATATAATTTATTCTGAAGAAATATCCTCATCTGTGTTCAATCAGCTCTGATATATTTAAATCTGCATAATTGTCATATCTGCAGCTTTAAATTTTCAGAATCATTCTCTCATTTTAGTGATTCCCTAGTTATTTTTTTTGTTATTGACGTTTGATCAGGCTACTTGTCCGGTCGGGCAAGTAAAATTCTCTTTTACTTGTCCCGTCAAAAAATCCACTTGTCCCGGACAAGCGGACAAGCGTTAATGTCGAGCCCGTCAGGCCCTGTTGTTAGCACCGTATATATTTTTAAATCATGCTAGATGAAGTTAAAATATGGAGACACAAATATTAAGCAAAAAAATTGAAACTCATATATTGAGGTGGTGATGAAAAATGTACTACCAAGTCAAATTGCGTTTGTTACCTTTTACTACCTTTCAAGGGCCTTAATTTTGGTAGATTCTTTTTACTACCTGTTACTACCTGTTACTACCGCGCGGACACCCTGATATAGTCTTTTGTGTTGCTGAGGCAAAAAGACGCGTATGTCGGTCTTTCGGAGCTGTGCGTTCTTTCGTGTCTTCCGGTGCGAGCAGACTCGCGCGAAGTTTTAAAGGTTCACCGAACGTGAAGTTACCAAAGAAATGATTCAGAGTTCATCTCCCTTGTGGAGGGAGAGGCGAATATGAACATAAAACTTAGTAAAGAAAAGAAAGGTCAGAAGTGACGCGGAGGTACGCGTCCGAAGACGGTGGCCGAAGCCGAAGTTGGTGTTTCCCGAAGTTTGACCGAAGAGAGCGAGAAACGGGTAAGTTCCTTCTTTTGAGGGAATCCCGTCCACGCCCCTTTTGCGGGGAGGGCAAATCATCTCCCGAGATTTGAGCGGGAAGAAGTTCCTTTGTCCTGTGGGCAACGCCCTCAAATGAGTCATGAGGAGATTGGGTTGAGCCGTTCGGCACCAGAAATATGAAATGTGTAAAACAATGCACATTACTGCATTCTGCTATGGGAATTCGACTCCGTTAGATTGAGAGAATTACAGAGATATCAAACACGTCATCTGAATATTATAGGAATACAAAGTTACATTCAAATGCACGAACAGAAGCATTTACAAGTTCGTTCCTTCAAATAAACGTCATAAACGAAGTGAATATAAACTGGGAAACACACAGGACTATATGAAATATGACATGCTTATATTCTAAGTTTAATGTTCAAAGTTCGTGTATGTGTGTGCGTTAATGTGTGTTGGGAATGTCGGTCGTGTTGCGCCCCCCATTATCTCTCTTGCAGAGGAAATGGATGAGCTGCTGAAGCTTGGTGGTCATAAACTTTATGACCTGGCATGAGATAGGGTTACGGGATGCGATTCCACTGGGAGAAACATTCTTCAAAAATACATTTCAGAGCCACACACTAGAAGATCATAACTATATGATCAAAACAAAACTAATCAAACATGCATGCATACAGGAAGGTCAGATACAAGTCTGAGTTACATACAAAGGACGTTTGTGTGTGTGTGTGTGTGTGTGTGTGTGTAAAGGTGCAGAGAGAGTTTGTAATCTCTCTGAAGCTGCTCAAACGTGACTCGCGTGGAATTTTGGGGTGTGACATAAAATGGGTTGAACCATTTTCTATTAATGGGGAAGGGAACTTAACCTTTGGTAATGTACGCATGGAGAAATGTCTTATGGTGTTTACATTTAGTTTAAGTTACTGAATGAGTTTATTTTAATTATTTTTTTGAAGTTAAATGGTCATATGTTTAGGCTACAAAGGTTTTTGGTATTGATGCCCCTGCAGTTGGTACAGTCTTGAGTGTAATGAGCCTGCTCTAGGCTATATAAGACAGTCTAAACTGAACCTTGGGAGGAAAAGATGGGGTCATATTGCTGAATGTATTCATGAAGATTTTGCTGCCTGTAGCAATTTGTTTTTCTTTGTTTTTCTTTGTTTGTTGATACATCAAAGTTTGCACTGAGTCAAGTGTATATTTATTTTGTTTTTTTTGTAATTTTTGTTCTTTGACACATCATTGTGAAAATATTCACTCCTACTTCTCCACTGGCATTGAATAAAAAATCTTCTTTGGATGATGTCTGAGTCCTGAGCATATCTACCACCTCCCCTTGATTTCCACGGGACACGTTATGACACATTCCTTGTTGTTTATACTGCTAAATATAGCTTACTCAACATCACACATTAACCTGACATCGCTAGGGAACACGCTAGCACATTGATAGCACAACACGCTAGTAATTCGCTAGCCTGTTAGTGGGCCATCCGTGCGCTCTTTATTTTTTTTTCTTTTTTTTTCAGTGCCTTTTACGAGTTCAAACAACTTAGGTGAGTAGGATCAGTCAACAAACACGGTGAGTCATGTCATTTTCTCCTCTTATTGTCACTTGCACTTCATGTAATATGTAGCCTATAGCATAGCCTTCTCTGTCAGCACAGGATTTACATGTGATAAACGCAGGGAGATAGTAAGGCTGACAGAGAAGATATCAGAACTAGAGACATGCATCCAAACTTTAATCGATGTTAATTGTAAGAGTGCAAGGGCTTTAGATACTGCTTTGGATGCGACTAACTAAGTGAACTCTGTACATTGTTCGGTTCCGGCTGTAGAGCCCATGCAGCAGGGCAATTGGGTGACAGTGAGACGCTGTAGTCGCGGGACAAAACACCGCTCTTCCATTCCGATTACCATAACAGATAGATTCTCCCCACTCAGTGAACAACCCACAGTGAATCCTGTTGAATGTGCCCTAGTTATTGGCGATTCTATTACACGGAACGTGAAAATAGAGACACCAGCCACCATAGTCACATGTTTGCCGGGAGCCAGAGCGCCTGACATCAAAGCAATTTTAAAAGTGCTGGCTAATGCTAATCGTAAATTCTCTAAGATTATTATTCACATCGGCACTAATGATGTTCGACTCCGCCAATCGGAGATCACTAAAATTAACGTTAAAGAGGTGTGTGAACTCGCAAGTACGATGTCAGGCACTGTAATTTGCTCTGGCCCCCTTCCTGTTCGCCGGTGTGATGAGGTACTTAGTAGATTGTCCTCACTCAATGGCTGGCTGTCTAAGTGGTGTCCGCAAAATAATATAGAATTCATAGACAATTGGAAAAGTCTTTGGGGCACACCTGACCTGTTGAAAAGAGATGGTATTCATCCCTCCTGGGATGGTGCTGCTCTTCTCTCTAGTAATATGGCACATAGTCTTAGAGCTCAAACATGAATTGGGGCTCAGGTCAGGAAGCAGACAGACTGGCTAAACCGACCGTCTGCTAGCTGTCTCACGTCACCAAGGTAAGATAAAGCCCATCACATAGAGCCTCTTTCACCTAGATATCATCATATAGAGACTGTGTCTGTTCCCTGAATTAGGAAATAAAAAAAACTTCCAAACCCATATAAGGGTAAAAATTTCAGCATCCCAGATAGCTTAGAAGAACTCGATATTGCGACAGAAACTTTTAACTCTCTCTTTTCCAGCACTTTAGACACAGTTGCTCCGTTGCGCTTAAAGAAGATTAAAGAAATAGTCCAACGCCGAGGTATAACGAGCACACTCAGCCCCTTAAGAGAGCAGCCAGAAAAATGGAGCACAACTGGAAGAAAACAAAACAAGAGGTCTTTCGCATTTCATGGAAGGAGAGCTCGATTGCATACAGAGGTCTTAAAAGCTGCTAGATCTGCTTATTTTTAAACCCTATTAGAAGAAAAAAAAAAAAAACCTAGGTATTTAATTGAAACAGTGGCTAAACTAACGAAAAATAAAGCTTCAAGCCCAGAAGTTTCCAAGCAGCACAGCTGTAATGACTTTATGAGCTTCTTCACTTATAAGATTAATAATATCAGGGAGAAAATTATAACTATGCAACCATCTACCACAGTATCGCATCAGGCAGTGCATTGTAGTCTCCCTAAGGAAAAATTCGATTCATTCATTGCTATAGGAGAGGAAGAATTCTCTAAACTCGTTATATCATTGTAGCAAATTAGCTCTATATGAAATATTAATAATCAATAATAACTGGTTATAATTGATTATGAATATTTGGATCAGTTAATATAATTAACTTACTGTCGTAAATTAATAATACAATCAATTAGCCTGTTTGTCCCATGAACACTCAGGATTAATTGTTTATTAACTCTAAGAAATGTACATTTCCGGGGCATGGGAAATGTCTTTCTTAATTTACAGTACTACTAAGAGCAGTAGCAAAAATCTAAATGATTAGTGACTCCAGTTATGAGCTTGAGACACGGACAACTTTACGTGTACATGAACAAGATTTTATCAACTAGTCTAAACACTTAAACTACTCTAACATACACACACATACATGCATACAGTTTACCAAGGGAAAAAGAGCTGAAGCAGAATACAGAAAAGCAAGAAGTTATAGCATTGTTTGAAATTCAGCAAATCAACAGCCTTGAGCAAACCATCAGTTTAGTTCTAACACGCCCTTCTTTAAAGGGGTAAGGATACTTAATGTATCAAATAATGAGACTAAGTTTGATACTTGCATGTCTCGCCCAATTGAATTAAACTGTCCTGATGCAATTTGTTGAGGCTCCAGTTGATCTTTGCTGATGTGGTCTTGATGAGAGAGAACCAGTGGTAGTCAGAGTATCTTTGGTGAATGGAAAGACAAGGCCGCAGCCTGGCACAAGCTTGGTGGGTCCTTAGAGGCTTCTCTAGTTCAGCATCATCTTCACGTCAGCATTTCAGTACAGGAGTAAGAGAGAGCTAAGAGCTGATCAGTGACTTTAAAGCGTGAAGATGGCACAACCTCTGGAGGTGCAAGAGCCAATGAGAAGATTTCCCTTTGGAGGGAAATTTTACGACCCTTTGTGTTCTAGCAGGGCATTTGAATATGTACTTTCATTGGGTGTTTAAGAAAAGAATCTTTAAGATTCTTATAATACTAATGCATCACAAAGTTAGCAACATGTAATGTAAATTAACAAATCGGAGACGAAGATTGGATTTTTTAGAGACCAAACATGCCGCACATATAATGTTGGTTAACCATAATATGCAAAGTCTGAAACATTAACCCAATTGAGTTTACAAGAATACAAACGCCACATAAAAGGGAAAATCATGAGATGGGAAAATTAGATACATGTTTACACATTTATCAAGTGGTTATATATAGAATATATATAGGATTAACAGGGTTTTTATTTCTCTTCCTCTGCAAGAATTTAACCTGTTAAGCTGCAACCCCACTTTTGAAAAATCCCCAGAAATGACATACCCAAACTGAAACAGATACAGTTCATGAACCCTTGGTACTAAAAGCACAAGTATGATCTCGTTTGAAAGCTGACACCTGGCAGTTTATTGTAAATGTAGAATTAATTATTGTCGTAATGACAAAAATTGTTATAAATAGCTTCAAAGTTTTGTAAAGTTATTAGAAATTATTTTTTATGAAACATCCTCATGAAAATAAAATTGAAGTTGGCACTGGAGCAATCTAGAAATGCACTACAGCTAAAGCCACATGTCTAAACATTTTATGTTTAAAATCTGACGATAATAAGTCCAAAACTCTGTATTTAGTTAAATGTTTTTCAAGACCATGTCATGTGACTTTATTTTGATTTGACACTAAAATGCTACTGATGTTTATTGTCATCTTCTAACCATCTATCCAGTATATTGTCTCTATTGTTTTGTGGTGCAAACGAGCCCCATTCAGTCTCAATCTCCCCCTGCACACATTCACACCTCTCCAGCCTGGTTTATGGCTCTAAATATGCATTTCTTTTGTCTGCATTATAGCTACTAACGACTGGCTATTCACAGGCTATTCATAGGGTTTCAGTCCCTAATTTCTTTTCTCAAAGTTCACCTCACATTTTAAACTGTATCAAATGCATTTCTTGTATAAAGAAACAATTCAGTAAGCATTCAAAAAATCATAAAAGTATAACTGCTAGACGTGGCAGGTGCACCTAGGGCTAGCTAGCATGTTAGCCTAGCACACAATCAATACACGACAATTTATGAGATTAAAACCATGTTTGTGCTCCAAACTTACTTTATAGCGCAAGACGAGTGTTTTAAATAATCTTCTGTGATCTAATTTGGCTTCAGATAAAAAAATCAGAAAATATACTATTGGATAGTGTTCTGCACAATGATAGTCTATATAGATTAGCATTACATTATAAATATAATCTATTCTTATGAAAATACCTGGCATGGCTTGAAAAACACAGGTAACTCAAATATCATTGCAAACATGTTTATTGTCTTCAAAACGTCTGTATCTGCATGTTACAGCGCGATCTCTTGTTAGCTTTGTGTGTATCAGTGACGTCCTGGAATGTCACATGATCATGGCTCTTCTTCATGTTCCATATATGGACTATTATTGTGCATATAGCGCCCTCAGGCTAGTGGTATGAATTGAAAACACAGTATCAGAGTACCAAACGCTCATAAAGATTACATCGACGCATTTGGGTATAAATTCAATAAATATTATTCCTGTCTATAGAAATATGATGTAAATCTATGAGAATCTATCAATATTTCTCCAAATCTGCACAGTTTTGAGCTAAAGCCCTGAGGGACGTTGTTTTGTGTATCGCTGTCATGACGACAGCACAGAGTTTTTTATGAATGAAAGCGGCTGACGCGCATAATTCATATTAAAGGTATCGACTCATTTTTTCATTTCATAACTCCTGACACAAATTAAGACATAACTGTCACTATGAGTTTCTCAGAATACAATAGTGGTCAAATACTGAAACTTGAGTATTATATATTTTTAATTATGTATAGTTTGTCAAGGTATAACATTAAATCTGATAGTAACTTTGAATTAAATAAATAAAAAACGCTTCAGTGCGCGGGCGCACTGGCAACGGTTAACAGGTTAAGTGAGAGTCACAGCTCTCAGGACATTCTTTTCGATCGTAAAACTCAGTCTCAGTGTGTGTCCTGTAACAAGACACTGCGTCCTGCCAGTGTGTTAGCTTCATTTGGGGAACGTTTCACAGGCCTTATTTGGGAGAGTGAGTTTGCTGGATTATTCATTAAATAAATGAATAATTTGTGTGTGTCTGATTGGTCCAGACGCTACATATTCCCCCCTTTCGATCGTTGTTGTCCCTCTCAAGGACAACCACGAACGACGTTGGAAGTGCAGAAAGATCAGACACACCTCTGTCATACAAGGCTGGAAGGCCATGGTGGCCTCTGGTTGTTTGTGTTTCCTGGAGCGGTGGTCGTTCCATCGGGTGATGTAGACAGTAGCCAAGTCCAGGTCTCTGCAGCAGGTGCCGAGGCAGCAGGTGCCTTGAAAGTGTGTCACCTGTCCTTTGAGGCAGGTGGTTGCTTGTGACTGCAGGGAGTGGTTATGGGTATTGTGTAGTGTGAAGAGAGTATCAGACTGACCTGGTGTTGGTAGCAAAAGGGCAGCAGGTGGTCATTAGCCCTTTGTTCTGCACCCAGGGACCAGGAGTCTGAAGTCTGCAGTGTTACTCTGCTCTGGCTGCAGTGCTGACTTAAGCTTGCCCGAGCTGTGTTGGGCAAGAGTCAGAGGTTCGTTCTTCCCAGTACTCCTCAGGGGAGTTCTGATCAAGGAGCTCTTTTGCTAGTGCTAGCAGCTCTTGTAACTCAGAAGCAGGCGTGTCCAGCTGTCTTTGTGCAGCCTCTGTTTGGCACCTGTGTGAAAGGTGTGGAGGAGGATGTTGTTGTTGAAGACTGCTGTGGGACGTCCTGTGGTGTTTGCTGGGTGAGGATGTCCTTTTCCATGGCTCCTCCCAGCGGTTGGTCTTGAGTCTAGATCTATGGTCATGGTGATGGTTTTGCCCTCTGCTGGCTAGCTTTTTGTTAAAGGCTCTTGCATTGTGGAAATGCTGGGTGCCTTCTGGTGTAAATGCAGGGATCTGTCTGGCCATTCGGTTGAGGTCTTTGAGTGTCACTACATGTGTTGTTTCAGGATTCGTTTGAATCAGTCCTTTTCCTTCTGAGGCTGCAGAAGCTTTAAGGAAATTGTCCGATGACATGTTAAGCAGAGGGGTTTGTCTCCCCCCTTGGTAACTCTGTGCTTGGCTGGGGGAGGTTTCTCTGCTGATTGCAAGTGGGGGAGTGAGATGTCTCTCCTGCTGTGGTTCTTTTTGCAGCAGGTAAGAGTGTCTCAGTTCTCGTTGGACCATGTCAAGTTCATCTTTGGTGTTGTCCAGCTGCTGGGTCAGTGCCTCAATTTCAGCTCTGGACACCTTCAGTTGACCTTCACAGGCCATGATTCTGGCATCTTTTTCCCAGATTTCAGAATTTGCTGCTTTTAACAGTGACTCTGTGTGAAAGAGTTCCTTTTCCAGGTCCTCTCTGGCTGTCTTTTCCAACTGCTCTTGTTGTTTAGCAGTTGTCAGTGCGGTTTGAAGACTGTGGATTTCCTCCTGTGTCTCTCTTCTGCCAGGGTCCTTGTGTCTGTCCTGAGCCTCCATCTCTAGCTGGTCTATGCGGCTTTTAGCATGTGTCAGCTCCTTTTGGGACTCTGTGATCTGGAGTTTGAGGTTGTTTACCTCCTGTTTCAAACCTGTGAGGTTGTGGGCCAGGAAGATAACCTCAGTCAGATATTTGTGGTCATACTTCTGGTTTGATTCATCTTTCATTAGTTGTCTTCCCTTGTTTTCCAGTTGCATTTGGCTCTTGTGCTGAAGGTCGTCAGCAGCCGTGGGTAAAAGGGTGTTCTTCAAAACACCTAGCCAGTCCTTTTGGTCTGCCATCTGGGCAGTTAGGCTGAGCATCTGCAACATTCTGGCACACTTGTGGTGGGAGTAAGGGCAAGAGACTAATGCAAGATCAAATAGAATTTGGAGCTAAAAGCAAAGTGAGACAGCTAGGTGTATAATGTACAGCTAGGTTTTGCCAGGTGTGGTTAGCAAGTGAAATGTGTACCTGATTATTACTATCTTATCTGCAAATAGCAGGATGCTCAGATTTGTGTGGATCTGAGTGGCTTTGCTAGAAGAGCGTAAGCCTAGATTTAATAAATGACTTAAGATGGTTCTTATGGTCAAATTATTTCACAGAACTTACTGATAGCATACAACAGGCTTGATCTCTGAACAAATGAAGAAGAGAAAGAAAGAGGAAGAGGAGAGCTTTCCGATTAGATTGTGTTTATTAGTGGTACTCAAAATTATGCCATAGCAATCGTCTAGATTACTTGTGTGGCTGGCTCATAAAATTGAAGCAACTGTTGAAAATAAACAAATCAAGAAGGAAAGTTGTCTAGTTACTTTTGCGGTTTTATGGGGAAATAAAACCACACTAGAACAAGAGGGTTAAATGAAAAAAATTAATAGCTGACTTCTATTATGATTAAATTTAATAAAAAGATTTAAAGTGATTAAAACAGCTGAATGATCTAGTATTGGGAATAATCAATTGCACTTATGATCAACCATTAGATTCGCTTTGGACATCATTCTATAGTTGGTCACAGCTGCTGCATGTTCAAGACCATACCATGTGTTTGTCCCTCCATAAAGTTTAGTCAACGTGCCATTGAAAGTTCCCAATAACTATAAAAATTCTTCTCTAGCTAAACAGTTTACATGTAATTACGTTTAGATTTAATTAACAAAGTAACTGCAAATTTAGCTGAACAGCGTTCAGTAAGGAATGCACCTGAAGTGCAGGTGAAATTAGATGAGAAGAATTAAAGTTAAGGAAAGAGAAAGTGAGAATTCAGAAACCAGAAATGGGGTTAAAGGAAAATGGTTTAGATCACTTCACACTGCATACACACAAGCCGTAGTTAAAGGCTTCATGTAAATGATGCTAACAACTAACTGTTGAAGTTATTAGTTATCTTAGCCTAAGCTGAAGGGCTGCTAGGTTGGGTTAGCTTAGCCACTTCGGCTGTTTGTTTACAAAATGGCGTCGGAAGGTAACACATGTGCTATCTAGAGTTAGCACTTCCTGTGACAAGTCGTTGTCATGGGAACCAATGCACTTCAGAGTTTCAGTGAGTGAGACACAGTTTTGATCACCAGGTAGCTATGCTTTTTAAATGCACGAATAAAGTTTAGATGAATGACATCAATCTAACTATAATTTGTAAGGCTTCTACACTGTAAAAAGGGGAGCATCGCCCATATTTACATTTATATAACACTGTACTGAGATTCCTTCATCAGAAACAGGTTAAGCAATACTGCATTTGGAATTCTTTAACCAAAGCAGAATAATCAATTCTGGTACAGTTTATATGCCGCTGAGCTGAGATTCCTTCGTTAAAACAGACTTACGCTTTAATACTGAAATTAGGGTTTCTTCGCTAAAATCATATTAACCTTACACTGATACCATTTGAAAATATGCTTAAATGTGTTAAGACTTTTTCAATTACAGTAGAGATGTCAATTCAAATCATCCTTTATCTGCATTTAAACAAGCCAGCAACTAGCGACCTTAATGCGGTATCGCATGTTGTGTCCTATTCTGACTAGAATTACCAAATACACACTTTTAGGTTGACAGTGGTTTAAGCTCATAACCTTTGTTTAATCATGCCCTATTCATTCTCCACCATAATGTAGCAAATTAGCTCTATAGGAAATATTAATAATCAATAATAACTGGTTATAATTGATTATGAATATTTGGATCAGTTAATATAATTAACTTACTGTCGTAAATTAATAATACAATCAATTAGCCTGTTTGTCCCATGAACACTCAGGATTAATTGTTTATTAACTCTAAGAAATGTACATTTCCGGGGCATGGGAAATGTCTTTCTTAATTTACAGTACTACTAAGAGCAGTAGCCAAAATCTAAATGATTAGTGACTCCAGTTATGAGCTTGAGACACGGACAACTTTACGTGTACATGAACAAGATTTTATTAACTAGTCTAAACACTTAAACTACTCTAACATACACACACATACATGCATACAGTTTACCAAGGGAAAAAGAGCTGAAGCAGAATACAGAAAAGCAAGAAGTTATAGCATTGTTTGAAATTCAGCAAATCAACAGCCTTGAGCAAACCATCAGTTTAGTTCTAACACGCCCTTCTTTAAAGGGGTAAGGATACTTAATGTATCAAATAATGAGACTAAGTTTGATACTTGCATGTCTCGCCCATTTGAATTAAACTGTCCTGATGCAATTTGTTGAGGCTCCAGTTGATCTTTGCTGATGTGGTCTTGATGAGAGAGAACCAGTGGTAGTCAGAGTATCTTTGGTGAATGGAAAGACAAGGCCGCAGCCTGGCACAAGCTTGGTGGGTCCTTAGAGGCTTCTCTAGTTCAGCATCATCTTCACGTCAGCATTTCAGTACAGGAGTAAGAGAGAGCTAAGAGCTGATCAGTGACTTTAAAGCGTGAAGATGGCACAACCTCTGGAGGTGCAAGAGCCAATGAGAAGATTTCCCTTTGGAGGGAAATTTTACGACCCTTTGTGTTCTAGCAGGGCATTTGAATATGTACTTTCATTGGGTGTTTAAGAAAAGAATCTTTAAGATTCTTATAATACTAATGCATCACAAAGTTAGCAACATGTAATGTAAATTAACAAATCGGAGACGAAGATTGGATTTTTTAGAGACCAAACATGCCGCACATATAATGTTGGTTAACCATAATATGCAAAGTCTGAAAGTCAATTAACCCAATTGAGTTTACAAGAATACAAACACCACATAAAAGGGAAAATCATGAGATGGGAAAATTAGATACATGTTTACACATTTATCAAGTGGTTATATATAGAATATATATAGGATTAACAGGGTTTTTATTTCTCTTCCTCTGCAAGAATTTAAGTGAGAGTCACAGCTCTCAGGACATTCTTTTCGATCGTAAAACTCAGTCTCAGTGTGTGTCCTGTAACAAGACACTGCGTCCTGCCAGTGTGTTAGCTTCATTTGGGGAACGTTTCACAGGCCTTATTTGGGAGAGTGAGTTTGCTGGATTATTCATTAAATAAATGAATAATTTGTGTGTGTCTGATTGGTCCAGACGCTACATCATCATGTATGTTAGACCCTATACCGACTAAGCTACTGAAAGAGATGCTTCCAGAGGTCATAGATCCTCTTCTTAATATCATTAATTCATCGTACCAGGATACGTACCAAACACTTTTAAGCTGGCTATGATTAAACCACTTGTTAAAAAAAAAAAGCAACTTGATCGCACAGAATTAGTAAATTACAGACCGATCTCGAATCTACCTTTTCTATCAAAGATACTAGAAAAGGCGGTATCCTCACAACTATGTTCCTTTTTAGAAAGAAATGGTATCTGCGAGGATTTTCAGTCAGGATTTAGACCGTACCATAGTACTGAGACTGCTCTCATTAGAGTTACAAATTATTTGCTCTTATCATCTGATCGTGGTTGTATCTCGCTATTAGTGTTACTCGATCTTAGTGCTGCATTTGACACTACTGACCACAACATTCTTTTAAATAGACTCGAAAATTATGTTGGCATTAGTGGAATTGCATTAGCATGGTTTAAATTATACTTATCTGACTGTTATCAGTTTGTAGCAGTAAATGAAGAGATGTCTCATCGATCACAAGTTCAGTATGGCGTATCACAAGGCTCAGTACTAGGATCGTTGCTTTTCACTCTGTACATACTACCCTTGGGAAATATCATTAGGAAGCATGGAATTAGTTTTCACTGTTATGCTGATGATACTCAGCTCTATATTTCTTCACGCCCTGACGAAACTTACCAATTCACAAACTTGCATAACAATGCATAGCTGATATAAAAAACTGGATGACTAGCAACTTCCTACTACTAAATTCTGGGGAAAAAAAAGAGATTCTAATTATTGGACAAAAAAACTTCCTCACGTAATAACCTAGAATACTGTCTAACACTTAATGGCTGCTCTGTCAAGTCCTCATCGTCGGTTAGGAACCTGGGTGTGCTCTTTGATACCAATCTTTCATTTGAAAGTCACGTGTCTAGTATCTGTAAAACTGCATTTTTTCATCTTAAAAATATATCTAAATTACATCATATGCTCTCAATGAAAAATGCAGAACAATTAGTTCATGCGTTCATGACATCAAGGCTAGATTATTGTAATGCTATTATGGGTGGTTGCCCTGCACACTTAATAAACAAACTACAGCTGGTCCAAAACGTAGCAGCTAGAGTTCTTACCAGAACCAGGAAGTATGACCATATTAGCCCAGTTCTGTCAACACTGCATTGGCTCCCTATTAAACAACATACATTTTAAAATATTGCTGATTACTTACAAAGCACTAAATGGTTTAGCTCCCCAGTACTTGAGCGAGCTCTTAACACATTATAGTCCGTCACGTCAATTGCGATCTCAAAATTCCGGCCATTTGATAATACCTAGAATATCAAAATCGACTGCTGGCGGTAGATCCTTTTCCTATTTAGCACCAAAACTTTGAAACAATCTTCCTAACATCGTCCGGGAAGCAGACACACTCTGTCAGTTCAAATCTAGACTAAAAACTCATCTCTTTGGCCTAGCATACACATAACACATTATAGACTTCTATAATTCAATGTTAGGCTGCATAGATTAGGTCAGCCGGAACCGGGAACACTCCCCGTAAATCCTGATGTACTTGTTACATCATAAGAAGGATGGCGTCTAAGCTAATATTAGTCTTTCTGTTTATTCGAGGTTTAGCGCAGTCCGCTGGATCCAGGCCGTATCCAGATCCGATGAAGAACCTGCGCCTGGACACGATGACAATGCAGTCCTGAAGTATCAACCAGTCCCTCCCCTGTGAAGGCTTCCATCCCTTCACTTTACCTCAGTACAGATAAAATATTGTCGGGATAATTCCGGTTCACGTGGCTACGCAGACACAACAAAAAAATTCTGTACTATAAATTTTTAAGGCCAGACAAGTACTTTATTGAGGGTTGATTTGTAAAGAAGGACTACATGCCTGCGCACATATTCAAATGCGCATACCTTTGGACTGAACATGTAATGCGCATATGCGTTTTCGCGGGTTTGCGTTTTTGAGGTTTGCGCGGAAATAACGGATACTCGTTTGCACCTTCGAACATGTTTCAGGGAGTGCGTTCTCGAGACAACAGGCACTGTTGTAGTGCGGATGGGTGGCCAGAGCGCGTTAGGGTTTTCCTGTTAGAATGGGGTTGTGTTAGCGGCCCCCAAGTTATTAAGTGAATAAATCAATCAAAACTAACTTTAGCTGGGCAATAACTTTATCCTAGAGCTGTTGTAAAGCCTAAACAATCTGTTATGGTAATTTCCTATTATCACTGTAAAGCTGCTTTGAAACAATCCATATTGTTAAAAGCGCTATATAAATGAAGGTGACTTGACTATGTAAATATATATATACACAGTGAGGAAAATAAGTATTTGAACACCCTGCTATTTTGCAAGTTCTCCGACTTGGAAATCATGGAGGGGTCTAAAATTGTCATCGTAGGTGCATGTCCACTGTGAGAGACATAATCTAAAAAAAAAATATCCAGAAATCACAATATATGATTTTTTAACTATTTATTTGTATGATACAGCTGCAAATAAGTATTTGAACATCTGTCTATCAGCTAGAATTCTGACCCTCAAAGATGAACTGAACTGAAAGAATCAACATTGATAACGTGTTGTTTATGACAATTAAAAGTAAATTACACAAATTTTTTTTTTTTAAATATCAATATAGCTTCTTTAAAAAGCAACACAAAAATTGCGTTTGTTAGTATAAGAACGCTGGCCATTCTGATGACGTCACTGTAATGATAGGATCTGCGAAGGTATATAGGCAGCTGCAGCTGCAGGTCCTATACACACGAAAATGAGTCATTTTGATTACGCATTTGAGCCTGTGAGGGACAGGCCAGTAGTACCTGACTACCACCACAAGGAGGACGATCAGTTTCAGGCTCCAAGTACAGGATCGTTTTGGGGGGAAGTGACTGGTGTGGGTGCAGGCGCTGCCGGAGCATAGACACTGCACCGGAATCGATCTGTTGCAGAGAGGTCAACCTGGAACATTTATTTTTGAAATGCGATATGGAATTAGACCATATCGCATATATCGATATAGTTCAAATTTGTGATCCTTGCTCCCCGCGCCCCCGCTCCTCCTTTTCCGCTCTGCGTGCGTGTTTAGAGCATGTTATGTGGCGAATCATGACTACTTCAGAAAACCCAGCACAATAGGAACTACCAGGCAGCGACATAAGTGTACGCTGAAATAAAGTCTTTCACCTCAGAAAAACTGACTTTCTTGTCCTGTCAGCCGTTATCCTGTTCTCGTAGCGCACTCTTCAATTGCACGCGCAAATGCGGCGGCGCGCGCTATATCGCCTCACTGATCCAAGTGCAAAAGAAACTACGAGCATGCAACGCCGTTACGTTGTAAATTACACGAAATAAAAGTAATGCAGGTATGATACAGATTGTATTTGCAATGTACATAGTCAATTATTAATGGAGCAATAGTGGTTCATGGTGTTATAAGAGGGAAATGTGGTGGGAGGTTGGAGGGCTGTAGCCTGTCATGCACTCTCATTTATTGTATACAAGCACATTATGCATTTTAATAGAGACTGCTTGTATATGTCGTGTGCATTTAAGAGAAAAATACTAAAACATGGTTGAGGTACTGTGCGTTTTAGAAAATCGAGGCAGATAAATGGCAAATGTGATTGGACGAATTCATCCAATGGGATCACTTGTTAAGTTAGCTGCACGCAAAATGTTAAAATCAAAATACTGCACGGCCGGTTACTGCACAGATACCTCTTACTATGGACCTAACAGCTAACGTTAGTTCTGCGAGTTGAACTCCCTGCATCAACAATGTTTCCAGACACGATGAACATCAGCTAGCTTCAGGGTGAGTAGAGGGACATTGGATTCTGTTTACAGACCTGCTGCGGTTTAGTTAGCTGCTAGTAAATGCATTATTATCGATCTGTGCTATCGTCGGAGTCATGATTTATGATTTATTTATACAGTTTATATGGTCGGAGTGGTGGCTAGCTTGTGGAGTTTGACAAAAGTGCTTCCAACGTGTTTAGCTTCTAGCTCTTTACCTTGGTTGGATCGTTTGGTATCTAGCTTGGTTTTGTTACTCAAGTTCAATTTCAATGAATGCAGAGTGTGTCAGTCTCACTTTTGTTGAACGCTATAAAGCCTAACGTTACACGTTATATGTGCGTGTAAGTGAATATGTACATGTTTTGTGTATGTGACAACGTTACATCCAGCCCTTTGCTTAGTATACTTAACAGCATGATAACAGTTAACATACTTCTCTGTCCTCTGCCTGACGTGAGCGTTCCAGCCTCAGACTATGTACCTGCTATGGCTGCTCTGCTTGTGTTGGTTAGCAACAGAGTAGCTTACCATTCCAGTGACGTAGCGGAATGCTGAAATCCAACATGGCGGCGCCCGTGTAACAACAACAACATTTTCAATGTACTATTTTATCCCTTTTAACAAATTCTGCCATTTTTATAATTGTACCAATGAGAATAAATAAAATACATCTGTTATATCACCTTTACTCAAATTTTCAGTTCAGTTCATCTTCAAACACCTGTTAGTCTGCCTTTAAAATGTCCACCTCCACTCCATTTATTATCCTAAATTAGATGCACCTGTTTGAGGTCGTTAGCTGCATAAAGACACCTGTCCACCCCATACAATCAGTAAGAATCCAACTACTAACATGGCCAAGACCAAAGAGCTGTCCAAAGACATTAGAGACAAAATTGTACACCTCCACAAGGCTGGAAAGGGCTACGGGGAAATTGCCAAGCATCTTGGTGAAAAAAGGTCCACTGTTGGAGCAATCATTAGAAAATGGAAGAAGCTAAACATGACTGTCAATCTCCCTCGGACTGGGGCTCCATGCAAGATCTCACCTCGTGGGGTCTCAATGATCCTAAGAAAGGTGAGAAATCAGCCCAGAACTACACGGGAGGAGCTGGTCAATGACCTGAAAAGAGCTGGGACCACCGTTTCCAAGGTTACTGTTGGTAATACACTAAGACGTCATGGTTTGAAATCAT
The DNA here is from genome assembly GCF_949319135.1 of Squalius cephalus. Classification (NCBI taxonomy): domain Eukaryota; kingdom Metazoa; phylum Chordata; class Actinopteri; order Cypriniformes; family Leuciscidae; genus Squalius; species Squalius cephalus. The sequence goes on along the minus strand of NC_137127.1, from coordinate 33,292,772 downwards.
GCATGGCACGGAAGGTTCCCCTGCTTAAACCAGCACATGTCAAGGCCCGTCTTAAGTTTGCCAATGACCATTTGGATGATCTAGAGGAGTCATGGGAGAAAGTCATGTGGTCAGATGAGACCAAAATAGAACTTTTTGGTCATAATTCCACTAAACGTGTTTGGAGGAAGAAGAATGATGATGAGTACCATCCCAAGAACACCATCCCTACTGTGAAGCATGGGGGTGGTAGCATCATGCTTTGGGGGTGTTTTTCTGCACATGGGACAGGGCGACTGCACTGTATTAAGGAGAGGATGACCGGGGCCATGTATTGCGAGATTTTGGGGAACAACCTCCTTCCCTCAGTTAGAGCATTGAAGATGGGTCGAGGCTGGGTCCTCCAACATGACAATGACCCGAAGCACACAGCCAGGATAACCAAGGAGTGGCTCAAGAAGAAGCATATCAAGGTTCTGGCGTGGCCTAGCCAGTCTCCAGACCTAAACCCAATAGAGAATCTTTGGAGGGAGCTCAAACTCCGTTTTTCTCAGTGACAGCCCAGAAACCTGACTGATCTAGAGAAGATCTGTGTGGAGGAGTGGGCAAAAATCCCTCCTGCAGTGTGTGCAAACCTGGTGAAAAACTACAGGAAACGTTTGACCTCTGTAATTGCAAACAAAGGCTACTGTACCAAATATTAACATTGATTTTCTCAGGTGTTCAAATACTTATTTGCAGCTGTATCATACAAATAAATAGTTAAAAAATCATACATTGTGATTTCTGGATTTTTTTTTTTAGATTATGTCTCTCACAGTGGACATGCACCTACGATGACAATTTCAGACCCCTCCATGATTTCTAAGTGGGAGAACTTGCAAAATAGCAGGGTGTTCAAATACTTATTTTCCTCACTGTATATATATATATATATATATATATATATATATATATATATATATATATATATACACACACATATATATATATATATATATATATATATATATTAGTGGTGGGCCGTTATCGGCGTTAACGCGCTGCGTTAACGCGAGACTCTTATCGCGCGATAAAAAAAATATCGCCGTTAATCTATTCTCCAAGTTGGGATGGGAGCTGGCTCAAGCTACACAAGCTATGATGACGCAATCTACCCGCGGCCGCGAGGAACACCCGGCTGGAACGCATCATATTCGTCGTCAACTTAAGTAAACACGGCTGAAAGTGAAAGCTGGTGTAAAAGATCGGTGGAACATCCATTATTTGGACTTGGTTCGGATTTAAGCCGTCCGACGTTAGACTGTGGTGTAACAGTTCGGTAAGTTAACACACGACTAATCCGTTCTACCACCTCAAATTCAAAACGAAACATATCACTGAATACCAGCGCGCGCGTATTATTCCCAATATATCTTAGTGGTGTAGCACATAATCTCTTTTTATTAAAAGCGCCCGATTTTAAGAATCGTTGTTGTGTTTCTTTTTAACTGAAAATACATCAGTTAGACAATATTCTAATTTTAAATTTGGGGTTTCATAAGCTCCAAGCCATAATAAACATTAGACCTACTTAAGTCTCTGCAGCTAGTGTGCTTACATTTTATTTATCTGCAAAATTATGTTGTATACTTACAGTTTTGCACAATATATGTTCTCAAAACTACATACACCCTTTCAAAAAAAAAAAAAAAAAAAAACATTTAGCAGTTGTTTAGCAGGGTCTGTGTAACCTGTTCTAAAATGGTTTTATTATAATATCGTTATCGCAAGAGGCTGCAATGTATATCACAATATGGATTTTAGGCCATATCGCCCATCCCTAATTGATAGCCTATAGTAGTTGATAATAACATAGGCCTACCTAATGTTGCCTACGGACGGTAACAGTACAGTAGTAACATTTTACAGTCTATGAGTAGAACAGCTTTCTCAAGCAGTTTGTGATGCATTTTGGAAACAGGAGATGAGCCCCTGGTCTAATGCGCCACCTGGCTTGAGAAACCCGTTCTCAAAGACTTAGGCTACTTTTATAGTCATTATTTGGGTAGCGCACATATTCTGAATGCCTTCGGCAGAATTTAAATGAGCCATTTTAATCTAGATTAATCTAGATTAATTTCAAAATTAATCTAGATTAATCTAGATTAAAAAAATTAATCTATGCCCACCTCTAATATATATATATATATATATATGCAGATTTTTTTTTTCATTTGCAACACTCAGTCATACCCTCAATCTGAAATTATCCGTTTTTTAAGGGGCTCCTTTAAGGCATGTCAGTAAACGACCACTGTTATGATGTGCGTCACAGCGTAGAAAAAAGTATCAATGCCCACTCGCTATTGTACGCGAGTAATTTTGATAACATTATCCATATTTTAAAACATGAATTAATGTTTTAAAAGTCAATTTATTAAATTTAAAAAATATATTGAATCATTTATTATTAATTAAATAAACAGTTATAAATATGCCTATTAATTTGTCCGTTTAAAAAGTGCCATTCCTCCATAGATGACATTACTCCTATTCAGTTTTTTCCCAAATTTATTTTCCAAAAGAAGTTTCGCATTTATAAAAGTGTCTTAAAACTTAACCTTATATAGATATTCAAGTGTACATTTAAAACACACTCCATGACTCTTGCCTATAAATGCTGATTTATTTGAAAGAATTAGTCTATCCCAAATGTATGTTTTCATAACCCATTCACCCTCAAGGACACGCTGACAAGCCTAATGGGTCTGCACTGGCTTACGTCACCAAAGCGTGACTCAGAGGATAACCACAAGGTCTTACGGTGTCATTTGAGAAGGAACCTTAAAGGCACAGCAGCTCGTTTAAGACTAAAGGGGGTCACACACCGGATGAGAAGCGCAGAGCCGCGCCGCATCGTGTCTAGGACAACTCGAGGTATCGCACACCGGGCGCGCATTTTCTCAGTTTATGGATAGCAATATTGTTATGTTTAAGGACGTTATGGAATTAAATAATGTCTGTACTATGTTATACTGTACAATTAAATACAATCGTTGCTAAGTCTGCAGTCTGAACACTTTACCTCAGAACGTCCGTTAACTGAATGAATTGAGAATATCACCTGAAAATCCGATAATATCAGCAAGTTTTCATCCACGCAGCTGATTTCTGTAAATGAATGTAAAACGAAATGTATATTGCAGCACAGGGTGAAGTCAGTATATACATTAACGACGATTTAAGACAAATAAATGTAAAATTAATATAAAACTATGTAAATGGCGCTCTGTGGCGTGGCAGGATTTTGAACAAGCTCCTGAGCCATAGTTGGGCAACGTGGACAGATGCCGAATGGCGCCGCCGGTGTGTGTACACTCATAGAGAATAATGTGTTCGAATTTTAAAGACGCGGCGCTGCGCTTCTCGTCCAGTGTGCGACCCCCTTAAGGGTCAGAGACAGGACAGAAAATGGGTTTAAGCTAAATGACCTACAAAAGTAGACCTCAGTTGAAAAAATGAAATATGAGCCATTTAAGGCTTATAAAAGTAGGTATTATAGGAGCATCGTGTTTCTCAGATTTGAGAATTCAGACTAATTGTATCCATGTAGAGTATGAACTTGTAGTAATGTGAACAGGATGTGAATGTGGTATTGAGAGAGGAGAGGAGAGGAGAGGAGAGGAGAGGAGAGGAGAGGAGAATCTGCTAAGCAGTCCCATTAGCACACATTTAATGCCAACTTGTTTCTGCTTTACTCAAGGCTCACCATCTGTCCCTGATTTGGCCAAGTCACATGGACACACACTCGAATACACAAAAATAACAGCCAGGCTTACAAGGAAGGCACTCACATCCTCTTTCATCACGATGTGTCGGATCAAATCTACGATGAGCTCCAGATTGATCTTCTCATCATCATCCATCATCTCCAGCGTGTCAATGGTGCTGTCTGAGTACCTGTCAATCACAGAGCAGACAGGTCATGCTACATCACATCTCAGTGACTCAACACAAGTGCTGCAAAATATTTATACTTCAAAAATTCACTTTAACAGCTGCAAGAAAAAACGTCAACAATGCCTAATTTCAGCCCGCAAAAAGCTGTATTTTCAAACTGCATTAAATAACTTAAGGCAATAAAATAAGGCAATTCGTTAAATAGTTTGCATTTACTTTAATGTGTTTGTACATGTCAAAGTTTGAGGTTACTGTCATTCAATAGTTGTTTTTCAAAAAATACTGACCGATCTCTGAGCGTACGGGCGTAACAGGGCCAGCTCTCGCGGTATTCTGCCTCTTTCTGCTCTTTCTCTGGCCGTGCGTTCTGGCCGTGCATAAACCCTCTCTTATAGCGAGGTCTTCGGTCATGTTGCTTTGGCTGGAATCTATGATACAAAGTTAGAAGACACTCCCAGCATTCAGTCAGTCAACTTCTATCCTGCATATACTGTAGCCATTGTGCCATTTCATGTGGGAAAATCTCAAATGGAGTTAAAACCACTACAAAATAAAAAAGAAATACCAGCCTAAATGAATAGCTCACCCAAAAATTACAATTATGTCATCAGTTACTCTCCCATGGCAATTCAAAAAGCTGTGGTTAGTAAATGTGCGAACTGATGAACTGTATAGAAAAGAGCTGCTTAAACACGGAATTTTAATTTTGGGGTGAATTAATCCTTTAACCTATTCAACCAGGTGCCTGCCAGCTTATTCAAGATGGTCTAACAGCTCTGAATGAATTGACCTCTACTAAGTCTAGCTCACAATTAATGGCACTTAAACCACCTTGGACCAGCTGGAACCATGTAAAACAGCTACTATCTTAAATAGCTGGATCCAGCAGTGCAATAAGTATAAAATACACACTATCATTCAAAGATTTGTGGTCAGTAAGATTTTTAAATGTTTTTGAAAGCAGTCTCTTATGCTCGCCAAAGCTGCATTAATTTGACCAAACAAACAGCAATAATACAGTAATATTGTGAAACATAATATATATATATATATTTTTAAATAACTTTTTTTTATTTTAATATGTTTAAAATGTAAATTATTCCTGTGATGGAAAAGCTGAATTTTCAGCAGTAATCAGTGTCACATGATCCTTCAGAAATCATTCTAATATGCTGATTTGGTGCTCAAGAAACATTTCTGATTATTATTATTATTATTATTATTATTATTAATAATGTTAAAAACAATTGTGCTGCTTAGTATTTTTGTGGAAACAGTAATAATTTTTTTGGATTCTTTGATGAATAGAAAGTTGTTGTTTTTTTAATGCATTTGTTTGAAATATAAATCCTTTGTAACATTATACATTTCTTTAATGTCATTTTTTATCAGTTTAATGCATCCTTAGTAAGGGCAGTGAATGTTTTAATTTCTTACATTTTTTTACTGACCCCAAACTTTAGAAATGATACTGTATTTTGTAAATATATCACAATTTTTTTTTTTTTTATGAGCTCACCTAAGCAATTCCACCACGTCCTCCAGTAAAAACTCTTTCACTGGGAATGTGTATCCAGGAATATGGATCATGGGACAATTATCTATAAGAGAAAGAACATGCAATCTTCAATGATTACCATAGTTATGTGTCTGATACTTATTGAATGGTTGGATTCCCACTGTTCATGATCTGACTTTTTCCCCCTTAAATGCTAAACCGATTATCCTGGTCATTAGCTAGGTATGCTAGGTCTTGGCATACTTCCTTTGAGGAGTACAGAGAGCTGTATTAGACTGTTATATATTATAAGACATATAGTTAAACAATCCTAAATGATAACTGGTAAATTCACAACAAAACTGTATAAAAAAATTATTTATTTTGGATTCATCCATCTGAATTATTTGAAGTTATGTTAATTCTCTTACTGAAATACTTGCTGAATTTTTCAGCGTTAAGTGTGGCACTCATGAGGACTACTTTTAGGTCCTTTCGAGCAATTAACAGGTCCTTCACGATGGTGAGAAGAACATCAGACTGAAGACTCCTTTCATGAATTTCATCCAAGATCAGGTGACTTACGCTAGTGAGGTATCTGGGGGGGGGGGGGGGGAGAGAAGAAAAAAAAACACATACACACACTGGAGCAAAGGACAGACTATTCATAATTATGAAGAAGAAATAACTAGAGCAGAAAATAAGAAAGATTCCTGAAGCCTTGATGCTCTGAACTGACAAGACAACCACAATACTTCTTGAAGGCCACATATGGTTAAAAGATTCCCCAGCTATAATTTTCCTTGATAAAATTATAGCAAAAGTTCCATAAGTGTTCGATATAATGTTTATGCTCTATGCAAATTCTTACCAATAACTGATAAGCCCTGCCATTTCTGTCGTGTATGAGAAACATTATACAGCAAACGCACCAAAACCGGAACAAGACAGGGCTGCCTGTTTGAACCATGAGATACACTGAACATTTATCAGCTTGGCTCAGCGTGAGCTTAGAACATAATCCAGTGAAAAGTGAAAATCCAGTGAAAAGTGTTCGACTTTGGCGCAGTGTTCTCCCATACAAACCATTAATCAAATGCCTAGTGATTTTAACTAGTTTGAAGCCAAATAAAACAGTGCTGACATTCTTAACAACACTGACACAGAAAACAGGAGAAACATTGAGCTAAAATGATAAGTCGCCAACATTAACTGTAGTAACACTAACTGAAACCATGGGATTGTGGCAGAAATGTGGGATATTCAAATCAAATTTTATTTTATTATTAACGTAGACATTAAATGTATTAAAGGAGTAACTGAATATAATTACAGTATTTTTGTTAATTGGCTATAGCAGTTTTTATGCATTTGTATTACTTTAGGCTACATCTTTTCATAACAAATACCACAGAAACAATAATACAGTTACTTTTTACCATGGCAGTGAAGTGCAATGCGTGGTTTTACCTGTGGTTAACATAATCCAAATACTATGGAATACTACATTTTACCCAATAACATTTTACCCACAAAAATGAGGTTGTTACAATTTTTACAGATGATTTGTTGATGAACAAATTTACATCTGCATCCCAACTCAAACTACTGTTAAATGTGCATTTCTAAGACAAAACATGTAATATTAATTTGTGAAATGTTCACCTCACTCAGGAGCAAAGATCTGCCTTTAAACTTAAAAAAAAAAAAAAAAAAAAAAAAAACTAGTGGTGGGCCGTTATCGGCGTTAACGAGACTCTTATCGCGCGATAAAAAAAATATCGCCGTTAATCTATTCTCCAAGTTGGGTTGGGAGCTGACTCAAACTACACAAGCTATGATGACGCAATCTACCCGCGGCATGTTTTTTTACAGTCTATGGCTGCAACGCATCATATTCGTCGCCATCTTAAGTAAACACGGCTGAAAGTGAAAGCTGGTGAAAAAGATCCGTGTAACATCCATTATTTGGACTTGGTTCGGATTTAAGCCGTCCGACGTAGACTGTGTGGTGTAACAGTTCGGTAAATTAACACACGACTACTCCGTTCTACCACCTCAAATTCAAAACGAAACATATCACTGAATACCAGCGCGCGTATTATTCCCAATATATCTTAGTGAGTGCACATAATCTCTTTTTATTAAAAGCGCCCGATTTTAAGAATCGTTGTTGTGTTTCTTTTTAACTGAAAAGACATCAGTTAGACAATATTCTAATTTTAAATTTGGGTTTCATAAGCTCCAAGCCATAATAAACATTAGACCTAACTTACTTAAGTCTCTGCAGCTATAGTGTACTTCAATTTTATTTATCTGCAAAATTATGTTGTATACTTACAGTTTTGCACAATATATGTTCTCAAAACTACATACACCCTTTCAGAAAAAAAAAAAAAAACATTTAGCAGTTGTTTAGCAGGGTCTGTGTAACCTGTTCTGAAATGGTTTTATTATAATATATATCGTTATCGCAAGAGGCTGCAATGTATATCACAATATGGATTTTAGGCCATATCGCCCATCCCTAATTGATAGCCTATAGTAGTTGATAACATAGGCCTACCTAATGTTGCCTACGTACGGTAACAGTACAGTAGTAACCTTTTACAGTCTATGAGTAGAACAGCTTTCTCAAGCAGTTTGTGATGCATTTTGGAAACAGGAGATGAGCCCCTGGTCTAATGCGCCACCTGGCTTGAGAAACCCGTTCTCAAAGACTTACTTTTATAGTCATTATTTGGGTAGCACACATATTCTGAATGCCTTCGGCAGAATTCAAATGAGCCATTTTAATCTAGATTAATCTAGATTAATTTCAAAATTAATATAGATTAATCTAGATTAAAAAAATTAATCTATGCCCACCTCTAAAAAAAACATTTATCATGATAATTATGATATTGACTGATATGAAAAATTTCATCATGATACATTTTTGACCATATTGCCCAGCCCTACTTCTGCACGAACAGGGCAATTCGAGAATCACAGCTGTAAATAAACACTGTTGTCAATCCCAAACACTGACTGTGTGAACGTAGCCTGAATGATGTCATTCAGATCCCTAACAGGCTTTTATCAGGGACTTCTGTACGTACGAATATGTCGGCATCAAAACAGAAGAGATGTAAGAGAAAAAAACAAAACAGCAACAGTACATAATGTGTTTTCTATATGGGTTGCGGTGAAAGCTGTCTGAGTGGATGAGTCAAACTAAGAAGCATGGTGAACAGTACTTTAGGCATCTCCACTCTGCAGCCGCTGAAGCAGAGTTGATGTGAGTGAGTGAGTGAGTGAGTCAGTGAGTGATATTGAATGTATGTGCAATTATATGTTTGACATTGCTTTGAGTACGTATAAGTGCATGTGTGCGCCCTGTACACCGGCTGTGTATTGATTAAACACCGGCGTCTCTTACAGAAAGAAAAAGAAAAGCCAAAGCAGACAGATAGAGGATGGGGGGAGGGGAGTAATGAAACAGCAGAAAGGAGTGGAGGGAAAGAGGTTTAGAACACTTACGTATCTGAGCGGAGCCACTGAAGAATAATGCCTGTTGTACAATACAACACCGAGCCTTGTTTCCGTGGTAACCGACTGGAAAGCAGTGCCAGAGAGTGAGCGATGAGAAAAGGACAAATAAAACTATTAATATAAACTATTTAATATAAAAAATATTAAAACATACTAAAATACTAAATCAAAATACTACACATATCAAAAGCAACATTATTCAATAATATGCAATAATGTACTAATTTTAATATAAAGTACTCATATAATTGCTGCTTTAAGATCAGTCTGCAAGAACATATCCTATGTAAATGAATGAATGAAAGAAAATGAATGAAAGAATGAATGAATACATAAATGAATGAAAAAAATACATGAAGAAACTACTAAATAAATGAAAATAAATGGCAACAAAAAGTTTTCAATAAAAGACATTTTATCAATAAAGAGAAACTGAAACTTCTCTTTTTTGCAGAATATCCTGGCCACTCTTTTCAACATAATGACAGTAAAATAGGGATATCAAGCTTTACATAACAGTTACAGCACAATAAAAGTGGTCAACACATGCAATAAAATACAGACTAAAATGTACTGTTCCTTACAAAAAACTATTGTGCTGCTTTTAAGACTTTGAAATATAGTAGATGTGTCATATAAACCACATTTATATTTTTTTTTAGTGCTGTCAATTGATAAAAAAACCAAATTAAATCGCAAAATTTCTGTAATTAATCGCGATTAATCGCACCTAACATTAAAGCATTTTATATATTTTTATGCTGTAATACTTTCACATTTAATCTCCAAAATAATGTTGAAATAACAAAGACAATATATTTTACATACTTCTTTTTACTAAGCACTATGAATGAAGGCCAGTATCCCTGATACAATACTGATGTCTCTCTGTTACATGGATTTTTTTCCACTTAATTTTAGCCATTAATTATAGCCATTCAGCATTACAGTATAATTGAAAGATAATGATTTAAAAATTCAATAGGCTTCAAAAAATATATAACAATATTTAATTTAAGTGGACTTAAAATAATCTTGACATAAACCCATTGTAATAAATGTCACATTTAGCTGTGCCTTTATAGTCCAGTCATTTTAAGACAAAATGGGGGTCAACCTTGAACAAATTGCAACAGAAGCACTCAACTGATTTTGTATCCTCAATATGTCCTGAGTAAGGGAAAGAAAAAGCCCAGAAGAATCCCATTAGGGGAAAGTTTTGAAAAAGACCCAAATATAGCCTATTCATACACCTATTCATTCTTTTTTTTTACGTGAATAGGGTAAAAATTTTAACCTTTAGATATCACAATGAAAATTACTAAGTTGATTACTTACATCAAGACAAAGAAAAAATGTATTACAAGTTTTTTTAAATAGTTTGTTAACGGTGCATAATCTAATTACTAATGTGCTAATTTGCATAAATACCACAACAGATCTAAACATTGGGTATAGCCAGGTGAAAATGTGTTGTTGAATCTTGTTGATATATAACAGTAAAATACTTAAAGGGGACCTATTATGCAAAATTCACTTTTGTATGGTGTTTGGACATAAATGTGTGTTGGCAGTGTGCGTACACAACCACCCTACAGTGATAAAAATCCGCTCACTCCTTTTTTTTTTTATCCCGATAAATCATAAGCAGTCTCTCCAAACGACCAGTTTTCAGAATGTGGCTTTAGTGACATCACTAAAGCCACAGGCCCCGCCCACGAGTGTTGACTGACATACCATTATAACTTAGACCCGCCCTGATCGAGTTCACTGCGAGTTGTACACATCAGCTATTTCTGCAGCAATACACTCACGAGAAGCGTTGAAGCATCTCCCAAGCGTTGAAGGTGTTGTAGCTGGATGCATTCATTCACATAGCTCTCTCTATTTACTCTTGAAATCTGCCAGCCACTGAAGACGAGGTGGATTCATTTTGTTTTCAAAGAAAAGGTTCCCTCAACTCTACAGAAATTTATGTAAGTTACTTATGCACTTCTTATACTGTTTACTCAGCTCTAACAGTGATTTTCTAAAGAAAAACTGATGCTTTATCTTTTTTGTGACATACAGTAAACTTTATTAAACTCATCAGTATATTTTGTGTCATCATTCAGACAATTCAGATCGTCAGACGGAGTCCTACAGCAGGCTTGCATTAATAGTGTATACAAGCAATGCCAAATAGGTTATAATCGTAATTAAACTAAACTATACCTGTTCCAACTCCACACAGCATATATTCTCTGATTCTGTAGGCATTTTTATGGTCGAAATGAACACCATTACTGTGACTGTCTGTTTTATTATTATCATCTTCCCTGTTCTTGCTCTGATCGCGGCTGCTTAGGCTCCGCCCCCTGTGCCGTGAACCAGCAGCTCATTAGCATTAAAGGAGAAGCAGTAAAACAGTGCGTTTTTCACAGACCCAAAAAATGATGATTTAAACGTGCTGTAAATAAAATTCTGTTGGGTATTTTGAGCTAAAACTTCACATACACACTCTGGGGACATCAGAGACTTATTTTACATATTGTGAAAAGGGGCATAATAGGTCCCCTTTAATGTTAAGGTCTGAATGGAACCCATTATGGCTACCCATGAGCATTAAAGGAGAACTCCGGTCAATTTTAACATTGAGCTCATTTTTTTGTAAATTTGGAGTGCTGTCAGTACAGAGAACAACGACAAAAATCGGTGTTGCCTACACCTTGTTATCCTCTTTTTAAAATTTGCACCCTGTTGACTTCAATGGGGCAAGTTTTAAACCTGCTTTTAGCCTCTCAACATCCTTGATGTGTCATTACAAGTGCCCAGCCATGTGAGTGATTCCTTCAGAGTGAACGCGGGTGAATCTGACTGCAGTAGATGTGAAAGATATTAATAAAAGTGATGTTAATTCAGCCAGCGCACATACCTGTATTTTCTTCCTGTTTTCGGTCGAAGTCCACTAGGGATGCAACGGTACACGGTAAAATCCCGGACCGTTCGGTCAGCCCTGCACGGGACAATCTACCTTTGTGTCCCGCTCGACTTCGGTTTTGCCAATGAGTTCGCGCTGATCCTTTTAGTTTTTGCTTTAGGCGCAGTTCACATATCGCGCCTAAAAACGCGTAGAAAACGCTAGGCGCGCCACGTTCTCCTTTTTCCAAAGCGCTAGGGCGGTTGTGCTCCGGAGGCGTCTGTCGTTGCTAAAGCAACCATCAGCTGCGCTCTGGTTGGTTCTTGTCACGTGACCTACGGTGCGCTTGCGGCATTCTGAAAAGTTGAGAATTTTCTCCACTGCTGGGGACATCGTTAGTGCCAACCGGTCTCGCCTTGCACCAGACAGTGTTGATAGACTCATCTTTTTGCACAAGAATCTCTCAATAGTGGATGAGTAATGCACTTTGTATCCTGAATGCAGTATTTTTTTATTATATTATTTTGCTCTGCTTTTTTTTATTCAAAGCACAAGCTAATTTATGTTTGTTAAAGGTAAAAGTGCACTTTTTATTTCACATTGATCACTTCATATGCCAGTTATCAAGGTTTGGAATTGGGATCCACTTGAATATTTTGAAGTGTGTTTGTTTACATTTTGTATTTCATATAAGTGATAGTTGAAGAGGTTGTATTACTTAGTGTTGTTCAGGACAGACTAGAGTGTTCATTTATTCCATACATTGATGTTCTTCCTACTGTGACATTCTGTTTATGCTCGTAAGAAAAATAAAACATATTTTTGGGATGAAATAGCAGTCTCTTTCTGCACAAAACATGTACCGAAACCGAACCGAGACCGTGGCCCAAAAACCGAGGTACGGACCGTACCGTGGGCTATCTGTACCGTTGCACCCCTAAAGTCCACAGTAATCGATTGTCGAGTTCACGTGCGTGATCATAGGTAACTAAACCTATGCGCTTTTATGTCTATGTGCCGTTTTTAATATGCTTTAAGGCAAACCATGTACACATGAATAAGTCAACACCATTGCTGAGTATTTTATCCTTAAAACTGTAGTCAACCAAAGACGGTCTCAAAAAAATGCTGGTGAAATCGCTGGTGTTTCTGACATCACAAACTAAATTGTAACCAATCACGACAACGTGGATCTCTGAGCTGGAGTGAGTGAGTGGAGGTGGAGCTAATTAGCATATTCACAGAACCACGTATACTAAACGAGGCAAGAGTGTATACATTCAAGCCATTTTAAGGCATGAAGAATTTTTTTTCAAGAAAAAAACATTTAAATAATTTTTGTGATCAAAGATGAGTTTTAAAGGATAAAATTATTGACTACAGGGGGATTGTTTTTTTCTGTTTTTAACGCAGCATTTGTTTTAGTTTTTTTAAGCGTAAAAGCTACAGTCGTCATTTGTTGGAATTGCATGGAAAAGACGAACTAGCACATTCAGCATTTCTTTCTTGTTCCATCCAAATGTTTGTAATTATGAAATGACATGAGGGTGAACAAAATATTATTAAATTTTTAATAAAGTTAACTTTCTCTTGAAGAGAACCCTCCTCAGGCACATTACTAATATTAGAAGAACATAGAGTGAACAAGACTGTTATTCTTTTATAGAAGAGGAAAAAACAAGCCTAAAATGAGGTTTGTGTCTGTGATGATGAACCTGCGGGTTATCATCACGTGAACATCAGTTCACTGTGTTATTGTGTACATTGATTATTATGATTTTGTATGTGTATAGAGACCAGGGGCCCGTTCTTCGTACGTTGCTTATTACATCCGATATCAAATGACACATCCAAGATGATATCATCGTGCGAATCATGATCTGGCTAACTCGGTTCTTCGAACACACTTGCCGGATATGATTAGTATCGCTGGATTGAGTTATCTGAGATAATTGCGCGTTCATGCGCTGGTTTAAAAGGGGATATGTATCGATAGTAGAAACATTGATCAGCAACGCTGCTATTGGCTGCTCAGCGTGGCCAAAGAGCGCGCTCAGTTTTTCTCCTCAGCAGAGCAAGAACTAATAGTCAAAGTTTATTCTGAATTTTAATGTTTAATCAAAACGCCAGGGAACACCTCAAAGTCTGCAAAAGCCAGGAGAGAGGGCTGGCAAAAAGTAGCAGACAATTTAAATCCGTTAGAAGTGGCCATGTTAGATGTTGTTATCACTTATTAGCCTATATATTTGTATTTTAACTAGATGTACCGCATGGCGGTACAAAATATGACCGCCGCTCAGGCCTGCACTGGCTTTCCACAAAAATAAATGACGTGGAGCAATTTGGTTGTATTGCGTGTTTATGTATATACCTAAAAAAAGTAGTAGTATGTGCATGTCTGTCTGTGTGTGTGTGTGTGTATGTGTGTGTGTTTGTGTATGTGTGTGTCTGTGTGTGTGTGTGTATGTATGCGTGCGTACATGTGTGTGCGCGTGTGTGTTTGTGTGTGTGTGTCTGTGCATGTGGATTTGTATGGGTGTGTGTCTGTGCGTGTGGATGTCAGTGTGTGTGCATGCTTGCGTTTGTTTGTATTCCTGCATGTGTGTGTGTGACAGTTAGGGTTGCCAACTTCAGAAAAGGAAAATGCGGGACAATCGTGGTTATTTATAGGAAAATGAGGGACACTCAAAATATTTGTACTGTATCACACAGTGTACGTCATTTCAGTGTCTTCAGTTAAGTTTGTGTTTAAAAGGTTATCAGACATAAACACATTTGTATTGCTTAACCTATTTATGTATTTAATTCTAAAAATAATTTTAATGTCATACATGAAAAAAGTCACATTACAAACAAACCATAGTTCAAAATAACAGCATTTATCTAAAATAGAAAGCTTTTTTAACATTATACACTAGGCTTACAGTTCAAAAGTTTGGGGTTAGTAAGATTATTTTTTGGGAAAAAAAATAAAGAAAGTAATTGCCTACTTTTATTCAGCAAGGATGCATTACATTAATCAAAAGTGACAGTTAAGGTAATGTTACAAAAGCTTTCTATGTACTTTCTAAAAGCTTTAAAACATTAATAATAATCAGAAATGTTTTTTGAGCATATTATTCCCTCAGGTAGATTACATGTTTTCTTGCGTGGCTGGATGTTAGACTCATGAACAATAATCACGTTGTTTGCATTCGCCAAAATTGATTAGCCGAAATCAAAACGTGGACAGTGAAAGGAAATTACCGTTAGCGTGAGACGAGTCCGGCTTGAAGCGGAAGCGACCAGACGGCAGAGGATGTTCGCAAATCAAACAATGATTTGTCTCAAAACAGTGATTAAAAAAAGCTGTGATTGGATGATGACAGGTGTCGGTGATCATTCTCAAGTGTCGTGGTCAGCACTGCTGCTGTTGCTGTTGTATCAGTCAGTGGTTTATCAGCTTGTCAAAAAACGGGACACGGGAGGTCACGCACGGGACAAATAAATTAGGCCCAAAATACGGGACGTCTAATTCGGGACAGTTGGCAACCTTAGTGACAGTATCATCCTAAACCAGCAACCCTTCGCTCAACACCACCATCTACAGGCCGATGAGTGTACAGTCACTAAATGTGCACATAAATGAATTTATTTTATACCCCCCCATGGATGAAATTCTACGAAACTTAGCATACCCCCAGAGGATGTCAAGTTAATCACACACATGAAATATGGTGCAGTTCTGAACATCTCAACTGAAGATAGGGGCGATTAAAGCAGAATAATATTGCATTTTCATTTTTTATGGGAGGGGCGCAAATCACAAATGAGTGATTATGGGCTAGGTTGATGTGGGCCCTTAAGAGCAACATACCATAAAAATTTCTTCATCCTCGGTGCCACGGTTCAGGTAGTTATTTAGGAAAAACTGCATTTTTTGGGTTTGGGGGGGCCCAGCGCGAGGGGGGGGGGAGTGGCCCCCGGGGACCAAACGAAATTTTTCCGTAAAAGTCTAGTGGGGCTACATGCCCACCAAATTTCATGTTCCCCTGTGTTTCGGTGTCCCTGGTATCGTTGACGAAAAAATTCAGTAGATGACGAAAAAAAAAAAAAAACTTTGACAATCGATTATGGGCTAGGTTGATGTGGGCCCTTAAGACCAACATACCATAAAAATTTCTTCATCCTCGGTGCCACGGTTCAGGTAGTTATTTAGGAAAAACTGAATTTTTTGGGTTTGGGGGGGCCCAGCGCGGGGGGGGAGTGGCCCCCGGGGACCAAACGAAATTTTTCCGTAGAAGTCTAGTGGGGCTACATGCCCACCAAATTTCATGTTCCCCAGTGTTTCGGTGTCCCTGGTATCGTTGACAAAAAATTCACGGGGGCCCCAGCGTGGGGGGGGAAGTGGCCCCCGGGGACCAAACAAAATTTTTCCGTAAAAGTCTAGTAGACCAACATACCATAAAAAATTCTTCATCCTCGGTGCCACGGTTCAGGTAGTTATTTAGGAAAAACTGCATTTTTTGGGGTTTGGGGGGGCCCAGCGCGGGGGGGGAGTGGCCCCCGGGGACCAAACAAAATTTTTCCTTAGAAGTCTAGTGGGGCTACATGCCCACCAAATTTCATGTTCCCCGGTGCTTCGGTGTCCCTGGTATCGTTGACGAAAAATTCAGTAAGGTGACGAAAAAAAAAAAAAAAAAAAACTTTGACAATCCCTATATGACCGCTTTCGCTAGCTACGCTAGCGGCGGTCATAACTAGATGTACCGCATCGCGGTACAAAATATGACCGCCGCTCAGGCCTGCACTGGCTTTCCACAAAAATAAATGACGTGGAGCAATTTGGCTGTATTGCGTGTTTATGTATATACCTAAAAAAAGTAGTAGTATGTGCATGTCTGTGTGTGTGTGTGTGTGTGTATGTGTGTGTGTCTGTGTCTGTGTGTGTGTGTGTGTGTGTGTGTGTGTGTGTGTGTGTGTGTGTGTGTGTGTGTGTGTGTGTGTGTGTGCGTACATGTGTGCGCATGTGTGTTTGTGTGTGTGTGTCTGTGCATGTGGATTTGTATGTGTGTGTATGGGTGTGTGTCTGTGCGTGTGGATGTCAGTGTGTGTGCATGCTTGCGTTTGTTTGTATTCCTGCATGTGTGTGTGTGACAGTATCATCCTAAACCAGCAACCCTTCGCTCAACACCACCATCTACAGGCCGATGAGTGTACAGTCACTAAATGTGCACATAAATTAATTTATTTTATACCCCCCATGGATGAAATTCTACGAAACTTAGCAGAGGATACCCCCAGAGGATGTCAAGTTAATCATACACATGAAATATGGTGCAGTTCTGAACATCTCCACTGAAGATAGGGGCGATTAAAGCAGAATAATATTGCATGTTCATTTTTTATGGGAGGGGCACAAATCACAAATGAGTGATTATGGGCTAGGTTGATGTGGGCCCTTAAGAGCAACATACCATAAAAATTTCTTCATCCTCGGTGCCACGGTTCAGGTAGTTATTTAGGAAAAACTGCATTTTTTTGGGTTTGGGGGGGCCCAGCGCGGGGGTGGGAGTGGCCCCCGGGGACCAAACGAAATTTTTCCGTAGAAGTCTAGTGGGGCTACATGCCCACCAAATTTCATGTTCCCCGGTGCTTCGGTGTCCCTGGTATCGTTGACGAAAAATTTACGGGGGCCCCAGCGCGGGGGGGGGGGGGGAGTGGCCCCCAGGGACCAAACGAAATTTTTCCGTAAAAGTCTAGTAGACCAACATACCATAAAAATGTCTTCATCCTCGGTGCCACGGTTCAGGTAGTTATTTAGGAAAAACTGCTTTTTTTTGGGTTTGGGGGGGCCCAGCGCGGGGGGGGAGTGGCCCCTGGGGACCAAACGAAATTTTTCCTTAGAAGTTTAGTGGGGCTACATGCCCACCAAATTTCATGTTCCCCGGTGCTTCGGTGTCCCTGGTATCGTTGACGAAAAATTTATGGGGGCCCCAGCGCGGGGGGGGGGGGAGTGGCCCCCGGGGACCAAACGAAATTTTTCCGTAAAAGTCTAGTAGACCAACATACCATAAAAATTTCTTCATCCTCGGTGCCACGGTTCAGGTAGTTATTTAGGAAAAACTGCATTTTTTTGGGTTTGGGGGGGCCCAGCGCGGGGGGGGAGTGGCCCCCGGGGACCAAACGAAATTTTTCCTTAGAAGTCTAGTGGGGCTACATGCCCACCAAATTTCATGTTCCCCGGTGTTTCGGTGTCCCTGGTATCGTTGACGAAAAATTTACGGGGGCCCCAGCGCGGGGGGGGGGAAGTGGCCCCCGGGGACCAAACGAAATTTTTCCGTAAAAGTCTAGTAGACCAACATACCATAAAAATTTCTTCATCCTCGGTGCCACGGTTCAGGTAGTTATTTAGGAAAAACTGCATTTTTTTGGGTTTGGGGGGGCCCAGCGCGGGGGGGGAGTGGCCCCCGGGGACCAAACGAAATTTTTCCTTAGAAGTCTAGTGGGGCTACATGCCCACCAAATTTCATGTTCCCCGGTGCTTCGGTGTCCCTGGTATCGTTGACGAAAAATGTACGGGGGCCCCAGCGCGGGGGGGGAAGTGGCCCCCGGGGACCAAACGAATTTTTTCCGTAAAAGTCTAGTAGACCAACATACCATAAAAAATTCTTCATCCTCGGTGCCACGGTTCAGGTAGTTATTTAGGAAAAACTGCATTTTTTGGGGTTTGGGGGGGCCCAGCGCGGGGGGGGAGTGGCCCCCGGGGACCAAACGAAATTTTTCCTTAGAAGTCTAGTGGGGCTACATGCCCACCAAATTTCATGTTCCCCGGTGCTTCGGTGTCCCTGGTATCGTTGACGAAAAATTCAGTAAGGTGACGGGAAAAAAAAAAAAAAAAACCTTTGACAATCCCTATATGACCGCCGCTAGCGTAGCTTACTAGCGTAGCGTAGTAATTATGCAAAGTAATTATTGCATAATTACTTTGTACATTGTAATGTCAGAGTCACCACACTAGAACATGGGAACAAATAAAAGTGAAGTACAAAAATATTCTACATAATGGTAATTTTTAGTTATATAGTCTCTTTTATAAAAGACACTGTTAAATAAATGGTTGTCTGCTTATAAAAGCAACCAAGAAAAAGGCTGAGAAAAAAATAGAAAAGATCTTAGTAGCCTACACTGTAAAATCATTTTTGCTGCATTAAATTAAGGCCGTATAGTCATTTCAACTGTTATCTTGAGTAATGATGAATTGCTTGTGAAAGTGAAAACTGATAAACTTATGTTAATGTAAAAATATTTTGCCATGAGTTATTGATCACATTTTTACCGAGTGTAGTTCATTGTAATGACATTGTGTTTTCCTCTTTTGTGCACTTACATAATACACCAACACTTGTATCTGTTCACAAGAAAGTGGTGGCTGAAATATGTGCAGTAAGTGGACATTTTCTAACTTTCCAAAGGAAAGAAAGTATAAGACTTTGTAATGTCCATTTGTTTCCATTGCACTGGACAGTGAATAAACCCTCTCAGATAACTGTCATATGGAGGAACTAGCCTACCTGAAAGTGCATAAATAACTTTATACTTGTATATTTTATGGCTGAAATATAAGTTGCAGGATTCCACATCTACAGAAAGGCCTACAGAAGAGTCTGCACAGACAGAGGAGACATAGGCCTACAGGTGGGCAGTGGTTAGCCAACTTTTCCTTTTTATTTGTTGCATGAGGCATGTGTCTAATATCTCTTGTTGCAGGCACTTGACCACTGGCTTTTCTTTACAAAGAACAATTGAAATAAAACTCAAGGAACTAAGCATATTTGTCTTTTATTAAACATTTAATGAAAAGTGTTGTTGTTGTTTTTTGGCAGTGTTGTGTAATATTGCACATGCAACAATGTCACAGGCCCTGTCAGGTGTGCAACCCTCAGACTTTTCAGACACTGAAATCTTCCCTTTAGTTAGCCAAAGTTCATTTCATTGTGTGCCCTTGTCCTGGCTAGAGCTGCATTGTAACTGGTTTGGGTCAGGGAATGGGGTCATAAAACACCTGTCTGCAGGAACATGTCATAATCACCTATGAAAAAATGCAGTTCTGTTAGGATCAGCATAAGTGTATGTAATACAGTGAGCTTGATATTTAATTGTGGAACTTTTCTTACCACTTTCAAATAATGTGCATAAATGTGAATCTCTGAAAATTCTTAAGTCATGCACAGATCCTGGCCATTTTGCTTTCACATTTGTGATATGGAAGATTTTAGTCAACTGCCTTTTTTTAATTTGATATATTATTACTAATCTGGAATATTAAGAATCACAATAGTAACTGGGCTGCACATTTACATTGTGAATCCCCTTTCTGTTCACATAATCCCCTTCATTGAGGCCTTGATGGCAGTCTATGGAGCCTATAGTCTATATGGTACCAATCACGTTAGTGAAGCCTGAGTGACATATACTGTAATCGGCATGGTCATGATTGTATGATTTTCATAAATTATGATTGCCTAAAAAAAACAAAAAAAAAACTGCTTTACAACATTGGGTCTTAAGTGGCTTGGAAATGCCACAAAAAAACCTAAAACTGTTTTTTAAACCTAAAAGCGACAAAAAACGACAATCTCACGAATCACGAGAAAAAATATATATCTCAGAAAGTGCACTATCGCGCTGCGCTGGACTTCCCGCATCAGCTCCGCTTATGAAGCCGCGGTCTAATCCTGTTAACATGAAATAAGCCTGCTCCCGAGCAGGTTTAAGTTTGCACACATGTTGCTATGACAGCAAGTCCAGGATGAGCGTCGAAGAACCAAACAATCCAAGATCATGCCAAATCGCCAACAATCAAATCCAGCTAAGTGAGTTAGCGACGTACGAAGAACGGACCCCAGGTCAAGGTTTAGTGTCTAAATGATGTAGAGTGATTAAGGACAAGAAATGAACAGAGACTTTGAAGGTTTCATATTTGTTTATTTTGTATACGTTTATTATTCAACCTACAGTGGGGAGAACAAGTATTTGATACACTGCCGATTTTGCAGGTTTTCCCACTTACAAAGCATGTAGAAGTCTGTAATTTTTATCATAGGTTCTCTTCAACTGTGAGTGACGGAATCTAAAACAAAAATCAAGAAAATCACATTGTATGATTTTTAAGAAATTAATTAGCATTTTATTGCATGACATAAGTATTTGATACATCAGAAAAGCAGAACTTAATATTTGGTACAGAAACCTTTGTTTGCAATTGCAGAGATCATACGTTTCCTGTAGTTCTTGACCAGGTTTGCACACACTGCAGCAGGGATTTTGGCCCACTCCTCCATACAGACCTTCTCCAGATCCTTCAGGTTTCGGGGCTGTCGCTGGGCAATAAGGACTTTCAGCTCCCTCCAAAGATTTTCTATTGGGTTCAGGTCTGGAGACTGGCTTGGCCACTCCAGGACCTTGAGATGCTTCTTACGGAGCCACTCCTTAGTTGCCCTGGCTGTGTGTTTCAGGTCATTGTCATGCTGGAAGACCCAGCCACGACCCATCTTCAATGCTCTTACTGAGGGAAGGAGGTTGTTGGCCAAGATCTCACGATACATGGCCCCATCCATCCTCCCCTCAATATGGTGCAGTCGTCCTGTCCCCTTTCCAGAAAAGCATCCCCAAAGAATGATGTTTCCACCTCCATGCTTCACGGTTGGGATGGTGTTCTTGGGGTTGTACTCATCCTTCTTCCTCCAAACACGGCGAGTGGAGTTTAGACCAAAAAGCTCTATTTTTGTCTCATCAGACCACATGACCTTCTCCCATTCCTCCTATGGATCCAGATGGTCATTGGCAAACTTCAGACAGGCCTGGACATTGCACTGGCTTGAGCAGGGGGACCTTGCGTGCGCTGCAGGATTTTAATCCATGACAGCGTGGTGTGTTACTAATGGTTTTCTTTGAGACTGTGGAGTCTCAAAGAAAGGACCAGCTCTCTTCAGGTCATTGACCAGGTCCTGTCGTGTAGTTCTGGGCTGATCCCTCACCTTCCTCATGATCATTGATGCCCCACGAGGTGAGATCTTGCATGGTGTCCCAGATCGAGGGAGATTGACCGTCATCTTGAACTTCTTCCATTTTCTAATAATTAAACAGTTGTTGCCTTCTCACCAAGCTGCTTGCCTGTTGTCCTGTAGCCCATCCCAGCCTTGTGCAGGTCTACAATTTTATCCCTGATGTCCTTACACAGCTCTCTGGTCTTGGCCATTGTGGAGAGGTTGTACAGGTAACGAGTTCAAACAGGTGAAGTTAATACAGGTAATGAGTGGAGAACAGGAGGGGTTCTTAAAGAAAAACTAACAGGTCTGTGAGAGCCGGAATTCTTACTGTTGGTAGGTGATCAAATACTTATGTCATGCAATAAAATGCAAATTAATTACTTTAAAAAAATCATACAATGTGATTTTCTGGATTTTTGTTTTAGATTCCGTCTCTCACAGTTGAAGTGTACCTATGATAAAAATTACAGACCTCTACATGCTTTGTAAGTAGGAAAACCTGCAAAATCAGCAGTGTATCATTGTATCAACAGTGTAAACTTGTTCTCCCCACTGTATGTCATGGCTTAACTTACCTGTTTGGTCCTGTGCAGGGGAGTGTTCTGATGATGTGAATATCCCTAATGATTCTGTTATGGGTTATACTATTTAGTAAGACAGAGAGTGATATGAATGTGTTGATATGATAAACTGTCTTATTTGAATATGTAGTGTACATGTGATCCGTGATTATATTATGATTTATCTGTTTTAGATTTATCAACAAGCGCAAACTGAGGTGACTACATCAGCAGCGGCAGATGAAGCTGTAACAGCAACACAAGGTTATGGTTCAATAAGCTTTAACAGCACAAGAATGCTGCCTTGGTCAAGTGATGAGGACATTGAGCATTATTTAATGACTTTTGAACGTATTGCTCAAGCGTGCAAATGGCCGAGTCATGACTGGGTGTCACAACAGGCAAGGCAAGAGCAGCGTATGTGGCCATGGAGCCGGATAATTCACTGAACTATGACTGTGTTAAGCAAGCGATACTTCACAAGTTTGAAATTAACCCAGAAACCTTCCGACAACGTTTCAGAGCATACAGTCAAGGAGATGATGAAACACCACGTGAACTGTATGTAAGATTGAAAGATCTGTACGAAAAGTGGATGGTCCCTTCAAGTCGAACCAAGCAAGAGATTGGCGATCAAATAGTGCTGGAACAGTTTCTCAAAATGCTGAATCCGTAAGCAAGAACTTGGGTGAAGCAGAATGGTCCTACTTCGTGTAGACAAGCGGCAGAACTGGCAGAGACATTCATGACTGCAAGGCGATCGTTGCATCAGCCGAGACAATGGTGAGACGTCAACCACAGCATTACTGGTAAGTCTGGGGATGCTAAGGGTAGTGGTCTGAGAAATTTTGACGCTAATAGTCAAACGTTACAAAACAATTCTACTCCGAGTAACGGTATGCGGGCTGGGGGAGTTAGTAAGTACAACAGAGGGGATGTAATTATATGTCATGCATGCAGCCAGCCAGGGCATAAAAAAGCAGATTGTCCAGTGCAAAATGTATCTAATACTCGCCTGTGTTATGAGTTAAGATCATCAGTGAAGCTGAATGAGATAGAACTGAACACAGACACAGTAGTGGAGGTGAAGATTGGAAACACTTTGTTTAAAGCATTGGTTGATTCTGGTTCAAGCCAAACATTAGTGAGATCAGAATGTTTAGGAAAGTCAAATGTACTAAATCATGACAAACTGAAAGTCTGTTGTATTCATAGCGATGAAAAAGAGTATCAGAAAACTGAGATTGTGATTGAAATTGAAGGTCAAGCCTATAAGTTATCTCTTGGGGTAATTGACAAATCACCCTATCCAGTGATATCAGGCACAGATATACCGGTGTTGGTGGATTTGTTACAGAATGATAATGTAGCAGATGCTAGGGTTGTAACAAGAGCACAGGCTAATCAAGAGGAGGTCAGTAAACAGCTTTTGCAAGATTTACCGTTCAATTGAGTTTCTAAAAGAGGAAATCTAGGAGGGAGAAACGTCGCAAAGTTATGGGTACTGAAGTACTGAAATTGAAAATGTGACAAAACCATACATAGACGATCTTGAGTGAATTCCTCATGATACTGTGCAATTGCAAAGGCAGGATGAAACTTTGAAACCGCTGTTTGAGAATGCTAAGGTTAACAACAGAATGTCAACATTAATTCAGAAAGATCAGCTGATGATTAAAGATGAAAAGTTGTACTTAAGTGCTGAAGGGGAGCGACTGGTGGTACCGGAGTCTATGAGGTTAAAGGTATTACAATTAGGTCATTCAGTACCATGGGCAGGACATTTAGGCCAACAGAAAACCTAGTCTAGAATTGCTAGTAAGTTTTATTGGCCTAAACTCTATACAGATGTTGTTAATTTTTGTAAATCATGCCCTGAATGTCAGTTGGTGAGACCTGCTAAAAAGAATGACAGAGTACCTCTGGTAAGCTTACCTATTATTGACGTACCATTTTCTCGAATTGCAATGGACATCGTAGGACCTTTGGAAAGGAGTAGAGCTGGAAATAAGTACATTTTGGTTGTTGCTGATTACGCTACGCGTTATCCAGAAGTTTTTCCTCTCCGAAACATCAAGACAAGGCAGGTTGTGAATGCACTGGTTCAACTTTTTTCTCAAGTAGGATTGCCTAAAGAGATAATCACAGACCAGGGGCCTCATTTATAAAGCTTGCGTACACACAAAACGGGGCTGAAAACATGCGTACGCCAGTTCCTGCGCAAAAGGTGGGATTTATAAAGAAAAACTTGACGGGAAAATTTGCGCACCTGCACGCAAACTCTGACCCATGCGTACGAACGTTTTGGAGATGGAGCACTTTGGTGACACCGATGGTGAGCTGGAGTTAAATGTATTTTTGGTCACTTTTATACAGAAAATCTAAAGAAAATTAAACATATACAGAAAGATTATACAAATACAATTTCAATCACCAAGCCTGTCACTTGAAGCAAATATCCATTCCTTCTTAAATGTCCGCGGCAGCGAGCGTGTTGAGCCGTTTAGTGAAACTGACGCAAATAACAGTTTAAATAAATAAAATACTTCTGATATAAACATTTATATTAAATATGCCATTCAAATTAATGGAGTTAAACACTTAAACATGAAATCATTACTGAAGTTACAACATTTTTTTAAATTCAATCATTAGAAATATTTGTTGTGGATGCGATTGTTTTTGAACACTTTTCCTGTGGCGTGCTTTAATGTTTTAACCACAGAGATAATTGCTTATCATGATAATACCAGATTGTCTGAGAAAATAGTTTCGTGCAAATAATGCCCAAGGCCTATCTGTTTCCATTAAAAATATAAATCAATTAAAAATACAATTCGGCAAGTGGAAAAGATTGAGAAAAACTTTCTCTGAAATGTATTTTACACTATTTGATTTATGTAGGCTATTCAAAAACAAGGCAAGGATAGACAACTACTTGATTTGTATTAATGTAATGTTTCTTGTACCGTTTATATCATTTGCATATGATTATTCATCCACGTGATAACGTTTAAGTTATCACGTGGATGAATAATCATATGCAAATGATATGTAGATGAGGATCTGCATAGTAAAACTAGGCGTTGTAAGCTCCATATATGGTTATTTCGGGTGGAGACGCATGTACGCACAATCTTCCGCTGACTGGGATTTATAAAGTGAATTCTGCGCAGGTTCTGGCGTACGCACGGTTTTATAAGTCTGAATATTTTTTTGTGTACGCCATTTTTGACTTTCGGGCGCACGTACACTTTTAGTAAGGTTCCTACGCACAGTTTTATAAATGAGGCCCCAGGGCACTAACTTTACGTCGAAGTTAATGAAACAAGTTTGCTCAATGTTAAGAATACATCCTATACAGACCACTCCTTATCACCCTCAGACCGACGGTATGGAGGAAAGATTTAATCAGACACTGAAGTCAATGCTACGAAAGTTTGTGTCTGATACAGGTGCTGATTGGGACCAATGGTTGCCATATTTGATGTTCGCGTATCGTGAAGTTTCACAGGCATCAACGGGCTTCTCACCATTTGAGATGCTGTATGGACGTCAGGTTCGTGGACCGTTAGATGTGCTAAAGGAGGCCTGGGAAGGAGAAAACAGGATTTTTGACGTTGTTCTCTGTACTGACAGCACTCCAAATTTACAAAAAAATTAGCTCAATGTTAAAATTGACCGGAGTTCTCCTTTAACCCAAAAGTTATTGCAATAGTAATGCTCGTCTTGGCACCACTAATAATGAGACAAAAAGGAAGAAATGGGGATGGGGGAAAAAGAAACTGAGAGAAGAAGAGTTGTGAGATATTTGGCAGCAAGCTCTAATCAGTCCTCTATCTTCCCCTCAGAAGAGAGGCAATTACCTGCTCTCGGACACATGTTCCAGTGACCTCGCTGCCTAATCCACTTTTTTTCTCGCTTGAATGAAAACTCACACACACACACACACACACACCTAAAACAGTTTAGTACTTAGTTGTCCTCCAGCTTGTTAAAAAAAGAAATTGTATTATATCATGACAAATCCACCTCAGTATTTTGAAATAAAACAAAATAAAATATATTTCAGAACTTTCTTCCCAGTCCAAAATGACTATTGAAACTAACCTGCACAAATGTAACACCACAAGGATGAATACACACACACACACACACACACACACACACACACATATATTTCCACATCAACTCCACCCAGTGTTGGTGAACTACTGAAAACAATACTGTTATTAGAGTTGGTATTTATTCTAACAATAAGAATAAGACAATGCTTGGGCTCTGCCTACCCATCTGTGGGGAATCTCTGAATAGCCTTCTCAAAGGAAGAACGGCTGAAGTTTATTTTTAACAAGGTCCCTGATCAGTCTGATCTTAACAATTTCGACACGTTTTGTGTTTTGCGGCCCTGTTGTTGGACCCAACAGAAAACCTGCAGCCTGCGAGTAAGTGCTGTAACTCAAAGAGTCAGCGAAAGGAAGAAAAATTATAAATATTGTCTAACATTATAAACAGGGCTCAAGGAAATAGAATAGGATTTGACCTCTTTAAGGAAGCACAAAGAAAAATCATAACAAAAACAATGTGTATTGTACAAAAGAAGCCACAATTGATTTCTCAAATTTATCAATTAACTATCTTTACCTCTTCTAAAAAATAATCTGCTTTTTCTCTCATTATAAAACATACAGTATTTCCAGTAGGATTATTTATAGAAAAAAATTAAGGCTTGTTCAGCTCATCATAATGCCAGAAAGTCAAGACCAGAACGTTACGTCTCTGAGAGATTTAGAGTGTAAAACATCTGTGGGTTTCCACTACTGTATTGTCATACAAATCACAATCCACAGCCCAAGATTCATATCCAACAGTTAAACAACTGCTACTGTTTATTTCAAAACTATATAGTTCAATAATTCAACACCACAACTTATACCTCAATGCTTCTACACTTTATGTATATATTGCCTTATTTAATTCTCAGTCTTCCTCTGTATACCTTGTATATCTATTGTTTCTACCTATGGTTTCTGCCTTAAAATATTACATATTATAACTGTGATTTGTATATGTACATTTCTGAAATACATGACTTAGACAGTTAACTCTGATAACAGATCACTCTAAATTGTAATGTGGACTCATGCATTTTCTGTAAAGCTGCTTTAAAACGATGTATATTGTGAAAAACGCTATACAAATAAATATGAACTGAATTGAATTATCGTTATGTTTGTCACCGTTGTTCCCTGAAGGAACTGTGTTTCGTTTTTAACCATTGCTCAGTGTTTCCCCTAGGTTTACAGCTTTGGGGGGGGGGGAGGTTACTTCAGTAACCTCATTTCTAGCCACTTTACAGCACACACAAATATTTATTTCTTTAATAGGACATTTTGCATAGAACATACATTTTTTTTTTAAACAGATAATCGCTATAAAATGGAACTATATAAATTACTCCTGGTGTGGGAAATTAAGTTAACTAAAATTAAACTAAAAGAAAGCTTATACTGTATATTCTGACTAGTTTACAATTTTATTTTACATTTTTTATAAAACACATAGTACTTTTACCCAAACTGAATAATAAAAACAAGTTTAAATGGGTACATTTTCTATAAATATTATTTTCTGACATAGCCTACTCCAGTTCTTATTAAAACACACTAGACATGCATTTTGGGCACTTTTTGTGTGAAATAATAATTATTTTGTCCATCAAAAGTGTGCTTTCACTTTAATTGAGCGTGAGCAGTAGCAAAAATAGACTCGGCGCCGAAACCCTTCACTGCTGCTCACGCGACGCTCCTGCTCGCGGTGTGAATGCACTCATTGATTAACATGCATGCCGAAAAAGCTACTTCGGCTGCTACTCGCAGTAGAGCGAGTGTTGCCATCTTCAGTTCCCTGTGAGCGTTTAAAAAACGCAAATATTTTTGTCTGGTTTTCATCTGGTTGACGCGACATATTTCCTGCCGCGCGCTCTCTGTCCGCTAGTGCTCATCTGTATGTGACGCAAGTGTTTGTGTGTGAGTTTGTGCGCGTGCGAACTCGTTGGGATAATTGTAAACGCGCAAACACAGACAGAAAAGACATGCCATCGTGGAAATAAGATAAATAACATATTACTTAAGGGCTATTTAGTTTGTTTAATAAAATAACAAACTGTAATCTGGCGCTATAAAGAAAATCAAATCAAATTTAATTGACCTTCAAGGGGGGCGGGGGGAGCCGTTAGGAGGGCGGGGCGCCCCCTTATATAATGGTAGGGGAAACACTGAATTATGTGCTAAAAATGACAACGACGTTGACTCTGACTTTGAATTAAACTGTCAAATTTAATTAAATTAAATTGTTACAGTAAATTGGTCTTAATATCATTAAACAAACCTGAAAAAAATAAGTATTGCTTTATAGCAAACCTAGATAAGAATTTCTGTGTGTACAGTAGGTAGTCAACCAGAATGCCAATTACCACCGCGCCAGCTGGCACAGCAAAGTCACCACGGCAAAAATAAACCAGTTGCATTTTAAAGTCGTTCGCGAAATGACCGCCAGGTGGCGCAAAGGGACATTTTGCAAAACAGCAGCAATTGCCTCATTTTGAAAAGTTAAACAACAGAAAAACACACAGCACAAGGTCTTGTTAAAAAAAAACTTTTTTCATTATTTCAACAAGAATGAGACTGATTACATATGTAAAAAAATAAAGAAAGGTTGTTTTTTTGTTTGTTTTTTTAAATATACCTATTTTTTATAGGCTACAACAGAATTGGTTAAATTTAAAGCTGCAGTCCATAGTTTTTCCTCTTTGTCACCATCTCTGTTCGAAATCTGCAATTGCAGTTATTTGTGAAATTATCAACTTTAAGTGGGTTGTGCCTGGGCACGGCACAGTGCAGATGAATTAATGTTTTGAGGAGAATGTGCAGCTGTCAGTCACCGCGCCGGTGTGGATACTGTCATCCAGAATCACAGATTCTACTTTTTGGAACAGAAGAATTTTCACCAGAAAATGTCATCTGTACAAGTAAGTAACATCCACTTTTGTTCTGACCAACTAAGGGAAAAAAAGCAAAAAATAAATTGCGCTGATTAAATCTAACGATCGCTTATATCACGTCAAACCGTGCAAATTATACTTTGTTCTCAAATTGTTAATGTTAACAACATCAGCATTGCGTGACTACATTTAATGCCCTTCCAATATTTGTCCTTGTTTTCGCATGGGCCCGGTTGCAGTCTCTTTTTCTGTAGCCACTTTTTTGCATTTTACACTGATGATTGTCGTTTGAACCTTTCTGGATCCGCCATCAAATTGATAAGTTTAATTATATCAAGTGCTGTGAGAAAAGGCTATAAATCTCCACCTCCAACATCCTCACATGCAATATACAGGGGTGCAAACACATGTATGGTCAAAAAAGAGAGAGGTAATCGAAGCCCTCGTCCCGCGGCAAATATCCAGATACTACATTGCCACCATCCCCAACCCACCCCTATAGGCACATAGAGTCAAATGAAATTTAGAAAAACTATCTTGCACTTCTTCTTCTTGCTTTACTGCTACTTCCTGAAAACAATTTCACCTGATGATTTGAATAGCTCTTTTTGTAAAGAATTAATAATTCTAGGATGATTGGGGTAATTGTGTAGGGTAGGCTTAGTGCATCTGCATAGAAACTAATAAACAAAATACAAATATAAATACAATAAAACATAAATACACGAGAAATAAAGCAGTGCTTTGTTTTTCAGGTAAATTAACTGTATTAAGTATTAATACAGTTTATCTTTTGACAAAACGTGATTTTTCTCTTTCTCTTTTGTTGTTTGATTAACTTTGGTGACACAAACAGCTGCAGGTATATTGGGTGCTGTCCCTTTAAGACGAATGCGCGTATCTAATACCGGTAATGACACGCATCCGTTAGGGCTGTGCAATTAATTGAATTTCAATTTCAATTTCTGCTCCCAACGATCACCAAAATAGTATAATCGAGTAAAAACGATTTTGCCATTTTCTGTTTTGAAGGAACGCTCTTATTTTGTCTTGTGTTCTGAATGACGCGCGCATGCGCACATCCGCCCTTCCCGATGCCGTAAACTCTCTCAGCTTGAATGTTTAAACTGATAAGACTTAAAAAGAAGTGAAAATGATAAACTTTAGTTACGATGCAATGCTGGCCCGATTGTACAAGTGACAATTCCATCATGTCCCGACTCATAAACGCGAATGTGTAGTTTCGACGCTTGCTTTGTCCAGCGCATTTTGAGAGACAGAGAGAGAGAGAGACGCATCACCGCTGAACACTCACGCGGTTTGTGAAATTGCGTCTTGGAGAAAGTTTTAAAATTATTGATTTGATTTTATAATCTGTGTGGATTCATTTAAGATACTCATACAATCTACATGCTAAAGTGAATCAATGTTTGTGGGGAATTTCCCGCATTATAAGTGGTAGACCTGCGGGAATTATTAAAATATTTATTGAAGTATTATCTGTTACATTATTTATTTTAATAGTTCAAAAAGTACAATCAATGTTCACATTTCGATTTTTAAGAATTGTTGAAAGGTGTCTTTGGTAACACTTTACAATAAGGTTCATTAATTAGCATTATAACTAACTTACTTTTGTTAAGATTAACTAATAATGAACAATAATTCTACAGCATCTTAGTTAATATTAATTTCACCATTTACTAATACGTTATTAAAATGAAAGGTTGTATTTGTTAACATTATTAGTTAATGCACTGTAAACTAACATGAACAAACAATGAACAGCTGTATTTTTATTAACTAGCATTAAAAAAGATTAATAAATACTGTAACAAATGTTTTTCTCATTGTTAGTTCATGGTAGTTAATACATTAACTAATGTTAACTAATTAACATTATTGTAAAGTGTTACCGTGTCTTTTTAATAAATGCAACACGTTCCCAGTCATGTGAAATAATCGTGTTACATAATCGTGATTTCAATATTGACCAAAATAATCGTGATTATGATTTTTCCCATAATCGAGCAGCCCTAGCATCCGTTTTATTTTGACTGCGTTTACGGGGAAACTCGTTGAGACGGACACTGGCTTATTTTTTCGTGCACATGTCTGTTCAAACACAAATAGATAAG
The DNA here is from genome assembly GCF_949319135.1 of Squalius cephalus. NCBI lineage: Eukaryota > Metazoa > Chordata > Actinopteri > Cypriniformes > Leuciscidae > Squalius > Squalius cephalus. Next base: position 33,261,188 of record NC_137127.1, on the reverse strand, counting down.
AAAGAAAAGGGAATTCGGTGTTCAAGAACTTCACGTGCTGTCTGCGACTGCGTGGCTCTGTGCGCCGACAGATCATCTACATTTGGATGTTAAACATAATAGCCTGATACAGCAAAGACCACGTCGGCAGTATTGACGGCAAAATAGGCTACATAATATTTCGTTCTGTAGGCCTATTGACAGGGGCAATATTTGAAAATCGATAATTAGGCCTATTTTTTAAATTACAATTATATATGCATTTGTCAAAACCGAGAGACTTTCAAGCATCAAAATGTAATTTATTAATATGTATTTGCGCCTTCTATTTTGTCTGAAAACTTCCAACACTCTTGCGTGTCGCGTGAAAAATAGGCGTCGGTTGCGGTTCTATTTCTAGCACGCGGTTTCGGCGCGGCTCGAGAAGTGTGTGTGTCACGCAGGCATTGTGCTCTAACACAAGCTCTAACCAGTTAGCATAAAAGCAGAGCCGACATAAAAACGGACACTCCACGAACACACTGACTGCTGGACAACTGAACTTCTGAGCTTTCTAGTAAATTTGTGTTCGAGTGGTATAACTTGGGTTTCAATAATTTAGATGACACGGGTTCAAATCCCGAACAAACATGGGCTACTAATTTTTTATTATTATTAATTGAGAGAGATTTGTCTAGGTCTAAAACTCTGTTACAGTTTTTTTTTGTTGCTTGTATTTACCATGCATTTCCCTTTTACACTAAGGAACAAATATTATCCAACAGAATGACTGAATTTACATTTGTATAATAATTACAATCATCATTTCAAAAGCAGTTCTGTTAAAAATAGAAAAAAAAACTTTATGGGGTTCCCTATACATAAAGAGTTTTTAAAAAATATGATTACCCACCCCCACAGTAATAGGGTGACCACCCGTCCCGCGTAGCGCGTGCGCGCACAGCGTTTGAAGCCCAATTCATGCGTCCCGCAAATTGAGACCGTGTCACGCATAATCTATGCTTGCTCAAAAAAAAAGTTGGTCGCTCTATATCCTCGAGCCCCAGGCAGCCAAACGAACATTACTTGACAGTTCAGCACGCTATTGTTGCCACACCCACCCCTCAGTTGAACTGCTGACTAGGGGTGCTTCTCAAAATCCCTCCTCGTCTCCTCTCTCCTCCGTCCTCCATCCTATGACCCGGAAACCGATCGAGCACAGCCATCTTGAAGGACATCTCAATTCTCTAATTGCACCGCGAGGAGTCGAGGATCGAGGAGTTAGGAGGCTTCCTGAGGAGTCATGAGCGAGGATACACAGGTGGATCCTATGCGGAAGAGTTTTATCGACTAAAACGTGACGCACGTATAAATTCTCCTCCCCCTTCACATCGGTCACAATCATTTTGATTTATACTTTACTTTTGCAGTTTATATAAACCACACACCTCACATATTTCAACAGGGTATCTTTCTTTATTATTATTTATTATGAATTTCTTAAATAAACAAATTTCAACAACATGAGGGCAGATCCTCTGAGCGCTGCTGATGACGCGATGAAGTGACGCTCGAGTGATCAAGTATTCCAATGTATAAAAAAAGCTTTCATTCGATCCCTCCGTCCTCGCGTCTTTTCCTTGCAGCCTTCCCTCGCATCCTACAGGGGGCGGAGCTGAGACGCGAGGAAAGGAAGCGAGGAGAGGAAACGAGGATGCACAAATAAGAATTGAGAAGCACCCTAGGTTGTCGTCAACTTTTTCTTTGTTGTCATGACAGCGCACGCACGCGCATACCAGACACACTGGGAAGGAAGGAACTTTTAGATGCGCGCTTTCCAATTCGAAAAATGGAGAAAGAGTCTGAGAGAGGCACCGCCATCATCAATTAAAAAGAGAATGTGTGGGTAAGAAAGACTGGGAAAATGAATATTTGTGGCTGAAAGGTGTTGAGGGGGATACCGAGAGGGCTTTTTGTGACCTTTGCAAAACGTCCTTCTCAATCGGACATGGAGGGGAATACGATGTCAATCGTATTTTTTTTTTAAATACTTTATTTTATTTTATTACTGTTCCTGTGGTGTTGAGCAACTACAATTCCTGTTAATCCTATAATTTTATATTATAATTTATTTAAAGTGAATAAATTGTAATGAAAAATAAATAAATACAATTAAATAGTAAATCTTAAGTGGAAGTGCATCTGTCAATTCATTGAATGTTCAAAATATTATGAATCTTTATTTAGAAAAAAATACACATTGGTTGGCCTATTCATGAGCATACATCAGCAATTACTCATGTTTAGGGGAATAGGGCATTATTAATATACCATGTAAGGTGGTATGTGCTAGAAATGTGTAAACCACTATCAGTGAGTTTGCCCGTGGGGTGGGGGCACCGCCGCACCAGGCAGTGTCCCACATTGTCCCTCAGAAACCTACCCCTTGTCCCCCCTTGGGATTATTAGCAGGTGGTCACCCTACACAGTAATCAATGCTATACTTTACCAATAGACCATATAAAATATATAAAATAAAGATATGCAACATGCACGTTTAAACAACAAACAATAAAATCAGAACCAGCGCTTCTGCTCCTGTACTGAGAGACAACATGCAGCACGTTTCAGTTACGATCCTGGTTCCAGTGGCCTTAATGCATGCATGGCTTTTCAAAATGTCACAAAGCATTTTGGGATTGTTTTGAATGAAATATTGAAGTTTATAATTAAGCATTTTGGCACACCAGGCCGAGTGGTGATACGCATTGTTCTAAAATCGGATTTTATTCTGGCGCTTTCATTTGGATTTATTTTTCTCATAACAGCTAAAACAACTTAAAATACTGAGCGGAGCCATTTTTTGGTCTTACAGATAATAGTACATCATTCAAAACTGTAAACTTTTATTCATGTATACTCAATAGGTCAACAACAAAACGTTTTCTGTGGTCTCTGTCTCCGGGAACTGCGCGTCACAAAAATGAACCGAAAGCCACTTGCCTCAGCTCATTCACAATGCTTTAAATGTCTAAATATTAAAAGAATGTTACCTGATTATGTAATCCATATAAAACCTAGAGGTACAGAAGATCTGCTCAAACATGTTTATCATGTGTATGAGCGCTTCCCAATGAGGAAAGGAGAGGACAAGGCAAGAGTGAAAATCTCACTCTAATTAAATGTAAATCGCCCTGAATTAAAATGTAAAAACAGATCAAATAATTTTTTTGTCGAAATGTTGCGAGATTGTTTCGTTTAAGTTCATAATTATTCTATAATGTTATTTAGTTTAACAGCAGCACAAAATACCCACTGTAGTTCGAGATTTATTTGAATAAGTAAAAAATAACCACCCTCTGCTTAATTCACAAATCGCACCCTGGTTTTAAGGACCCAAAGATCTAGCCCGACTGAAAGATGAACATGAGTTTGAAGTTCGTATTTTGTTTTGCTTAGAAAAAGCTGGCCTAAACCGAAGTAGCATTTTAATTCTTCAAATAGCCTGAATTCTTCAATCTTTTTATGACAGAAATATTACTACATGTAGCTAAAATTATTTAATTCCTTCATTATCAACACTTTAATAATGCTAATGTCTAGAATAGCGAGTTAAATCTGAATTGCGACTTCTGATTTTCTCAGACGCTCCGCTCCTCTCAGAGCCGGTGGGGGGTTTGGAGGGGCAGTTCAGTGGCTTTATCGTGGGGGTGCAGGACAATACCCTATAGGTGTTCATGTCTCGTCTTTCATATGGAGAGTGTTGGATAGCCAGCCTAATGATACAGAACAGGCAAAGGCAAAATTCCTTTCAAATGTAGCTAATTTATTTAAAGGTTTTGCATAAAAAAAATAAAAAAAATTGAAGTGTTCAATCCAGTTGTTTCAACTGGTTTTGTAGAGTTTTAGAATGTTTGAGCAGTGTGTATGATTGTCAACAATCTGGCATTATTTAAACATGAACTGTTGACGAAACACGTTCATGCCAACTAAACAAATACAAGTGAGCAGCAGATATACAGCGCTTTTATTCGCGATCAACCTCGTTTTATTGTGAGGTGAATTCAAAGCATTCTGTTTCTTTGAAGCAACAAAGGCTAAATAATTTGTCACAGTTGTTTTTTGTAATTGGTGTGGATGACACTTATTAGTTATGATTATGATGATTATCAGCTGTATGATGTGTTTCTACCCTGAAACATTTAATTTTAATAGAGACCCGGCATGCGTGCAGTGAGGGAGAAAAAATAAACTTGCTAAAAAGAGATCCAGCGCGTCTGTGAGAGAGAGACTATTTAGTTAGTCTGTTATTTTTTGCAGCCAAGCCAACAAGTATTTTTAGCGCAATTTTCCACCGGACAAATTGCGATTGTTAACTCATGATTTCTGTTCTGTGCGTCTGTGCGCACCAATCTTGCACTTCTATCTACTCCTCAACCAGACCACCTAGAGACTTCGGGTTTTCGGCATTATGTTAAGGAAGGTCTAATCTCGGGAACGCACAAAAAAAATCCAGGAAAAGATTTACTATCTCTTAGTGTTGTGATCCCATGAGGTGAGAAAATTGCGCTAAAACACTCACTGAGTTTTTATTACTTGTTTCTGATTTGTTCAATGTATGGATCTGTTTTGAAAATATTATTTCGTTGCTGGCCGGATTTCACTGTCAATCGTCTCAATTTCGTGAATGATTCACAAAACAATAATTTAGCAGATTAAAAACGAGCTTCATCATCTTCATTTTCTGGTGCGATCAGCTGATAATCTCCTTCAACAAACCTTCAGGTTTTGTCATCTGTACAGCGCAACAGAGGCTCAACTGGAATGTAGCAAATTGATGTTGTAATTAGGGCTGCACAATATATCGAAAAATTATCGTTATCGCGATAATAGTATATGCGATATCCGTATCGCAGAGAGGTGCGATACATTGCATTTATTTTATATGCCAAGCATTTGTGATGCATGCATGCATTGCATACATTAGGTTGTTTACCCAAATTCGACCAATCAAATGGGGCCTTACTATCTTTATACCCGCCTCCCCAGTAGGTGCTATTATGCTATTGGCTAGATCGGGTGCAAAGGGGAACCTAGTGGCTCAGAGCAGAGAGTGGAAAATAAAAACTAATGGCGGGAGTAGAGACAAGTGAGCAAAATGACAACAGCGAAGAACCTGTGCCTAAAAAGAACTGTACGTCTGAAATATGGCAATATTCTGGCTTCAGTAGAGAAGACGTGTCATAAATGCAGTTACTGTGTAAGGGGCCGTTCACTTATCGCGTCTAAAACGCATGGAAAGCGAGGCGGCACCGCTATGTCCTTCTTTCCACAAATGCTTGCGTCTGTCTTTGCTATGCAACCATGACCTGCATGAGCTTGTGGAACTCTGAAAAGTTGAGGTGTTCTCATCTCGTAGCGGCATATGCGGGCCTGGAAAAATGTGCTTTCATTTTGAGTGCACTTGCCGCACGCCTGCACTTGAAAAAACGCGATATGTGAACATAAGTGACGGTGTCACTAAGTCGTGCCGAACAATTTTGGCCACATTGAGAGGAAACTAATCTACACAGTCATCTGGAACGCAACCTCAGGGAACTATATGAAGAATTCAAAAAGTGTTGGCCCAAATCTACCAAAACTGCTAACGAAATGCCAAGTAACAATAACAGAGTCTCACAGACAACCATTAATCAAAGTGTTGCATGTGTAACATTAACTTCTTATAAAAAAACTGAGATATTCTTCTGAAGATCAGAGGAATATCTATTAGCCTACCTGTTTATTTTAGTATGATCATTACATATATAAATAAATAAAAAAAACTTTAAAAAAAAATAGCATTTCTCTGGGGAGAAATATCGCAAGAAATATTGTTATCGCAATACTCAACAACAATATCGCATATCGCATATTTTCCCAGTATCGTGCAGCCCTAGTTGTAATGTGCCATTAGTAATTAAACAAAACGCTTGACTTTAATAATCTATTACCTATTTAATCATCAAGAACAGTAAAACATAAACGCTGTCGGCCAACATCAGTTAACAGCATGTAGGCTACAATGTTATCAGACAATGAATAGGCTAACAAAGCTCCGACAAAACACTAACAAAGTGTTTTGAATCAATAAATGAACATTTCAGAAGTTTTTATTTTTGACAAATAGCATATTAAACTAGAAACAAAATTATGAAGATGGCAGAGTTCAGATTCAAACTTAAACTGTTTGAAGCACGGCGAAGCACATATTGTAGCGTTGACCACACAGCCATTCTGAACACAGTCTAATGAGTATGAGCTTAACGTCTTATACTTACACAAAGCCTCATTGATGTGACATTTTTCTATTGCAATGTTTATGTTGAAATGTTTTCATTATTTATTAAAGAAAATTATGCTAATCATAACAACTGACTGTAAGCCGATTTAATTCTTAATTAATCATAAAACACAAATGCTGCCGACTAACATCACTTAGCAAGTCCTGACAATGTTTTAATTTTACGATCATTTAGTTTAATTTACTTCACGGTTATGTTTCAGTTCATAAATCTAGGCCTACTAACAAATTAAAATAACACGAAGTATAAGACACAAAATCTTTACATGCATTGCCTTTCTAGCTATAGAAAAACTGGGCAAACAATGTTAACATTTAGCCTACTTTGCTTAAATTTAATGCAATAATAGAGTACAGTTTCAGTTCTAAATTTGTACTGTAATTTCAGTATTGGGATTATGAATTAATTTAACTACAATGTTTCACTTGAATTTATCTGCTACCAGTTCTCAATCTCTCTCAATGAGCCGCGGCGCAGCAGCAGATAGATAGAATAAACTGACACTCTACGCAATAGAGAGAATAAACTGACACTTTTCAAAGTCTGTGATTGTAACGCCCCTTAGCGGTAAGTGCTTTTTAGGGGCCAAGCCCCGAAGGGGATAGCCCCTATTGTATCTGTTAGTTTACTTTATTATTATTTTTCCCAAATGGGAGTCAATGGCAGCCCTATGAACCGTAAGTAGGAAAATGATGAAATTTGGAACAATTGTAGAGATGGTCATGAAAAGTAATTGGACCAATTTTAGAGTCTCTAGGACCAACTCTATAGTGCCACCACCAGTTCAAAAATTCAATCTTCTAAAGGTTATAACTTTTGAACCCTTTGATCTAGAACAGGGGTTTTCAAAGTCTAAGACAGTGGGCCTCACTTTTGACACAACTTACCCAATGGCAGATTTTCTGAGGCATTAGGCAAACGTCTCTGTGGTTTAATGACGAGAGAAACCCCGACGCGCATCTGCAAAGGGGCGGATGGCCCGACGAAATGTGTCGTCATAGGAGAGGAATGTGGACAAACGTTGACATAACATATCAAAGGTTGGCTTGCTCATCCTAAAATTTTGGACCCACTGCTCCTCGTTAAAGACAATATTTAAACACAATATGCTCCCACCAGTCCTGAGATCTCTCTCGCACACAATAACTGAAGCATATGCGCAAGCTGCAATGATGGCACTTTTCGCCCTGCTCTGCCTCAAAATCATGGTGATGTTTGGCGAACTTTGCTTATATCGCAGAGCTAGCATCAAGCATATTTCGCATTCGTCCATCTGTGCAAGAGAATTTAACCCTTTAAGCATGCGCAATGTTTCAGATAGTACGGAAAGTGTAAACACATAAATCGGATATGGGTCACAGTTGAAAGAACATGTAAACGGACGGTCAAAAAAAATCAGAACAAATCAGAATTGGGCATCAAGACCTGCAGTGTAAATGAGGCCTTATTTTCAGAATAATAACAAATGTAACTTTTTTAATTTATTCATTCAATTATTAGGCTATAATTTTTACCACTCTCCGCACCTCCCCTGGCATGCTCTGGAGCCCCCCTGGGGAGGCGTGCCCCACACTTTGAAAATCCCTGATCTAGAAAAATTAAACTTAGTAAACCTGATTCCACTCTTCATGCTGATTACATTAAATATCTTACATTAAGACTCCGCCCATTACAGTAGTGGCCATTTTGAAAAGTACAGTATTCAGTTTTTTTGCTACTCCTCCTTCAAAATTTGTCCAATTTTGTAAAAAAATTGCTCAAATGATCTTTGGACTGAGCCGCACAGAAATGAGAGAACAGATTTTTTTTATTCATCTTTGTTCAAAAGTTATGATGTCGCAAACTTAACGAGGTCAACCCAAAATTGGTTCAGAAGCTATAGCTCGGCCAAACTTTGATCAATTGAAACGAAAATTGAGGGTCCAAGCCAAAGTTGGGAACAGCGCCACCTACAGGTCATGAGATTTGGAAAATGTCTATTTTGGCCAATAACTTTTGAACAGTTTGTCAGTTTTATCATAATATTGGTGTCTATAGATTCCTTGCGTCATGCCGAATCCGTGGATACCGAATTGTCAGAGATTGGATGAACCATGTGTCCGCCATTTTGAATCTTGTCATAAAATGCAATATCTTTTAAACTATTTGACACATCAGCACAAAAGTTGGTAGGGATGATCGACACCATGTCCTGAAGGGACATGAGCAGTTTGAACACAGCGACACCTAGTGTTCCAGAGATATGTTTTTTTGCAAAAACGCTTATAACTTTTGAAATCATAGTTTAAAATTTGATTTTAAAATTTGTCATTATATTCCTTGGCTTATGCCGATTCTGACGATATCTCATTTGTCATTTTCCAACAATGTGACTGTCCGCCATATTGAAGCAAGTGAAAAACAGTTTATTCACTACTCCTCCTTAAAATTTTGCTCAATTTTGTCCAAAATTTGATCAGATGAACTTTGGGCCGAGCCGCACAGAAATGACTGAACGGATTTTTGATATTCGCTACCGTTCCCGAGATATTCATCTCCAAAGAGTTAGCTAAAGCATACTAATTGGTTAGCATGCTAACCAGATGCCATTCTTTCTAATGTGGCTCTTCAGCTATCAGGCTAACCATAAGCTACATTAGCATTAAGATAGCTTAGCATGCTAATCTGGTTAACATGCTTTTTAGGGCTGTCACTTTTGTGAAAAAATCCTGCTCGATTTTTGAGACATAAGTGTTTATTGAATCGATTGTTAAATCAATTGTCCATGTCTAAAGACGTTTCCATTTTAAACGCCAAATATGGGCAAATCCACGGACAACTAACAGGCATTAGGACGAACGTAAAGAGGGCGCTTGAGACGCGCACAAGTCAGCAATATTCCTGTTGCTTTACTGGCGTGAAGTTTCGTGCACAATGACAAACAGGAGTGCAACATTCTCGAAAAACAATAAGCAGAGTCGACTGCCATAACATAAATGAAAAACATTACTGCAGGCTTCAACATGGCTGTGTTTACAGTAAGAAATGTCAAACAAATTCTGCCTACGTAGGCGATTGTTGACCATAGCCCGAATCTGTATCTGTATGCATGACGAGACTGTCTGAGTACCGGCAGAATTCACATTTTTGTAGTAAAAAGAGAAACATTATGCAGAAGTATAATTTGCTGTTATGTGTGTTTGTCAGAGTTGCTGTGTGACGTGCGTTCGCTGCGGGCGTATCGTGACGAGCTGGACGCGCTCCGAGAGAAGACCTTTAAAATCGATTCCCTATTTTCGTTTTCGAAACTTGTGTTGGTTGGTCCGATCGATTGTGCAATCGATTTTCGAACGTAAAGTGACAGCCCTAATGCTTTTGTGTGCTCATTCTTTCACTGAAGCCTCTCCTCTGCAGCTTTGTAATTCAGCGTCCTCTGAGAGGCGCAAGCTGCTAAACCACGTGCCACGAAACCCCCAACCATTCCGCTCGTGGGTTCGAATCCTGTGTGGCACATGCCCAGACCGCAAGAGGTACTGTGGCAAACTCTATAGCGCCACCACCAGTTTCAAAAATTAACTTTTCTAATGATTAATAGTTATAACTTTTAAACCATTTGATCTAGAAAAATGAAACTTAGTACACCTGAATCCGCTCTTCATGCTGATCACATTCAACATCATACATACATAAAGACTCTGCCCATTACAGTAGAGGCCATTTTGAAAAGTACAGTATTCAGTTTATTCGCTATTTCTCGTTCAAATTTTACCCGATTCTTACGGAAATTGGCTCAGATGATCTTTGGACCGAGCCACACAGAAATGACTGAACAGATTTTTGAGATTTGCTACCGTTCCCTAGAAATGACTTTAAGTCGACTGTCACTATGTTTGTTCTCATATGTGCTTAAATGCTTGCTGTGCTGTGCTTACTTAGCTGCTGTGCTTACAGTACTTTTTGCTTGATGTATTTGCTGTGCTCTTACAATGCTTGTTGTTTTTAAATGCTTGCTGCGCTGCTGTGCTTACAGTACTTGCTGTGCTGCTGTGCTTGATGTATTGCTGTGCTTGCTGTACTACTTTGCTTACAGTACTTGCTGTGCTGCTGTGCTTGATGTGCTTGCTGTACTTGCAGTGCTTGCGATGCCTTCGGGCTTGGCCCCGAATTGCTGCTTGCGGCTATATTGTTTAGGTTGTTTTTGTTTAGGTTTGTTAAAAGGCAGCAAATACACATCCCCAATTTGACCGCCACCGTATTATTCTGGTTGAGTACCAACTGTATGCGAAGCATAAATTAGCTAGGGTTTCTGGCCAGGTGAGAAAGAGAATTTCAAACTTTCTGACAGGCAAAATTAAACTTGGAGAAAAAAGAATTCACCCATCTGCCAGAACTCCGTTATAAAAGAATAGCCTCCATAGAACCGGGATGGGGATTACAGGATTAAGAATGACTTGCAGATCTGATTCACTTACCTCTGCAGACGGATCTGATACCCACAGGACTTCCCTTCTCCCACCGGCTCTGCCCTTTCTGAAGCCACTCTCTCTGCAACCTAAACAAAGGCACTTACTTATAACCTCACACCTTAAATAGAAAAGTTTAGTGGGACCACAGACACTCTACAAATTAGGTAGGAAGAGTGGGATCAGATATGCTGCTTTTTAATGAAGTTCAAATCAATCAAATCAAATCAAGGAGAAAGAACAAAAACAAAGAGGCCTAATTATATTTCATTTCTGCAATGTATACTGAACTTGAAAGTATCTATATGGCTTGTGACTGGTCCTGTGACACAACTTTTGCCCCATGTTAGAGATCATGGTGTTATATACATATAAAAAAAAAAGCTGAATCATCAGGAAAGGGAATAGAATAAAGTTCAAAGGTTTTTAAAGAAATTAATACCTTTTATTCAGCAACGATGCACATTAAATTGATCAAAAGTGACAGTAAAAAGACATTTATAAAATTACAAAAGAGTTATATTTCAAATAGGACTAAACGCTGTTCTTCTGAACTTTCTATTAAATAAAAGAATCTAGAAAAAATATGTTTAAAAATATTTAGCAGTAAAAATGTTTTCATTTATAGGAAATGTTTCTTGGGCACCAGATCAGCATCTTAGAATGATTTCTGACAGATCATGTGACCTGTCCTGGAGGACCATCTAATGCAGGCCAGGGTTTTCAAACTGCAAGAGAGTGCAAGGGTGTCTGGGGAAAAGTTTAGAGAAAAAACAGGTTAAAATTGAATAATGCTTTTACTTACAGATATGGCACTGATACGCCGTGGCTGCGTGCAAACCACCCTGCAGAGAGAGCCCATGCCCCTCTGGATGAAGTCATCAAGGATGAACTGAGTGACCTGGGTGGTCTTACCACAGCCTGTCTCTCCACTGACTACCAGTACCTGGTTAGCACTGATCAGTTTAACCAGCTCCTACAGTAAGACAAAAACAGAATGGTGCATGAGAGAACTAAAAATAGTAAAAATTCACTGGGTGATCAGCGAACTAAAATGCTTCTTCACATTAAAACTAAAGACTAAAAGAGACGTAACAACATAATTATTACGCTGTAAAAAAAAAAAAAAAAAAATCTACATTTTACAGAAAAATACTGTAAAAATGCTACAGTAAAAACAGTACAAAAATGTTAAGTTACCTTACTTACATATTACGGTGAAAAACTGTAAATGATTTAACATCCCATTACATTTTACTGTAAAATACAGTCAAATGTATGGTTTTAGCAAGTAAAAACTATGAATTACCATAAGAAGTCCCTGAGTTACCAGAAGTCCCTGAGTTACACATCACATATGATTAAATTATTATAAATAATTTAGTCCTTTCTTATTTTTGTTATCAGTTACATACATTAGTGTGTTGTGTTACATTTAATGTTATTTAGTTCATGTTTATTGCGTTATTCTAGTATCATGTGTGTTTCCCTGATGTTTTTTTGTCTTCGCGTGTATGACCCTGTGCACAGTCTTGAACATGTTTTATGAACAGACTACTTTAAGATTAACTCTGACTCATCATGTGGCTTTCTATTGTGCCACCTGTATTATTGTGGTGGTTATCGGTATATTTTACAGTCCCACTGTGGTGAAAATCAAGCTTTTAACGTTGTTTATATGTCTATGTAATGTTTTTAATATGCTTTAAGACAAACCATGTGCAAATTCATAAATCAACACCATTGCGGAGTATTTTCTCCTTAAAACTGTAGTGAACCAAAGATAGACTCAAAAATGCGGTTTGAAATCACTGGCGTTTCTGACATCACAAACTACATTGTAACCAATCGCGACAACGTGTGATAGTCAACGAGTGGATCTCTAAGCTGGTGTGAGTGAATGGAGGCAGGGCTAATTTGCATATTCATAGAACCACATGAGGCAAGGGTGTAGAGCAGGGGTTCTCAATCCTGGTCCTCGAGGGCCACTTTCCTGCAGAGTTTAGCTCCAACCTTGATCAAACTCACCTGCCTTTAGCTCTCTAGTAAACCTGAAGAGCTTAATTAGCTGGTTCAGGTGTGTTTGATTAGGGTTGGAGCTAAACTCTGCAGGAAAGTGGCCCTCGAGGACCAGGATTGAGAACCCCTGGTGTAGAGCAGGGGTGCCCAATCCTGCTCCTGCCGATCGACTGTCCTGCACAGTTCATCTCCAACCCTAATCAAACACACCTGAAGCAACCAATTAAGGTCTTCAGGATCACTTGAAAATTAAAGGCAGGTGTGTTTGATTAGGGTTGGAGATGAACTGTGCAGGACAGTCGATCGGCAGGAGCAGGATTGGGCACCCCTGGTGTAGAGTTACATTTAAGCTATTTTAAGGCATGAAGAATGTATTTTTAGAGGAACAAAACTTTTAAATATGTCATTTTGGTGATCAAAGATGAGTTTTAAGGGTTACAATTATTGACTACAGGGGGACTTTAGGGTACAAAGGCAGATGTTGGTAGTTAAAGTAGGTATATTAACATTATACCACCTAATGACATATATGGTTATAAGTTATAAAATATACAGGCATGCTGTAAAAATGGAAACATTGTCATAACCACAACTGCCAGTGTTTTACAGCAAATTTTACAGTGATATAACTGCATATGAATCAGGGATGGAAATTAACTTTTTTGTCCACCTGCCACTGTGGCTGGTGGATTTCAAAATCTACCAGCCACTCAATGTTTTTACCAGCCACTTTCTTGTTTTTAACCGACAATGTGTAACTGCATGTGGAAATTAATACTACAAGATCTACAATACTTAAGCAGTTTATTTAATCTCAAGTCTCAATGAAATACTGACATTTTCTCTTTCGCTCTTATATATTTCTCTTTTTTACTTAGATGTGGCATTTGGATGATTCATGGTCTTTTATGGCTTCCAGTTTTAGGTTTTTAGTCCCAACAATGAAACTAGGGCTGGGCGATATGGACCAAAAGTCATATCCCGATATATTTAGGCTGAATATCGATATATGATATATATCCCGATATTTTTTCCGCAAAGTGAGAGCAAATGTTCAAAGTCAAAGCCAAATATGACATGTCACAAGTAGTTTTATTGAAACCGGCTATTTCCACACACACAAGTACTGTCCCCCTTTACTTAACATAAATTGTAAGAATATGACTAATAGTAAAGACAAGTACTAATAAATAAACATTAGGCCTATGCTAAAGCTATTAAATAGCAGTCCCAAACTAGTTTTTGTTAATACAATGTTGGTATGAGCCACTACAGTCATTTAAAAATATAAAAAGTAACACAAAGAAAAATAAAGTGGCATTTTTGGGTTAATATGGGAACGACAGTTACCAAGGTGAATACACAATACTAACAAGAACTGTCAATGAACCATGGAAACTGCTCCTGGTGAATAGAATGAAAATCATACCTGCATTACTTTTATTTTGTGTAATTTAGAACGTAACGGCGTTGCATGCTCGTAGTTTATTTTGCACTTTATATACAGTGAGGTGATACACAGCGCGCGCCGCCGCATTTGCGCGTGCAATTGAGTGTACAGGATAACGGCTGACAGGACAAGAAAGTCCGTTTTTCTGAGGTGAAAAGCTTTATTTCAGCGTACACTTATGTCACTGCCTGGTAGTTCCTATTGTGTTGGGTTTTCTGAAGTAGTCATGATTCGCCTCTCATAACATACATAACATACTCTAAACACGCACGCAGAGTGGAAAAGGAGGGGCGGTGGCGGGGGCGCGGCCAGCAGACAGTGCAGAGAGCTCCGGGTCAGCACGCAGCTTGCTTGGAGCAAGGATCACAGCGCAAATTTGAACTATATCGATATATGCGATATGGTCTAATTCCATATCTCCTCCTGAGATGTTTTCTCTGCAGAACGCCTGCGATGTAACGCCACATGTTTTTTTGAAAGGGTGCCTCCTCTAAAAGTGTCCGCCGTCCGTGTGAAACAGTATGCTATTTTTATTTACCCGCCACGGTGGCCGATAGGTGAAGCGAGTTTACCCGCCACAACACAAAATCACCCGCATTTGGCGGGTGCTAATTTCCATCCCTGATATGAATCACAAAAGGTGACATTTACCTCTCTCATCCCATAAGAAGGTAGCTTCTCTCTGAATTTCTGAAAAAGGAAATGCCACATTAAAACAAAGTTGTGGGTAAAAGCGCTTTTCCTTTTTTGACATGAAGAGTTAGTGAATAGTTCTCTGTCCGTCTCACCAGCATATCAATGTATCTAGCGTTATCTTTTTTCTTCTCCTGATCTTTCTTGAGCTCCTCATCCAGCGAGGGTTTCCGCACAACATCCTGGAATAAGTATTCCAGGTCAGCGTCATTAAGCTCCTCTTTCACATTTGCTCCCAGCTCATTCTCCCATTTCTCTTCTTTAGGCTCAATTTTTGGCACTTTCACAATGTTCTGCGGTTCCGGAGGATCATCTCCGTCAAAGTAACTGGAACGCATACACAATTTCGTTAAGCATAATTATGGAAAATACAATTTTAAAATACCTTGACATGTCCATGATTTCAATGACTATGTGGACCCAGATGATTGTACAATATTGTTTTGCACCTGTGGCCACTGGGCTCCTCCTTCACCCTCCAGCTCTGAGACGTGGAGGGATGCCCGTCTCTGCCCGGATCTCTTTGGACAAAATTCAGCAACTGAGTAATGTGCTGCTCTCGTGATTCATCCATTTGAACAACTGCCCTCTAAAATGACACAACCATTCTCAGTCTTAAAATATGCACAATCATATCATATAGATATTGTTTGGTCAAATAAACATTTTCCCAGACTGTTTTAAATAGTGTTGCAAAAAATAGTCCCACTCATACACATTATATTGATATACCCAACAAATGTTTCAGCACATTCGACTTTCTCATGATCTTAATCCATTAGATCTAAAGACTTTTGCTTAAATGCTTGAAATTTGTTTAGTAGACAAACATAAATTGTTCTCGATTATGCATTTCTTACAAAATCTTACTTTATTACAAATTTTTAGAATGACTTTGACCAAGTGGTGACGAAAATCAGCCACAATCGTATAAAGTTAATAATAAAAAGGTGTTTAATTAAGTTCAGAAATGGTCTGTACATTTGTTTCGCCCATAATAAAATGTCTCACAAGCATCAATATTATGCCACTGACTCATATAGCTGTCAATCTCAGACAACACATTACCAAGTACTATAATTCAACATATTTTATAAACAAACAATCTGACATCATAGTAACCGTCTACTACTCACAGATTTCCTCTCTGCCTCAGATCTTTTAATGCCGCCCCATTTGGCATACCACAGTCCAATTTCTCGACCCTTTAAATGAGGTGGATGTTTGCCTCTTCCTCCTCCTCCTCCTCCTCCTCCTCCTCCTCCTCCTCCTCCTCCTCTTCGTCCCCTTCCATGTCCTTGTTCTTCCCTTGAGTCCCAGTCGGGGCTCCTCGGGTATCCTGCACCCCCACTGGATCCAGCCCCTCCATCCCACTTGGACCCTCCATCTCCGAACCGCCGACCCCCTCCTCGCCAACCGCGTCTATTACCGTACCCATGATTCATGCCGCCGGACTAACGTTAATATAGCACCGCTCAGCGATCATATGAACCAGAGCAGCTGCTGCAACTCTGATGCCGGTTTAAAGATGATAAAGTGTTATGATGCCTCTGATTGTCATTTATCACAACGTACTACAGTCCAACATAACGATATTTTCTCAAACATCGGAAATGTCGTACACATATGACGAAAAGGTAAAACCGAGGCGACTAATATTGACGCAATGGTATGCGATTGGTGCCGGCTGCGCATGCGCTATAAATCAAAAATTCAAGCGGCGCTGCTGTGACTTTTTTTTTTTTTTTTTTACTGACTTTACTCATCTACATCCTAATCAAATCACAGGTAGAGTTAATATGACAGAAAAAAAATCATAAAACAAAAATAATATACATAATCTTTTTATTTATTTATAATCTCAATTCTTTTTAATATTATATTATTCACCTGGAAAAAAAACAGCTTAATCCAGCCTAACATTGCAAGGGGGAAGGGGGGAGGGGGAGCAGTCAAACAGTGATTATATAACATAAAAGAAATAAGTATGGATCTGACAATTTATATAGTATGTAGGCTATATAGACTATGAAAAATATGAATGCATCAGAGGATCACCTCACCTTACTGAAACATCCATGAAAAATCCTGTTTTATCCCACTATCAACTGGAAGAAAATCATTAACCGTTGTGGTTGAACATGATGTAACCAAATGGAGGGAAAACGTATAGCCTACCTCTTGAAAAAAACTTTTTTTCCAGAGAAAAAAAAAAAATGCAAATGAGTTTTCCTAAACAGAAAAGGCCGTATCATAAAGGTTTAATGTTCATCTCAAGACCCGGGAACACTAATTATGTTCTCTTAGCATCTCCATTGGTGGTGTAATCTTATAGAAACCTTTCAAGTCTAAGAGAAGTTATTGTCTCCTGCTTTCCTGCAGTATCGTACAGCAAAAAAGGAGCTGTGTGTTTACTGCCTGAGGCATGTAAAAGCATGAAGACTTCAGGCAATTGTCCTAATGCTTATACTCTAATTGGCCTCTGCTCATATTGTCAACGGTGTCTTGTTTAAAAGGCAGCAGAGCATACAGACAGGGATTAACAGGGAGCTTAAACAGCGACTGTTTTAACAAAAGGCAGGGAGCTAATTAGAACCCTGTGGCGTTGTGGGAGAACTGCGTGGGGAAGGTGCAGAGGACTTATCCTACAGAAGCTTCGAGACCCCATCATGAAATATGTATAACATTATTAAATGAACCTACACCCACCATTCTTTCTCTTCCTCTTTCTCTCTCATGTCCGCACATTCTAGCACAAACACACACTCACACCTTGAATTGTGTTTTCAAGAAAATGTGTAAAATGTGTAAACTTTAAAAACAGCATTGATTATCTTTTTGAAACATATAGTTCATTGTCCACAACAATATTCAAATAAAACATTTATACTCTTTATATATATATATATATATATATATATATATATATATATATATATATATATATATATATATATATATATACACTCACCTAAAGGATTATTAGGAACACCATACTAATACTGTGTTTGACCCCCTTTCGCCTTCAGAACTGCCTTAATTCTACATGGCATTGATTCAACAAGGTGCTGAAAGCATTCCTTAGAAATGTTGGCCCATATTGATAGGATAGCATCTTGCAGTTGATGGAGATTTGTGGGATGCACATCCAGGGCACGAAGCTCCCGTTCCACCACATCCCAAAGATGCTCTATTGGGTTGAGATCTGGTGACTGTGGGGGCCATTTTAGTATAGTGAACTCATTGTCATGTTCAAGAAACCAATTTGAAATGATTCGAGCTTTGTGACATGGTGCATTATCCTGCTGGAAGTAGCCATCAGAGGATGGGTACATGGTGGTCATAAAGGGATGGACATGGTCAGAAACAATGCTCAGGTAGGCCGTGGCATTTAAACGATGCCCAATTGGCACTAAGGGGCCTAAAGTGTGCCAAGAAAACATCCCCCACACCATTACACCACCACCAGCAGCCTGCACAGTGGTAACAAGGCATGATGGATCCATGTTCTCATTCTGTTTACGCCAAATTCTGACTCTACCATCTAAATGTCTCAACAGAAATCGAGACTCATCAGACCAGGCAACATTTTTCCAGTCTTCAACTGTCCAATTTTGGTGAGCTCGTGCAAATTTAAGCATATTTGTAGTGGAGATGAGTGGTACCCGGTGGGGTCTTCTGCTGTTGTAGCCCATCCGCCTCAAGGTTGTGCGTGTTGTGGCTTCACAAATGCTTTGCTGCATACCTCGGTTGTAACGAGTGGTTATTTCATTCAAAGTTGCTCTTCTATCAGCTTGAATCAGTCGGCCCATTCTCCTCTGACCTCTATCATCAACAAGGCATTTTCGCCCACAAGACTGCCGCATACTGGATGTTTTTCCCTTTTCACAACATTCTTTGTAAACCCTAGAAATGGTTGTGCGTGAAAATCCCAGTAACTGAGCAGATTGTGAAATACTCAGACCGGCCCGCCTGGCACCAACAACCATGCCACGCTCAAAATTGCTTAAATCACCTTTCTTTCCCATTCTGACATTCAGTTTAGAGTTCAGGAGATTGTCTTGACCAGGACCACACCCCTAAATGCATTGAAGCAACTGCCATGTGATTGGTTGATTAGATAATTGCATTAATGAGAAATTAAACAGGTGTTCCTAATAATCCTTTAGGTGAGTGTATATATATATATATATATATATATATATATATATATATATATATATATATATATATATAACAAAAAATATATATTTATAAAACAAAATATATAAAATCTTTATATAACAAAAACATTTTAAAGGGTTAGTTCACCAAAAAATGAAGGAAAAAAATGTCATCAACAGATTGAATTTAGGCCCACTGGCCTTCATCAGGGTGTTGGCCTTCTGGCCTTCATCAGGGCCTTCATCACCAACACCCTGATGAAGGCCAGTGGGCCGATACGCGTTGGTGTTTTAATGCTTTAGCCCTTTAAAATAATAAAGGCTTTTAAACTTTTGCATCCTACTGAGTGCCTGGACCTGGATTTTTTTCCAATTCTTTTTTATGAACATTTAACCCTTCCATGAGCACCAGAGGATACCAGCAGCGCTCCAGTTCCCCTTTGTCTAGATTGAATTTAGGCTTTTATCCATAATTTCATATATAAACATTGATCAGCGAACATAAACAGAAGGTCAACCATACTTGATTGATGTGCAGGAACAAATCTCATTGGCTCTTGCAGAAGCTCAAATGGTCTGCGTATAACACACGAGAATGAACCTCATTGGTTCTTGCATGTCAAGCGGACAGGCTTGAGCTTCCATTTACCATAACTGATGTGTGCGGTGCGTTGATTAATGTTGATGTAACGTGAGGGTTCGGTATGTGGTGGTGGTGGATCACTCTTTATGATAATAAACAGCAGGATGGAGACGGATGACTTTTTCAAGTGGTACTTTACTGAACACTACTCACAACAACAACACTTCCTTGTTCGGACCTTCCACATGAATGAACTAACTAATCAGAAGCGAGAACGAGAAAGACTGATGTAAACGTGAGGGAATCAGAGAGGCAGATTCAGCAGAATATCCTGACTGCGTTAAATATGTAAACACTTAAATAATTAACTGACTAAACATTGTAAATACATTTCTAAATGTTTATATGTGTATAAAATCTGTAAAGCAATAAGGCAAAATAAAGCAATCATGTCTCTTCAGAAAATTTGGACTGAACCACTCAATTCATATGGATTCGATTTTTCGGCTGGAAGCTAGTTATTTTACTTTATAAAGTTTTAGATATGAATATTTTTCTTACATAAAATCATTGCTTTGCTTCAGAAGTCCTTTATCAACCCCCCGGAGCCGCGTGGAGTTTGTTTACGATGGATGGATGCACTTTTTGAGAGAAAGTATGATGAAGCCAGAAAAATAAGGGAGAAACGTAGGCAAAAATCACGGGTCAACATCGGTGTGGCTTTTCACCGATGCAAGGGTCTTATTATGAGGGAAAAAGGCTTTCAAAGCAACGCCGAAGTTGCCTGTTTTATGCTGGACAGGTAAGGTATTCAAACTTTAACAATGCAAATGAAAACTGTTGTTTCATAATGTTAGCATTACCTAGAAGCTAGCCATAGACACCGTGAGAAGTGACTTTTCGCTTGTCAGTGGTGGTGTAAAATATGTAGTTAGATTGTTTCATGTAAGTTACATGAAAAAAGGTTAATATGAGCTGTTATGCTGTAGGCTAACGTTAGTGTTTTACGGTCAATAGTATTAATCAGCTGATTGTCATACGAACGTAACCAGCACATTTCTCCCCACATAGCAAAGCCATAACACAGCGAGGGAGAAGAACTAAGTTACATACAACATTAATCCCTTAGGCCAGATGAGCAAACTCTACCAAGATGTAACACATTGTGGATTACATTAGAGCAGGGTTCACCAATCTCGGTCCTGGAGGGCCGCTGTCCTGCAGAGTTTAGCTCCAACCCCAATTAAACACACCTGAACCAGCTAATCAAGGTCTCATTAGGCATACTAGAAACTTTCAAACAGGTGTGTTGGAGCTGGTTGGAGCTAAACTCTGCAGGACAGCGGCCTTCCAGGACCGAGATTGGTGAACCCTGCATTAGAGTAATGTATTACAGTCGTATGCGACTGTGTCATGTAGCATTTTATTTATTGATGACAACATCTTTTATCCTACTTCGAGTTTGCAAAGGTGGAGAAAGGCGGTGAGTGACTAGCTGTTTGCAATTCGCAAACCTCACCACTAGATGCCGCTAAAAAGTACACACTGCACCTTTAATATAACTCCAATTGTATTCGTCTGAAAGAAGAAAGTCATACACACCTAAGATGGCTTGAGGGTGAGTAAATCATGGGGTAATTTTTATTTTAAAGTGAACTACTCGTTTAATGCTGATGGTGAGGAATTACAGTTAAAAGGTCTCATAATGTACCTCAAACTGAGTAGCGGATCACTGAGAAACGTCCTGTTGAAGTCATCCTTGCGATGGTGGTTCGGGTTGAATAACTAGTTATTCCAATGTTTCATAATTGGACTCACGGTCAGATTGATATGGTAAAATCAACGTCATTGTTACTGTCTTTACAGTTCAATCGCTGAACTGTAGGAAGCCTCCGGACAGAGCTGACGTTAATGTATGGTAATGACAGTGTAGCTTCAGACAGGCGCTGTCCGCTGTAGACCAATCACAACAGATTGGGCCATCTGGCCAATCAGAGCAGAGCAGGCTCTTGGAAAGGAGGGATTTAAAGAGACTGATTCATCCATCGAGTCGTTTGAGAATCAATGTACAATGTATATTATTGGAAAATTAAACAGTTTTTTTTTTACTTTTTATGCATGTAAACCTGTTGTAGGAGACCTCCAAAACAAAATTAGGAGCCTTTAAAATAGCATAATAGGGGCACTTTAAGATTTTATTAATAGGCTACCACAATACCTATGTTTTCCAAGACAGGGCGCAGTGGTTCTTCAAAGAAACAAGTAATAAAAACTCAGTGAGTGTTTTAGCGCAATTTTCTCACCTCATGGGATCACAACACTAAGAGATAGTAAATCTTTTCCTGGATTTTTTTTGTGCGTTCCCGAGATTAGACCTTCCTTAACATAATGCCGAAAACCCGAAGTCTCTAGGTGGTCTGGTTGAGGAGTAGACAGAAGTGCAAGATTGGTGCGCACAGACGCACAGAACAGAAATCATGAGTTAACAATCGCAATTTGTCCGGTGGAAAATTGCGCTAAAAATACAGTTGTTGATTAGGTGAATTAACATGATGGAAGCATCTTAATTTTAGTTGTTTTAGCTCATTTTAATGCTTGTTTTGTCTTATTTTAGATCATTTTAAGTCATAGTAAGGCCCCCTAGTGGGCCCTGACCCCCTGGTTGAGATCCACTGTTCTAGACTGTTAGCAACTGGCCAAAAAGATGGCCGACGAGTGAACGCTAGCGCAACTTGATGCCACTGCTCGCCGGGACCCATCTTATCCTTTAACTTTCTAGACTATCCAGACTCACCTTATGGTTTTATGACCTAATCGGACAGTGTAATTGCCTTCATTTGGAATATTTCTACGATCCACTGGCACTACCGAGTCCTTACTGTTAGCTCTACTCTTACTTACCTGCTCTGTTCCAATCTGAGCCTCACCTGGCATTTTCACTGGCCATCGACGATGCCTAAATCCTCATCCACAATGTGGGCCAGTAGGACATACATCTTGTTTGTCTGTGCCTGGCTCTTTCTACTGCCTGTTCACCTGCTAGTGACAGGTTTGCTTCAGTACTCGGCCATTGACCTGCTCCGGCTGCGCTGTCACCTGCCTGGGCCTGCGCCATTGGCTTTCCACCTTCATCCGGACATCGCCTTCCAGCCCCATCGGAGATACATCCACCAAGGGTCCCGGCGGAATTTCTGCCAGCTCAACAGCAATAAAGTCCATCTGGTCCAGCTCTCGTCGCCCTCCACGCTCCACCAAGCAGGCTGTCGACCACAGGGTGTTAGCCCGCCTAGCTCGTCGGCTAGCACCACCACCAGCTGTGACAACACCTCACTCAACTTCGCACTGCTCAACATCCGCTCACTGACAAGCAAGGGACATCTTACCCAGGTTCTCATCTCCGATTGTAAGCTAGACTTTCTTTGTTTCTTTTCTTTGTTTCTTTTCTTTGTTGCCAAGACATGGCAACAGCCCAACGACTTTTCTCAGCTCAATGAATCCACTCCTAGTGGGTTTGTTTAGATCTGTCAACCCCGTGGCTCCGGCCAGGGAGGAGGTCTCGCGATTATTTAGAAGTGGAAAGGCCAGTGTTTGTGCCTGTTTCCAGATCGTTTGAATCTGCTGTCTGCAAGTTGACTGGTCCCACTCCAACCATCATTGCTACTGTCTACCGCCCCCCTAAACCAAATAGTGAATTTTTAAATGACTTTGCTGCTTTTCTCACCCACTTATCCTCTCATTAAACATAATACTGCTGGGCGATTTCAATATCCACATGGACAATATTAATCTGCCTCCAATCACCAAAGACATCACCTCCTGCTTAAAGAGTTTTGGATGTCAGCAACATACCACTTTTCCCACACACTCCAAAGGACATACTCTGGACTTAATCTGCTGCTCTGGTGTCACCCCTTCTGACCTTACAGCTGTTGAACTCTCCATAACTGACCACTTTCTCTTCTCATTTACAGTGAAACTCACTCTCTCCATCTCTAAAATACCATGTCTTATTTCATTTTGCAATATAAAGAATATCAACCCTGTTAATCTCACTTCAAGTATTCACTCTTCCTGCCTCCTTGACACTCACAATCTATCCACCCCCGATGATCTGGTCTCTCAATACAATACTGGACTCCATAATATTCTTAATTCCCTTGCTCCGTTAAATAACAGATCTGTTTCTTTTTCCGTCTCCGCCCCTTGGTTCACTCCCCATCTTCATCTCATGAGAGCCAAAGGTCGGCAACTTGAACGTCTTCATAGAAAAACTGGTCTCACTATTCACAATGAAATGTACAATAACCACATCTTACGTTATAAGGACTCTATTGCTAGCACCAAAACACACTACTACTACAGTATAATCATTGCTAATAAAGGAAACTCCAAGTCACTGTTTTCCCTACTTAACAATATCACTCAACCCCCAGGACTCTCTCCCCCCTCACTTGTATGCAACCTCCTTCTGCAACTCCATTATGTCCTTTTTCACTGAAAAAATCAAGAACATCCACCAGCACCTTGGATCAAACCGTCATCTCAGCATCTCAGCCGACTTTCACCCATCCACACACTCATTCTCTTCCTTCCAGCTCCCCGCAATTTCAGAAATCACAGAACTCACCCAGAAATCCAAGCCCTCCATTTGTCAACTTTACCCGCTCCCCACACAACTTGTTAAAGCCTGCCTTCCCTCCCTGGTCCCCCCTCATTTCTGCTATCATCCACTCCTCCCTCACCACTGGAACTGTCTCTACATCCTTCAAAACTGCTGCCATTACCCCAAATCTGAAAAAACCTGATGCCGATCCCTCCAACTTCAACAACTTCTGTCCTATATCCAATTTACCCTTCATCTCAAAGATCCTTGAAAAAACAGTTGCCTCTCAACTCCATTCTCACTTATTCCACAATAACCTGTATGAACAGTTCCAGTTCGGTTTCTGCCAACTCCATAGCACTGAAACAGCACTTATCAAAATCACCAACGACCTCCTTGGTAGCTGATTCTGGACTCCTTACCATTCTCATCCTCCTCGACCTGAGTGCAGCCTTTGATACCATCTGTCACACCACCCTCCTCAACAGGTTATCTTCCATCGGCATCACCCATACTCCGTTAGACTGGTTCACATCTTACCTCTCTGGCCGCACTCAGTTCATTCAATTAAAGTCTTTTAAATCCAGTCTCTCCTCCGTCACTTCAGGTGTGCCCCAGGGCTCTGTCCTGTTTACCTCCTTCCCCTAGCAATATCTTCCCCAAATTTAACATTCACTTACTTCCACCTACGAAACATCAATCGCCTCCGCCCCTCCCTTACCCCCCACACTGCCGCCATCCTTGTCCACAGTCTCGTCACTTCCCGACTGGACTACTGCAACTCTCTCCTTTTCGGCCTCTCACACAAATCCTTCCATAAACTTCAACTGGTCCAGAATTCAGCTGCCCGCATCATAACTCGGACCCCCTCCATCCACCAAATCACTCCTGTCCTCCAACAGCTCCACTGGCTCCCGGTCCAGTTCCGTATCCAATTCAAAGTCCTCCTGTTTACATTCAAGGCCATCCACAACCTCTGCTGTGTACTTGTGGTCACTCCAAATCAGCCCGCAGTCCCTCCAATGCCCTGTGGCTTCAGCAACCGATGTCTGCAGGTGCAAAAGAGGCAGGGGAGAATGTGCCTAGGAGACGTGATAATATTTAATATATTTCTGAAAGATTTAGAGAGTCATTTGGATAATAAAGGTACTTGTAAAAGAGTCTTTCAGGGAAATCCATCCAATTAATGTCAAGGATTCTGAATGTGGAAATAACTAGATTAAATGGGCGCAGGGCTAGATGTCACACATTTTATAAATGTTCCTCAAAGTTGGTTTATTTTTTTATGTATTTTTTTTTCTTTACTTATTTACCCAGATTTTTAAAAACATAGTTTTGATAACATAATTCAC
Organism: Squalius cephalus; assembly: GCF_949319135.1. NCBI lineage: Eukaryota > Metazoa > Chordata > Actinopteri > Cypriniformes > Leuciscidae > Squalius > Squalius cephalus. The sequence continues at coordinate 33,235,581 of NC_137127.1, read as the reverse complement.
AAAAATGTTTTGGATGCTGGTGTCTTCACTTTGATTAACCAGCTAGTCTTCCCTGGTGAATCAACTTCAAAGAAAGAATGTGTGCTAGCTGACCATCAGCTGCTACCAAATTAACATACAGCATGTACATTCATGGCCTAAACTTGTCATTTTTAAAGAAATAAGATTTGTACACACAGGCCTATGGTGGTACTCTGAAGCTTAGTCTTTACATTATTAAAGGGACACTTCACCCATTTGCATTAAGCTATATAATCATATATTATAATAAACGTGGATTTTTCATTAATTTTTCCCTGAGATGGGAGAAATAAGGATTTAAGTGTTTTACTTCCTGCTTATTATGACGTAAAAATCATCATTTTGCGTCATAATAAGCAGGAAGTCACATTTCATTGAAAAGTGTAGAGACTACAAACACTAGCTCCTCATTATTCCAGGGGGCGGGACCCGCTCACACTACAGGCCTATTACAGATCAGTGGGTGGGACTTCACTTTCTGAAACTAAAAGCAATATCCTCCATCTTGTTTGGAAGCTAAGCTAACAGGCACTGTGGAGCCAGCTGTGAAGATATGACAATAGCGGAGGGTAACGTTACTCAATATGATGTAGAAGAAGAGGATTTCGGAAGTCTGATGCTCGAATCAGGTGTTTGTGGCTACCTTTACAAGCCGCATAGCGAAGAGTAGCCGAGGCAGAAGACCTGCCTGCCGCAGACGAGAAGCCCAGACTGGCTCGAGCTGGGGGCGGACTGGTGGCGCCGGTGATCTCACTATGCAACTACGAACACAGAGATAGAGTCCGTCTGCTGCAAAGAATTTAAACGATGCCAATTTCTCCTGGACGAAATCTCTGAATCAGATGAGGACACGGACGTTTGTGTTGTGAACCATCCTAGTTTCGCACCGCATCTGACTGAACATCCTGGTAACGTTACCATGCAATAATTCACCACTTCGAAAGAAATACAAATGAGGAGTAATTCACTAATGAGTTCGCCAACTAACTAACGTTAGACATTTTGTGTGAAATGAATTTCAAGCTCCGGTGGTAGCTAGCCTTATAGACGGATAAGTGATTCATATGCTGTTCTGGATTAGTGGGAGTGGCTTGCGCAGCTGTTCAATGTGGTGCATTGTGGGAGTTGTTGTCTTTCATACAAATGCGTCCTGAAGTGACTTTCTTTCTTTCCTCGGTCAAGAAGGCACCAAATTCAAAATTTATTTTACATTTCGACTACATATATGACCCACTTTCAATAAAGATCAATGTTCCCATGGGTGAAATGCTCCTTTAAGCAGACAAGGGAGTTGGGGGTCTCTGACATTGATATCTTTGGCTGGATGTGACAGGCTGTGAAGAATGTGTGCATGTGTGTTACTTACATTAACATGTCTGTCGGTGAAGGATTAATGTGGTAGATGTGGTAAGCAGGACTTAATAGGAGCTTGCTGCTAAGAAATTACACATCTGTTTAGCAAATAAAAAAGTATTGTATTTTCTTTTATTTCTTCCATTTTCTCTTTTGTGTCCTTTCCTTTTTAATAAACATCTTGTCCCTCAGTCAGTACAGGTTGTTCCACAAAATCTTTTTTTATTCATGTCGAGGAGCATCTTGTTCTCACTTTTACTCTTTAATCACCGCCTCTGTCACTCTCTGCTGATTTAACACCACCATTTCCAGTAACCTGTCACTCTACACAACATCTCCTGATAGTTTTAGATATAACTCACAGTTAATTGTGCAAAAACACAATCTGAATGTCAGGCTCTTGTAAAGAACTTGCCTTGTTTGTAAAAGGGAGGGAGGAGGGACTGAGGGGGTGTGTCAGTCTTCAAAATGGCAGTAGCTGAGATGAAACACAAATGGAGGAAAGAGAGCTTTCATTTCCTTAAGATCAGCTCTGCTGTGAACTTGTGATGGGTCACTCCAAATCAGCCCGCAGTCCCTCCAATGCCCTGTGGCTTCAGCAACCGATGTCTGCAGGTGCAAAAGAGGCAGGGGAAAATGTGCCGTGATAATATTTAATATATTTCTGAAAGATTTAGAGAGTTCTTTGGATAATAAAGGTACTTGTAAAAGAGTCTTTCAGGGAAATCCATCCAAGGATTCTGAATGTAGAAATAAGTAGATTAAATGGGGGCAGGGCCAGATGTCACACATTTTATAAATGTTACTCAAAGTTGGTTTATTTTTTTATGTATTTTTTTCTTCACTTGTTTACCCAGATTATTAAAAACATAGTTTTAATAACAAATATTCACAAAAAATATTCTAATTAAGACAGTTCTAAGAAAAGAAAAATGTGCTGTTAAATTTACCCTATGGTGAAAAAGAAGTACACTTTAGCATGCTATTAAAAAAGTAAACTTTAAGGGAATATACTTAACAGAATGTAATGTTTTCAGGCACTTCAGGTATTTAATTGCAATTAAATGTAAATGTATTAAAGCTTTTATTATAGCTAATTTATATTACAGTTTCTTTTGTTTGTTTGTTTTTTTTACAGTTTGCTTACACACAATTTCTCAAACTATGGGTCATTTTCTCTATACTCTACTCACAAAACCACAAAACACACACACAACATGGAACAGTTCAAGACAATGCAACATGCCTCTCTTACAAATAGAGCAATTCAAGTTGTTTTGTTTTGTTTGTGAACTCATACAGGTTTGGAACAACTTGAGGGTAAGTAAATTATGACACAATTTTCATTTTTGGGTGAACTATACCTTTAAATTTGTACACTTAAGTGGCATTTTATTTTTGTTAATGCTATATTATCTGCAAGTGCAGTTTTAAAAAAAATACTTTTAAGATTTTAAGTACATTACAAGTGCACATTTAATACAATTAAGTGCACCTCTTTTTCAAAATGGAAAGCCTTTTAAATTACTGGGATATCGACTGTGACAACTGGCCCAAGTCTCGCCTACATAGAGCAAATAGTAAACAGTAGAGCATTTTTTTTTTCATCTAATATGAGGATATTAAATGAACACTTAGGCAACATGACACATTTTTTCTCAGGTTTAATCATATTTCATTAATAAACACCTTCCCCCAGACGGTTACATGTATGCTCTGTGTCGTGTTTCCTGTGACCTAGTTTTCCCCAATCTGTTTGATTAGTCATTTATTTTACCTGTGTCCTGTTCATTATCTAATTAAGTTCCTTTGTTTGCTCTCTCCCGCAGTCTTCGTCCGTTCTCGTTAATGTTAAGTGTGGTTTTCTTCTGGTTCCTGAGTTTAGTCATTAAAGACTATTATCATCATCATCATCATCCCTTTGTCTTCGTGCTATTTCCACTACCACGTTACGTAACACAGACATGTATTTGCTAAAATTTGCTAAAATACATTAATTAAAGGCTTTAGATATCGAGCTGTTTTTGCCGTTACATAAAATGCAAGTTATAATTTGCAAGAGACATTTCCTATCTCAAAAACATCATTAAGTATCCAGACATTGGAATTTCTGTCTCATTTGCAGATGTTGATAATTTATAGAGACCATGGGAGTCAGTTCATTGAAGAGCTGTGGCATACAAATGGGAATTAACCCATTTACCCTCTTAAATTAGGCTATTTTCTGTGAATAAATCTTTAATGAGAACACTGGATAGATGAAAATATTTTGTAGCATTAAGCCTCAGCTATTTGGTTGTTTGACAACACAAGGCTAAGACAAATAATCTACTATTCTGAACATACAATACGTATATTTAAAAACACATTGATTTAACATTTGAAAATAATAAGAAATAATGTCTACAGTAAATTCTAAATAATTATTAGAGCTACACAAGCCTCCATGAATGGCCATTGTATTTAATTTTCACATTTTTAAATAGTTGTTCAACACACTGATATGGCAGAGCTCAAATGAAAAACAGCATAATCATTACTGCATTTTACTGGGATCTATTAAATCATCCATGAATGTTCCATTTCAGAGCTGAATTTATGCCAGTATTAAATGCAAAAGCAAGTGGCCAGGGTCACATTTCTGATTGCAAATGCAGTGCACTGAAAATGGGGGAAAGGATTCCTAAGTGGCTCAAAAATGAGCACACTTGCACACACATTAACACATAAAATAGGCCCATGCATCACACTCACATCTATGTTTGTGGAATGTTCCATTGACAGAATCTCTCTCTTGTTTTTTCAACAGTCTTTAGTATATACTGCTGAAAAAAGGGCTTTAGTACTACAACAAAGATGTACAAATACCCACATACAAAGAAGCAAGCATACATATAGCTAGCAGCATTTACATATTCACTCATACTAAGATTGCAACTAAAGGTATATTGCTGGCTTAATGTAAATCAAGCTTTTTTGACAGCATTTTTGGCATAATATTAATTAATTAATTTCCACACTTTCCTAGTTTTCCTTTAAAAAAATAAATAAAGAAAAAAAAATAATCAAGGTTACTGTGAAGCTCTTCAAATGAAAGTGAATAGAGCCCACTTTTGGAGGATTTAGATGCACAAGTGAAGGTTGTAATTTTTTAAAATCATTAATTCTTCTTTTTCCTCATTCTTTGTACCCAATAACCTTTATTTCACATCACTTTCAACCACTCAAGGACTTCAGCCTTATTCTCCAGTGCTTCATTCATACCATGGTAGCCCCACTTCAAATCATCCAAGAGTCACCATGACCGCCGGAACCCCCTGATCTATCCTCACTGAAATTGTGAAAAAAAAAAAAAAAACCTCTGTCTCATCTTGAGATTTTCTGCACCTCTGAGCACATTTTAGTTGCACTTTGGCATATAAATCACTCCCCTTTCCAAACCTCCAGCTATTCGTGTGGCATGCTAACCTTGAATTTGTAAAAGCATTTACCATATCTCATCATGCTTCCATCCTATTTTTTATCCCACAATTGCTTACTAAAAACAGCTTGGCAGATGAATGCCTCTCTTGTGGTTCCTTGAACTGGATTTTCACATTGCAACCTCTGATCAAGCTGCTACTCTAGTTGTGCTTAGATGGTAATCAGATTTTTAGGTCTGGGTGCTTCAATCTACCCTGAACTTGCAACACTATGAGCTTTTGTCACAATCTTTCATCCAAACATTCTATACATTTATACCTGGGACTTCTCAGCCCATTGGCATCGCCTGGTATATCTGGTTATGTCAGTTCCCCTGATCACCTGCCTGCCTCCTATAGGCTTCATTGAGCAGCTGTATCTCTTCCTGGTAACCTCCAGCCTCCTGGTGCTGTCTCCGGCTGTTCTGTCTGTGCGCTTCTACCGTATCCGGAATGTGGATGTTGATGTTGATGTTGTCCATGTCCGGGTTACTCGTGGGGATCAACAAGGAGTATGAGGCTGTTTCGCCAAGGTCACATGACACAAAGCGATTCTCACGACGAGAGTAGCGTAGCGAAGGCGAGCGCGCATGTGTGGATGACTGGCTTATATTGGAGACAATAGAGACGCTGTCCATGGCCTCTTCATTGTTGCAGATCTCCAGAACTTCCAGGTGGATTTTTACATTTGTGTCTCCAACTCCTCCACCCCCAGTGCTGGAGTTGGGCTTTTCTGCACTAGGTTCATGACCCACCGATTTGGAACGGTACACCTCAACTTTCTTCGCATTGTTGGAGGAGATCTTTAGGCCATCGCTGCTGACTTCATAGGTAGAGAGGGACAGTGTTTTACCCGTGGGGGCATGGAGGGAAACGGTGCCCTGGAAGGCACATAATGGAATGGCCAACCCAGCCGTGGATCTCTGTTTAGAAATAAAAAAGACAAATAGACATGCTGTCAACTCAAGTCAAACAATGTGAAATGCAAAAAAAAAAAAAAAAAAAAAAGGAAACTTAAGTTTAAAGGTTGCTTTAAAATGTAAAATAATTAAAATATTGAAATAGTTACAGTGATAAGGTCCTCCATTTAATTACTGATGAAGAAAATCAACTGAAAACTTAAATTTGAGTAGTACAAGTTAAAGGCACACTGTAACGCAGTTCAGATGTTATGGGAAGAAGGAGGTGGGAACCGGCGAACATTCAACCATTTTAATGATAAAAATAACATAAATACAAAACGAAAGTAAAAGACAGCCGCCCCTCACGGACGACTGCTGTCACAATAAAATAAAACAAAACACAACACAAATTCAGGCCTGTCCTCTCAGGCCTGTTGTTGTCCTCACCTCTACAGCCGGTGGAGAATACGATGGGACTCGGGCAGAAATCATATTCATGGATGACCGGTAATGTGTTAAAGATTTATTAACATTACGAAAGCCATTGGAGCGGAACGAGGTCACTGGAGCAATTGCTAATGAGAGACAAGCACGACACACAGCTCGAGAGCAGATAATCTTTTATTATGCCGCAGACGCCACTTCCACTTCTTCTGGTCATGCGTATCTGGACACAGCTCTGTTTTATCATATTAGATAAATTTGAGTGTGTTGAAAGTTGTTATAATGCTACCCTGTGTGTTTGCTCGGCGGCTACTATATGAGACACTTGTTGCACACTGCAGTGAGCTAGATCTACATTAGTTATACAGATATTCGCGGTAAATCAAGAAAACGAGATTTAAACAAAAAGACTAACTGTGATGAGCTGTATAACAATGATTAGTTTTCTGTCGATTAATGTATCCAATCAGTTGCTCACCTGTCTAATAAAACACATTATATATTAAAGCGTCTTTGGTGTTTCCATGGTTTCTACAAAATAAAACCGGAAATCGAGGGTAACGCGGGTATAATGTCATTTATAGGCGACGCAAAGACGCGTGTCCTGGTTAAAACGACACTCGGTTACTAACGTAACCTCGGTTCTCTCTAGAGAGGGAACGAGTGTTGCGTAAGTTTAGCTTACGCTACGGGAAAACGACTTGTTTTTCCATTAGGCTATTTATTTCTTGAACTAAAATGAAAAAAAAAAAAAAAAGAATAACGACGGGTTTTCTGATTTTGTGCTCAGATCAAAAATAAAAAAAATGTATTACTGGATTAGACAAATTTTAATTTTGATTTTTCATTTTTAATTTAACACCTTATATCAAGGAAATCATTTTAAACAGATCAAGTACTATTGTGGTAACAGATTACAGACATTTTAATAAAGGTGTGAATAGCAATCATGCCTCATTCCCTTACAGTCCGACTTTTGAACTTAATCCTTTTTTTTTATTATTATTTATTCGGGACACACACATACACACCTAAGGTTTCAAGGAGGTCTGCGCGGGACTGTTTTTTTTCCCGTCCCGCTCCCACAAGGTTCTATTCAGCAACCGCTGTTATATATCTGCTTTCTTGTGTAATCAGATATCTCTCATATACTCTGCCGAATTAAATCAGTCACAAGCTTGATAACTTTCCAAATGGCGTCTTTACTTTTCTGCTTCTCAACGTGAACTCCTTTCTACATCCGGTCCCCGCATGCATACTAGTACACTCACATCTTAAAGATACAGACCATCATTCTACTACATGACAACCGCTTAAAATACACTCGGTGTTCACCCGCTTTATTTCCCGACCTGACGGGTCCACAAAATTTAGATCTCGTTTCCAGAATCTCACATTCAAATGTCTCTAACGGAAAGAAGGAGATTAAGTAGCCTATAATAATTATAAATGCTATACAAAAATTGTGTTCGTGTCAATATAAATATTAGGCTATTTTAACATTGTAGGCTACTGTCAGCAGAGAAAGAAAAAATGCCACAGAAAAAATTTATGAAATATAAATAACATAAATTAAATAGGACAAAGATCACTCAAATTTCTAAGCAACATAAACGAAAATCATATTGCCCTACTGACAAATGAAGTAGGCTATTTTCTGCCAAACTATTTCAAACATCCTTGCAAAAAAAGAATGTTGTTGACTGACAATGGTTTCAGTACCAAACAGCTCCTCAGAGCTAGGTGTACAGGTGGTCAGAATTAAGTACGGATACGCTGTCAAAAGATGTCGGGAGTGGGCTATTGTCAGTCAGACCAACCGCTCCGTCCAAAGTACACAAGAGTTCTGACCGCTACCGTCTTTTGACACGTGAATGGACACAAAGTGGTCAAGCGTATAACTAGACGCGGCAGGCGCGAATTTGACGCGCTATTCGCATCCGGTGTGAACGCAGTTATACTTTCAAATGTAATCCCGCGCAGCATGATTCCCTATGAGCGTTTCACACAGTATGCATCGGTGAAATCGCCGCGCGACTACGGCTTTTCTCAAGTAGTGGAAGAGTTTTGTGCAGCATTTAGCCTAGGACTTCCAAAATAATCCGGCGGGCCAGAAAATATTGCTGGCGGGCCAGTTTTGGCCCGCGGGCCGCCAGTTGCTGTTCCCTGCTCTAGATCTAATATTATCCCATATAAAGGTTGATGCCGTTGAAATTCTGCAGCAGAGCGATGACATCTCAGATCATTATCTAGTCTCGTGTAAATTACATTTAGCCAAGGCTGCAAAGCCGACTCCGTGTTATAAATATGTTAGACCAATCACTTCTGCCACTAAAGATTGCTTTATCAATAATCTTCCTAATCAGTTTCATCATCTCAGCATCCCAGATAGCTTAGAAGAACTAGATATTGCGACAGAAACTTTTAACTCTCTCTTTTCCAGCACTTTAGACACAGTTGCTCCATTGCGCTTAAAGAAGATTAAAGAAAATGGTTTTAAAAGCTGCTAGATCTGCTTATTTGTCAACCCTATTAGAAGAAAATAAACATAATCATAGGTATTTATTTGAAACGGTGGCTAAACTAATGAAAAAGAAAGCTTCAAGCCCAGAAGTTTCCAAGCAGCACAACACTAATGACTTCATGAACTTCTTCACTTATAAGATTGATAATATCAGGGACAAAATTATAACTATGCAACCGTCTACTACAGTATCGCATCAGGCAGAGCATTTTAGTCTCCCTGAGGAAAAATTTGATTCATTTATTGCTATAGGAGAGGAAGAATTTTGCAAACTCGTTAATTCATCTAAATCGACAACATGTATGTTAGACCCTATTCCGACTAAGCTACTGAAAGAGATGCTCCCATAGGTCATAGATCCTCTTCTTAATATCATTAATTCGTCTTTGTCTCTAGGATACGTACCAAAAACCTTTAAGCTGGCTATGATTAAACCGCTTGTTAAAAAAACGCAACTTGATCCTACAGAATTAGTCAATTACAGGCCGATCTCGAATCTACCTTTTCTGTCAAAGATATTAGAAAAAGCAGTATCCTCACAACTGTGTTCCTTTCTTGAAAGAAATTATATCTGTGAGGATTTTCAGTCTGGATTTAGACCGTACCATAGTACCGAGACAGCTCTCGTTAGAGTCACAAATTGTTTGCTCTTATCATCCGATCGTGGTTGTATCTCTCTATTAGTGTTACTTGATCTTAGTGCTGCATTTGACACCATTGACCACAACATTCTTTTAAATAGACTAGAAAACGATGTTGGCATTAGTGGAATTGCACTAGCATGGTTTAAATCATACTTATCTGACCGTTATCAGTTTGTAGCAGTAAATGAAGAGATGTCTCATCGATCACAAGTTCAGTATGGCGTACCACAAGGCTCAGTACTAGGACCGTTGCTGTTGACTCTGTACATGCTACCATTAGGAGATATCATTAGGAAACATGGAATTAGCTTTCACTGTTATGCCGACGATACTCAGCTGTATATTTCTTCAAAACCTAACGAAACTTACCAATTCACAAAATTAACGGAATGCATAGCTGATATAAAAAATTGGATGACTCGTAATTTCCTACTTCTAAATTCTGAAAAAAACAGAGATTCTAATTATTGGACAAAAAACTTCCTCGTGTAATTAGTTAGTTAGTTAGTTAAAGTTTATTTCGGTCAACTTCAAAAGAAAAAAGAAAGAAAAACAATTTACAAGCAAACATAGAAACAAACACTAAATTACAATGTAAACAATATTTAAAAAGGAAAAAAAGTTGATCGACCGAAAAAGGTGTCGGCTGAAGCTTATGCTTATTGCGCCGATCCTTTTTGCATATCATTTATTTTACACACAACACCAAGACCCAAAGTCATTGTAGCGTCTATACCAATCGGACACACACAAATTATTCATTTATTTAATGAATAATCCAGCAAACTCACTGTGAAACCTTCACCAAAAACTAACATCCCAAATGAGGCTAACACACTGGCAGGACGGTGTCTTGTTACAGGGAACACAGAGAGTTTTTACGATCAGATAAGGTTTTATGGGTGTTAAAGAATGTGGCCAAATGCAAGAGAAAGACCATGGAAAGACAGAAACAATCTGCTAAACAGACTCTCCTGCATTCATTTATTGATGAATTGACTAACATGAAAATTAACATGCATTCCAGAACATTTTGAGAATGAGTTACTGTTATGTGTTTTGTCTTTTAATAATTCTGTTGATACTATGATCTCTTTGACACTATGTAGTTATTACAGGACCAACGGTCAATGTAACACACTTATACCATGTTTGGTCTCGATAAATTGGTACTCTGAAGATCGAAATGATTGTGTACATGATATGCCAATAGCTGTGCAACATATTAGTATTACAAGAATCTTTCGTAGTTGTGTCATCAAACACCAATTCAGCATGCCAGCCCGAAGGAGCACTCTTAAGACAAAGGCTTGTAAATCCTGGTGACAGAGGAAACTCCCGCCAGAAATTCTACCCTTCTCATTGGGTGAACCAGCCTGCATAGGGCTGTCCTTTGTCAAGCTTTAAAAAGGCCTTTTCACTAGATCAGCCCACTTTTTTGTTTTTGTGCTGCTGGCCTCCACTGTACTCCTCGCGTTGGGGGCCCCTCCCCCACCACTGGGGCCCATGGCCCTGGATCCAGCAGGCCAGAGCACTGCCTGCCATGCTTTCACGCTCCCCAGAGGGAGATAGACGGCCTTTTCTTCAATCCAGAAAAACTGCAACTTTACCATCATTGAATTGGCAACGATCAACTCCTGGCCTTCCTGGCACTTCAGGAGGCCGCACCAGCCAGCGTGCACTCAGTAGGCCAGGACAGCAGGCTTCGACTCACCACAGCCATGTGCTCGAAGCCACCATGCAAGCTCCGACCCACAACAGCTTCGGAACCACAAGATGGCTCTCTGCAACTTGCACCATGACTTTTGACCCTCACGGACCCACCAACGGACTCATTTTTCAACCACTTCAAGAATTGTCCACGATTTGCAACTGACCATGCAAGTATTTAATGAGGTGCTATGAAATAAGCTGATGGTTCGTTTCATACTAAAATAGATCTTGCTCCATAGTTCTATTTCCTGTTTCTGGTTCCATAACACTCACCACTTGACCTATGCATGTATGTATGGATGAATGTATGTATGTTTGTTTGTTTGTTTTGTTTAGTTTAGTCATGTGTGTGATTTAGTTAATAAAACTTGTGCACAATTATGCATTTGGTTTCTGATTCTCTGTTTGCATACAAAGTCCCTTTTACGGTCTTGATCCTGTTACATGCTTTAACCCTCTGATGGTCCGCGGGGTCTTTTTGACCCGCAAATGACTTTTGCTCAAATTAAAAAAAATGTTCCCTTTGTCCAAATGGTATGAAACCTTCTACGGCTCTTAACACTTTCTAGATCTACAAAAAAAAAAATAAAGTGGAATGATATCTGTTTTTATGTTAGCGTGACAAAATTTGTGACACTCGAGGTCCTCGGGGTCTCTGGAGACCCCGCAATCAAAATAGACAAAATTCATCATCAAAATCAGAAACAACACAGAACACATCGACAGAAATGACAGAAATAAAGTGGCACACTTCCACCAATTCAAAAAGCATCCACAATGCTGAATTATTTTGCTCACAACAAGCGCACACACACACACACACACACACACACACACACACACACACACACACACACACATATAGAGGAATACATTTTTGAGACTATAAAAACTGTTCTCTTATCATTTGTAAAATAAAATCATCCAAAATGCAGTACCACCACAAAAATAAATTGGTGACACTGACACATTGAAAAATGTGCACACACACACACACACACACACACACACACACACACACACACACACACACACACACACACACAGAGGAACATTTGTAAGGCTATAATTTGTCAAATAAAATCATCCAAAATGCAGTACCACCACAAAACTAAATTGGTGACACTGACACATTGAAAAATGTGCACACACACACACACACACACACACACACACACACACACACGCACACACACACACAGACACACACACACACACACACAGGAACATTTGTAAGGCTATAATTTGTCAAATAAAATCATCCAAAATGCAGTACCACCACAAAAATAAATTGGTGACACTGACACATTGAAAAATGCACACACACACGCACACACACACACACACACACACACACACACACACACACACACACACACACACACACACACACACACAGGAACATTTGTAAGGCTATAATGTGTCAAATAAAATCATCCAAAATGCAGTACCACCACAAAACTAAATTGGTGACACTGACACATTGAAAAATGTGCACACACACACACAGACACACACACACACACACACACACACACACACAGGAACATTTGTAAGGCTATAATGTGTCAAATAAAATCATCCAAAATGCAGTACCACCACAAAAATAAATTGGTGATACTGACACATTGAAAATGTAAACACACACACACACACACACACACACACACACACACACACACACACACACACACACACACACACACACACACACACACACACAACACAGGAACATTTGTAAGGCTATAATGTGTCAAATAAAACGGAACCACTACAAATATAAAGTGGTGTGGTGACACTGGCACATCGACAATGTGTACTCACACACTCTCTCTCTCTTTATCTCTCAGACACACACACACACACACACACACACACACACACACACACACACACACACACACAATTGAGTGTGTCTAGAATCTAGAATTAGATTAAAAATAAATGATTGAAATAAATGATAAAATCTTAAGACTCCAACATTTCTCTTTGTAACATTTTGTTCAGGTTTGATTCTAATCATAATGTAACATTATTGAAAAACTGGGGGGTTTTTTGGTACAAAAAATGCTAAACTTTGACAAAAATATTTTATTTTTGTTATAATTGTGATTTTATAATATTTAGATATGAATCCAACTGAATCCAACTTGTGAAAAGATATCTTTCAGGTAGTCTAATAGCAAATAGTATATACTGGAGCTCTATAGCCATCTAGTGGTTAAAATTATTATTTTTTATTTTAAAACTGCATTTTCCAAAAAATGGGCATAAATGTTACATTAAACCATTTAAAATCATCCATGTTATCCCCATGAATGAAAGTTAGAAATCTGGGTCTTTTATAAAGTGAATTTAACATCAAATGCTGTTTTTTTGTAAAAAGGCTATTTAAATATTTATTTATTTATTTATTTATAGAAATTTAAAAAATATCATAAATTCTCCAAAAACTGCACAAATGTTGAGTAAAAACATTAACAAACAGAATAAAATTACATTTGTAAAAAAAAAAACTATTATCTTGTTACAAAATTAAATGTTATTGTCTGGGGTCTCTAGAGACCCCAAAGAACTCGAGTGTAGACATAAAAAAAGACCATCAGAGGGTTAAGTGCTGTACACGCTAAGGAATAATTATTTTTCAGTAACCATGAAAGATACCCTTTTCTTAGAATAAATGAATAATCAAAGAGTTCTTTGGAACTGATAAATTGATTGTAATATTAATTTAGCTTACCTCAAAGTTAATCTAATTAACTGACCCAAATATTAATAATTAATCATAATTGGTAATTATGGATTATTATTAATATTTCCCCTTTGAGCTAATATTGTTACATCATCTTGCGTACAATGACTAAAAGAAAAAGAAGCTAAATTCACTCTGTTTTGTATAATGTAATCTTTTTTTTTATTTTTTTATAATTTCTTAAAACTACTAATGGATTTACATGTTTTCAGTTCATCATTGAGACTATTCCACAGTTTAACCCCCTGAACAGACAGACATCTCTGTTTGACATTGGTTCTGATTTGTGGTTTGCTGAACATAAGTGTTCCTCTGAGGTCATAAGGAGTAGATTTCATCTGAAACAGGTTCTGGACACAGTCTGGAAATTTATTATTTATTATTTTAAACATTATTTTGGCTATTTTAAATTCCACTAAGTCATTCAATTTTAATAGATTGGAATTCATAAATAACTTGTTTGTTGGGTGATAATAATCTGTTTTATTTATAATTCGTATTGCACGTTTTTGCAGAATAACAATTGGTTTTATTATTGTTTTGTAAGTATTTCCCCAGATCTCTACGCAATAAGTCATGTATGGCACTATTAGAGACTGGTACAGTATGTTTAGGGCCTTTGAATCAAGAATGTGTTTTGTTTTAGACAGGATAGCCAGAGTTTTAGAAATTTTTGACTTTATATAGGTTATGTGGGATTTCCAACTGATCTTGTAGTCAATGATGACACCTAAGAATTTAATTTAATTTACTATTTCTAGTTCAAATTTATCAATTCTTATCTGGACGTTTGTATTTATTTGTTTATTACTAAATAAAATAAATTTAGTTTTATTTATATTTAGTGAGAGTTTATTAACATCAAACCATTTTTTTAATGTTTTCATTTCTGCTTCCACTGTGTCCAGAAGCTGTCCCAAATTTTGATTGGAACAAAATAAAGTTGTATCATCTGCAAATAAAACACAATTTAATTGAGTAGACACGTTACAAATGTCATTGATATATAATAAAAATAGCTTTGGTCCAAGGACTGATCCTTGTGGAACCCCACAAGTAGCCCTCTGTAGCTTAGACCTGGCATTGGTGAATTGCACAAACTGAAATCTATTTCTGAGATAGTCACTAATCCATCTTTGTGCAATGCCCCTGATGCCATATATTTCAAGTTTTTTTTAACAATATTTTATGATCAGTGGTATTGAATGTTTTTTTTAAGTCTATAAAAATTCCAACTGAGTAATTTTCCTAAGTAAACATCCTTAACTAGTGCCATGTCTATATCATTAAAATATGTTGATTTTTTATTTTTAAATTTATTTATTGTATTTATTATTTCATTTACTTCTACTGACTTTAGAAATATTGAGTTTGTATTTGATTTATGTCAACATTCACACCTACTTTTAATTTTGGTTGCACAATATTGTTTGCTAGATTGGCTCCTACATTTACAAAATAATTATTAAATTCATTAGCAATATCGATTGGCTTGGTTATAGTTTTGAATTGGTTTGTGAAGTACTTTGTATATTCGCTTTTCTTAGTGTTTCCTATGATTGCACTATTTAATACCTTCCAAGTCTCTTTAATGTTGCTTCTGTGTTGCTCTAGTATACAATACAATACAATACAATTTGATTTGTATAGCACATTTAAAAACAACTGGTGTTGACCAAAGTGCTTAACAAGGCCAAAAAGATAAATAAAACAAGCACAATATCAACATAATACACAGGAGATACACACAGGAGATACACATATCAAGATATTTTAAAAGCTAATGAAAAGAAATGCGTTTTCAGGGAAGATTTAAAAAGTGACAAGGTTTGTGCAGATCTGATATGAGGCGGTAAACTATTCCATAACTTGGGTCCATAGGCTGCAAAGGCACAATCACCTTCTGCTTCTGGTTCGTGGGACAGAGGTAGCATATACAGATTAAACAGTTCCGGGCCAAGAATAGAACCCTGCGGGACACCGGACCCCAGTTTCATTATGGATGAACACTGTTGCTCGATGTGAACAGAGAAGCTTCTATTAGACAAATATGAGCGAAACCAATTTAGCACAGTACCCAGAAAACCCATGGACGCTTCAAGACGAGAGATTAAGTTATTATGATCAACCAGATCAAACGCAGAGCTAAGATCTAACATGAGCAGAGCCACAGATTGCCCGGTATCGGTGGAGAGCATTATATTGTTCATGACTCTTAAAAGTGCAGATTCCGTACTATGACGTGATTTAAAACCTGACTGAAATTTCTCATAAATCTGACTATCAGTTAAAAAAGACTGGAGTTGACTCAGAACCACTTTTTCGAGAATTTTCGAGACAAAGGGTAGATTTGAAATTGGGCGATAGTTACTCAGGATTGACAAATCCAATTTAGACTTTTTAAGTTTAGGCAAAACCGAAGCATGTTTCATGCTGTTTGGAACAACCCCGGTATGAAGACATTTGTTGATAATAGACAACAAGTCGGGACCGATAGCACAAAATACCTGCTTAAAAAATCTAGTTGGAATCACATCCTGAAAGCAGCTGGTAGGTTTTAAAACTGAAACAGTCTTAGTCAGAGAGTCAAGAGAAACAGGCTCAAAGACAGACCATGTAGAAGAGCATATGGGCACTTCAAGTGGCATAGAAGTTGACGAAGGCATTTGAGATCTAATCAATGAGATCTTCTCATTAAAGTAAATCACGAAATCTTCACAGAGAGAGTCAGACATCTCTGGGAATTGGTTAGTGGTGGGATGAAGAGCAGAGTCAATTACTGAAAATAAAACATTAGGCCTACTAACTTACTATTAAGTCGAATCAGCTCCGAAAAGTAGTGGTTTTTAGCAGATTTGGCAACTTGCTGAAATGCGGCGAGTGAATCCTTTAAAAGTTCATAGGAAACATGTAGTCTGTCCTTATTCCACTTGCGTTCAGCCCTTCTACAGATCTGTCTTTGAGAACGAACATTGTCATTTAACCATGGTTTCGAAGCATGATTACGTTTATTTTTATTTTTCCTGATAGGGGCAACAGCATTTAAAACATTAGAGCAAATAGAATTGAAACATATCAAGTGATTATCAGCATCTAGGGAGCTTAATGGTGGAACCATGGCTTGATTTGCAGGTAAACCTGGATATAGTGCCAGAAAGTCCTCCTTAGCACATTCATTAAAAATTCGAGTTGTCCGTGAATAAGTATGAGGTTTATGTGTAGAAGCATTAAGAGGCAGAGAGAACAGAATCGGAAAATGATCCGACAAGCCAGTATTACTGATGCTGATGTCTGATACATGTAGACCACGTGATAAGATTAAATCTAGGGTATGTCCCTGGATATGAGTGTGACCAGACACCCACTGATCCAGGTCAAAAGAGGCAATAAGGTTCAAAAACTCTTTAGAGAGTGGCTTAGTATCACAGCATACATGAATGTTAAAATCACCCAAGATTAAAATTCTATCATATCTCGTAACAAGATCTCCCACTGTCATGGAACGCTCGACAACGCCTCCTCCTGGTTTCACCAGATCCCTCTCTCCTGCGTATTAGGACTGCATTTCCCATTTTCCACCTGTGCTCATTATCTCCTGATTAGTCTCCTTATCATTGCATTATTATCACCTGTGTACCCTCAGCTCCCCTTTATCTGGACTGCTCTGCTCATTGTTCATTTGTGAAGTCTTGATTTACCCAAACTCTGTCTCTAGCTTAATTCTCGTGTTTGCTCTTGTGATTTTGACTTGGACTCTGATCTCGTTTTTGAACCTAAGCTGCCAGCCCTTGACCCATGCCTGTTTGAGTTACGATTCTTGGATTGCCCTTACCTGTGTGCCGTTTTGAGTTAATTCTGCTGGCCTTGCCTAGTGCTCTTGAGTTCTATGACTGTTTATCTCTGCTGGCTTACCTGTGTTAATAAAGTACTGCAGATGGATCCGACCGCCTCAGCCTCTTCGTCACAGAAGACTTCACCAAAACAGGATCCAGCAGATTTCCATCGACTGGCCTCCGAGGTATCCTCTCAAGCTAATGTGCTGGCCGCCCATCAGCAACAGCTGGTAAAATTAACAGCTCTCACCGAGGAGCTCGTGAGATCTGTCCGAGCCCTATCCCCGCCGGCGCGGCTGATAATCAAGCTCCGAGTCCAGCTGCACCTGCTCCCATTCCACCTGCCGTGAGTAACAATTCAAACCAGCCTAAATTATCCCTTCCCGAGAAATTTGATGGCTCACCTTCTGCCTGTAAGGGATTTTTGTTGCAGTGCAGCTTGTATTTTAATCAGCAGACACAGTCCTACTCCACTGATGAGAGCCGCGTTTCCTTCATATGCTCCCTACTCACCGGCCGGGCTCTGGAATGGGCTACTGCACTCTGGTATGGAGGTCAGCTCTCTTTCCCCTCTTATGATGAGTTTTTAACCCAATTTAGAGAGGTGTTTGAACATTCAGCGGGAGGAAAGGATCCAGGAGAACTACTGCTCACGTTATGCCAGGGAAATTCTACCGCAGCGGACTACACACTCTCTTTTCGGACCCTTGCAGCCCAAGCTGGATGGGAGGAGGAACCTCTAAAGCTCCTGTATCGCAAGGGACTCAACCCGGACCTCCAGGGAGAGCTGGCGTGCCGCGACGACGGTAAATCCTTGAATCAAATTATGGAGCTCGCCATCCGCCTCGACAACTTGATTCGCTCCCGACGCACACCTCTCAGGTCCAGTTTCTTCGAGTATGCTTCCCCCAGCATGGAGTCGGAGCCCATGCAGATTGGTTACACACGCCTCTCTACGGCGGAGCGGGAGAGGAGACGCCGTAATCATCTCTGCATGTATTGTGGAGAGGCGGGACATCTGAGGGCTACCTGTCCGGTTAATCCAGCGCTCAAGAATTCTGCTGCGGTGAGTTCGTTTTCTACTACATCCGGGCACTACGAATATCGGGTAATGCCTTTCGGCTTTTCGAACAGTCCTTCCGTTTTTCAAGCTTTTGTAAATGAAATTTTCCGGGACATGTTACATCTGAGAGTTATTGTCTACATTGATGACATTTTGATTTATTCTGATTCCCTTGAGGAGCATGTCCAAGATGTTCGTGCGGTCCTCAAGCGGCTGATTGATAACCAGCTCTATGCCAAGCTCTCCAAGTGAGAGTTTCACCAGACACGTATCTCCTTTCTGGGCTATATTATCAGTGCGGACGGAGTTCTGATGGATGACAGCAAGGTCAGAGCCGTGGTGAATTGGCCCCAACCTTCCTCTGTTAAGGAGCTGCAGCGCTTTTTGGGCTTTGCCAACTTTTACCGCAGATTCATCCGCAATTTCAGTGTAATTGCAGCTCCTCTCACATCTCTGCTTCGAGGAGGGGGTAAATATTTTAAGTGGACAGCGGATTGTACTGCGGCCTTTGCTCAGCTCAAGGAGAAATTCACTTCTGCTCCTATTCTTCATCACCCGGATCCTGAGAGGGAGTTTATCATTGAAGTGGATGCATCTAACACAGGAGTGGGGGCTGTCCTGTCTCAGCGGTATGGTAATCCTGCGAAAATGTTCCCGTGTGCCTTCTACTCTCGCAAGCTCAACTCTGCAGAATGCAATTATGACGTGGGTGATCGCGAACTCCTGGCCATGAAGACCGCCTTTGAGGAGTGGAGGCACTGGCTGGAGGGAGCTCGTCAGCCTTTTACAGTGCTCACTGATCACAGGAATCTGGAGTACATCAGGTCAGCTAAGCGTCTGAATGCTCGCCAGGCTCGCTGGTCTCTGTTCTTTTCAAGATTCGATTTTAAGATCACCTACAGGCCGGGCTCCCAGAACGGCAAAGCTGACGCCCTGTCCCGACAGTTTGACGGTCCCTGTGAAGAATCTAAGCCTGAACCCATTATTCCCACTACACTAATCGTGGCTCCTGTTCAATGGGACATCATCTCTGAGATCACCGCATCTCTAAGTAATCATCCCGCTCCGCCAGAATGTCCCGCTGACCGTCTCTTTGTTCCGTCCGGGCTCCGCCACCGTGTGCTTCAGTGGGTTCACTGCACCCCCAGCGCGGGTCATCCTGGTATCGCGGCTACCATACAGTTAGTTTCCAATCGCTTTTGGTGGGCCTCACTCCAGTCTGATGTCATAAAGTTTATGCATCAATGCTCTGTTTGTAACACTGTGAAATCCTCCCATCTCAAACCCGCTGGATTATTACAACCTCTGCCAGTACCACAGCGTCCCTGGTCGCACATCGCAGTGGATTTTGTTACGGATCTGCCTCCATCCCAGGGGTTTACTACTATACTCT
Organism: Squalius cephalus; assembly: GCF_949319135.1. Lineage (NCBI taxonomy): Eukaryota > Metazoa > Chordata > Actinopteri > Cypriniformes > Leuciscidae > Squalius > Squalius cephalus. The sequence continues at coordinate 33,215,478 of NC_137127.1, read as the reverse complement.
CCGTGGTGGACCGCTTCTCTAAATCCTGCCGTTTTATACCCCTGACTGGCCTGCCCACGGCCTTACAGACAGCCGAGGCTCTTCTCAACCAAGTGTTCCGTCTCTTTGGTCTGCCCGAAGACATTGTCACTGACCGCGGGCCCCAGTTTACCTCCCGTGTCTGGGGAGAGTTGTGTTCCAAACTCAATATCAATGTCAGTTTGACTTCTGGTTACCATCCACAGGCCAACGGGCAGGTTGAACGTCTAAACCAGGATTTGATTCGATTTCTAAGAACTTACTGCCACCAGAATCAGCAGGACTGGAGTCGCTTTCTGGCCTGGGCGGAGTATGCCCAGAATTCCCTGTTAAAGCCTGCCACTGGTCTAACACCTTTTCAATGTGTTTTAGGTTTCCAGCCTCCCCTCTTCCCGTGGGCCGGGGAGCCATCCGACCTCCCAGCAGTAGATGCATGGCTCCGGCGCAGCGAGGCCACCTGGGATGCTGCTCACGTTCACTTGCAGCGCGCCATTCGCCGTTACCAGCATCAGGCAGATCGTAGGAGGCGTGGGGGTCCCAGGTACCGACCCGGCCAGTGGGTGTGGCTCTCTGCACGAGATCTCCGTCTCAAGCTCCCGAGCAGGAAACTATCTCCTCGTTTTGTCTGGCCATTTAAGATTCTTCGTCAGATAACACCCATTTCTTTTCGTTTGGCACTCCCTGCTCATTACAAGATCTCACACACATTTCATGTGTCCCTTTTCTGTCGCACCCAGGAGAGAGAGGAGCCGGGAGGAGGTCATTCCTGTGCAGACTCCCCCCATTGAGGTGGACGGCACGGAGGCTTTCCGGGTGCGAGAGGTCCTGGACTCCAGACGTCACGGTGGGGTGTTGCAATACCTTATCGACTGGGAGGGGTACGGTCCCGAGGAGCGCTCCTGGGTCAGGTCTCAGGATATCCTGGATCCCACATTAACTGCTGCTTTTCACCGTGACCACCCAGATCGACCTGCTCCAAGACCCCGTGGTAGACCCCGCCGTCGGCCAGGTCCTCGCTTCCGGAGCCGCTCGCGGGGGGGGGGGGGGGGGGGGCTCTGTCACGGAACGCTCGACAACGCCTCCTCCTGGTTTCACCAGATCCCTCTCTCCTGCGTATTAGGACTGCATTTCCCATTTTCCACCTGTGCTCATTATCTCCTGATTAGTCTCCTTATCATTGCATTATTATCACCTGTGTACCCTCAGCTCCCCTTTATCTGGACTGCTCTGCTCATTGTTCATTTGTGAAGTCTTGATTTACCCAAACTCTGTCTCTAGATTAATTCTCGTGTTTGCTCTTGTGATTTTGACTTGGACTCTGATCTCGTTTTTGAACCTAAGCTGCCAGCCCTTGACCCATGCCTGTTTGAGTTACGATTCTTGGATTGCCCTTACCTGTGTGCCGTTTTGAGTTAATTCTGCTGGCCTTGCCTAGTGCTCTTGAGTTCTATGACTGTTTATCTCTGCTGGCTTACCTGTGTTAATAAAGTACTGCAGATGGATCCGACCGCCTCAGCCTCTTCATCACACCCACAAACTCAGCAAATTCATTTAAGAAATCCTTATTTGGCAGAGGCGGACGATAAATCGAGGCAAATACCTGAAAGATTGTTGTTGTAGGTTGCACCAATTGCACTTCGAAAGTACGACAAAGGCTAGTTGTTAGACTGCGGCAGGGCAAATGTTTTTTAAACAGTGACGCTAGGCCCCCTCCACGGCCAGATAGCCGCGGTGAATTAAAGAAAGAACAATCCTGTGGGACAAGTTCAGTGAATGGACTTAACTCATCCGGCTTAATCCATGTCTCAGTAATAAATAATATGTCCAGATCCTGCGTCGTGAAGAAATTGTTTATTAAAAATGTCTTGTTCACCACTGACCGGGCGTTGATCAAAGCCACTTTAAGTGGCGGTGCAGCTTCCTCCAGCTGTGTTGTTTGAGTTAGCGAGCGAAGATTGGAATGATTCACTCCACGACGTCGAAAGCTGGGGGAGATGATGCGCGAAAGCGCAGACGAAGGGCATCCGATAACAGGTCGAAGCCACCGGTGAGAAAAGAAAGACCATGCAAAGGCACCGGCAAGGCGGCGCTCACAGGTTAGCGCAGGACCAACACACATTGGCGAAGACCGCGCAAGAGACTTTAAACGAGCAGCAGTTCCACCCCGCTTGCCACGCTTCCTCCGACGCCGTCGCCTCCAGGGAAGATCAGCGGGATGTGCAGGGAGGTGCTGGTGCGCAGGTGGGGGAAATCGGCAATATTCATCAACGTCACCCTTGGTTGAGTCGATAGCCATGCGGATGTTTAGTAATGTTTGACGATCATACACAAATGACATATTGCAGTCCGAAGTTAGTAGCGATAGACAGAAACAAACATAAAAAAGACAGAATTTAAGAGTGAGAAGGAGAGCAGCAGACGGCGAGCCACATACAATGGCGCCATCTTTCGTAGCCTGTTAGTAGATTATTATAATTGGCCTTTTTAGTTTTCCTTAATATATTTACTAGCTTGTTTTTATATAGTTTATATTTGAGTTTGGCTTCCTTTGTTCTCTTTTCTAGAAAATGTTTATATAGGAGATTTTTCTTGTTACATGCATTTTGAAGTCCTTTGGTGATCCAGGGTTTGGCTTCATACTTTGACTGTTTTTGTATGTGCATAGGACAATGTTTGTTGAATAAGTGGGTAAAAATAGACAAGAATTTATTATAAGATTCATTTGGATCATTAGTTAAGTAGACTTCATTCCAAGTCTGTATACTTAATTCTTGTTTAAAGGCTTTAATGGATACTGCAGTTTTGAGTCGTTTTAAACTATATGCTCCTTGTTTCTTTGTATTTTGATTCTGAAAAAAATGTTGCAGTGTACTAAAGACAGGTAGATGATCACTTATATCGTTTATAAGGAGGCCACTTTCTATTCTGCTGTCAACTGAATTTGTAAAGATATTGTCGAATTAAAGTAGAACTACTGCCTGTGATTCTTGATGGTTTTATGATAGTGGGAAAAATACCTAAACTAAACATATTATCCATAAAATATCTGTACTTTTGTAATTTGTGCACATTGAAGAGGTCAGTGTTAAAGTCTCCACAAACAAAGGTTACCTTTGACATGTCAAACATTTCCACAATTCTGCTGTTAAATGTATCAATACATGACCCTGGAGCCCTATATATACAGCTTACCAGGATTGTTTGCGATTTTTTAACCATTATTTCAACTGTAACACATTCCATCATATTATCTATTTTGGTTGTCATATTTTTTACTAATTTACAGTTAAACCCACTACATATAAAGCTACACCACCTCCTTTTTTGTTAGTTCTATTCACATTAAATAAGTCATACCCATCGAGTTTGGTGTCACATTCATATTTAGCCAAGTCTCTGATAAGGCAATGATATGAAAGTTAGGAAATTGTCTTAAGTAGTCCTTAATTTCTTCAAAGTTAGTATACAGGCTTCGACTGTTGAAGTGTATTATTGATAAAGTAATAACCTAGAATACTGTCTAATACTTGATGACTGCTCTTTGATACCAATCTTTCATTTGAAAGTCACGTGTCTAGTATCTGTAAAACCGCATTTTTCCAACTTAAAAATATATCTAAATTACACCATATGCTCTCATTGACAAATGCGGAACAATGAGTTAATGCGTTCATGACCTCAAGGCTAGATTATTGTAATGCTCTACTGGGTGGTTGCCCTGCACGCTTAATAAACAAACTACAGCTAGTCCAAAACGCAGCAGCTCGAGTTCTTACCAGAACCAGGAAGTATGACCATATTAGCCCGGTTCTGTCAACACTGCATTGGCTCCCAATTAAACATCGCATACATTTTAAAATATTGCTGATTACTTACAAAGCACTAAATGGTTTAGCTCCGCAGTACTTGAGCGAGCTCTTAACGCATTATAGTCCCTCACGTCTATTGTGATCTCAAAATTCCGGCCAGTTGATAATACCTAGAATATCAAAGTCGACTGCTGGCGGTAGATCCTTCTCCTATTTAGCACCAAAACTTTGGAACAGTCTTCCTACCATTGTCCGGGAAGCAGACACACTCTGTCAATTCAAAGCAAGATTAAAGACACATCTCTTTGACCTAGCATTCACATAATACATTATAGACTTCTATAATTCAATGTTAGGCTGCATAGATTAAGTCAGCCGGAACCGGGAACACTTCCCATAAATCCTGATGTACTCGTTACATCATAAGAAGAATGGCATCTATGCTAATTTTAGTGTCTTTGTTTATCCCGAGGTTTTCCCGCAGCCTGCCGGATCCAGGCCGTATCCAGATCTGACGAAGGACCTTCGCCTGGACACGATGACAACGCAGTGCTGAAGTGCCAACTAGTCTCTCCCTATGGAGGATCCCTTTACCACTCCAGATAAAGCGTTTTCGGGAAATTCGTTTCGCGTACCTACCCCGAAGTGATAAAATAAAATAAAATTCTGTATCAAAATTTATAAGGAAAGCCCAGTACTTTGTTTAGGCTTGGTTTGTAGGGAATTCCAAACCTGCGCACATATATTCAAACGCACATAACTATAGAACCCATTCTTAATGCGCATGTGAACGCCATCAGCGTTTATTACAGGTTCGCGTTTAAAGTCTGTGTAGAGAGAATGGTTTCATCTTAGCGGCCCCTAATTTAATAACAAATGATCGTTGCGACGGAAGTGAATCACTCAAAACTAACTTTAGCTGGAAAATAACTTTATTAAAGAACTGCTACAAAGCCAAAACAATCTCTGTTACCATAAATTATACGTTTATCTCTGTAAAGCTGCTTTGAAACAATCTACATTGTTAAAAGCGCTATATAAATGAAGATGACTTGACTTGACTTGACTTGGACAGGGTCTGTTTTGAGATGGCTAGCCCTTTAACGCGGCCACTAAAAGAAACGAAAAGCTGCTCTGTCTGCCTGAAGGCAGCAGAACGTTCCACATAAATCCTCAAGGCCCTTACTGGGCAAAGGAAATGAACCCCAACCTCACTGTCGGATGCAGGGAGGGCTGACAGGGAAATAACTTGCGCTCTAAACGGAGTCGCAAGCACCTTCGGGACGTAGCCATGCCTTGGTTTGAGGATGACCTTAGAGTCATTAGGCCCAAATTCCAGACACGTAGCACTCACCGAGAGTGCGTGTAGGTCGCCCACCCGTTTTACTGAGGCCAATGCCAGCAGAAAAGCGGTTTTGAAGGAAAGGTATTTTAGCTCCACCGCATGTAATGGTTCAAATGGGCCGCCTTTCATGGCCTCTAGGACCGTAGAAAGGTCCCAAACTGGAACCGAGGAGGGCCGAGGAGGGTTCAGCCTCCTAGCTCCCCAGAGGAAACGGATTATGAGGTCATTCTTTCCCAGCGACTGGCCATTTACAGGCTTCGTAAATGCTGCCATAGCCGCCACATACACCTTGAGCGTGGATGGGGTTCTCCCGCTGTCCAACAGCTCTTGCAAGAAAGAAAGCACTACCATTACCTCACAATCTAGCGGGTCCAATTCATGAGCTGAACACCATTCAGCGAACACTGACCATTTAGACATGTAGAGCCGTCTAGTAGACGGAGTGATCATGCCTGTGTGATCATGTTCATCACTCCCTCCGGGAGGTGAAATGGTAATAATTGATCACCCACACATGTAGGGCCCACAGCTCGGGGTATGGGTGCCAAACTGCGCCCTCGGCCTGAGACAACAGGTCCTTCCTCAGCGAAATCGGCCATGGAGCTGTGCTCCCCAGTTCCATCAACTCTGGGAACCAAACTTGATTCTCTCAGAGCGGGGCTACCAGGATTATCGAGCATTTGCACTCCCTGACTCGCTTGATTACCTGTGGTAACAAGGCAACTAGGGGAAATGCATAGAGAGGGTGTCTGGGCCAGTCTAGGGCCAGCGCGTCCCTTTCTTTTGAAAAGAACATTGGGCAATGAGCTTTGGCTTGTGACGCGAACAGGTCTACCTCCGCTCTGTCGAAGATGTCCCAGATGTTTTGTACCACCAGGGGATGCAAGGACCATTCCCCTGGGGGAAGCTTGGCCCTGGACAACATGTCTGGGCCCACTCTCAGCGAGCACAGATTGTGTTGGGCCCATATAAGGAGGCGTTTTGCTCTTGCAAGAAGGCTCCGGGACCTGAGGCTGCCCTGGCGGTTTATGTAAGACACCACTGACATGTTGTCTGTTCTGACTAGAACATGGTGGTTCCTCAGCACAGGGAGGAAAAACTGTAGGGCATTCTCGACCGCTTTCATCTCTAGACAGTTTATGTGTAGACACTTCTCTGCGTCTGACCACAGGCCCATTGATGGCCTCCCTTTGTAAAGGGCGCCCCAACCCGTGTTGGAGGCATCTGTCGAGACTACTTTGACTTTTGAGGCTATGCCCAGGTTCACGCCGGACTGGTACCAGTTGGCCCTCGTCCACGGTTTCAGTGCTGCTGCGCATGTCTGATTCACCGTGAGACGAAGCAAACCTGATGTCCATGCTTGCGCTGGAACACGCCGCCTCAGCCATAGCTGAAAAGGGTGCATGTATAGCAGACCCAGCCGCAGCACCGTCAATGCTGAGGCCATAAGACCCATCATCCTCTGAAACACTCTGAGGGGAAGACTCCTCCCTATTATGAATGTCGCTGCTAGGCGCTGGATTACTGCCGCACGTTCTCGCGTTAGGCGCGCCAACATAGACCTAGAGTCCAACTCTATCCCTAGAAAGGACGTTTCCTGGATGGGAGATAGATTGCTTTTGGCCCAGTTGACTCTGAGACCCAACTGTTCCAGATGGTCCAGCAATAGCGCTCTGTGTAATACCAGTTCCTCTTTCGACTGCGCTATAATCAGCCAGTCATCCAAATACTTTGTTCACCAAGTTCATATTCACTGGGGCAGTCGGTACTTCGTGCGGCGGCTTTGTAACTAATATCCCGGCCGTAGAAACGGGAAGGTGTTGTATTACAGACGAGGCTATGTGAGCTCGTGGCACGAGGTGCTTTTCAGAAAGTGTGTGCGTTGTGTGGCAGACATGTGATTTACACCTGAAACACCGCCAGCGTGAGCTGGGTTCATACGCTGGGGCATTATGTGTGTGCGTAACACAGATACAGTCGTGTTCATAGGTAGGGGTGAGCACTGTACAGCGGGCACATGTCCTACACTTAAAACATGAACGGCATGAGCCGGTTTGACAGATATGGACCCCGGGGTGGTGTGAGACACTGCGTGGGTAATGCTTATGTGTAGGGGTCAACACTGGGTAGTGGGCACTTTTTCTACACTTAGCAGTCGAACGGCATGAGCCAACTTTATTGTTTTCGACCCTGGATGAGTGTGACTCACAGAGAGGGTAGTGCATATGTGTAGGGGTGTGCACTGGGTAGTGGGCACATTTCCTACATTTAAAACACACGCAGCCTGACCCGATTTTATTGATGTGGGCCCTGAATGAGTGAATTTCACTGAATGGGCCGTGCTTATGTGTAGGGGTGAGCACTGGGAAGTGGGCACAATTCCAACATTAATAACACTTTCGGCGTGAGCCGGACCAACAGACATAATGAGATTTATCTGGGTTGCCATGAAAACGGCTTTTGGGTACAGGCGAGCGGGTTGTATAACGGGCTCGTTGGCTGCAAAATACACTCCTCCAGTCACCTCTGCTGTGGGAACTGTGAGAGCGAAGCGTTGGGAAGAGTACTGCGAGCTCAGAGGAGAGTGCAGTATAATTTATATCTGCCGCCAGAGCCGGGATTCGAACACGGGTCTCTGTCGCGAAAGCCTTAGATTTTGCCACAGCGAGAAATGACATAAGCTTTCATTTAGCGTGAGCAGATAAGAGAGCGTCATGTGAGTCACACGGAGGGCAGGGCCGGCGTGGACTCATATGTTTAAAACGCTCATAATACTCGAGCCCCGCCGTTTGAACAGGAGGGCGCGAGGGGCAGGTTCGCTTTCTGTACGTAAGAAAGCTGGCTGCGAGCTCGGAGAAGAGCATAGTATAATTTATATCTGCCGCCAGAGCCGGGATTCGAACACGGGTCTCTGGCGTGAAAGCCTTAGATTTCGCCACAGGGGGGAAATGACATAAGCTTTCAGTTAGCGTGAGCAGATAAGACAGCATCATGTGAGTCACGCGGAGGGCACCGGCGTGGGCTCATATGCTCAAAATACTCGAGCCCCGCCATTTGAACGGGAGGGCACGAGGGGCGGGTTCACTTTCTGTACGTAAGAAAGCTGGCCGCGAGCTCAGAAGAGAGCAGCATAATTTTTATCTGCCGCCAGGGCCGGGATTCGAACACGGGTCTCTGGCGCATAAGCCTTAAATTTCACCACTAAGTCACAGGGGGAAAAGACATAAGCTTTCAGTTAGCGTGAGCATATAAGAGAGCGTCATGTGAGTCACGCGGGGTAGGCACCGGCGTGGGCTCATATGTTTAAAACGCTCATAATGCTCGAGCCCCGCCATATGAACGGGAGGGTGCGAGGGGCAGGTTCGCTTTCTGTACGCAAGAAAGCTGGCCGCGAGCTCACGATGCACGCGAGAATTCCACCGGCGTGCATTCACGAACAGGATCGCATTCCGGAGGTCTCTGCGGGTGGCGCTTTTCGGCGCGACCCGAACGAGAGAGGCGGAAGCGGGGTCCACGTTGGAAATGGCTAGTCGAGCCCGCAGGGTCGACGTAGTCATGGTGTCGCTTTCCGGGCAGCCGCCCTGGGAAAGCGCGTGCACTTGGAACGAGGCATTTGAATCAATGCCTCGGCTCTTTTAGCGGATAACGTGTGTGTCACGGCGGCGAACACACACGGAAGCGAGTAAAAAGGATATGGGCGCCGGATAGTGCAGCAGGCACGGCGAGTGAAGGCGGTGATAATCCAGCCGGCGTCCTCTAGCTCGAGCTTGTCCAGCTGAGTGCTGTTCGACGGCGCAGCTTCTCTTCTCAGAAGATCCAGCGAAGTGAGTCACTCGCTGAAAGGAGACAAAATCATAGTGCAACCTGGGCGATGGGTATTTATAGGCCTAGGCCACACCCATATTGGCGGGCCATGACGTAGCATGGGGAGAGCCTCCCATTGGTGCTGAAGTCATGACAGACGCACTGATAGGTTGCAGCAGTTGCCGCAGAGCAGCCAATAGGCGCGCGAGCTGCCTCGCCTAGGTCTGCTTGCTGCAGCAAATCCGTTTTAAATTATTAAAAATTAAGGATAATTTTTTGCTTCAATATTCTCGAGAAAATTAGTTTTTCCCGTAGCGTAAGCTAAACTTATGCAACACGAGAGTACTCTCGTAAGAGAACTGCTTATTTCTCTGGATTTAAACATTCTTACAAACATTTGGGATAATGTAAGTACACAAATCAACAAAATATATAACATTGTTCAAGTGGTTAGATTTATAGATCTAGATGGTATAGATAGCTAGCCTAACATCGTCATACTCAGATTCTAGTCAGAATATGAGTCTGATACTGCTCCATTGGGCTGTGATTATGGGGAATGTTTCAACCAAACCAGGAAAGAAAAGGCCTCTGCACTTATTTGGATACACCTACAACCAATCAGAGCAACGGAGTAAGTGACGTATGTTCTTCATTCATCTTTCCGATCGGCAAATGCCTTGATCTCAGTTCTCTGTTCCTCTTATAAAATTAATGCACTGTCGATATCTTCTATAACAGACATGTTGGCGGAATCTACATATCTCAAGTCTCCAGCGGCAGTCATCTTTGTTGTAAACGAATTCAACCCAAGCGCTCTTTGGTGACGTGGATGATTACGTTACTGTTGATCAGAGTATGTGAGCGGTGCGGAGTGGGAGCGGAGCGAGGAGCGGAGTTACGTGATTTTGCCAGGAGCGAGGAGCGGATTTTTTTAATGTCGGAGCGTTGTGATTTTCTCTCGCTCCGAAAACGCTCCACTATCGCTCAGGACCAAACCACTGTGAGGCAACGGAGGGGGACTCAAAATGTTTCTAATCATATTTTGCATTTGTTTGCATTTGTATTGTTTTACTAGTACTTTCACAAACATTTATATAAAGTATATATCATGTAATTAATTTTACACATGCTTTTAATATATATTATTATATATAATATATTTTTACCGACCCCCTCGCGATTTCTACCTGTGCAACTCCATTATATGATGGACGATTTTATAAGGCCCTGCCTGTTTACACGAGAACACTCGCGGGTGAAAACGTAAAAATAATTTATCAGATGTGCCTTTCGTTTAAACGGCGACGGCGTTTTTGGGGCTTAAAAACGCAAAAAAAGTGAAACCACCCTCCAGAGTGGAAATCTTAAAAAACGCTCCACCGTCGTGTTTCCGTCGAAACGGTAAAAGCAAAAGTCTGCTATAGACAGTGAAGGCACCGATCAGTGCTTCACATTGCCACCTTGCCGCTGAGTGCATACTACATTGAATTTCACACACTTTTGCGTCACCATATGCACGCAGATTTCCCTCCCATAACGGTCGTCTAAACGCAGAATAACAGTTATTACTTTTGCGTTTTCTCTTCAGATCGTTTGCTAAATATTACCGTGAAGAAGGGGAAAAAATATAAATGTATTGTAAAAGGTAGTGATGACAAAGGAGAACGCGAGTGCGGGGAGGTGATTACAACGTCAAAAGATTCCTTGTGATTCCTATTTTGCTTTGTTTTAAAGTGAGCTAAAGGATAGCCTAATTTATTGGTTTGGGGCTGTTCAAAATTCCAATAAATTATGTGGATGTCTTCTCTTAGTACTGCGTATTCGTTTTACAGTACATGCATCTTCTGATCAGAGGTTGGTGTTATTTAAAAAAAAAAGAAAGAATAAAAATTTACCGTGGAGCGAAAACGGAGCGAGACATATTAAAGGCGGAGTGGGGAGGGAGCGAGGAGCGGAAAATTGTACACCCAGAGCGGAGCTTGAGCGGAGTAATTATGAAATGCTTTGAGCGTGGAGCGCAAATTCTCTCCGCTCCGCTCCGCTCACATACTCTGCTGTTGATCATCTGTCCACCATCGTATAAAGCCCGCCCTGACAATTTGATTGGTCCGAACAGCTCTGGTTCGAGCATAGTTGTTCCAAACAGTAATGATTACGTTACTGTTGATCATCTGTCCACCATTGTATAAAGCCCGCCCTGACAATTTGATTGGTCCGAACAGCTCTAGTTCGAGCATAGTTGTTCCAAAACGGATCAAGTCCAGACCGAACTTCCCGACCTCAAATGTTGTGGGCGGGGCTAAGTTCGGCTGGCATCCAGGCTAATAGATAGCTATATTTTGATCCAAAAATCTTACATATTGTGCCTTTAAATGGATAGAAGCAAATATGTTGAATTGAGCCATAAATTATTAAAATTTTAACATAATTTGTAATTTAAGTGAAACTATTTGTAATTATTTTAAAGTTTTATGCATCTGTAAACTGCACGCTTATCATTTAGAAATCCCCCATTCACGTGTCTAAATTTGGTTAGTCCAATTAAGTAGCACCTTTGTTCAATCTCTTCTGCTGATACACAGAGCATTAAAACTAAATGGGAAGAAGAGTTAGCTACTGACATTGATAATGAAACATGGGATGACATTTGGTCTTATGCTAAGAAAATATCTGTTTGTACACGTACAAGAGAAATACAATTTCCATATTTCCCCTAACATCAGATATTTTTTTAACCCCTCTCTATTGCCTATGTGTTTAAAATGTAAAACTGAAATAGATATTTTAACACATGACTCTGTGGTCATGTAACAGACTGCAATGGTATTGGTATTTGGTTCTGGGGAAAATGGAAAAGATCTTTAATATTCAGTTGGATTTTGACCCAGTCTCACTGGTGTTTGGTATCCCTTGTGGACGCATTGTTTCATATGTTAATAAGAAATTGTATAATATCCTTTGCTACCAGAAAAAAATATTTTACTTAATTGGATTAGTGATAAATCTCCATCTCTTAAAGGTTGGCATAAGTTTATTTTTTAGTTGATTCCCCTGGAGCTATCTGGACTATTTGGAAACTCATCTTCGCCCTATTATATTACAAGAAATATTGTAATTGTATTACTCTCTGGACATTGAACCTTTGTCCTCTTCTGCATCTTTTTGAAATATGTTATTGTTTTGTTTTTATTTTCTAATCTGTTTTATTATGGTGTAGTTCTGTTTTCTATACAAATCTGAGCTATTGATGTTCCTTTATTTTTATTGTATTGTATTTTTTTTTTATGTCTTGTTATATTTGTATTATAATGAAAATTCAGTAAACATAATTAGAAAAAAAGTAGCACCATCTGCAGATAATTTTTTAAACTATAAATTCTGTCATTATCCACCCACACTCATGTTGCTCCAAACTCATGATTTTTTCAATAGAAAGACATGGTGAAAGACAATGTAATCACTGGTTCATGTTCAATTACAATTTGCTTGTTTTACTAGAAAAATAATAATTAAAACTTGGGATTTCAACCCAGATACAATTTCATGCTAGCCCTCCATCCTAACTTAAGCTTATATAATGAACAACTGAGGAGCGTTTTTTCTCTTTTCTCTATCTTGCCTAAAGACACCAATCAAGCCAGGACTGGCACTGTTGCCACCCTCAAAAAGTATAGGTGCATAATGTCCCTGGTTATAATACACTGCTCAAAAAAATTAAAGGAACACTTTGAAAACACATCAGACCTCAATGGGGAAAAATATCATGCTGGATATCTATACTAATATGGCCTGGGTAATGTGTTATGAACGAAAGGATGCCACATCGTTTGATGGAAATGAAAATGATCAACCTACAGATGATTGAATTCAAAGACACCCCGGAAATCTAAGTGAAAAAATGATGCAGCAGGCTTGTCAATTTTGCTGAAATTTTATTGCAGCAACTCAGAATGGTACTCAGTAGTTTGTATGGCCCCCACGTGCTTGTTTGCATGCCTGACGTCGGGGCATGCTCCTAATGAGACGACGGATGGTGTCCTGGGGTATTTCCTCCCAGATCTGGACCAGCGCATCACTGAGCTCCTGGACAGTCTGAGGTGCAACCAGGTGATGTCAGATGGACCGAAACACAATGTCCCAGAAGTGTTCTACTGGATGTAGGTCAGGTGAGCGTGGTGGCCCTTCAATGGTATCATTCCTTCATCCTCCAGGAACTGCCTGCATGCTCTCGCCACATGAGGCCGGGCATTGTTGTACACCAGGAGGAACCCAGGACCCACTGCACCAGCATAGGGTCTGACAATGGATCCAAGGATTTCATCCCAATACCTAATGGCAGTCAGGGTGCCATTGTCTAGCCTGCAGAGGTCTGTGCGTCCCTCCATGGATATGCCTCCCCAGACCATCACTGACTCACCACCAAACCAGTCATGCTGAACGATGTTACAGGTAGCATAACATTCTCCACGGCTTCTCCAGACCCTTTCCTGTCTGTCACGTGCTCAGGGTGAACCTGCTCTCATTTGTGAATACCACAGGGCACCAGTGGCGGACCTGCCAATTCTGGTGTTTAATGGGAAATGCCAATCGAGCTCCCTGGTGCTGGGCAGTGAGCACAGGGCCCACTAGAGGACGTTGGGCCCTCAGACCACCCTCATTAAGTCTGTTTCTGATTGTTTGGTCAGAGACATTCACACCAGTGGCCTGCTGGAGGTCATTTTGTAGGGCTCTGGCAGTGCTCATCATGTTCCTCCTCGCACAAAGGAGCAGATACCGGTCCTGCTGATGGGTTAAGGACCTTCTACGGCCCTGTCCAGCTCTCCTAGAGTAGCTGTCTGTCTTCCTGGAATCTCCTCCATGCTCTTGAGACTGTGCTGGGAGACACAGCAAACCTTCTGGCAATGGCACGTATTGATAAGCCATCCTGAAGGAGCTGGACTGCCTGCGCAACCTCTGTAGGGTCCAGGTATCGCCTCATGCTACCAGTAGTGACACTGACCCTAGCCAAATGCAAAACTGGTGAAAAACGGTCCGAAAAGATGAGTAGGGAAAAAATGTCAGTGGCCTCCACCTGTAAAACCATTCCTGTTTTGGGGGTTGTCTCACTGTTGCCCATCTAGTGCACCTGCTGTTAATGTCATTAACACTAAAGCAGCTGAAACTGATTACCAACCCCCTCTGTTACTTAACTGACCAGATCAATATCCCAGGAGTTTAACTGACTTGATGCTATTCTCTGATTAAAAAGTGTTCCCTTTATTTTTTTGAGCAGTGTATAATGAAAACATTTTATACAGTTTATACAGAATGTGACAAAGATCTGAGCGGTGCTGCAACTACCCATTACAGGAACATGACATTCTTCCATCATAAAATCAGCTTGTACATTGTCAATGCATATTGCAACACATTTTATTAATGTGGTCCAGTGCAATGATGTTTAATGAGTATAAAATCTGCCTCACAGGATGATACCAATCTGGACATGGAAAAATAAATTATCAGAATTATTTCAAAGGTAAAAAAATACACAAAGTCAATGACATTTAAAAAGCAGGCTGATGAATGTGATTCCATTTTGCCAGACATGTGCCATTAGTTAATGGGCCCTGTGTATATATCAGCCCCGTTGAGAGCAAAAGCTCTGGTCAAATGACATATAATTACCATAAACACCCATAGCTCCATTGTCCCATCTTTCTCCGTTCAGCAACTTCAGTCATATAACGTCAGAAATTGAGTTTAGTTTTCATTATCATTTCATAATAAAGAGAGACAATCAGCAAGGAGGCTGCGTAATAGATTGAAATGCCATGCTTGACTGAGGACTGTGAATAATTCAAGCATTTTTAGCTGATTTCATCTGACCATTCAGCACAGCAGCCGTAGATAAGGATCTCTCCCTACCTTCTTTCATTTCGTCTCTCTCATTACATTATAAAGGCTGAGAAATGAGATGTCATCAATAAGATGTGTGCCTCTAGCAGGTTTTGACCAAAACGCAGCATATCATTCAAATGAAATAACGCTTATCAGAGGTCAGACACAGTGTGACTGGGGAAAGGGTATGACTTGCATGTGAGTTTACCCACCGGATGAGTTAGAGGCACTGGTGCGATGAAGGATAATAACCACATCAGAGTTGAGGCAGAAAAGCAGACAGAGAAAATGGCAAATGCAAAAAAGGCTCAGACTTTTTATGATGTTTATGATTATGTGTGCGTGTGACCTAGTTTCCCGTAATTCCCCGGCGAGCTGGTCTATATGCAGTGAGGGGTGTTGATGTAGAGATACTCGACCACATGAATCTTGCATCACACCTACATACATATAATGCTTCACTCACAAAGACAACTGATCTCTATTTACAGAGCAACTCATATTAATCTTACACAGATGACCTTTTGCAAGAGTAAACATGACCAGAGTTCTCAATATACTGTGCCAGTTCTGACCTCTCCTCCTACTCTGCGTCATCACCACTGGAGGATCTGAAGGTCTAAGTCGTGATCTAGCTTCCTGCTTTCTGTGGTGGATACACAGTGACAGTCGTAGGCTTCTGTGC
This sequence comes from Squalius cephalus, assembly GCF_949319135.1. Lineage (NCBI taxonomy): Eukaryota > Metazoa > Chordata > Actinopteri > Cypriniformes > Leuciscidae > Squalius > Squalius cephalus. Next base: position 33,199,934 of record NC_137127.1, on the reverse strand, counting down.
TGCAGCACCCCAGTGGGTTGTCAGGAACACCTGACTCGGAACTGAGATTAAACCCAAACATCTATAAATCTATAAATACATTGACAATACAATACAATACAACAGGTATTTATTGACAGTGATGAATTAAACAGAAAGCAGATGAGTAATGGCACAGTCAGAATAATGAGCAGATGAAAATGAACTAACTCTCTTTTCCTTTACCGGGGTGACAGCAGAGCAATGATGACAAGAGCGTGATAGTAGAGAGAGCACACACCTCTTTACAGAATTATGGGGAGTAGACAGTTACATATAATTGTCCACAGAGTATCTTACAGGAGATTGCTGGAGTATCGCAAGGAAAAAAAATCGCTGGAGAATCACAAGTAGATCTAATAGGTAAGAGCAGGTAAGTAGTCTGTTATCCGTAGTTGAGACCAGGCCAGGGGTCCATTCTTCGTTCCTAAATACATCTGAGATGTACAGATGTGACAGATGCTGGATCTTCTAATCATGATAACTGATCTCTGGCTAATTTGGTTCAAACATATTTGTGGATTTGTTTAAAATATCTGGACTAAGTTGCTTGAGATTATTGCACGTTCTTGGGTTAATTGGAAAGGCCAGATATATCTGTAGCATCTGGACCAATCAGAGACACACAAATTATTAATTATATTTAATGAATAATCCAGCAAACTCACTCTCCCAACAAAGGCCTATGAAACTTCCCCCAAAACTAACATCCCAAATGAAGCTAACACACTGGCAGAACCCGGTGTCCTATTACAGGACACATTAAGACTGATAAGACCTTTTACGACCCCAAAAAGGAATTTGCAGAGGGCTGTGACACTCACTTAAAGGGGGGGTGAAATGCTCATTTTCACTCAATCTCCTGTTAATCTTGAGTACCTTGAGAGTAGTATTGCATCCTTCATATCTCCAAAAAGTCTTTAGTTTTATTATATTTATAAAAGAAAGATAGGCTGTACCGAGTCTTTCCGGAAAAAAACGAGCGGCTGGAGGCGGGCCGTGTGGGCGAAGCTAAAGCTGTGTGCTAACGCGCCGAGCTAACAACACACAGAGACAATAGAAGCAGTTTTACTCACCGTCCGGTTCCAACGCACGACCGCAAACCTTTATCATTGTGACTGCTTGATCCTTAAGCATTAGACGATCTGCAAATCCGTCGATCTGGGCTTTGTTTATAAAACAATCATCGTCGAAATGCAGGGAACAAACAGTCCGTTGATGCTCAAGAAAAACAAACTCCATCCAATGGTCCCTTAATGCCGGGTTCTTTGGGAATCTGTGCAGGGTTGTCTTGCCCTGGCAACCAAAAACCCACTTCTTTGGTGACATTGACTTCCCTAAAGCCGAGCACAGCGCTTTGATGGGCGTACTGCTTTCGCTCTCTTCTCTCTCTGGTCTACGAGTGCGCGCACGCCCGCGGAGAAGTGCCCTTAGGACCCGTATAAGGAAATTCCGTTACATCTGACGTCACACATGCCCATACTCGAAAAAAACTTTCCGAAACTTGTGACAAACCGGAAGGAGCATTTTTGGAACAGAAATACTCCTTCAAACGTACAATTTAATTTTTGAAACTTTGTCCATGTTTAGCATGGGAATCCAACTCTTTAACAGTGTAAAAAACTCAGTATGCATGAAATAGCATTTCACCCCCCCTTTAATTCTTGCTGAGTAGAAATAAACCCTGTTAATCCTATATATTCTATATATAACCACTTGAAAAATGTATAAACATGTATCTAATTTTCCCATCTCATGATTTTCCTTTTATGTGGTTTGGCCTATGTATTATTTTAAACTCTTTTGGGTTAATGCTTTAGACTTGCATATTATGGTTAACCAAAATCATATGTGTGTCATGTTTGGTCTCTAGTATCTGTTTGGCTATGTTTTGCCATGTTTGGCTATCGAGATTTCTAGCATTTGCACAGGCTTTTATTTCAATGTTGTAAACCTGTGAAGCAGATTTTTTTTTTTACTAATTTACTAAAAGTTATCTGCACCTCCTGCGCTGCATCAAGCCAGTCCCATAATAACTGTTCAAATTAATGCACAGCTTAGACTAACTGTACATCATATGTGTAAGACTCTAATAAAGTTTTTAGGTAATTATTCCCTCACAAATAAATCTCTCAATGAGTAAAACTGTAGGGCCTGGAGGCCAAGCAGGAGGCGTAGTGAAGAGCGGCCTAGTTTGAGCCAGGGTGCCAGAGAACTGAGGCAGATCCGGTGTGATTGAGGACCAAGGCGGAGCTGGGGGGGTTGAGGCGGAGTCTGACAGAGCCAAAGGGGTGGAGGGGCAAAGCGCAGCTGAAGGCCCGGATGTCTGTGGTGCAGACAGGGTGACGACTGACCAAGGCGCAGCTGGAGGGACGAGGGAGCCTGGCGGAGCCTCGACCGTTCCATGTGCCATGGGGACGAGGAGCCAGGGTGGAGCCGACTGCTTGACGGGCCAAGGTGGACTCGGCAGCCCAAGGCAAAGCAAGGGGATGCTGGCAGGTCCTTGTTGGGTGCTGGCTCTGACTCTTGACTAATGATGCACTCTGGCTTAGGTTCTGGGAATGTGGTGGGCTCTGACTCTGTGACCATGATGGGTGGGGTAAGGGGCTATCTGAGTTCGGGGTCTGGCTCTTGACTTTTGGTTAGTTCTGGCTTGTGAGGAGGGGTGGAGAGGGACTAGGGAGGAATTCCAAGGCAGGTGGTGTCTCTGAGATGAAGACAGACGGCACCAAGAGGACTGGAGTGGGCTGGGGAGGCTGCGACTGAGGGGCGATGATGATGTCTTCATCCACTTTGACTACTGTGAAGGAGGAGCCACTCAGCCACAGTACATATTCTACATATTGTTTCAGGATATACAGGTAGGTGGTAGATTCCACTGGTAGCTGTTTGAAGAGATGATCATCCAACCCACCCCAGAAGACTAAACTTTTGTTCCCTTACGAACAGTGGTTAAATTGGACTGGGGCTCTCCGGGGCTCAGCCCCGGCACATAAGCCTGCTTGTTTGTGTCCTGATGTTTGCAGTCAGTTGCCTACTGGAAATTGTCACATAAAATTTGATGAAAGTGATGCTTTTGAAAACATATTTCTGACAATAAATGAAAGATTTTTGAAATGGCATGTCTATTTTGTCTCGGCGGAGCTGAGATAAGAACAATCGGAACATGGCCTTATTCTTGTTCAGCTGCTTAATCTCGTTGTCAGTCGACCATGATTGCGCACCGCTCGCGCATGCATGCGGGATGTGGAAGCGCGCAAAAGTTCCAGAACCTTCTACTACCTTGGAAAAAGACAACAAAAAAAACTCACAAGTTGCTGGCCGCCGCTGCAGCAGCAGATGAATTTTGTCAAGTTCAGCACAACGTTGGTTGTACAAAAAGTGCCCTGGCCTTGAATGACAAGGTAAGGAAAATATGTTTGGCACATTGTATGGGTCACTATATCATAACAAGGTAATACAATGTGTAATCAAGTGATGTAAATTCCAGCGTTATGGACGTGACATTTGCAGTAAAAACTTAAAATATAAATTCTCAGAAAATGCATTTAATACCAATATATTGAAACTGTTTATATATCCATACTCCCTTAATAAAGGAGTCCAGACATTAGAAAAATATCAGTCTACACATGCGTTTTATATTTAATATGAGGGAAATAGGCTACACATGCCATGGACGTGACACAAAAAATCTTTAACTTTTAGATGGCAAAATATTTTTTTGTAATTCTGTGAATTACACTGTGCAAACCTAAAGTAATACCCACCGGATGAAGAAGGGTTGGCTGGCTCTCCACAGAACATACTGTAACATATTCATTTTATTTTATTTTTCATGTTCGCATTTATGAGGAAAAACGTCTCGGTTACGTATGGTAACCCTCGTTCCCTGAGTCCAGGGAACGGAGACGCCTCGTCGGGGGAGTTCCCCTGACGAATTGGGATCACGCTAGGGAGCCAATTGCCTTCGAGAGAGTTAACAACGAGCCAATGAAAGAGAAACTGAATTGGCATGCAATTGCATTCCGCAACCCGCCTACCAGCGCGGGTATAAAAGGCGGATGTAAACATTGCGCAATGCTTTTCGCTGAGGAGCCGAACCAGTGTCCAGTCCTCTCCGACGCCTCGTCAGGGGAGTTCCCCTGACGAATTGGGATCCCTACCAAAACGCCATGGTGCTGGCCCCTTCCAGCGCCCAGCTAAGCTACCCTGCAGCAGTTTCCAGAAATTTTGCGGGAGCTAGCTAGGGAATCACACTGCTGTTCCGCAAGACCCAATCAGTGGATATTGGATAACACTGGGAAAGTGTGCCCGTCCCCAAGGAAAATAATAATGGGGGGGGAACGCTGCGGAAGCTGAGGCAGCCTAGAGGAAGGCCCTCAAATACACACATGTACTAACCACGTAGGGTAGTGAAACATATGGCAGTCCTTGAAGGTAGTCCCAGTCCGGAGGAGTGAGGAGCGTACTCAACAGGGACGACAGAATGAGTCTGTCAAGGGGAAGACACGGCTGAACTGCACGTGGCAATCATGGGTCGCCGCAGGGACCACTGGAAAAAGCACTCAGTCTACTAGCAACTCCTTACTGAAGGTAACAGACCTGGTGCCGGGCGGTCCGCAACGCCTGGCACCGGAGGGGGTGATGGAGGAACTCACGAGGTTAGCCGTTTGCTGGGTAACCGACGGAGCAAAAAGTGCACGTATCCGCTCACGGAATGGCGTCGCAAGCCGACACACCTATTCCCTCTAATTACTGGCCGTAGCGAGTACTCGGGAGGAAACAGGTTCCACACGTAAGCTATAAAACCTAGTGAACGTGTTCGGTGTCGCCCAGCCCGCAGCTCTACAAATGTCTGTTAGCGAGGCACCTTGTGCCACAGCCCAAGAAGAGGCAACACTCCTAGTGGAGTGAGCCTGCAACCTGGGTGGGCAGGGCTCACCCTGGGACTCATAAGCCCTGGTGATAGCATCCACTAGCCAGTGGGCTAACCGCTGCTTGGAGACAGCCTTCCCCTTCTGCTGGCCTCCATAACAAACAAAGAGCTGATCTGAGGTCCTGAAGCTTTGTGTTCTGTCTATATAAACCCTGACGGGACAGAGAAAAACTAGGGCTGGGTCTGCCTCCTCCTGGGGCAGTGCTTGCAGGTTCACCACCTGGTCCACAAAGGGAGTGGTAGGAACCTTGGGCACATATCCGAGCCGGGGTCTCAATATAACATGAGAAAAGCCAGGCCCGAACTCTAGGCACGATTCGTCGACCGAAAATGCCTGCAGATCCCCTACCCTCTTGAAGGAAGCCAATGCTAACAGGAGCGCTGTCTTAATGGACAGGATATTAAGCTCAACTGTTGTCAAAGGCTCAAAAGGAGGACTTTGGAGGGCTCTAAGCACTAAAGTTAAGTCCCAAGAGGGAACAGGGTGCAAATTGCGAGGTGGATTTAGCCTCCTAGCACCCTTGAGGAATCTGATGACCAGGTCGTGCTTCCCCACGGACTTACCTTCAACTACATCGTGATGTGCGGCTATTGCGGCAACATACACTTTGAGAGTGGAGGGAGACAGCCTTCGCTCCAACCCCTCTTGTAGGAAGGAGAGCACGACTCTGATCGGGCAAGTTCGTGGGTTCTCCCCGTGGGAAGAACACCAGCCGACGAACAGGTTCCACTTCAGAGCATAGAGGCGCCTCGTAGAGGGGGCTCTAGCTGAAGAGATGGTATCTACCACTGCCTGTGGCAGGCCATCTAGAACCTCCGCGTCCCGTCCAGGGACCAGACATGGAGTTTCCAAAGGTCTGGACGCGGGTGCACTAGGGTGCCCCTTCTCTGAGAAAGTAGGTCCTTCCTCAGAGGAATCGGCCAAGGAGGGGCTGTCGCGAGGAGCATGAGTTCTGGGAACCAAGTCCGGGTTGGCCAATACGGGGCCACCAAAAGGACCTGCTCCTCGTCCTCCCTGACCTTGCACAGGGTCTGTGCAAGAAGGCTCACTGGGGGAAACACATATTTGCATAGGTCCCGGGGCCAGCTGATTGCCAGGGCATCCATGCCGAGAGTTCCTTCGGTCAGGGAGTAATACCACTGGCAATGGGTCGTGTCCGGAGAGGCAAACAGGTCTACCTGTGCGGCTCTGAAGATTCGCCAAATCAGCTGGACCACCTGGGGATGGAGTCCCCATTCTCCCGGAAGGGGAGGCTGACGTGAAAGCTCGTCGGCCACACGATTGAGCTCCCCGGGGACATGAACGGCACGAAGCGACCTCAGATGCTTCTGACTCCATAAGAGGAGGTGGGAGGCGAGTCGCGACATACGACGGGAGCGTAGACCACCTTGTCGGTTGATGTACGCAACGGTCGCAGTGCTGTCCGTACGGACCAGTACGTGCTTGGGTTTGAGAAAGCCCTTGAGGCGACACAAGGCTAAGCGTACTGCTTGCAACTCTAGGCAGTTGATGTGCCAATGCAGCTGGGGCCCCGTCCACAGACCCGAGACTGCATGCCCTTTGTACGTGGCCCCCCAGCCCTTGGCAGAAGCATCTGTGAATACCACAGCATGCCTGGAAACCTGGACTAGGGGCACTCCGGCCCGTAGGAACACAGGATCCGACCAAGGGGTGAAGGTTTGGCGACAGTGCGGGGTGACTTTGACCCGGAACGTGCCGCTCTGCCACGCCCACCTCGGGACTCGATCGTGAAGCCAGTGCTGGAGCGGTCTCATATGTAACAGACCGAGCGGCGTTACTGCGGCTGTGGCTGCCATATGCCCCAGGAGCCTCTGAAACTGTTTCAGTGGGACCGCTGACTTGCCTCGAAAAGACTTGAGGCAGTTGAGCACTGACTGGATGCGTTCCTCCGTGAGGCGTGCAGTCTGGGCGACCGAGTCCATTTCTATACTGAGATAAGAGATCTTCTGCACGGGGCAGAGTTTGCTCTTGTCCCAGTTGACCCGAAGCCCCAACTGACTGAGGTGCCGGAGCACCATGTCCCTGTGATCGCACAACACATCTCTCGAGTGTGCCAGAATGAGCCAGTCATCGAGATAGTTGAGAATGCGAACGCCTTGTTCTCTCATGGGAACAATGGCCGCCTCCGCGACTTTCGTGAAGACACGGGGCGACAGGGCCAGCCCGAAGGGTAGGACCTTGTACTGATATGCTCGACCCTCGAAAGCAAACCGAAGAAATGGTCTGTGTCGGGGAAGAATCGAGACATGAAAGTACGCGTCCTTCAGGTCGATCGCTGCAAACCAATCCCGGGGACGGATGCATTCGAAAATGCGTTTCTGCGTGAGCATCTTAAACGGGAGCTTGTACAGGGCCCGATTCAATACTCGCAGGTCCAGGATTGGCCGTAACCCACCGCCTTTCTTGGGTACAATGAAGTAAGGGCTGTAAAACCCTGACCTCATATCGGCTGGAGGGACCGGCTCGATCGTATCCTTCGCCAGCAGGGCGTCGATCTCTTTCCGCAAGACAGGAGCATCCACTGGACGCACACGGGTGAAGTGGACGCCCCTGAACTTGGGAGGCCGGCGTGCAAACTGAATTGCATAGCCGAGCCGGATGGTGCGGATAAGCCAGCGCGACGGCCTCGGGAGCGCTAGCCAGGCTCCGAGAAACCGCCGCAACGAGCCCACCCGCACCGCCGGCGTACCCGTGGAGGGGCAGCGAGGCGGAAGGCAGGGACATGGCTCCGGTGGCATTGTAGCGGCCGAGAGCGGGGTCTGGGTGTGTTCTTGGACAACACCTACCTGCTTCCACCAGGGGACAGACGGCAGAGAAGACCCTAGAGTGTTCTGCTGCGGGCTGTCGCCTGGCGAGAGAAGGGGAGGAGACGAGGAGCAAGGCCCAAGGGCGGCTGCTGGTCCCCGTGCCTTCCCGCCCAGCGGCAGACAGGAGTGACGTGACCGGGGTGGCGCCACTGCTATCTGAGAGCTGGGGAGAGGGGACTGAGAGTGGCGAGACCCGAGGGTGGTGCACACTGACGTCCCACTCTCGAGCGGAAGAGACTGCTTGTTCAGCCCGGCCCTCCTCCGGGGGAAGGAGAGGAGCAGAGGCCCCCTCCTGAAGAACAGCACTTCGGTCCTCCGGGTCGCCCGTCTCAGGAGCTCCTCTTTCCCTTAGACTTCTTCTTGGGGGTCGGAGGCGGCTGAGCGGGCGGGGGATGCCTCTTGCGACCGGCACCCCGCCTCCTAGGTTTGGACTGCTGCCCAGGATGAGGAGCGGATTCAGCCGCAGGAGGGCACCCTCAGCGACGAGCGGTCTGAGGTTCCTCGGCCGCAGCAGACGGACCAGCAGCAGTCCGTCTTCTGGGCAGGACATGCCGAAGCGCCTCAGACTGCTTCTGGGCGGCGGAGAACTCTTGGGCGAAGTCCCCCACCGCGTCGCCGAAAAGGCCCCCTCGGGATATGGGGTCATTCAGAAATCTAGCTTTCTCTGAATCCCGCATATCCGCGAGGGTAAGCCAGAGGTGGCGCTCCTGGACCACCAAAGTGGGCATCGCCCGTCCCAGAGAACGTGCGGTGACTTTCGTCGCCCGGAGGGCAAAGTCCGTCGCCACATGCAGCTCCAGCAGCACCCCTGGGTCGGGACCACCCTGCTGCATGTCATGAAGTGCTTTGGCCTGGTGAACCTGAAGCAGCGCCATGGCATGCAGGGCGGAAGCGGCTTCTCCACACGCCGTGTAGGCCTTCTCGGTCAGACCGGAGGAGAACCTACAGGCGCGTTGAGGGGAGTGAAGCGGCACCCCGCCAAGTGGAAGCGGTCTTCGGACACAATTGCATCGCAACCGACCGCTCCACTGGGGGGATTCCCTCGTATCCCTTCACCGCTCCACCATCCAGAGTGGTGAGGGAGGAGGAATGAGTCGGTCTGTGTCTGGCAGTCAGGGGTGCCATCTACGACTTCGTCAACTCCTCATGCACCTCCGGGAAGAATGGGACCGGAGCGGGACGCTGAGAACCAGCGTGGGCCGCCCCGATACACCAATCATCGAGCCGCGAAGGCTCGGGACACGGTTGAGGGTTCCACAAGAGCCCGACATTTGCGGCCGCCCGGGCAAGCATAGTGGCCAACTCAGGATCCGGTGGCCACACCCGAAGGGGGTAGACCCGCCGATTCGTCACCAGAGGATGACCGCTCTCCCTCCGATGCAGCGATTCACATCGCATCGTCAGGTGGCACCCCGAAGGAGACTACCAGAACAGCACGGGGCGGCTCCAGCGGCTCCAACGGGGGCACTGATGGCAACGGCGCTACTGAGGAGTGGGAACCTCGTGAGGATCTTTCACCTGGCGAGATATTCCGCACTGTAAACCTCATTCGCTCACCAACAGGCACAGCCGAAGTAGCCGCCTGCTGGACTGAACCAGCAGACGAACTAGACCGGGTGTAGACTGAAGGGACACCTTCAGCAATTTTCTGCTGAAGGATTCTTAGTCTTGAGCGGAGCGCCGCCAGAGTCATGTTCCCACAATGAGAACATGACTCGTTCACAAATGCTGCCTCTGCGTGCGCTAAGCCCAAGCACGAGACACAGTATTTGTGACCATCACCCTGAGACAGAAGTCTACCGCATCCAGAAACGCACGGGCGAGATGACATCTTTCTCATTGATTTTCACAAAGAAAAAGATGCAAGTCACCCGTGATGCTCTTTTAGGAAAGAGAGAAACCTCTCTTTTAAGTGCCGAAGCACACAGGGACCCACCGCGGCCACACACGGGGAAACTACAAGCCCGTGTGGGCACTCAATACCAGCCATGAAAACGGCTTTTGATTTAAATAATAAAAAAGCACAGCTGGCGGCAGGAAGCGGCGATCGCTGAAGGGCTGTAACACCGGCAGAGAGAGGACTTCTTTCCCGAAGAGGACTCGTTGAAAAACTCTTTTTAATTTTTCTCTCAGGAGAAGGAAACAGCAGCACACGGTGTGAATCCTGTTCGGCTCCGAGGCGATAAGCATTGCGCAATGTTTACTTCCGCCTTTTATACCCGCGCTGGTAGGCGGGTTGCGGAATGCAAATATTGCATGCCAATTCAGTTTGTCTTTCATTGGCTCGTTGTTAACTCTCTCGAAGGCAATTGGCTCCCTAGCGTGATCCCAATTCATCAGGGGAACTCCCCCGACGAGACGTCGGAGTTCCCTGCTGACAAAAGGGAACCAATGTTACGGACGTGAGCGCTCTGAAAGCGGCACTAAAAGACTGTTTAAAACTTTCACTGAGACCTCAAACAGAAAGCACAAAGCCTTTCTTTAAAATGAATTTCGTTTTGTATTAATTGTATCTTAATTTTAATCAATGTTTCATCAACCAATTACCTGGATTTAATAAATAAGAAGTAGCCTACATATAGAAGACAATAGATAATCACGACACGGAGGCGCCGGCGCGTGAACTGGAGCTCGTCTCATAACTGAACCGAAACTCAGCGTAAGGTAGCCTACTTGCCTGACAGACCTGAGAAATATATCTATAGAAAGCTTGAAATGTCTTCTTTTAAACAGAACAATTCAAAACGAAAGAAAACAGACTGCTGCTTGTGTAATCCGTATGAAATGTGCATTTCTCTCTGGCGCGTTCACTACTGCGAAGATCGCGAGTCAGCATCGTCAACTTCATCTATGCAGGGCACTGACACAGAAAACACTTGTTTATTAATAAACAATTAAAATGTCTCCTTGCTATATTTTACATATTCATAATCATTACTTTTGCCAGTTCTTAGTGACAGCTATTAGGTGCTTTATTGGCAGCGCCATGTTACATGAATGTGTCACCACCGCATCAGCACCGAAAACAGGAGATTTTTTTCAATCCCTGTTTTGGCAGGGGAAAAACGTTGTAGAAATGTAGTGGAATAGAAAGTATAATACTTGCTGCAAAATGTAACGAAGTAAAAGTCAAAAGTAGCCTATATATATGCACTATTGATTCTACTTAAGTAAAGTACAGATACATGAAAAATGTACTTAAGTAAAGTAATGAAGTATTTGTACTCCGTTACATTCCACCACTGCTGATTAACAGTAATGTAAATGCTAAATGTCCTAATACCTGTTGATACTACAACAATGCAAAGTATATGCTCTTAACCTTGCAGTTTTTCACATATCATGTAAGACTCAATTTCTCCATTTCTTTGCACAAAACTCTCCAGAAAATGCCATTTAATGGTTTATTTAAAAAAAAAAAAAATCACAGAGGGGCATACCCCCGCACCCCCCTAGGGAGAGCCCCCCCCCACATAATAAATCCCAATTTAACTCCTGCTTACGAACATTTTCCTGGTTGCATTCGTACCGCCAGTAGGAACTCTGAAGTGACGTAAGCAGCACTTTTATTTTGACGGCGCGGCGGACATTTATTTTGACAGTGCTGAAAACACCAGAGCCTGAGCACACAGCGCTCACATTTTCCGTCTTCATTAGTTTATGATCTGTCTAACAGTCCTGTCCAATACTTTATTAGATAGAACTGTTATACAAAGAAAGTAGACAGTATATGAAAAAGTATTATAGAGTTTGTCGTGTGGTTGATGCCCAATGTCGCTAGCTGAGCAGAAATACATAATCATGGTTCACCTGCTCCCCTCAAAGTTGCATTGGATTTTCTCCTTAGTATAAACGTTGAGAGGTCCATCTATCACTGTTTTCCATGTTCGTAGAGTTAGTTTGTGGAGTAAATATATAGGCTATAAACTGTGTGTACACAGCTTTTTTTTTTAAATGGCGGGTGCCAGCGTTTCACGTGCGTCCGGCCAATCAGTATACATTTACATCACTGGTAGTTCCTATTGTGCTGGGTTCTGAAGTAGGAGCTAATTTAGTTCCCCCAAAAGGAGTTCCTAGAACCAAATTCGTTCCCAGTTCATGCAGTGCAAACGCGCCAAAAAGTGGGTACTTCTGCCATTAGTTCTAGGAACTATGAAAAGGTTCGTCTGGTGTGTGCAAAAGCCCCTAGGAGCAGTGGTCCTCAAACTTTGGTCGCGCTCCACTTTAAACCACTAAAAATCTGCCTGCTTGCTGCTTATTTAGCCCCGCCCACCGATTCGCGCATGCCATGTAGTAGATAAATAACGAGAGATGTAAACGCAGGTAAATGCAGAAACCAAATGGTAAAGATAGGACCAAAGACAAAAAGACGCTGTGCAGTTCCAAATTGTGAAAAAACACAGCCTTTGCATTACCTTCTGTTTTGTGCAAATGGGCGGCCGGAGCGCATTAAGGGTTTTCTGTTAGAACGGTGTCGTGTAAGTCGTGTAACTAATGATCGTTGCGACGGAAGTGAATCAATCAACTTTAAGCTGGACAATAACTTTATTCTAGAGCTGCTGTAAAGCCAAAACAATCTCTGTTACTTTAATTCCCTATTATCACTATAAAGCTAGTTTGAAACAATCTATATTGTTAAAAGCGTTATATAAATGAAGGTGACTTGACTTGACCTTCCTTCTGATCCAAACATTAGGAAAGAGTGGATTATCTTTATCTTTAAAGTTCCAGACCGCTTCAGTAAGAACTTGGTCATTTGTTCACTTCATTTCACTGCAGATTAATTTACAAACAAGGCACAATTCGACGCAGGATTTTCAGTAAGACTGAAATTAAAAGACGATGCTGTACCGAGTATTTTGGACCTGACAGTAATATCGCACCACACAGTGAGTAACTGTTTTTATTACATGGTCACTATTGCCATTATTACAAATCGTTTGACCTGTACTGAGTATGTATGCGTTTTTAACCTGTATGACTGAATTTCACCGGCTGCCATTTCTCAACATCAGAAGTTTTAAAAACAATCCCACACATGTACTGACAGTGGCATTGAACATTTTTAAATATGCAAATCTGCTGACCAATCATTCCAGTGGGCGTTTATTTCTGAGTCTATAATCCGCCACGCCTATTCAACCGTGTTTCGATGAGGGGGGTCAAAAACAGGACAGAAAATGACCTATTACTTTTAAATTGAGATGTTTTTTTGATGTAAAAATATGATATCATTATAAGTGGACCTCAGAGAACAGTACTAAATAATAAAAAAGGCAGTTCTTGACCCCTTTAAATTGAAAAACGTGCAATAAAAACCACCTGCAATAGTCTTATTTTTTTATGTCATTGAATCATATAACAATAAGTGAGAAAAATAGATCAGAACTTAACTTTTAATTTAAATAAACAAAAACATTTAAATATTTCAGTGATGCTTTGGATGAACAATATATAAAAGATCTAAACAGCTTTTGACAGCGCCTCACAAGCTCAGCTTCTTGTTCGTCTTCTCAGCGGAACACACGCAGCAGTGGAGTGGCACGTTCACAATGGCAGCTTGGCAGTGATTCGGCACTTGGTGCTTGGTTTCCACTCTGAATGAGCTCGCGAGTCGCTGAATAGCCAGAATGCTCTCGTCTGACAGCCACGCACTCATTTGAGCCGAGTCTATAACTGCACCCAGGAAGAAGATCCTCTGACTGGGAAGCAGAGAGCTTGGCAAACTTGGCTGTGTTTATTCTGAGTCCCAGGCATTCCAAATGGCTGAGGAGCACAGATCTGTGAGAGTTCAGTTCCGTCTCCGACTGGGCCAGAATGAGCCAGTCGTCGAGGTAGTTCAAGATGCGCATTCCCTTCTGTCTCAAGGGGGAAAGTGCTGCATCCATGCACTTTGTGAAAGTGCGTGGGGTCAGCCCGAACAGCAGAACTGTAGGGTGGTAAGCCACCCCTTTGAATGCAAATCTCAAAAACGGTCTGTGATGGGGGGTTATTTAGATATGAAAGTAAGCATCTTTCAGATCCACTGAGAAGAAGCTGACACCTGGCAGTTTATTGTAAATGTAGAATTATTGTCATAATGAAAAAAATAGTTATAAATAGCTTCAAAGTTTTGTAAAGTTATTAGAAATTTATTTTTATGAAACATCTTCATGAAATTAAAATTGAAGTTGGCACTGTAGCAATCTAGAAATGCACTGCAGCTAAAGCCACGTCTAAACATTTTATATTTAAAATCTGAAGATGGTAAGTCTAAAACTCTGTATTTAGTTAAATGTTTTTCAAGATCATGTCATATGACTTTATTTTGATTAGACTCTAAAATGCTGCTGATGTTTAGACATCATCTATTCAGTCTTTTGTCTCTATTGTTTTGTGGTGCAAACGAGCCCCATTCAGTCTCAGTCTCCCCAGCACACATTCACACCTCTCCAGCCTGGTTATGGCTCTAAATATGCATTTCTTTTGTCTGCATTATATTTACTAACGACTGACTATTCACAGGCTATTCATAGGGTTTCAATCCCTAATTTCTTTTATCAAAGTTCTCACTTAACATTTGAAACTGTACCAAATACCCTTCTGGAATAAAGACACATTTCAGTAAGGGACTGTTCGTTTTTTATTTAAGGGGCCACCGGAGGAGTTTTGAGATCTGTAGTCAAAAAATACATGACCCTCCCTTCGCCAGCAATAAATTTTTCTATGACCCTCCAAAATGATTGTGAAAAAAGGCATGACCCTCCCCGATAATTTATTGATTAGCCTACTTCTGTACTGGTTTGCGCTTGGCAAATATGTTCAGATAGCCATTGTTTTTTTTTTTTCACAACCATAAACTCTTGCTTTCTCATCTTACTAGGGCTGTAACGATAGACCAAACCTACGATTCGGTTCGTATCACGATTTTTGATTTTAGATTAGAAAAAAAATCATGTTTTCAGTGCTGATGCGGTGTGACGCGTTCAACATGTGGGTGGCGCTGCCAATAAAGCATCTAAAAGCTGTCACAAAGAACCAGCAAAAGTAATGATTATGAATATGTCAAATATAGCAAGAAGGCATTTTAATTGTTTATTAATAAACAAGTGTTTTCTGTGTCGACTGCAAAGGTGAAGTTGACGATGCGTCGTGATCTTCGCAGAACGCGCCAGAGAGAAATGCACATTTCATACGGATTACAAGAGAGCAGTCTGTTTTCTTTCGTTTTGAATTGTTCTGTTTAAAAGTAGACATTTCAAGCTTTCTATATATTTCTTAGGTCTGTGAGGCAAGTAGCCTACCTTACGCTGAGTTTCGGTTCATTTATGAGACGAGAGTCCAGTTCACTCGCCGGCGCCTCCGTGTCATGATTATCTATTTTTCTACTATATTTACTTCTTATTTATAAAATCCAGGAAATGGGTTGATGAAACATTGATTAAAATTAAGATACAATTAATAAAAAACGAAATTCACTTTAAAGACAGGTTTGTGCTTTCTGTTTGAGGTCTCTGTGATTTTTTTAAAGTCGCTTTCAGAGCAGTCATGTCCGTAATGGAGAAGTCATGTCACGCCCTTAACATTGTTTTTTTTTTGTTTTTTTTGTTTTTTCACATAAATGCGAACACGAAAAATAAAATAAAACGAATATTTTGTTCTGTGGAGGCCGACCCTTCTTCATCCGGTGGGTATACATCTTTTGGTTTGCGCAGTGTAATTCATAGAATTACTAAAAAATATTTTGCCACCTAAAAGTTAAAGATTTTTTGTGTCACGTCACATATGTGTATTTCCCTCATATTAAATATAAAACGCATGTGTAGACTGATATTTTTCTAATGTCTTGACTCCTTTATTAAGGGAGTATGGATATATTAACAGACGTTTCAATATATTGGTATTAAATGCATTTTCTGAGAATTTATATTTTAAGTTTTGACTGCAAATGTCACGTCCATAACGCTGGAATTGCCCAATTTTAACGAATTTATCCTCAACTAGTTTTTTGGTGTAGGTCTACGTATTTTATTATGTTAACTTAAATAATACTAATAGTAATTTAAAGATGTGGTAGCCCTACATCTTACACATCACACTCCACTGTTATGGTGGCAATTTCAGTATATTTACTCTCTAACATTATTGTGGAAACAAAATATGGTAGTATCGCGCTACAGCGCACATTCTATCAGCTGCAGTTCTGGCGCCTCAGTCCCAATACTGTAAAACTCGACGTACATTCACATCACATGTTAATGCAGCGGTAGAGTTACACTCACAGGACACTGTGCACTTATTCGCAATCACAAAAGTTCATTATTTACTTGTGCTTTAAAGCTTTGCCGGGTAAACATTTCATTGGCGTTCTGTTCTGACATGATGCACTTTTTCTGAGCGTGTACTGAAGTGCGCGCGCACTGTCAAACAGCGCCAAACTGGATTTTTGTTGGGTCAGACCAGAGTCCTGCACGGGTCCATTTTTGGAGACCCGCCCCCGCCCGTACCCGCAAAGTTCAGCACCAGATCCGACCCGTCACCCGTGATAATATCAAAATTAAATCCGCACCCGCCCAGACCCGTTAATATTCAGCCCATTACCCGACCCGTGCCCGCGATAAATCACACACAAGCTAAAATCTATTGAGCGGTGGGGACGAGTTCATAGGGTGCGCTGCCAATAAGGCACCTAAAAGCTGTCACAAAGAACTGGGAAAAGTAATGATTATTAATATGTCAAATATATCAAGGAGACATTTCAATTGTTTATTAATAAACAAGTGTTTTCTGTGTCAAAGTTGAAGTTGACGATGCTGACTGACTCGCGATCTTCGCAGTAGTGAGCGCGCCAGAGAGAAATTCACATTACGGATTGCATAAGCAGAGAGCAGTCTGTTTTCTTTTTCTTTTTCTTTTTTTTTTTTTTTAAATTTGTTTAAAAGTAGACATTTCATGATTTCTATTTCTCAGGTCTGTGAGGCAAGTAGCTTATACGCTGAGTTTCGGTTCATTTAAGAGACGAGCCTCAAGTCCACGCGCCCGCGCCTCCGTGTCGTGATTATTGCCTGCTATATTTACCTCTTATTTGCTATTAAATTAAATATTATTTGCTTTTATTAAATCCAAGACATTGGTTGATGAAACATTGATTAAAATTAAGATACAATTAATACGAAACAAAATTCACTTTAAAGAAAGGCTTTCTACATAAACAAACTTAATGAAATGGTCAAAATCATGTCTGCCCACTGCATTTGTCTCCCGATATTCGGGATCATCTTATCTTATTCATGCTTTTCACTTTTCATATAAATCAACATGAAATTTAAAAAAAATATTATTTTATTTAAACATGAATATGAAACTAAATCGTTTTTTAATGACAGGGCTACAACACATACAGTACAGAGAAATTTAATGTCGGAGCATTGCCGGTGAGCATGTGGAGGGGGAGATAGGCTACGATTTTCGATCATTTATAGAATATTATTTTGCTTGATATGCCAATTCTTAATATTTGGTGTTTTTAATGTCTGTTTGAGATCTCTGTGAAAGTTTTAATTGTAGGTTCGTGGCCCTGAGTGTCGCGATTTCGGTTTCATTTCGCATAGCCTACAGCCCTTCATAGATGACGCCACCGGTTTTTATTTAAAAGAAAGACCGTATATGTTTGTATGTAGGCCTATATATGGGCAATTTATATACACAATACTTACTAAAATATAATTAATATCATTTTATTGCATTTGTATTTGTTACGATGCAGAGCAGGAAGCAAGAAGCAGGATCCAAGTGCAACGGTGTTTTTATTAAATAAACTAGAACTTAGACATAAACTCAGACTTCAGAACAGAACAAAGAACATGCAACCTCACAACATCAATAACTCACAATGACTGAACTAAAACACAGGGTTTAAATACACAGACAATCAAGCTAAACAAGATAACAAGGGGGCGTGGTAAATAAGAAACACCTGGGAAGACTAATCAACATAACGGGAGACAGCTAAACATGCAAAGACAGAGGAACACATGACAGACAACAACAAGACACAAAACCCACACCGTGACATAGCCCCCCCCCTATGGGCGGCTCCCGACGCCCATAAAAAACAAAAAGTTCAGGAGGGCGGTGAAGCGGAGGCGGTCTTGGGGGAGGGCCGGAGGGCCAGACCCGCACTGGGAACCGGGAACAGGGCCGTGGAGCGTGGGCGACAAGGGTGGAGCAGGACATGCAGACGGCCAGGGCGGAGCAGACTGTGCAGACGGCCATGGAGGTACAGGCTGTGCAGGCAACCAGGGCAGAGACGACCCTTCAGGCGGCCAGGGAGGAGACGAACCTTCAGGCGGCCAGGGCGGAGACGAACCTTCGGACGGCCACGGTGGAGACGAACCTTCAGGCAGCCAGGGCAGAGACGAACCTTCGGACGGCCACGGTGGAGACGAACCTTCAGGCAGCCAGGGCAGAGACGAACCTTCAGACGGCCACGGTGGAGACGAACCTTCAGGCGGCCAGGGCGGAGACGAACCTTCAGGCGGCCAGGGCGGAGACGAAACTTCAGGCGGCCAAGGTGGAGACGGCCCTTCAGGCGGCCAGGGCGGAGACGACCCCTCAGGTGGCCAGGGCGGAGACGACCCTTCGGGCGGCCAGGGCGGAGACGAACCTTCGGATGGCCACGGTGGAGACGAACCTTCAGGCGGCCAGGGCGGAGACGAACCTTCAGGCGGCCAGGGCGGAGACGACCCCTCAGGTGGCCAGGGCGGAGACGACCCTTCGGGCGGCCAAGTTGGAGACGGCCCTTCAGGCGGCCAGGGTGGAGACGACCCTTCGGGCGGCCAGGGCGGAGACGACCCTTCGGGCGGCCAAGTTGGAGACGGCCCTTCAGGCGGCCAGGGTGGAGACGACCCTTCGGGTGGCCACGGCGGAGAGGACCCTTCGGGAGGCGACGACCACTTGGGAGGCGACCATGGCACAGGAACAGACACTGGCTCAGGAACAGGAACAGACACAGAGACAGGAACAGACACCGGCTCAGGGACAGACACCGGCTCAGGGACAGACACCTTGTCCGAAGACACTGGCTCGCCGGAGACCATCTTGTCCTGAGACACTGGTTCGGCGGTGGCCATCTTGTCCGAAGACACAGGCGTGGTTTCGGCCATCTTGTCCGAAGACACAGGCGCAGAAAGAGGAAGAGGAACAGATTCAGGCTCAGGATCAGATTCAGTCTCGGCGGGACGAGACTCTGGACGGGCGGACGTGACGTGAAGCTCTGGCTCGGGCTCGGCAGGACTGACGTGAAGCTCTGGCTCTGGCTCGGCAGGACTGACGTGAAGCTCTGGCTCTGGCTCGGCAGGACTGACGTGAAGCTCTTGCTCGGCAGGACTGACGTGAAGCTCTGGCTCGGCAGGACTGACGTGAAGCTCTGGCTCGGCAGGACTGACGTGAAGCTCTGGCTCTGGATCAGGATCAGCGCGCTCTGAGCTTGACGGCGTTGAGCTGGGTAGGACCAGCGGCGAAGAGGACTCTGAGCTGGTTAAGACCAGTGATGAAGAGGGCTCTGAGCTGGGCAGGACCAGCGGCGAAGAGGGCTTTGGGCTGGGCAGGACCAGCGGCGAAGGCTTTGAGCTGGGCAGGACCAGCGACGAAGGCTTTGTGTTGGGCAGGACCAGCGGTGAAGGCTTTGAGCTGGGCAGGACCAGCGGTGAAGGCTTTGAGCTGGGCAGGACCAGCGACGAAGGCTTTGTGTTGGGCAGGACCAGCGGTGAAGGCTTTGAGCTGGGCAGGACCAGCGGTGAAGGCTTTGAGCTGGGCAGGACCAGCGGTGAAGGCTTTGTGTTGGGCAGGACCAGCGGTGAAGGCTTTGTGCTGGGCAGGACCAGCGGTGAAGGCTTTGTGCTGGGCAGGACCAGCGGTGAAGGCTTTGTGCTGGGCAGGACCAGCGGTGAAGGCTTTGTGCTGGGCAGGACCAGCGGTGAACACAGCTCTGGACTGGCGTGAAGTGCAGGCTCAACTGGACTGGCGTGAAGTGCAGGCTCGGCTGGAAGATACTCAGGCAGGAAGGTCTCGGTGAAACATGATTTATGCAGGATAGTCTCGGCGGGACAAGACTCCTGCACGATGGCCCTTATGGCAACACGTACTGACCTCAGCGGGGAATCGGCCACACTGGATACCAGTCCTGGACGATAATAGACCGATCCGGTGACTAGCTTGATGGCTGGCGTGATTTGAAGAACAGGCTGAAGAGATACTGCGGGTTCACGAAGCTTCTCCTCCATGCCCACAGCAAATGACGAATTACTCAGGAAAAGGGCCAGGTCAATATACCTTTCTAGCGTCCAGCCGGTATAGTCCTCTGGCATCATTTGAGCAATATCCTCGTCCAGACCGCTCCAGAACAGATCCATGAGCTGGACCTCATCTAGTGACGCTAAATGGCAGCAAGCCCAGAAGTCCTTCACGTACCTTTCCATGGGCTGGCCATCTTGAAAAAGAGTAGCAAGGAATCTCCTTAGGGCCTGGTTACTCACAGTTGCTGGATCCATTTTTGGTGAGTTATTCTGTTACGATGCAGAGCAGGAAGCAAGAAGCAGGATCCAAGTGCAACGGTGTTTTTATTAAATAAACTAGAACTTAGACATAAACTCAGACTTCAGAACAGAACAAAGAACATGCAACCTCACAACATCAATAACTCACAATGACTGAACTAAAACACAGGGTTTAAATACACAGACAATCAAGCTAAACAAGATAACAAGGGGGCGTGGTAAATAAGAAACACCTGGGAAGACTAATCAACATAACGGGAGACAGCTAAACATGCAAAGACAGAGGAACACATGACAGACAACAACAAGACACAAAACCCACACCGTGACAGTATTAGTTGTTTGAAGAGTAAAAAACAAAACAAATCGGTAGGTCTTAACACAAGTTCACAACCGGCAAGTCGGTCGGACTAAAAAGGGGAAAAAAAATAATTGGGTCGGTCCTAAATTGACAGGGTCGGTCGGGTTACGGCAAACAAGAATATTTTTAAGGACAGCCTGACTAAAACACATATTTGCGTATGTGTAATGGTAATTTAGACATACAAATATTGCACATATTTTTCATCCGTCACCCGCCCGCAAGGAGTTCATTATCCGCCCGCGTCCCCGCCCGTGAATTTTAGGAATGTCACAATCCACCCGTTTTAGCCACTTTTATGCGGGTACCCGACCCGTTGCAGGACTCTGGGTCAGACCCATCTGATATAGATGGGGGGCTGATACCGCGAGAGCAACATGGAGCTACATATAAAAGATATGCAGCAAACAAGCCACTTTGAAATGTTGCTGTTTTCATGAATATAAAAGTTGGGTGACCCTCCCCCTAGACTAAAAAAGTTGGATGACCCTCCCCTCAACAAAGAATAAAAAGACATGACCCTCCCCTATTTTCCTCCGGTGGTCCTTTCCATAAATACCGAACGGTCCCTAAGCATTCCGATTTAGAAAAAAATCATAAAAGAATAACTGCTAGGTCGGTGGCAGGTGCACCTATAGGGTTAGCTAGCATGTTAGCTTAGCACACCATCAACACATGACAATATATGAGATTAAAACCATGTTTGTGCTCCAAACTTACTTTATAACGCAAGTCGAGTGTTTTAAATAATTAATAATTAAATAATTAGTGTTTTAATAATTTAAATCTTCTGTGATCTAATTTGGCTTCAGATAAGAAAATCAGACAGAAAATATATTATTTTATAGTATTCTGCACGATGATAAAGTCTATATCAATTAGCATTACATTATAAATATAATCTATTATTATGAAAATACTGTGACGGCAAGTAATCGAGGAGACAATAGCAAGTAAAACTGGTATTTATTTGACAAGTGAACCAGACTCAGAACGTGTAGGAAGAAAACGGGAACAGACACAGTCAATGCAGATGAATCTCACGATCCTCAGGGAGAGCTCAGGGTGCATCGGTAACGCAGGCTTGCGTGGGCAACTCAGAGTGGCCCAGTCAGATGAGTGAGGTGAAATCCCGGTGAAGACACGACGTGAAGACAAACTGCATCGACGAACAATCCAAACAGAACTCAGGCTGGAGACACGAGGAGACGAGGAAGAACAGGAACTGAAGGGGAACATCCACAAACAACGATCTGACAACCACAAAGCACACACGGTGAGTATAAGTAGCCACTGGGAATGAGGATCACCTGTCGCTGATTCTCCCGGAGAATAATCAGCGACCACGCCCACACACTCATACACACACACACAACACGCAAGGAAGAGTCAATGAATTCATCAACCGTGACAAATACCTGACATGGCTCGAAGAACACAGGCAAATCAAATATCATTTCAATCATGTTTATTGTCTTCAAAACGTCTTTATCTGCATGTTACAACAATCTCTGTTAGCTTTGTGTGTGTTCAAGGCTTCCTGGAATGTCACATGATTATGGCTCTTCTTCATGTGTTCCATATATGGACTATTATTGTGCATATAGCACCCTCAGGCTATTGGTATGAATTGAAAACACAACACATCAGAGTACCAAGTGCTCATAATGATTACATAGACGCATTGGGGTATAAATTCAATAAATATTATTTCTGTCTATAGAAATATGCTGTACTTCTTGCAAGACCAAATGATACCAAAATAAAACATGGACTGCTGAATGAAAATCAGCTTTGTGTTTAAAGGGGTCATATAATAATAATAAAAATCTCTCTGATCTTAAAATAAATGAGTTTATGTACTGAGAAAACTTTTTGTATGTTCCCCATTACAAAAAGACCGTCCATACATAGAACAACCAACTAAACGGCAAAATGGCTATTTTATGAGCACCCACATTTGCCCATCAATGTCACGGTTCATGAATTCACTGTTTTTTTCGTGTCTCGTGTATTTGTTGTTCTGTGTGTGGGTGTGTGTGAGTGGGCGTGGCCGCTCGTTTCAGCTGATCAGCGCGCCAGCTGATCTCATTCCCCGCACCAGCTGCTGCCAATTCACTCACCTATAAAGACTCATCGCACTCTCCTCTCTTTGTCAGATCGTTGTTTGGTGTCCTCAGTGTGTGTTCATCGTGTGCCTGTCTGCAGTCCTGTTTCTGGTTCGAGTTCCTGTTCAGTGTCTTCATGGTTTTCGTCTCGTCTGGATGTTCACCTGCACTGGATTCACCGTCACCACTCTTCACCAGCACACTGACCATCTTGTCCCTGCGCCACTAGCCCACCCGAGTTCCTGAACTGTTTTTGTGTCTTCTGACCCATCAAATAAAGAGTTACTTGCATTATTGCTTCCGCTTTGTGTTTTATGACAATCAACAACAATTGTTTACGATTGACTCGAAAATGGAACAGTGCAAATTATATAATAATCAAACCTGCTGTTGTATATTACAGTACTGAAGCATGTTTCATATTTAATGTTTCAGTTAAATATTTAAACATTCAGTCATACAGTATTACTATAAAAAATAGTGCATAGTGCATTGATAGAAGTTGATACAATTGAAATTCAGCTGAATAATGTCACTATTGTCTTTTTAAAGCTGTTTTGAATTGAATTCTGTTTGCATCATTGAATCATTACGTTCCTGTTTATCACTGTAAACCTGCTTCGAAATAATCTGTATTGTATAAAGCGCTATATAAATAAAGGTGACTTGACTTGACTACAAGTTATATGTATTATTAGCCTACAATTGTGAATAAAAATAGCTGTCCATGTAACCGTTAACAATTCCAGAGAAAAACAAGACAAAACAAATGAGTTAAGTAATCACCTTCAGCCTCTAGTGCAGCACTCTTAAAGGAGAACTCCGGTCAATTTTAACATTGAGCTTATTTTTTTGTAAATTTGGAGTGCTGTCAGTACAGAGAACAACGACAAAAATCGGTGTTGCCTACACCGTGTTATCCTCTTTTTAAAATTTGCACCCTGTTGACTTAAATGGGGCAAGTTTTAAACCTGCTTTTAGCCTCTTAACATCCTTGATGTGTCATTACAAGTGCACAGCCATGTGAGTGATTCCTTCAGAGTGAACACGGTGAATCTGACTGCAGTAGATGTGAAAGATATGAATAAAAATGAAGTTAATTCGGCCAGCGCACATACCTGTATTTATTTCCTGTTTTCGGTCGAAGCCCACCAGTAGTCGATTGTCGAGTTCTCCACTGTTGCTTAGCTACCTATGATCACGCGCGTGAAAAACACAGAAAAGGTTTCTTTTTTTGTTTGTTGTGATGAAAATAATCTACATAATAATTTGACCAGCTGGAGGGATTTTTTAGTCATTAACACTATTGTAATTTTAATTGAATGCCTTTTTGCATGGCTCTATTATGGTTGATAAATATCTGTTTTGGAAGGCATGGGGCCATTTATTTTCTGTAATTAATTCATCAGGTCCATTAACACTCAATATTTATAATCCTTTCACTTCCAGCACTGTCCAGCTCATGCAGAGCAGTGTATATCTGAGCTTTATGATTTACCCTTGCAAACATTAAATAAATCAGAGATATAGCCAATAAAGCTGTCTAGAAGTGATTAAAATATTTAATAATAACAATTTCAGGTTGCAGTGGTGGTTAATATCTAGTTTACTGTTCTCAGGTTACGTTTACACGACAACAATATGCTTAAAACGGAGAAGTTTTTCCTTTGAGTTTTTCACGCACAGACGACAGCATTGTCAAAACGATCCTCATTTACACGGATCCGCAAAACGACTAAAAACACTTTATTCTGCTGCCAGGCCATTAGATGGTGATGAAACACTATAAACTGAACATGTAATACGCATGTGCATGACGTCATCGTCTTCAGAGATTCGCGTTTGAAACCCGTTTTCAAAAGCTTGTGGTTTCAGGCACCCAAAACGTTGTCATGTAAATGAACGGCCAAAACTAGGGGTGTAACGATTCGTATCGCGATTCGTGGTTGTCGATACGATTCAAGGACGATATTGTTTCATTTAGAACGATACGATCCGAAACGATTCAGTGACTTGAAATCGATTCAGTGACTTTTTAGCCAAAAATTCTTGAAAGGGAATCAGGTATCAATTAATTATGCGCATGCAATTAAAGAGTGCACGCTACGAGCACAGTATAATGATGACAGGACATGAGATTTCGTTTTTCTGAGGTGAGAGACTTTATTTCGTTACAAGTTATGAAAATAATGATAGAATAATCAGAGGCGCCGCAATAGGGCAGGCAAGCCAGGCAATTGCCTGGGGCCCCACATTTTAAGGGGGCCCCCCGAGGGCTGATCATTCAAATAATCAGGAATGTTAATATAAAGCCGCAGCGACAGCTCTGCATCCCCCTTAATGGGGCCCCTTTCTCGTTACGCTGGTTATGCTTTTACCGTCTCGCCTCAGCCGCCTTTTTCAAACCGGAGCAGCGATTCGCGGGTATGTAGAAAATCCATGATTCGATTTGTTAAACACGAAGAGGACTTATCCGTCTGGCAGGGCACTGCATGAGGCGGCAACGCGATTACTTGCATTTTGCTATAAACAGTGGAAATGACTAAAAAAATACTATATTTTTGTCCATACAGAAAAGAATGATGCATCAGTCGCAACTACTTTTACTTGTGTAAACTCACAATAACAAGTAAACGTTGCGCTTTCGTAAAATAAAATAAACAATCAGGGCGCGCTTTCGTGGTCTCCGTGAACTGGAGCGTGTCTCAAAAATAAACAGAAACACGGCGTAGGGTATACTAGCCTACGGAAGAGGATTAGGGCCAGGCAATAATAAAAAAAATAAAAACCATCTCGAGATTAAAGTCATTATAATGCGAGATTAAACTCGTTAAATTTCGAGAAAAAAATTCGAAATACAATCTTGAGAATAAACTCATTAAATATTGAGAATAAAGTCGTTGTGTTTCGAGAAAAAAACTCGTTAAATTTCGAGAAAAAAACTCGAAATAAAATCTTTAGAATAAACTCATTAAATTTCGAGAATAAAGTCGTTGTGTTTCGAGAAAAAAACTCGTTAAATTACTGATACTGATAGAGGACATGGCAGAGTTAGATCACTTAGTCAATCTATATTTTTGACTTTCTTTCAGTAACAAAGAATAGAACATTAGGTCTAGGTCAGCTAGGTGTTTTTAGAAGAAAAAATCAGTCCAATTTGCGCGATGTACTCGCTTTTGTCCAACATCGAGGTTTCGTGGTTTCCCAGGATACCATAAGACGCATTATTAAACTTGTTGATCCTCAGGTTTGGAATTTCGACGAAGGAGACGCTTGAGAAGACGCCACTTGCGCTGGCCCGAATGCACTCTGGCATATAGACAGCTATGATAAATTAAAACCGTACATCATTGCCATTAATGGCTGTATAGATGGTTACAGTCGTTACATTCTGTGGATGGAGGCGTACACATCCAACAACGATTAATAATGCGTCTTATGGTAGCCTATCCTGGGAAACCACGAAACCTCGATGAGGTTGATTTCAGTAGGCAATGAACACTGATCGAATGCGTTATTCTCTACATTTCATTTCGACTTTTTTTCTCGAAACACAATGACTTCTCGAAATTTAATGAGTTTATTCTCAAGATTGTATTTCGAGTTTTTTTTTCTCGAAATTTAACGAGTTTTTTCTCGCAACACAACGACTTTATTTTCGATATTTAATGAGTTTATTCTCGAGATTGTATTTCGACTTTTTTTCTCGAAATTTAACGAGTTTTTTCTCGCAACACAACGACTTTATTCTCGATATTTAATGAGTTTATTCTCAAGATTGTATTTCGACTTTTTTTCTCGAAATTTAACGAGTTTAATCTCGCATTATAATGACTTTAATCTCGAGATAATTGTATTTTTTTATTATTGCCTGGCCCTAATCCTCTTCCGTACTAGCCTCACATACATGATATAGCCTATGCTTGATATGTCCACTTTTAAACGAAAAAATTTGAATGGAAACTAAGCAATTATCATCTGATTATGTAATCCGTATGGTATGAAAGATGAATTTCTTTCTAAAGGCACATGCACTTTACAGCAGAAATGAATGAAGATATGTTTGCAGCACGCTGAAAATAACAGCAACATTTTGTCACATTTAGCTTCAAACAATGTTTAAAAAACTGGTATGAATTTTTGGTATGTCACTTTTTAGCACATTTACAACAATATTTGTCAACTTAGAGATATTTTAAATAGTTAAATCTAAATATTAAATGTTACACCTAAATGTTAAATTTAAATGCTGAATCTAAATCTAAATGTTAAATCTAAATGTTAAATCTGAATCTAAATCTAAATGTTGAATCTAAATGTTACGAGTGAAACTAAATATTTAACTAATATGCAAATTTAAAATGCCGGTAACTGGAAGTGCCAAAATAAAAGCTCGAGGAGGTCGAAATCACTAATTTAGAATAAATTAAAATGCCTCGTTATGTAAGACATATTTAGCCTGCTTTTGCGGCGAGATTTATGCATGCGCTTGGGCGCAGCATGTATTCCTCCATTCACCCAGTATTTAGCAGAAATTAATATAAACGTGCTATTAGTGTTAGTAGAAAAAAATACTAATAGCTTTAAAAAACAATTTAATTATTAACTAAAAAAATAAATAAAATTAAATTAAGATGTTAACTATATATTTCTATTTAGCATTGTTCCACCACGTAATTTAAATTACTGTTTTAAGGTGACAATCTGTTACACGTTAGAAGATTTACTGTATCTTGAAGATTGTTGAATTGCATCTTCTGTTATAAAGATGAAGATGACCTTTCGTTAATTAAAATTTTTTTAATTTTTTAATTAATTAAAAAACACGTAAAAATTAAACAAATGCTCTTTTAGATGTTTTGTGTAGATGTATTAAGATGTATTAACAAAACAAATCTATTCTAAAGTGTATATATTATATATTACCACAGTAGCCTGATGATACATCTCACTGTCCTTTAGGCATGGCCATCTCGACTAGCCTACCGCACACGCACGCACGTAGTGTATAAAACATATATAAAATACATATATATTAAAAAAAGGGCCTCATTGATTAATTTTGCCTGGGGCCCCCACACAGTGTTGGTTCGCCTCTGAGAATAATGACAGACATATAGCCTGACAACATCATCTGACCGCAGATACTGAATCTGGACAACACGTTTTTTCTAATTTAAAGCGTAACGACGTTGCATGCTTGTAGTTTATTTTGTGCTTTATATATAGGCTAGTGAAACGATATAAGCCTGCAGCGCGCGCCGCCGCATTTGCGCGTGCAATTGAAGAGTGCTCGCTACTGCAGTATAGCGGCTGAGAGGACAGGAAAGTCCGTTTTTCTGAGGTGAGAGACTTTGCGCTGCTTGTTGTCTTTGCACTGCTACTGGCGCGTCACGCATGGCGATCACGTCACAGATAGGCAGACTGAATCGAGTAACGTTTAACGCCTTTATCATTAAAAGTGCTAAGAAAAAAACATCCTTATAAAGTCTGACGTGCTTAAATCCAATGCGTTATTTCATAGTATCGATACAATCGATTCATTACCTTTTAAAACGATGTTAGATCGATATAGGTCTAGATCGATATAACTTGCCGAGCACAGATCGATGTAGTTGGATCATTAAGAATATAAATAGATACATCGATGTAGTTGATGAATCGTTACACCCCTAGCCAAAACGCATAAAAAGTTTTATGTTTTTAGTTGAAACTGGTGTTGTGTAAACAGCCCCTAAATAAGAGTGACCTGACAACAAACAGAGGAAAGGGAGGAACTTAAAGGTCCCATTGCATGGATTATTTTATTATTTTAGAATGTTTCCTGGGGTGCCCCTATAATGTTAGTATGTTTTTTAGATCAAAAGTTGTTATAATTTAGAAATAAAAGGCATATTTCCTAGCCTGATTTTAGCCTCTGATTTGAACACTCTGTTTGAAGGGGCGTGTCTGCTGTGAGACTTCAGTGTAAATGCCCACTGCTGTGATTGGCTGACATGCTTGCATATGAAATATCTAGCATTACATGTGGAACTCTCTCGAAAACTTTTACTATTACTGCTATTATACGTTTTTACTATTACAGCTATCGGGATTAACGAATCGTGAGAAGTTTTTTAAGTATTTAGATCTATTTCCATCACATAAAAGGTTGCAGTGATGAGCATTGAGCAGATGACAGTAGGTTGATCGCATGAAAAAAGATCTTATCATTGCAACGCAGTTTCTGCACTCTCACTAATTACTTCACCAATGCAAACATGAGGTAAGTACAGTAAGAGCTTCGTTGTGCAATGTAACAGCGTCATTGATTTCATAATGAGTTTTGGCAAGTGTCCAGATAAACTCGCGCTGTGTGATTGACAGCTTGGGCGATTGGAAAGGGATTGTTCTTTGATCGCTTTCTGTATATATATTAATCACAGTTTAAGTAAGATTATTTTCATCCTAGTAAGAGAAACGACATGAAGTTGATCGTTTAGTCACTGGCTTGATTTACTGATGCATAAACAGTATTGAACGACTTTGACAGAAAGATTATCTGTCTGAACTTGAACAATTACACATCAGAAATTCACATAACCCACTGGTTCTTCAGAGGCTCAGATGAAGGAACTAAAAAAATAATTTTGAGTTCATTTGTACATCCAAACACTGAGCAACTGCCATGCTTCGCTCGTTTGCAAGCCATGATGTCTCTCAAGGAAAAAACAATATTGCGCTCGCGCAGCTCATTTTCTCATGGGCGAGCCAAATTCTTTTTGCGGGCAAAGCAGAGAAAGGGGAGGTAACCTTTCCCCTTATGACGACATAAGGGGAAGATTTCTAGATTCGCCCGTCTGAGCTTTCATTTTCTCAAAAATACCCAGGGCTTGGTTTACACCCATCAAAATGTCTAGCCACTGGGGGATCATAGGCAGGCTAGGGAAACTCATATTAAGGTTAAAAAACCTCATAAAGTGAAATTTTTATGCAATGGGACCTTTAAGTACCAACACAATTAAAGGTAATTAAAGATACACAGCTGAAACAAACAAACGTGACCATGGTATCAAAGAAGTGGCAGAAAAATCAAACAAAGGAAGACATGTTACTAATGCATACAAACTGAATGTCCATGAAAACTGAAACAAACTAAACATAACTGTGACATTATGCCCCCTCCGAAAAAGCGCAACCTCGCACCGTAACAGCAGACAAGGAGGGGGAAGGTGGGGGCTCTGGAGGTGGCGAAGGGATGGCAAGAGGATGTGATGAAGGGATTGTGGCAGGAGGCAGTGACAGAGGAATGGTGGCAAGTGGACGATGATGATCCCCTGGTGGCGAAGATGGAGGTAGTCCGATGGCACAGACACAGAGCTCACCAGTGCCGACAGCCCACAGTGGAGGGAGGGAGGTACCAAGATGTTATTATGGCTACCGTCATCTGGGGGACGACCGAAGGAGATGAGGCCGATGGAGATGAGGCCGATGGAACTAAGCGACATTGCTGGCACTGGAGACCTAGGCGATGCCGCAGCGACAAGCGTCGGAGGCAGAGCCAAAGTAAAAGAGGGCTGACAGTGTGACAGAGGCGATGCAGAAGTGATGGAAGTAGAGTGATGATTGACCAAAGGGGAGCCGGTGGGATGAGGGAATCCGGTGGACCCGCAAGGCCGAGGGTCTCTGGTGGAGCTGAAGGTGGGAGGAACCAAGGCTGAGCTGACAGGTATATGGGCTGAGATGAGGCAACAGAGGCCGGAGGAGGAGCCTCAGTATTCCTCTTGCATTGGCACTGCTGGTGGTTGCACGACCTGCGGCTCAACATCACAGGGCTGTAAACCTCTGGTAGTGGCAGGGCTGGAGGACTGGCTGAACTTTGCGGTGATGGTGGTAACATGAAACTTGACAGGATCACAGTGAGGATGACACAGTCCCTGCAGGTCAATGAAATGAATAAACCACAGTCCATATAGTCCCTAATGTTGTCTGGAAGCAGCGATGATGAAGGCTTTACAGAAGAATTGCAGTCTGTAAAGTTCTCTGTGCTGCCTTTAAACATCGATGATGAATCAGGTACTGGGTGGGATGAGGTGGGAGTCGATACCTCCTCACTGAAGTCAATCAGCCAGTCTTCTGTTTCAATTCCCTGCCGCTGGTGTCGCAGGCACACACCCCAGTTTGACTCATAGCAGTTGGGTGGTGGCAGTTGGCCCCGATCCAGAACAATGACTTAAAGGTATCGTTGTCGAAGGGAGAGGTGATGGCAAGATGACAAAGCTGTTTGGTGTAATAAAAAAATTCATGGTTCTCTTGAGCCACAACAACGAACCTCACTGAATATACACATGGTGGTCCGGTCATCTGTCACGGGTGATTGCAGGCAAAAAGACGAAGATGAAGAATAGAGTTCCAACATTCCAAGTTTTAACATTAAGAATCTAAAATAACAGGCAAACAGGTAGAGCAACACACACTAACTGTAAGAGTGACCGGACAACAAACAGAGGAAAAGGAGGAACTTGAGTACTGAAACAATTCAAGGTAATTAACCCTCTGGGGTCCAAACGCACCAGCGAGTTTTGCTCGATTTTTTTTCACATAGCAGCAAAATAGACTTAAAATACTCCGTCATTTTTAGTCATACAGACTTAAGAAATATGAAAAAATAAACTGTTAAATGTCTACTTTTTTATGTGTCCACTTACAACTGAAATAAAACATTGTGCTTTTGTAAAATAAAGAAAATAAACAGGGTGTGCTTTCTGCCTCTCCGTCTCCGTAAACTTTTTTTCTGGTGCACGTCTCTAAACTTAAACAAAACTCAGTGAATAGTCACCCAGGCATGAGATATATAGCTTTATAATCATTTAAGTGTGTACTTTTAAATGATCTAATTCAAAATGAAAACAAATATTCTCTGTTTATGTAATCTATATGAAAAGAAAGAGATGTCAGATGTTCTCATTTCAGCTCATTATAGCTCATTATCTGTTAATGTGACCATGCCCACGGAGAGCGTGTGCTATTCAAACGCAAATGATCTGAGGCAAAACATGCAAACGTGTCAACACCCACATTAGCTCGATAAAACACAAAGTTTAATCAGATTAAAGTACTTAGTTGTCTTGTGAGGCTGTGAGGAATAATCCTGGGAAATTTACCTCAGAAGTGCGGTTTAGTTTTATTTCGAGGAGCAACGGCTCCAGCTGAGGATTGTGAATAGTACGTTTTTTTATTCTTAAGTGCTTTGTTCTAATCGCGATATGGAATAGTGTCTGTAAATCGCAAAAAGACTGTTTAAATTTGAATCGCGTTTCTGTGAGTGAATGAATGAACGGCACAGATGCGAGCTGTTGTTTACTACAGCTCGCAAAAAGACTGTTTAAATATGAATCGCGTTTGTGTGAATGAATGAACGGCACATATGCGCACGGTTGTTTTCTATGTTACAGATGAAATATGAAAGACAACATTTCATTGACTAGTTTTGGATAGATTATAAAGTTTTTACTGTAAAATAGACTACTGCCACATCAAATAAGCTTTTGTTAGCCAGTTTCTGCTCACAAGTTAAATATATAGTATGTTTTGTCGAAAATAAACTCATCAACTAAGATGTTATTATAGTGTTTGTTCCAATCTAGGCTATATCAAACTAATGAATCCTTAACTTTTAAAATATAGATTACACTTGAAATATTGTTAAAATTGTAATTGTTGTTGATTTACATGTGTACACTTTTTAATAAAATAGCAAAAATATATTTACAAGGTAGATGTAAAAAAAAATCTTAATAGGTCAATATAAGCCTTCTCATAAAATTATTTATTATTGTTTTTTATTAGTGACACATTTGGGGAGAGGATATATTCCAAAACTTTCTGAAAATACCGTATGAGAATTAACTGCACAATTACTAGAAATGTTTACCTTGGATATTATACAATTTGTTTCCAACTCTAACTTTGAACCAATTCTGTAGAATGGCCCATATAGCCTAATATATTTGAACAGGATTTGTTTCCAGGTATGACTAGGTACTAATGTGCTTTTGATTTTCATTTATATTTGGATTATATATATATATATATATATATATATATATATATATATATATACAGTATATATATATATATATATAGTCCTCACATTCTTTTTTGTGTGACACACCTGAATGAAAGGCTCATTATGCAGCTCATTATGCGGGTCATTGTCTTCTCAGGTGTGAATCACAGTATTATTCATGATCATTCACGCCTCCACGCATATTGCCTTTCCAAACAAAAAGTGTCTTACAATATTTAAATCAATGTATTGTTTTATGTGAATGATTAGGCAGGGTGATTTTCAGATCATTTTGAAGCAAAATTTTGAAGCACTCTAGGTGACAACATCCATTATTCAAAAGTCTTGTGGACACATTAGTATGTGTTTTTTGGCCTTATTTCAGAAACTTTAATTTTTAGTTTTTTTCAATAACCATGCATAAACATTATTCTCTCAAAAATACAAACATGTACACACATGTTACTCACATATTATGGTAGCCATGTTTGTGCTAAATATAGTGTAATTACACCTTTGCCATTAATATGTTTATAAGCAACTGAAAAAAGCACAAGTGTCAGGGCATGTCAAAACATCTCAAGGACCCCAAAAAACCCTTAGACCCCAGAGGGTTAATAATACACAACTGAAACAAACAAACAAACTCATAATGACGTGACCAGGGTAACAAAGGAGTGGCGGGAAAATCAAACAAAGGAAGACACGTGACTAATGAATGTCCTTTGTTAAACAAACTGAATGTCCATGAAAACTAAAACAAACTAAACATACTGTAACTGACACCAGCACTGTATTGGCAGAAAAGTTCTTGCAAATAAAAATAATCATTCATAATGTTGTGCTGTCTGTGATAGACTATCTAGGCTACTTAAAGTTGCAACAAAACGAAAGTAGAAACAGATATTTTCTTCCATATTGTGACGTACATCCAAATGTAACAGATCCAAAAAGAAAAATATTAAGTAGAATGGGGTTCTATTCTATTTTGTCATCGGTGTTTGATTGGATTTTGAGATGTCGTCATTACACTCAAAAATGAATGTGAGCATAAATCACCAGAGAAAAGTATTCACCAGAGAATAAATCACAAAAAAAAAGTTATGGCATTTGATTTAATCATTCACAATAAGATCTCTCCACCTTATCTTAAATGAAAATCTAGTGTGGTGTTTTTAAAGGAACCGTATGTAAGAAATGTATTTCAATCATAAAATGGCCCTGATATGTTACTAGACATTAAGAAATCATGTTCATTTCAAATACTTATATCACTGTCAACAGTAGTCTGGCCAAGATATTGTCATGTTTATTGTCACATTTATTTACATTTATATTGTCATTAAATGTGAAGTTGCAGCCCTCAACTGATGTTGATGTTGTCATGTTGTGTTTTGGCCTGATGCGCCACCCTCCACCTATCTACTAATCACGAAGTCAGTAGTGTTTCGGCATCCGGGTTGCCAGCTCTGCTCTAGTTACCACAGCTGCAGCTACAAACGTGTCGGATAAAAAATGTCTAACGTTACGAAACCTAAAAGACCTCGTTATGAATCCGAAATACGTTGTGACAAAGTCCGAAATAAAACAAGGATTTGTATAGGAGATGCCTTTGAAAGATGGAGACGGCTGAAAACGGAGAAGAATTTGAAGACAGACGCCAACGTCGCTAATTTCCTCCTGGACAGGTAAGATTCATCTATGTTTGGCTAACTTGTACTTAATGTAAATGGACATTTCAAATATTCATGACAGTCGAACAAAGTTATGCATGTTCGTGCAAAGTAACGTTACGTTAGCGCATATGGAGGAGGTAGGTCATCGAATTGAAAAGGTAAGGAATTGTTTGGGAAATAAAAACGGCGAGTCGTCATTGCTAACATTAGCAATGCATTATCAGAGCCCATTTCTCTGTCATTATGCTGAGACGCTGAAGAAAACAACATTAGCATGCCCATTATGGCAATGTGAAACGTAATTGAGACAGTAGCCTAACGTTACCTCGGTAAAAATTATTCCTCATTCGTTCTTCGCGTATATTGTGGACTACACATGCTGCAAGTTGACCTGTATGACCATTGCTAATGTTATTTAGTTACTCTCAATCTTTTCTGATGGGACTGAAAACAACCCTGTGATAGCCATTGGTGATATTGAACGCCGACATGGCGTAATTTGTCCCGCGTTATACTCGCTGTGGCAAATGTGTTGGTTATTTGTTAGCCTACTTATGACAAAAACGCTTGTCACTAACTGCCAACCTTAGGTCAGGGGGGAAGGGGAGGGGATACACCACTCTACAGTAATTTGAAAGTGATTGCAGTACCAGTTTTGGCCACAATCTTACATACGGTTCCTTTAATAAGACAAACCATGTGCAAATTCATAAGTCAACACCATTACTAAGTATTTTCTCCTTAAAACTGCAGTGAAAAAGAGTCTCAAAAAAATTGCCAGTGTTTCAAAGTAACTACCTTGTAACCAATCACGTCAACGTGTGGGCGGGCTTTAGCATATCATTAACTATGCTGCAAAGCAGGGGAGTCTCAAGAGAAGCCCCAAGAGAAGCCAGGTTATTATATGAAAATCGGGTACATTTAGCAATATAGCGGGTCATTTATGTATATTACGATGTTATGATGAACTATATGCCTTTCTCCACTGACGTTCTAAGTTGTTAAAAGCGTTTCTAAGGATGCTGATTTTTAGAAGGGAGCTGTCTGACTCTGAGATGGCGAAACTGAACATGGTTTGTGTAACATAAGCAACACATTATTATCTGTATTATAACGTAGTCAAGCAAAAGACTAATCATATTAATTACCGTAATGTGTCCGACGTTGTAGAGAGCGATACATAAAACGCATCACCATTCTGATACATTAACTTGTATACTAATCTGTATAATTCACTCTTCGACTTCTTCTGAATCAGTTTCTGGTTCAAACATGTATGGCTTAATTAAACCAGTATTTCCATGTGCCATTGTGCAACATTTATTACAGTAAAGTTGAGAGAGTGGATCTCTGCAAGTGGTGCTCACTGCAGAGACAAACGACGTCCAACGATCTGAGCGAGTGAGTGGAGGCGGGGCTAATTTGCATATTCATGTACCCATACTAAATGAAGCAAGGGTATAGTTACAATCAAGCTATTTTAAGGCATGAATAAAAAATTTTCACAGGATTTTTTTTTTTTAAATAATTATGTCATTTTGGTGGATAGTTCACCCAAAAATGAAAATTACCCCATGATTTACTCACCCTCAAGCCATCCAAGGTGTATATGACATTCTTCTTTCAGACGAATACAATCTTCCAAGCTTTATAATGGCAGTGAATGGGAGGTCAAAATTTGAAGCCCAAAAAAGTGCATCCATCCATCCAATCGTCAGGGGTTAAGGCCCGTTCACACCAAGCACGATAACTATAAAGATAACGATAAAGATAACTATATATGCGTCCACACCAACGACCGATAACGGTCTTTTTATTCTATGCACGCACGTGCCCGGATGATCCAGATCCATTTTAAATGCGCGAGACCTTTAAATTAGAATGGATTCTGATTGGCTGTCAGTGTTTTATCGTTCGACAGCTGGAAAAAAATCGTTCTGAAAGTGATACCAACGATATCGTTCTTTATCATTATAGTTGTGGTGTGAACTCTGTTATTCTTTAATATGGAGAACAATTTTTAGAATTATATCTTTATCGTTATCTTTATAGTTATCGTCCTTGGTGTGAACGGGCCTTTACTCTTGTGGCTCAAGTCGACTTGCGCAGTATGCGTACATTCATCTGCCGGAGGCTAGTTATTATAGCTAATAAAGTTTTAAATATGGATATTTTTCTTACACAAATGCATCGCTTTGCTTCAGAAGGCCTTTGTGTGCGTTTACACTGGCACAAAAAATCCGATCTCCGAAATTACTCACATTTGACACAGATCGGAATTTGATGCACACGTGTAAACACAAAAATCCGCACAAGATCCGTTTTTTTCTCATCCGACCTGAGCCACTTCCAAATGTGGTTTTAAATCAGATACATATCCGATATCTGGACATCCGACCTACGTCTAAACACGCATATCCGATTCCCCTTTGAATTCCAAGCCACCACAAGGTGAGGACGACACGTTTATTCACAAAGATAGCTTTTTAATGTTGTATTATGAGGCAGACATGCCTGTATGCGCTAGCTCACAGATTTTTATCGAGGTGGGAACTTTATATTTATTTTTGTAAAGAAAAGAAATTGCGTGAACACAGAAACATTCAGGAGCTGGTTTTCAACCTCTGCCTGTGACTTTTATAATGAGGTGATAACTTCGCTGTAATTAAACCAACAAGTGTCACAATAGGTTACTGACTCGCGCGCACTCTCTCGCTCTCTCTCTCTCTGGTTAATTCATTCGAATTCATAAAAAAAAAAAATGATTACAAGGCTACTTTATTTCACTTCAGAATTCTAGATCTGAGCTGTAGATAAACGAAAATAATTTTGCACTGCAAAACATTCATGAGTCATGACAGCTGTTATCTTGTCCATGCAGGCAAATAATCATGACCACCCGACATTAATTATAAAAATAGTTTTAATAGCACGGCCATTCAAAACCAGGGTCTAGCCTACCATGTGCATAATAAAACGATCAACGGAAATCATTTTGGGCGGGAATTCATGTAAACACAGATATAGTCCTGTCTAAAGTGAATGTAAACAGGCGGGCCAAAAAAACGGATATGTTCAAAAGATCGGATCTGTTCATTAAAACTTGCAGCGTAAATGCAGCCTTAATTAACCCCCCGGAGCCGTGTGGATTACTTTTATAACGAATGGATGCACTTTTTTGGGCTTCAAATTTTGGCGTCCCATTCACTGCCATTATAAAGCTTGGATTAGCCAGGACATTTTTAGATATGTGATGCGATCTGGGAAAACCCGTCGGATGTCGCGCTGGGCCGTTTTCAGTAAATTCCAAAATAGTTTGAATGTCAGTTTTTTTGTCAAATTTTTTTTTCCATTAAATTATTATTCTATAACATCTTTTCTCTTATCTCTGAAAATATCTTGGCAAAATTCCCTTGTTTAGTGCAGAAAAACAGCGATTTATAGTGTCAAGCTGAAAATACTCTCTTTCTCTAATGCATTCTATGCGACCATTTTCTCTAACGCCCGGCAGAGGTGAAAAAAAAAACCAATCGCCGTATATCCCATACACCTGTCCGCCTCTTAACACTACAAAGATAGTTTAGCCTACCTTTAAAATAAATACATACATGTACAGTGAATGTGTATAGTGTGCATTTCGCGCCAATCCTGTTTAAACTATAACGTCACGCAGTTTTATAACAATCGCGAGATGGACAAGAAGCGTCCCGACGGTGACAGTTAATTAAACCTGTTTTTCTCAAAATTCCGTTCCAGAAAATCATAGCGATCGGCCGACTTCAGATAAACATAACTTTTGCTACCAACAAGCTATGATAAAAATAAAAACAGATTTGGAAAGGGCTTGATACCAGCTTCCATATGATATCAAAACCTGTAATAGGTAAAATTTCACCATGTGGTGGGTTTTCCCAGATCGCATCACATATAATTAGGGCCCAAACCCTGAAAGGGCTCGACAGCGCCCCCTGGAATGGAGTCCGAAAACTTGGTCCATAAATAAAACACGCTTGCATGTAATAATATGAAACTCAGTACACATATAGATCTCATCGGGCCGAACAACTTTCGTGCTCTAAGTTTTACAAAAGCCCAACAGGAAGTCAGTTATTATACGTTGTTTGGAAAACGCATACAATGGAATGTGAAATACTCCTCCTAGGGATTTCATCCGATCGCCACCAAACTCGGTGTGAATAAAGTCAAGACATTGAGGATGAATTCTTGTGAACAGATTTTTGATATCTCGAACGGTTTGGCCGTGGCGAGGAAACGAATTTATGGCGAATAATGGGACACAGGAAGTGTGTTATAACTTCTGCATACATTAACTGATCTTGATGAAACTTCCGCAGTGTGTTCATTGTAAGAGGCCGATCACATGGATGTGACTATTGTGAGTCAAAGTTATAGCGCCACCAACTGGCTGCAGGAAGTTTGTCACTTTCAAAATGCTTTGAAATCACTCTCTTATCTTTACCCGATTTGCTTCAAACTTTGTGTGTATAATGTAGACACACAGCAAATTTAGACCTGTGAAAGGATCATTGATATCTTAGATACTGTTGCCATGGCAACGCATCAAACTTTAATATTCTTTTTTGATGGTTTTGAGACTCTTAGCATGCTTGAAATTGGATGAAACTCGACAGACACATCACATTTATTAGCCAGTAGACATGTGCAAAGTTTCAGAAACGGGTGTGGTGGAATGGCTCAGTAGCGCCACCTTTAGTCAAAAATGGGGGCTTAGTTTTTCCTAGAATCACAAAACTTGGTACGTATATTGTTCTCATCAAGCCGGACAACTTTCTAATTTATAGTCATTAGCTCCAACCAACAGGAAGTCAGATATTTTGGTTTGAATGAGGATTTTCTGGAGAATTTTCTCTCTCTCTCTGTAGCCCCTTTCACACAGAGATTCCGGAAAATACACAGATAAAGTGACCCGGGATTTGACCCGGGTTCGTTTGATTTTGGTTCATTCACACTGCCAGTGATTTTCCGGAATCAGAGAGCGCGTTCACACACAACCCGTGTATGTCCCGGAAAGACACGTGACATCGATGTGACTTGTAATGTCTCAGCAGCGTCTTCAGTTTGCTTATGAGCTGCGATTTCTCTCTCGAGAAACCACGCTTGTGCATTTATTTCTCTGCTTCGATCATAAACTTGTGCATTACATACCGCTTCACAGCTGGCGAACTATCCCGCCCTTCAGCGTCATCACTGCGACACGGCATTATTACGGCTTTTGTTCACACAGCGCGCGTTCCGGGACTGAACACGGC
This sequence comes from Squalius cephalus, assembly GCF_949319135.1. NCBI lineage: Eukaryota > Metazoa > Chordata > Actinopteri > Cypriniformes > Leuciscidae > Squalius > Squalius cephalus. The sequence continues at coordinate 33,160,128 of NC_137127.1, read as the reverse complement.
AATGTTACTAGGTCCCCAACCCGGCATCGATGCCGGCATCAATCCCGGGTCGTGTTTGCGTTCACACAGAAGGCGTTCCGGCAATTTGCCGGCAATTTCCCGGGTTCAATGCGCTGTGTGAAAGGGGCTTGTGTGTCTGTGTGTGGGTGTGGGTGGGGGTGGGGTGGGATTTGTCTATTCCATTTAATCTTTGTTTTTCAAGGTTTCAGTGGCTTTTGGGGCCCTTGACATGCTCAAAAACTCTTGAAACTTTGCACACAGGTCAGAACCCGCGGCCATCAGGGCCGGGCTGAAGCTGGTACCCGGGCGTGGCAGGGGGGCTCAACAGCGCCCCCTTGGACACGGTCTGAAAACTTGGTCCATATATCAAACACGCTTGCATGAATTAATATGAAACTCGGTACACATATAGATCTCATCGGGCCGAACAACTTCCGCACTCTAAGTTATTAGCTCCGCCCAACAGGAAGTCGGCTATTATGGGTTGTTTGAAAAACGCATGCTGTGGAATTTAATGTACTCATCCTAGAGAATTCATCCAATCGCCTCCAAACTCGGTCAGCATGAAGTCAAGACATTGAGGACGCTAAATTGCGGACAGATTTTTGATATCTCGAACGGTTTGGCCGTGGCGAGGAAACAATGGCGAGAAAAGAGAAACACGAAGTAATATAACTTCTGCATACGTTAACTGATCTTGATGAAACTTCAGCAGTGTGTTCGTGGTAAGAGGCCGATCAGATGGATGTAACTATTGTGAGTCAAAGTTATAGCGCCACCAACGCTATATTTTTGATATGGGTACTGGTATTAAATGAATGGCAAAACTCAGTATTTTTTTGTAAAGATAAAAAAGATACTCTACTGACACAGACCTTGCGGGTACTACATTACGACAACAAAAGCACTTGAACACAACACACTGGTAAATACCAGTTCACAAGTGGAAAATATCATCTTTTCCATAGCACGTGAAGGCAGCATAAGTAGCCTACTCAATTCACCTTATTTTCCATGACAACAAGGGCGACGCCATTACGCTCATTTTGTCATCTTACTTCCGGCTGAGCGGGACTTCAACTTCCGGCTGAAAGGACCTACGCTAGTTTCTAGCGTAATTCTATAGTTGTAACGGTAAAATATGTTAAGTATTATATGCTCAGTTAGGGGCTGACATAACAATTGGATTAAGAGGATAGAACAATTTAACCAACGGTGTTACGAACACAATGTAGGCTAAAGCGATCGGAATGTTGTGGTGTACTTTACGATTTACACGAGGAGCACCCGAGGCAATGGCGGAAGGCGCCATTCATTTAATTCTACCCCATCTTAAAAATAACATTAAACCTGAGCATCAAACACCCAATCAAATTACCTCATCTTTTGCGGTCAAAACTGACTGCATTCACACAAGCACCGTGCATATGATACTGTAGGTTGCGTGTATTGGAGAATTTCATCTGTCTCAAACATGGGTCCAAATAAATGCTGTCAATGTCAGAGAAACTAGGCCTGAGAGTATGGGAAGACAAAACTATGGGAAAACAGAGATAACAGGTCAAAAGAGTATGTGAAGAAAGAAACCAGGTCAAAGGTTGTGAGAAGACAAGACAGGAAAAGTACCTAAAAACCATATATGAAATCATTTTTTTAAAAAGCGCATGCACAAGGACTCGCCACCAATAAAAATAAGACATCGATGCAGGTGTTTCTAATCGTGGCGAAGTGACGAGGAGGAGCATAAAGAAAAAGATAACTATATGAACGCTAATTGGACACTAAATGATAAGAAAAGGGTATAAGACTTGAGCACAGACCATTGTAAGATCAGATGAACAGCTGGCATCTCACTTTGTTGAACTGCTCAATAAAGTTAATTCTTCTGAGACCTGAAACTTCGACTCTGAAAGATTTCTTTTGAGACCTGAACCAGACATTAAAGACCTGAACCAGACATTGAAGACCTGAACCAGAGATCAAGAATTTGCCACGACACGTGCAGATTATGCTGCCTTGGCAAATCGCACAATACTGCCGTTCTCGACAATGTAGCCTACCTTTGTAAAAGTGGGGATTTAGTACTCACTAGCACGAAGAACAAATATAGACACTAGACTGTGCATTGAGATCGATTTAATATTCAAACTCTCTTCGATACAGATACATACCCTGCGTGAGTTCCTGTGTTTAATGTTGATCACATATTATACAAATATCCACACGACTGCAAATGTGACAGTGATTTTATACAACAGCTCAACAAACAAAAGGTATATATTAAGTGATGATCAAAAAACAGTATTGTCAGTATTTTTTTGCAAAAAAATAATAGCTCAAACGAAAGCCACAGCAGTGTTTGTGAACGAATCTGCGGCTTTGAACAAATCGTGAGAGTCAATGATTCATTCATAATTACAGCCACTTCGTTAATGAATGAATGAATGACTTGATGACTCACTCATAAAGTCAGTGACTTTCCGCCACCTACTGGCGGTTTTAATTTAATATTTCAAAGCATCAGTTCATTTTACCATCACTGCATATTCCTCTATTGAACTTTTTTTTTTATTTAAAACATTATTTATTTTATAAAGGTATTTGTAAAGGTCGATTTAAAAATTGATTTAAAGGGGTAAATATTGTCCCTTACTGAAAAAGGTGCGACTCTAGAGAGGGGGTACGCAGAAGGATGTTAAAAGCCTCAGGGGGTACGCCATTCTAAAAAGTTTAAGAACCACTGCTTTAAGGGATACAATTATTGACTACAGGGGGACTTTAAGCTATTTCCTGTGAATGTGCGAGACTTCCAATTTATTAGCTACCAGAGGTAAATGTGCAGTAAACGGTAAAACGATTTGCACTACAAACCAGTGAGTTATCATAACCATAATTAATTAAAAAATAATAACAAAAAAACAGTTTGCAACATCAAGCAGCACAATGGACTGTTTTTGAACACCTAAAATAACAGAAAATGGCTGACACCCAAAGCCTTGCACATTCATATATATATATATATATATATATATATATATATATATATATATATATATATATATATATATATATATAAATTTCTGCATCCACTCTTACATTAACAAAGTCTTGTTACTATTAAAGAAAATTAAGTGTTCTGCAATGTCATAGGTCAAATTATCTGATATTTTCAAGAATGTGGGTCTTCTGAGGTCCACTCTGTGATATAATATCCTGTTCCTATAGTTTTCTTGTTACCTGACAACAAAAATAAAGTAACTGCACCCCTTCAATTTATTAAATTAAGTGTCATCTTACCTGTCTGGGAGTCCTTTCTGATTTACTCCTGCACCACTCCCAGTCAGTCAACTCTATTTTACGACACTCCTTGTGGGACAGCCTCCTCTCTGGAATGTCAAATACTGACAAGTTGTCGAGGTGAAGATCCTCACCATCGCAGGTTGAAACCTGAGGAGAGACATTGCATGGCCTGTCCCTTTCTGTGGAGCTCAGAGGCTGGCTGTCCACTCTCTCCTCGAGCAGCAGCTCACTGTGGAGGGAGCTGTCCTTTGTTGCAGTGGTGCTGAAATTACAAATCTGACCGCTATCCAGCACTGCGGCTCTGCTTTCAGAGAAATCGCAGCTGTTTAAACTGTTAAAAGAGGGTTTCTCAATGGATGGTGACGTGCCGTGGGAGATCTTGTAAATACCATAGCCTTGGTGGAAGGAGAGGTTGAATTCAAATCTCCTTTTCTTCGCTGTAATAAACACATAGATGATAAAGGCAATGTGGAAAGGTAATTTTGCTTTGTTTCTCACACGCACATAAATGAGATTATATTTATATGCATTTATACACACATATACATCATTTGTACAACCTAAGGTATTTTAATATGGATTGTTTAAAATAAACAACCTGGTTCTTTTTATGAACCAATAAATATAATCAACAAAAAATATGTCAGGCTGATGGAGTATTTTATCAGTTTACCAACCGGTGGAAAGCTCAGAACTTAAGCCTTGGCGACAGTTGATGAAGCAGCCACACGGCAGATGGATCCAGCGTTCCGAAAACACGAACACAGGGGTGACCGCCGTGGAGAGCAAGGTCAGGAAAAAACAGAAAGTCTCCAAGGACGAGCTGTGCATGTGAACAGCATGACTCACCAGGATCTGGGTCTGCAAGGGGTATGCCAGTGGAAAAAATAAAGGTGAATAACCAATCATTCCAGCATTTTTGAACAAACTAAATAATAATGAAGAGAAAAAAATAAGTGAAAATACACTTTTACAGTGACAGGTTAAAGCAGAAAATATATCAATGAATCCAGTTCAACAAGACGTTTTAAGCTGGTGAAAGGTTTTTCTTACGCACTGTAAATATGAAAAGATTTCTGAGGCACTTTATGGGGTTTCTCAGATTCCCAAAATAGCAGAACTTTTATGAGAATCTAAAGGCACTCTTTAAAAGGCCAGTTTTCTGAATAACTTACATGATGAAACCCATAAGTTCCTGCTAGAACTCTAAAGCTGGTTGTCAATGGTAGCTCCATTGTATAAGGGGCCTGCAAAGGCTCTGAGGCACTTAAAATATTTATTGAAGTTCCTTATATAAAATGCTAGGTTGAGTTTCTCCAGATTTGTTCCATCAGTGTAGCAGTCTGAAGTAGAAATCCAAAGATAGGGTGAATTTTTTTTTTGCCTAATACCTGTTACGAAGAACCAGTGTTTAAATATTGTTTTATTTCAGCTTTTCGTCACAATAATCAACAATCATTAGACTACAACAATAAACCATAACATGCATTATGATACTGATAAAAAATTATATTATTTATTATTCCATTATATTTATATAAAGCTGTTGTGCAAACTAAAGAGTGGTAAATGTTTTTTTTTTTTTTTTTTGTCTAAGTTTGACAATTAAAATGGTTGTTATGTAGCCTTAAAGTCTGAGGAACATTATTATTTGTCTAGTAAAAGGACCCAAAATGGGGCCTTCTGTAGGCTACCGTTTCGTTTTAGCAGTGTAACAATAATTTACTATATAGTGCAATTTTTGTCTATATTTGTCTGACTGAGACACTTTTGAAGTCAATTAAATGATTTTTCAAGTGAAAATGTCTGAACATTGCTTTTATAGCTCTCACCATCATTGGCATCCACAGAACCATTCGAGCCATGGCAAGAATCATTGAGAAGCGCTTTTGAGAGAAAAACACAGGGGAATAACGTGCACTCTGAGCTCCATCTTTCTGGAAATGACCGGTTGTTGGAGAATACGACAGTGAATACGTCTCCGTTTTGTTCTTAAAACTGACAATGTTCGAGTTGAATTCATTGTAGGCTCCCAAACTTTTATCCAAGCTATCCCGTGACAGAGAGGGGATCTCACACAGCGGCGCCGACCCGGCAATTTCAAAATAACTCGGGTAAAATGTTCTCAGGGCTTCCGTGGAGCACATGAGCTGGTAGAAGAGAGGAACCGAATAGACTACCAGCCCACAGAAACACAGTGAGTAAACAGAGAACAGAAGCAGCACGTACAGGCTGTCGTTCTCCGGGAGACAACCGAGAGAAGCGGGGGCGAAGCGACCCCAGCCGCACACGGGCAGGACGCTGACCGCAAGACTCACCGTCCAAACCGCCACCACCGCCACAAACACCCAGAGAGGTCGGTTAGGGGTTTGATACACTCCAAAGCGCTTTGTCGCGTAGAAAGTGTAAGCAACTAGGAGACAGGCTTTCATATTGCTTGACAATCCTTGGAAAACATACAGGACTCCGGACAGGGTGCACATAGCGCCCGACCGGTTCGCGTCTTCGCTCCTCCATTGCAAGATCATGAAGAGCGTGAGCGGTACGACGCTGATCAGGTCATCTATGGATAAAGAAGCTACTATCAGACAGAGGGAAGACTTAGTCCTCATCCTGAGCAGCGACATAAGCGAGTACAAACCTCCCAGGCAAGTGACAGTGGCGATGGCGAAGGATAAACCAAAGAGAAGGTGCCAGTTGTCCTCGACCGCGTCCACGTCCTCATATTGGCTGGTTTTGTTCGGAAAAGGTGAGGCTCGTGTCGCCGACATTTTCCTTAAGCCTAACTTTCCTGACTTCACACGTCTCATTCCCTCTAAGAGGATCCGGTGATCAGACCGAGCGCGTGAAAGTTTCCTCCATCGACAGCGCGCCACGAAGTGCATATAGTCTCCCACCCGTTGGTCTTTTTGCACTTGTGCTCAACAAATGTAATGCATAAAGGAACCATTTTTTTAACTCACTTGCACGATTATGACGTGGTTTGCTCTCAGAGCATGTGTGGATAGATGTGTCGCGCGCGCGTAGGTTGATTGTGGCTCGTGCAGCACATCTCTTCAGTATGAGCTCTCAGAAGGGATATATTAGTACAGGGGTGGAGCCATCTTCCTTCATCTGTCACTGCAGGACGAGGAATGTGCGCTTTGTCTAAAATCTAACATTGTATAGCTATACTACGACGTTTGTTAGATACTAGAATAGCTCAATTAGAATTGCAGCGCTACAAATACATCATAGGCTACGTATAGGTCATTAGTATTACAGAATACTTATGTAGGCGTGTATCGTTTGAACACATTCTGTTAAATTTACGGGGTAAAATGTCAGCTGAGGTTGCCAGAAACTGGACGCTATGGTGGTGTAATTCATAATAATATATTTAATAACTGATTACTTTGTACTTTATACTTTTTAAATATACTAATAACCACTATAATAACCCTTCTGAAAAATCCAGTTTAAACCAGCCTAAGCTGGTTGGCTGGTTTTAGCTGGTTTAAGCTGGAAGTAGCTGGTTTTAGCTGGTCTCCCAGCCTGGCTTAGCTGGTCAAGCTGGTCTCCCAGCCTGGCTTAGCTGGTTTTAGCTGGTCTCCCAGTCTGGCTTAGCTGGTTTTAGCTGGTCTCCCAGCCTGGCTTAGCTGGTCAAGCTGGTCTCCCAGCCTGGCTTAGCTGATTTTAGCTGGTCTCCCAGCCTGGCCTAGCTGGTCTAGCTGGTCTCCCAGCCTGGCTTCGCTGGTTTTAGCTGGTCTCCCAGCCTGGCGTTGTTGATCAAGCTGGTTTCCCAGCCTGGACAATTTGGTGGTCAGCTGGTTTTAGCTGGTCTCCCAGCCTAGCCAAGCTGATGAACATCTCACCTTATTATATATATATATATATATATATATATATATATATATATATATATATAATTATGTATAATAATAATAATTCACACACACACACACACACACACACACACACAAAATAAGTTAAACGTACAGTATGGAATTTTTCGCCACTAGGGGTCGCTAACCTCTTTACAATAACAAAGGCGTAGTTTGATGACGCAACACATGCTAAGAATTATGGATGTTGTCGTCAACGTCAAGCCGGCCGATCTAATAATGTTTATGGTTGACTGAATACATCGATGCTTTTATCATGACTGTGATATGAAGCAGTTCGGGATTGCTAAGAGACAGCTATCAGCTCCACACGCGACGCGAGCTCCCGCGGATATAAAAGGAATATGGACATTTCATTCTACCGAACTACACGCAGAATTACTACTCACAGTCACAGGTCAGTTTATTAGACAAATTAAACTTGTGAGGTAACGCAGCGCTGTTTCACCTGGTCTAACATTACACTATCACACTAAACTGCATTTGAATGTGTTGAAAAGTATGTGTTAGTTTGTCTGTATGAGACTAGCAGTAAGCTAGATCAACATTAGAATAACATACAGATCATATTCTAACATTTTATCATTGTTGAACTATATAACATTGATTAGTTTTATGTAAATGTGCTCACCTGTTTAATAAGTACATGTAGGAGCGGTCGAAGTCTCGGACGTGGAGCTCTTGTTTATATACTGTCTATGGGAGCTCTCGGCATCTCGAAAACACAGCGCTGATATTGATTCTCGTTTTAGTTCTCCTTTTTTATCCAAAGTCTGCTTGCCATGGTCCGTAATGTTTGAACGAAACAACAACAGCGTGCAAATAGGCATTGCGAACTCCACAGTTGTCTGCGTCTGTCGCTTTGGTTAATCAGAGGGCTCTGCTCATAGCTCTGGTTACCATGGCAGTACGAGCGGAAACCATAGGCGGAAACCAGGGACAACGCGGATATGACGCCATTGACTGCGACAAAACGGAAATAAAGAAACCGTGCCGTGTCTAAAAATTAAATTAAAATTTCTCCTGGTTTGAAAGTTGTTGGAAACAGTTGGGATAATGTAAGTACACAACTAAAAAAAATATATAACGTAGATATAGTGATTTTTGCTAATTTTAAAGCAAAAAAGTTACATATTGTGCCTTTAATATAGACGAAGTTGATTATACTAGTTAATTATTGGAACCGACTGGAACACAGATTTTTTGTTTGCTTGTTTGCTTGCCATTTAGTAATATAACGCAATTATTAGTATTGTAACGCAACTTATCATTATATAAATGTAAACAGAATTTTTCAAAAATAAAATAAAAAACTTTTTATACTTCTGTCACAATTTTTTTACTCGCGTGCCATAAACCTGGCATATTGCTCATGAATGGGTCATAGAACTACACAATGAGTTTAAAATTCATGATTTAATATGAATGATTTTTTTAATTGTTATATGTTTTAATTCTAGATGTTTATTTAAATGCTGCGTGACTTTGAAGTGTTTTAATGCGCATGCGCGTGCGCGTGAACATTCGAGTCGCATTCAAACGATTCAAACACTGGAGCGAGCGCGCGCTGCGCGAGAGCAGATGGAAACGGGGAAACGTCATCAACTGACACACAGCAAAACTCTTGTCTCTCGCTGTTGTTTTCACTGCTTTCAGGTGAGTTTAGTCAACAAATTCACACAAATAATACGTCCCTGACACCTTTATTACGTGTAATTGACACGCTTCTGTTGAATATTTACTTTATAGAAATGGTTTTGTGTCTTCGAAAAAGTCCGTTAGATCTCAACCAGTGGCGTAGGCAGAAATTGTATTTTGGGCGGGCCAGTTAAAAAGTGAGTGGGCCTATAGTTTTTTCTAGAAAAAAAATGACTTAAATAGTAGAAAAAAGAATAAACAAACTGCAAAAACAGTTACACCTTTATTTTGCAATATTGGGCAAAGGCAATAACAAAACACTGTCTAATCATCATGTTCAACCATCAGAGCTCAATAAAGGCTGGACAAACCACCAGCATAGACAATAACCTGTCTATTTTATTCAGGCTAGTCAGCAGTGCAAAGACAGTTCACCCGAGAATAAAGTAGGCTAAAAGTAAAAGAAATTCAAATAATGAAAACTATCAGCAGAGCACGGTTTGAAATAAATAACAACACACTCCCTAATTTCTGTTAAATCAACCATATATCAGCCTGGTGGAAATTAAGCTTTTGTGCCAAAAAAAATAGCAACTCATTTAAACTAAACAATGTAGGCTAGCATATAAGGCTATTCACCTTATTCCGCCCCGCCCGCGATATTTTTTTTCCCAGGATGGTAGGGGAAGACTCATGAATATTCATTAGGGAAGTCATCCCTGATTGGTCTGATGACCTACCCCTAACCCCACCCCTAAACCTACCCGTCACTAGGGGTCTTGCTTATGACCTCCCTAACCCCGCCCCTAAACCTACCCGTCACTGGGGTTAAGACCAATCAGGGATGACTTCCCTAATGAATATTCATGAGTCTTCCCCTACCATCCTGGGAAAAAAAATATCGCGCCCCGCCCACTTTTAATACTTCGCGCTTCCGCATTTTGTCATCCGACTTCCGCTAAACTGACACGGCACATCCGGTAGCTATTTCCAGGGTTGCCAACTCTCACGCATCTCGCGTGACAGTCACGCATTCAGCCTCAATCTCACGCTCTCACGCTCAACAAAGAAATCTCACGCAAAAATAGACATTCTTCTGTGCTGTATTTTTTTTTCACTCATGTGCACTAAATTTCAGAATTACTATAAACAATTCAGGCTCTTAACTACTGGATGGACCACTAGTTATGGCGCAAATTAGTTAAAAATCTCCCAGAACCTAGAGCGAGCACGCATGCGAGACAGAGACTGTCGTCCAACCGATAGCGCGCGCACGCACGGCAGAGAGGAAAAGTCTTACAACTGCGCATTTTATCAGTTGCGGCGCCTTCATCTATAGGCTACACTGCAGCACGACGTATATTCACATCAAATGTTAACGCAGAGGAACGGGACACTGCAGTTCACAAAAGTTCATTATTTGCATGTGCTTTAAAGCCTTGCCGGTTAAACATGTCATTCGCTGCTGATGCGCTGTTCAAATATGCGCTTTACTGAGCGCGTACACTCGACGCGCATATGCACTAAAAGCCTGTTACTGGACTAAAAGTTATCTTTTGAGTCTTATATTGCGCTAATACTGTCAAATACAGACAATGTTTACATAAACAAGTTGGTTATGTCTAAAGTGAAAGCAAACAGAGAAAATTAATTAAAATCTGCTTGTCATATATGCGTGTATATTAGACGCGTCGCGTGCAGTTCTTAAAGAGACAGTAGCCCTAATAATAAACATGCTGCCGCTTGTTCTTAAAGAGATAGTTCACCCAAAACCAAACAATTGCTGGTCCCCATTGACATACATAGTAGGAAAAAAATATACTATGGAAGTCACAGGGGTACATCAACTGTTTGGTTACTGACATTCTTTCAAATAACGTTTATTTTCAACAGAAGAAAGAAACTTATTCAGGTTTAAAACAACTTAAGAGAGTAAATTATGACTTTTTGGGGGGAGAACTATGCCGTTAATGTTAATAAAACAACAAAACACACAGAGGAAATCATTCACTGCTCTTGACTGAGAACTTTAAGTCTGTTGTGTTTTATTTTCATATTTGTCCATTTAATTACTTTCTTCAATTCTACTGTTAAATACACCTATAGCTGAAAAAATAAAGCACTGTTTATTTCATTTGTATATTAAGTTGTGTATGTGTAATATGTATCTCTGTTCTTAATTTTTAATAACAAAGAAAATAGTGACAAAGATTTCATCTTCGCCACTTTGACCTAAATGTCTGCCATTCTTTTTTATTTTATATTTTGTTACCTATATTTTGCTATAAGGCTTTGTTTTTAAAATAGGGACATTAGTTTGGCTGTAATGCTCAGTCACATGCAAAATAGTAAAACCAACATGAAAAAGAATCATGATAAAATCGTGATTTTTTTCTGAAAAAACAAACAAAAATTGTGATATTATTGCCATATCGCCCACCCCAGGTGTAAAAAAGTGCCTAGATGTGCTTAGATGCTAAAAATGTGTTATTATTGATCATTATATCACACTACAATTAAACATAATGAAACATTCATTTGAATTGAAATTGTTTTATTAGCTTAGCTAATATTATTTATTAGCTTTTTCTAGAGATTGCAGTCATGCATGACATGGTGAAAAATGACTTGAAATAATACTGAAAATAGGTTAAGATGAATGTTAAAGGTGTGCCCCCTAAAAGCACAAGTGGCCCCTGCCTGGCCCCCCCCCAGGTTACCCCTTATCAGTTGTAAGAAGTGCTTGATGTTTTCAGGAAGCTAGAGACACCTTCTACTGACCTTCATGTAGATACATTTCACCATTTAAATTTCATAAGTAATAAACCAAGATGGTATTCATTTGCAAACTTGACGTGACTTATTCCTTCTAACTAGAAGACTTAATTCATTTAAGTTTTAAGGGGAATCTACAGAGCTCACATTATATTGTTTTATAATAAATGACTGACAGGTAAAATATGGTCACATTGTAAAGGTTTATAAAAAAAAACTTCATAACAGGGAAAATCTGGTCATTGTAAAGGTTTATAAAAACAACTATTCATAACAGGTAACATCTGGTCATTGTAAAGGTTTATAAAAATAACTAATTATAACAGGGAACATCTGGTCATTGTAAAGGTTTATAAAAATAACTAATTATAACAGGGAACATCTGGTCACTGTAAAGGTTTATAAAAATAACTATAACAGGGAACATCTGGGCACATTGTAAAGGTTTATAAAAATAACTATTCATAACAGGTAACATCTGCTCACACTGTAAAGGTTTATAAAAATAACTATTCATAACAGGTAACATCTGTTTTACAAGATTCACAAGGAGCACAAGTTTCACCTTCCTTTCATAGAGGAGATCGGTAATGGTGAAGCCTGTCTGCCATTACTTCATCGCCTGGACGAGGTTATTAAGTGCACGATATTGAAGAAAAATGCGATATGCGATAACTCATTAAACAATGCGATATTCGATATGCGATACGATAATGCTTAAAGTATATAAAATTAACTTAAATTAGATTTAAAATTATATAACCTACATATGTGTTTCACATTCTTTTTGTAACAAGAAAACATCCCTTCAACTTGTGAAAGTGAACATCAGTGTTTTACTGTATATAAGAAGTGTTATTTTAACATCAGTGTAAACCACGGGGTTCAGGTTATCCTACATTAGGTCTATTTAACAACAGAAACTGAATAATCAAATGTAAAAGTAAAACACTGCTTAGTTTTTCACTGTATGAATTATATAAACTGATTAAAGCTTATTAAAGCTAAAAAAAATTATGCATATTGCGATATATACATTTGCGATATTTTGATATATTGTGCTCTACATGTTGTGTTTGGAAACTGCTCTCTGAAACACTTCTCCTCCATGATGTCAAGCCAACGCGAAATCACCTTGCTTACAATGGACTGAGAAACACAAAACCTTTCAGCAAGATCACCCTGCAATAAATTAAAAGGTTAGTTCACCCAAAAATGAAAATTCTGTCAGTAATTACTCACCCTCATGTTGTTCCAACCCCGTAAGACCTTCGTTCATCTTCGGAACACAAATTGAGAAAAATAATAAAATGGAGGAGTGAGAATGGAGGACAGCTCTCAGATTTAATCAAAAATATCTTAATTTGTGTTTCCGAAGATGAACGAAGGTCTTACGGGGTTGGAACAACATGAGGGTGAGTAATTACTGACAGAGTTTTCATTTTTGGGTGAACTAACCCTTTAAGACGCAGCTTCATCAGAGTCATCAGGAGCTGATACCAAGTGTGTAGCTGAAAGCTGGTGGTGTGTGAACTGGTAAGGTGCTCGGCAACTGAGTGGAATGCATCAATGTCGACCCTGTGTAGAGCTGACAAAGGTGGTCGTTTCTCAGCAGAGTTATGTACTATGGCACTGGCTCAACGCATTGTGTTCCCATTTCAGATGTAGGTGGCTTCAGGTTGAGTTGAGATTTTGGAGCGTAGTTGTGGTCAGAGACAGGTGGATCCTCCCATTGTGTTTCTGCATCACAGGTCTGGGGCATGTGCTGTGATCATCCTCACAGTTGTCCACTGCAACACTGACGCTCATCGATGATCTAAGGAAATAATAGAACCATAAGCATTTTTACATTAGTACTTAAAATAGATTTAAATAGTACTTTTTTAAATTAGATTTAAATTTAAAATGTAGATTTAAATTAGTACTTAAAATGAGAATTAATTAATTTATGATGGCACTCATACTTAGAACAGTGTGAAAAAGAAAGATGCATTAAAAACGAAACAGTACACACAATCTCCTAACTCTATGTAGGTCAATATCAATATCTGAATAAGAGATGTAGCTAGCTGGCCTCCTTACAGGAATAATGTGAGCTATTGTAAGACTGTAATGTACCATAATATAGTGTACTATCGTGAATATTCATTCATTCTTTATTTCAGACCCTTAGGTCCATATCACAAAGTAAACGAAATATAAGAAATATGACATATAGGTGGGCAATGGTATTCATGCAAGATTCGTTCTATTTTGTGAACGGCTCGTTATTAATCTTAAATGTATTCATAGAACGAACGTTAGGCTAACAAGCACATAGATAGGTAAGTTAGGAAACAACAGTTAGGTAAGTTAGCTTACCTGAATCTGACAACCTGTTCAGCACCCGTCGGGACTTCTTTACCAGAACATCGTAGCCGAGCCTTTACTCGGGGTAAGGGTGTTCGTTCGTCAGTCTGCTCCCCGTCCATAAAATGGTACGAACACATATAACACACATGGTACGAACACACAGCGCTTGGGTGAGCACTTCAAGTTTAGCGCCTTCCGCCATTGCCTCAGGTGCTCCTCGTGTAAATCGTAAAGTACACCACAACACTCCGATCGCTTTAGCCTACATTGTGTTCGTAACACCGTTGGTTAAATTATTCTATCCTCTTAATCCAATTGTTATGGCAGCTAACTGAGCATATAATACTTCACATATTTTACCGTTACAACTATAGAATTACGCTAGAAACTAGCGTAGGTCGTTTCAGCCGGAAGTTGAAGTCCCGCTCAGCCGGAAGTAAGATGACAAAATGAGCGTAATGGCGTCGCCCTTGTTGTCATGGAAAATAAGGTGAATAAAGCTATACACAACACACCACTAACTTAAGGCGAGACACTACAAGTGAATAGGGTAACATTTTAAAATAATAGATAATTAAACTTTATAAAACTTCCTCAGTTGATCCGGAGAATAACAAACAACTCATTTTGAGAAAACAGCATTTAAAGATTTGTAATGTAAAAAATCATACTTTTTTAGTAGAAACAACTATTTACAGACACAATATCTTATCAAATCATCAGCAACAACAATACAAACCACCTAAAACACATCAAAACTTATAACACAGCATTTATGGCCTTCAACTGAACAGAACCCCAGTCAAAAACACACATCAAAATGTCAGAGCACGTCACATGATGCATCTGAACGAATCACGTTGTCAGAAATTGACATCAGCCAATGAGATTTCGCTTTTAGAGTTAAATGCCCCATTGTACTTTCACGATTGGTTGCTGATTAAAGGAAATGACCATATTTGGATCCGACAACATTGTACAGGAGAGAGAGAGAGAGAGAGAGCTTTGTCTGATGACAGGTGCAGACAGCGATCGCGGAGCAGCATATTGATTTAGAACGCCAACTTTTGTTGAATTTAGGAGAAATCTACAGACGCAAATATACAAAATGTAGTAAAATAAAGACCTAAATGATCGCGGAGCAGCATATTGATTTAGAACGCCAACTTTTGTTGAATTTAGGAGAAATCTACAGACGCAAATATACAAAATGTAGTAAAATAAAGACCTAAATGATCGCGGAGCAGCATATTGATTTAGAACGCCAACTTTTGTTGAATTTAGGAGAAATCTACAGACGCAAATATACAAAATGTAGTAAAATAAAGACCTAAATGATCGCGGAGCAGCATATTGATTTAGAACGCCAACTTTTGTTGAATTTAGGAGAAATCTACAGACGCAAATATACAAAATGTAGTAAAATAAAGACCTAAATGATTTCACCAAAAGTCTGAAAGAAGGCATTGAAGACAAATAGCCCAAAATCTCAAAATTGACCAGTGAAATTTTGACTGCTGTGTCTCGCCTTAAATCACTTCACGGGCAAAAATTAAGGAAATTAGTTAAACAACAAGCCTACCTTTGTTGGTTTCATTTTACAAAACAAGACGCAAAAGTGCCTGGGTTTAGTGTTCAGAACAGAAATGATCTCATCATAGTCCAAAGAGTCACAGAGTTCCTTTTCAAATAACCGCCAGAGCCCGCCGCCCAGAGAGTCCTGTCGGAACCCCTAGCAACCATAGCAACCAATTACGTTCCGGAAAGAGGCTTTCTACAACTTGATTCAACAGTTCAATTTTTTTCGGAAAACAAATTAACACACACACACACACACCAGTCAACAATAAATCAGGTTTATATTAATATATTTTCTTAAGTACATTTGAATAATAAAAATAAACTAAAAATGTATTTTGATCAAACTTGCCTGGGCGGGCCAGTGAGTAATGTGGGCGGGCCAGTGCCGCCCTGGCCCATTACTGGCTACGCCCCTGATCTCAACCATTTTCAGAAGAGGTAAGTTAGGCCTACGTTAAGTTAAGGCTAACTATAGACTGGAGCTCTTGTTTATGTAAGTTTGGGGTTTTTACCACATCTTTGTGTAGATAACAGTTTTTGATAGTTTTGTTTTGCTGGTAATTTGTCAATGGGTGATTGGAAGTAAGCTAATTTATTTAACCTAAAAGAATGCACTGTACTGTTAATCAGTGACGTCACTTACAAATATTGATTAAAAAAAAGTGATTTCAAGAGCAACAGGAAAAAAACCTCTACAACAAAGGGTGAATTATTGTTTAAACATGATACTAATTTCATATGCATCTATTTATATTAATATATAATTAATTATTATATTAATTAATATATTATCTTAATAAATAAATATATTATATTTATAATATAATATAAAGCACATAATCGGCCGATATTTGGCCGATTATGTGCTTGTTTTTAACCTCTATTTGAAAGATAAAATGTAACACAAATAATTACTTAAGATAGACAAAATTTCTCAACAAAAACATTTATTGAACACTCGACCAATCTGCACTTGTACAAAAGACCTTGATATATGTTTGGTAATTGTACCTGAATGAATTGAAAATTAATTTGCTACATTTCAGATTAATATATTTGTTTTCCTTAAAATTTTAATTAACAGTAGGCTAACTTAAACACTTTGCAGTTTGAATGATGTCCTGTAGCCTATAAACAAAATGGAGTATGTTTTTGTTTCCACTGTTTGATCGTGCCTGTGCCTCACACACACTCACACATGCGCGCGCACACAAATATAAAGTAAGCACTTTGCGACATTAAACACACGTGACTTTTCGATCGCGCCCGCGCCTCGCTCTCTCTCACACACACACACAACCTATTCCAGCATTTCAATCTATACATCGCAGCCTGAGCTAAGGCGGGGCTGCAGATTAGTTGTCCCTAAAGAACCCGCGTATCTAACAGTAGTTCCGCATTACTTTGCACGCGAGTTTTATTTATTTTTATATTATACGTGTAAATGTATACACCGACCCGTGACGCCCGTACCGTTTCGGTTCAATGCGAATACACGTACCGTTCCACCCCTAGTCTACAGTGAAATACAGTCACACATTACACTGTTTGGGCAGCATTTTAACCGTGATTAATCCAGCTACTAGCTAACGGAATGTTAAAGTTAGCTGCTGACTAGCGTCACGTGCAGCGAAGCGATGTTTCTGTTATTCTAACGTCCGTTTTCAGAGCATCCAAGAGAAGCACAGGCATAACAGTAGCACCGAAATGAAGCACAGAAATCCGCGTTGATATTCGGTCCGGTAGATAACGGTCGTTAAGGCACATTAGTGCCGTATTAGCACTGGGTCTGTCTGTAGCTACCCAACTCTAGCAACAACGACGCTAGCAAAGCCAAGCCAGTCCTTCACTAGCCTATAGTGCGTTGGTCTCTTTTTTTATTACTTATTTCTCTGCATTGAGTGACAACCCTCTCAAATATAAGACACACAAACAGAACAAATAAAAGTCTCAGATTAACTGTCTGCAATTGCAAAATTCTTGCTTACTTATTGTGACATGATAGCAACCCTTCTGCTGTGCTAATGCAACCTCAACTACACTATCAATATCCAAAGTAGCCGAACGTCATGTTGCCTATTCATGTTTTTTCTCTAAGTTGGCAGTAACATATCAAAAGTTTTTAATTAAATATAAAGGAGTTTTCTCCAAGGAACTTGGCTCCTTCCTTAGGCACTGGATGAGGTCTGCTCACGCTGCTGGAAAATGACTCTAGGCGCAGCGTGCGTCGAACACGTGTTCCACAACAACAACAACACTTGGCTGCCCACAGATGCGCCCGCCTAATAATCGGCTTGATATACTTGGATATTGTCCGATGCCGATTATGTTAAAAAATGCAAAAAATCGGGCAATTAATCGGTCGACCTCTAGTCTTTAATAGGGGTCGACCGATTATCGGCGTGGCCGAATATCGGCGCCGATATTAAGCATTTTTATTGTTATCGGTATCGGCCATTTTCAAAACCGATTTGCCGATAAAACTATTTTATTTTGAAATGCGCGATCTGGCACTGATCCAGAATGCACTGTAACACGATACTACGATATTTCTTCAAAAGCAGATCGTGGAGACATTTTAATCGTCCACGATCAAAAATTGTGATATCCCACACCCCTACGCGCAGCACAAAACTTCTCACACAGCGTGCACGAGTTCACTAATAATGCAGCACTGGTCCAATCGGGACAGTGGCAGTTCATTCAGCTGTCCAAAACGTCTTTCAAGCTGAAAGGCGCACCTGCATCTGCCATGTTCAGCACTGAATGAATGACAGGATCTCCCCTGTAACAACGCGCCAGGTAAACAAGAGGATGACATCTAGTGAAGAAGACTAGTAATAAGATTAACGATATCGAATCAACCACATTTTAAAAAACAATTAATCGAAAAATTTTTTTTTGCCCATCCCTACTTTGTGTGTGTGGCTAAACGATCAGATACACAAAAATATTAGTTATAATGACCAGCTTGGAGAGTATTCACTTAAACACAGTTTATGTCTTAAGTTTAAGCTTGTTGAATAATATGTCAAATGAAATGCAATGGTCAGGATTATTGATGGTCTTTTTCTATGACAGCAGACACATGAGATAATGGCTGAAGTGAGTCAGTGAAGGAGAAGATCAAGCCTCTGGAGGAGGACATGCAGTTTAGACTTCAGGAGAAAGACAAAGATGAGCTCCAGGGCAGATTCAGAAATCATTATAAAGGTGAGTTCAGTGTTTCCATGCTTAAGTGATACTGTTTAATAAAGCAGGTACATTATGTGTTATTTACAGTGATGATTTTACTTGTTTTATTATTAAAAGGTAATATTAAAGTTTAAAAATGACCCACGGTAATAGACCTGCACGATATAGCAAAAAACTGATATTGCAATATTTTATTTTTTCTGCAATATATAATGTAATATGAAAAACTATTTCACCAAATGACTTAAATAGCTCTATTTGGAAGTAATTAATCATTCTAGAATGATTTGTGTGATTTTGTAGGGGTTTGCATCTGCATAGAAAATAATAAATTACAAGCATAGGTAAAAATGTTTTAACAAAGATGTGAAATAAACATTTCCTCATATATTCCAGGTAAGTCTTATTTAGGTAAAGAAATTAAGTAATCAACTGTAAATTAACATGACATAGTCTTTACATAGCCTGGCTTCACAGAGGCCTATACTGCAATGTCACTACCACAGATAGGTATGAATGATAAAACAATATGTTTGTCACAAATGAGACTCCCGCGGTTCCTCCTGCTCACCACCAGAGGGAACCCTCTCCTGAATATTAAACCATTTGATCTACATTTCCCACATACCTGGCACTGATTACCTTGCACCTGATCTTCATCAGTGGACTATTTAAGGTGCTCTCAGACTCTGCCTCATTGCGAAGTTTTGTATTTACCCTGGTGATCAACTCTGAGCGTTTCTTCCCGTGTTTTGTCTTTCTTCCTCCCACATATTCAGTGAACTGCGGACAGGTGCGCGAGCCAGAATGGAGCGCGAGATTCAGTGATCTGCGAACTGCGATTCAGTGAACTGTGAAAAGGTGCGCGTGCCAGAAGGGAGCGGTGAGAAGGTGAGGGGACTGACAAGGCAGAAGGCAATTTGCGTAGCGGATACGCATTTTGACTTCAAAGTACGCTGGTACGATTTGTCACTCTAAACTACGCAAAAACCTGGTGACGCCTCTGTGCACACGCAGTCCTCAAATCAAGCAACAGCAAAAGAAGAAGAGTTCGACTTTGACCAATCATAGCGCTGGGTTCATTCCCCAAATAGCAAGTGGGGATGATTGACAGATACGTAAAGCCTATCATTAAAACGAGACTGATAATCGACACCAATAAAGATTCCCGCTTGATCCCCCGGCCCCTTCCACTCCTGCCGTTTGACTGATGAACAGTAGGCTACAGTAATCGCGGTACTTCTGACTCCTGAAGGTAAACGGCCTGGGCTCGATGTAGCCTGGGTTTCCCCATACTGCCTTGAGCAGCGCGATTTTATTCACGCTGCAAGGTAGTCTGGACACCATGGACTAATTTTTCCCCTGAAATAGGGAACCAATCACAGAACGGGGAGGGAGCAGGAAGACGATGACGAAGTATATGCGACACACCGAAGCAGTTTGTTTATCTATGGATCCAACATGACAGACGTAAAAATATATGCATATTTTTAGGAACACATCTACAAAAATATGCCTGTATTTCAAGTTGATAAAATAATTTAAAATCCACATCAGTTTATTTGTGCCGACGCGCCACGCCCTCCCAGGATCTATAACGTTACGTTACCAAGGCTACTTCCACTTTTAAAAATGCATCACAACCGCGCGCGCGCGTTCTGCTTGCAGTCGTCAAGATGGATGCTGAGGAGTTGAAGAAAAGAATAGCTAGTGGAGATTGTAAAGTTGTCGACAATACGTCATCAAAAATCAAGTCTAGTGTGTGGGAGAAATTTGGAGTTATCTGAAGAAAATATTGTGAAAGGCTTTGCTGCAAACATTTTCGTGTTGGATAGCCGCAAATGTGGAACTTCATACCTGAGGAAGCACGCAGATAACTGGTAACAAAGCAGTTCTATCGAACGGTATTTTTCATATTTAACACTGTTAGTATGTGTGGTGTGCAGGGTGTGTTTGAACCCAAAATTGTCAGATGTAGGCTAGACGAAATTGTGTGGCATATAGTGTTGTAGCCGCGTCTGTTCGATTTGTGTGGTAACGTTAGCCATGTTCTTCATGTATCGGCCTTTTGACAGCTTCGGCTGAAGTTGTCCTTAATGGTCGTGTAATAACTTCTGTATGACCTGGCAATAAAAATGTTTGTGTGTCTATAATGTGATAGTCTAAACTGATTTTATTTCGGGTGCGGGTCGGGTGTCGGTTCTATTTTAAGCGGGTCGGTGCAGATTTTTATTAGTGCTGCTGTTGGAAAACGGGTCGGGTGCGGATTTACAAAATCGGACCCGTGCAGGACTCTGGTGTACACATAAATCTGACCCATCGTCGTCTTCTTCGTTGAATATCTGTCGCTCTACATACGTCATCTGGTATAATTTGAAATGATTGGCTATGAGCTGCGTACAGGCGCATTTGATAGACATTCGTAGCGCCCAATAAACGGCTCTGGGCATTCGTAAACCACGCCTCAAATACGAGAAAATGTACATGTGGTTTCCAGACCACGTCTCAAAGAGAAAGTGGTCTGACGTTAGCCAGGCTAGGCTCGATGTGGAAAGGTGAAATATTTTATTGAGTTAACTTAATCCTCTGGATTCGATGATCACACGGATCGCATGGATTATCTTAAAATAGCCTACTCCGTCATTTATGTTCCCTCAGATAAGAGGAAGACATCATTCAGCCATGCAAATTATAAAATGCTCAAGTAATGCTGAACAATAAATCTTAATAAATTTGAAATCGCTATGGCTTAGTGATTATGAAAGTGCTGTGATTTGTGGATGACTGATCAGCTTATAAGCGCGAGTCTGGAGAAACAGGCGTAAGTTACTCATTCTCAGTGTTGAGAAACGTAGCCTCCATGTGTTACGTTATTGTGTTAATAACTAAAGTACCTAATTATGTTACATATTTATTTTGTATGAAAACTAGCACGTTAGTTACTTATAGATTAAAAAGTATTGTTGTATCAGTGCTGCGCGAGCTGTCTCTCACAAACACGGACGCGCGCACACAGACATAAGATAATTGTAAAATGAAAATTGACGACTAAGTTTAAATTTTGTTCTTGCTTGTTTTTTTTCTGTCAAAATGTCAGAAAGAATTTTGCATTATCCATCCATCCGTGTTTTTAAAATTCGTTAAATGACGGACGTTTTACTGTTAACACTACATGTCAGATTCGTCTAACTTATACTTGATATTCTTTTTAGAAGAAGTGATTCGTTTTGCTATTATTGGACTCCTGTCTATTCATTGTCAACTGTTTTCTATAAATATGTTTGTACTGGCTAACATTTATTCAGCTAATGCGTGTCCTGTTTAAAATGTAGGCCTACAATGTTCAAATGCAAAGACAGCACGTCACAAATAGAAGCCCTTTTCCCTGTGGTATTTAGTATCATATTAGGATATTGGAATAATAAATTAAGTAGCCTATTTTAAATGTACACACAATGGGTCTCATTCATGAAACATTCGTAAATATACGAGTAAATATGTGAGTGATTTGCGCGTAAAGAGACATTCCCGAAAATTCTTCTCCTGATTCACAAATACTTCGTAAACGTCAGATTTGATAGTGAAATGTGTGTGTGGGTAATGAATTCCAATCAGTCGTAAATGGGACGCGCGTGCACGCTCATTCTTAATTACCATAAATCCCGCCCATTAAAACCGACTGACAACTATATATGGGCATCATATTATGACACGAAACGAAGGATTTCAACATGTCTTCTCAAAAGCGAATGAAGAAGAGAAATTTCTCAGATGCAGAAATTGAAGTTTTATTATCAGAAGTTCATTCAAAACGCCACATTTTATTTTCAAGCGTACATAGTGGCGTACCAGGTCCTAAAAAAAGGGATTTTTAGGTAATAATGCTTTTACCTAAATGCTTTAGGTAAAAATGCTTGGCAGCAGGTGCAGTCAATGGAGTTTCATCTGTTAATCGAACAGTCCCAGAAGTGAAAAGAAAATGGTTCGACATGAAGCTTGACTGCAACACTTGTAACTTGCGGACTTGTAAAAAAAAAAAAAAAAGAATAAACAGCTTGAATATAATAAATAAATAGAAATAAAATTAAAAAAAAGACTTGCGGACTTGTGTTCCGTTTGCAGATACTATTACTGGCTCTCGTAATAAAAGTAAAAAGAAAAACCGTATGTAATTACTATATATAATATTTTTTCAAAATGCTGTGTAAATATGTACCCGATTACGGTGAATTAAAAGGCAGCCTTATTAATGAGCAAAATGTTCGGATGTTAAACGCACTATTTACGCGTGGCTGGGACCAGGTGTAGATTTCTTTCGTACCAACTAACATTTGGAAAATACGAACATTTTAATGAATCCGAAAATTTACGCCAGAACCACTTTACACACGATTTACACAAAAATTTGTTCTGCTCGTGTTTCATGAACGAGACCCATTGTTCCTTTTTTTTTTTTTTTTTTTACTGTTTCCTAGGGGTTTCTTAATTTTAGACTAGTTGACCAGCACACATTATATGCAATGCAATATAATGCATGATGAGTATTTAATGACTTGTCCCCTATTAGTTGTCGTCAAATGACATGGCTTGCATAATACTTAGTAAAGAGGCCATAATAATTTTTGATTCATGGCCAGGTTGGAGAGGTCAGATTGATGCTTTAAAATATGGAATATTTAAAATTTTCTTCCGGGGGAGCATGCCCCCGGACCCCCCTAGAGGGGTAATATCCTTCTCACCTTTTTCACCCCTGACCCGTTTTTCATGCCTGGTCCTCATAGACCAGGATTCTGTCAAACTTACACAACACACTCAGTCAAACTCAAACATCAGGATCATGTTCTTATGATGTCCTCATAAAATGAGTGTCCTCATAAACCAGGATTCTGTCAAACTTACACAACACACTGAGATTCTTCTGTCAAATTAAACATCAGGAACATGTTCTTATGATGTCCTCATAAAACTGGTGTAAAGCTCACACAACCTGACACACTGTAATGAAAACACATGTAATGTGATGCATAAAAGGCATGAACATTACCTTGTGGTAACATTCAAATATTGAAATATTGATTTGAAAACTTTAACTATTTTGTAATCTTGTATATATCTCAAATCAATATTTCATGTGCAAATATTTATTGATAGGTAGCTGTGTATTGGGACCCTGATTATCCTTTCCATGTTTATGTTGTATTAATTACTGACTGACTGTACATTATCCCTTATATATTCCATTTATTTAATTTTTTTTAAACTCTTAGGTGAAGTGTTTCTGCATGTAACACTTAATTTCATATTTTCAGATGAGCCAAAAGAGCCAGTTGTCATCAGACAGAGATGGTTGTGCTGCTCTTACTGTGGGACTAGACAAGGTAAGTGAGAGTTGTGCTGGAAGAGAATGAGCAAATGAAGCAGAGACATCTGTGAGATCTAGTGTTCACATATTTACACCAGTGTTTCATGTCTAATTTTATGTTTTGTAGATTCTCAGTGAGGTTGAACCCTCCACTCTTGAAATGAACTCTGTCCCAGTCAGAAGTCAGAGATGTGCAGAAGGTATTGTTTTGTTTTTTGTTTTTGGAAATCAAATTAGGGATACACCGATATGAACATTTGGGCCGATTTCGATAACTGATCATTTATTTATATTCGAAAGCCGATATCTGATATATTAGCCAATGAATCTAAATCCAAAATTTGATATACTTTGAAAGCCTGATTACAAAAATGAAACGCTCATCATTTAAAGCCAATGTCCCAAACAATTCAACATAAATCAAACATATAGCTACAGTACAGTAGCCTAGTTTGAACCAGTGTAAGATTTCTTAACTTTTAAAATTAATTTTACATTCATATTTCCAACTTTCTTTATAAAAAAATGGAAACACTTTACAATAAGGTTTCATCGTGTTAGTATTAGTTAACATGAACTAACAATGAATGAACAATACTTCTACAGGATTTATTAATCTTACTTAACGTTAATCTCAACATTTTCCAAGACATTTTAGGATCCAGTGTTGTATCTGTTAATTTAGTGCACTGTGAACTAACATGAACTCACATATTTTATTAAATCACATTAACATAAAAGTTTTTCTCTCTGTTAGTTAATGCAATAACATATGTATTGTGAAGTTTTACCAAAACATCCATTGCCTTACAAATTATAATAATAAATAAAATGAAATTAAAATGCAAACAAGTTATTTGACATTATTACTTTACTACATTACTTAGGCTACATATAAAGAATCAAAATGCATATGCCATGGATAAATAAAATGAAATAGCCTCCGCATGGACAATAAGGGAATGATTTTACTCAAACCATATTGTTAATGAAAATGATACAAGAACAATAAAAGTACTAGTTATGAATAATAACACATCAGTGTTTTTGAAAACATATTGAACTCTTTAATATTGCAGTAATATTAAACATTTTAATACTACAGTAATATTAAACATCTTTAGTATTTCTGTTTCAAATAACGTTGTGTTTGAGCTGCGTGCGCTAAAGCTAAAGAGCTGAAGGAACACCCCTAAACTGAAGCTTTGTTAGATGGTTTTAGCTCAACGGAACACAACCTATATATGATAAATTAGATATTTATACAAAATAAACACAATATTACAATTTATACTTGCACAAAATCATGCACAGATTAACTTGAACTATTATTAATAGTAATCTACTATTACATAGTGAAACTCCTGTTGTGGATGCGCTCCTCCCAGGACAACACGCTGAAATACAGCAACTAAACCCAAAGAATTCACAACATTTTTAATGCAGTAGTTTGCTCATTATAATGTATTTATATGGGCCATTCTACAGAATTGGTGCAAAGTCAGAGTTGGAAACATCTTGAAATTTTTTTGTTTTTTTACACAAATTTTGCATGTATGTAAATTGTATAATATCCAAGGTACGCTTTTCTAGTAATTGTGCAGTTAATTCTCATATTGTATTTTTAGAAAATCCTGGAATATTTTCCTTCTCCCCAAATTTGTCACTACCGAAACACAATATTAAATAATTTATTAAGAAGGCTTATAATGACCTATTAAGATTTTGTTTACATCTACCTTATAAATATATATTTTTTCTATTTTAAAAAAATATTTTTACAGGTTAAATCAATAAAGGTTATAATTTTAATAATATTTTAAATGTAATTTATGAGATTTGTTGTATTTTTAATCCAATCTTTCTTTGTAGAAGGCATAAAATTTATCATACTGATTTCAAAGTTAAGGATTCATTAGTTTGAATATGCATTGAACCAAACACTATCATAACATCTTAGTTGATAATTCAATATACTTTATTTTTGACAAAACATCCCATGTTACGGTAGTGACTTCACATTTTTGGTAGTGACAGTAATGTTTTGGTAGTGACCACAATACTTAGTTTGCCATGGCTGAATCAGACTGTCCACATTTTATGTTAATATAAATAAATAACTATGATGCACATATGCAGTCAGTAAATATAGCAGACACACATCTGACAGTAAAGATCTTATAAGCACACCTAGAGCTATTCTATACTTTGGGTCTTGAGGTGCAAGTGAGAAGAGGTATGCTCATAGATTTTTCTTCCTAAAAAACAACAACAACTTACAATGTAGACTGTTTCAGAACCACTTTGTTTTATTTTCACATTTTCAACATTTTGTTTGAGTCATTCAGATAAATCTCCAGAACCACTGAACTGTGTGTGTGTGTGTGTGTGTGTGTGTGTGTGTGTGTGTGTGTTTACATAAAACATTAATTTCAGAATAATTTTCCTCATTCAGATAAATCTCCAGAACCACTGAAGTGTGTGTGTGTGTGTGTGTGTGTGTGTGTGTGTGTGTGTGTGTGTGTGTACTGGTGTCTGATCACCCTCACTGGAAGTGCTAGGTGGTGTGGAAGCCCTGCAAAATGTCTCCACCTCTTTTTGTCTTTTCACCATCATCCTGTGTCTTTTCTGTCTTTTCCTCCATGCTTTTCTGACCTGTCTTTGCTCCCTGTCAGATAATTCACTGATACTCTTCAACTTTCCTCCTTCCCTTCCCTTTGTTTCTTATTTCTTTCTCTTTCTTTCCTTAAAGGATTAGTTCACTTTTAAAAAAACTTCTGCTGATAATTTACTCACCCCCATGTCATCCAAGATGTCCATGTCTTTCTTTCTTCAGTCAAAAAGAAATTAAGGTTTTTGATGAAAACAGAAGCAAGAAGAACAGAGCAAGGCGAGCATTTGTGCTTATAAAACTTAAACTTTTTTATTTATTTTTGAAATGACCGATCGTTTCGCTAGATAAGACCCTTATTCATCGTCTGGTATCGTTTAAAGCCCTTTGAAGCTGCACTGAAACTGTCATTTGGACCTTGAACCGTTTGGGGCCCATTGAAGTCCATAATATTGACAAAAATCATGGAATGTTTTCATCAAAAACTTTAATTTCTTTTCGACTGAAGAAAGAAAGACATGGACATCTTGGATGACATGGGGGTGAGTAAATTATCAGCAAAAGTTTTTTTTAAAGTGAACTAATCCTTTAAGTATTCCTCGTACTTCACTGGGTCTTCCCTCAACCTTTGTTTGTATTCTCTCTGTCTCTCTGTTGTAGTTTATTTTTTTTTTTTTTTTTTTGTCATGTTGGTGTTTTCTGTCATTCTCCCTGTCAAGTTAATCATAGAAATTAACATTACTGACAACAACCTTACACCTAAGCTAGTATCATGGACTGCAACCTTAAGTAATTGTAACCTCATCACATTACAGAATTTTAACAGAATCTTGCATACTAAAACACTACTAAAACATACTACAGTAGTAATTATTTGCATAACTGTACTAAAATGTAGTTTATTCCTCCAAATAAAGGATTATGTGTTCCCTTTTGTCACTACCAAAACAATAATGTCACAACCGAAACTTCAAGACATGTTACGGTTGTGACTGTTTTGGTAGTGACAATTTTAGATACTTTTGAGCCTAGCTCGAAGATGCTAATCAGCACATGGTTAGCAATCACTGGTCAGAACAGTTGAACACATATAACAACTAAATTTTATGGAATAACATCCAAAAAAGTTTTCTCAATAGCAGAAAAAATGAGTTTGGTAGTGACATTCCTTAAAGTTACAACACAGATTTTTAGACTTTAGAACACATTTACTTCAAAATGATGGGATCAATCTACTCACCATATAGCACATGAGAGAGAGGGACACAGGAATATTTCCTGATCAAAAATGTAGGGCTGTGGTTAAAATCAGTCTCAGCCAATGGACTACAACATTCACTGTTTTGGTAGTGACATGAAAATGCGGGACAAGTTTTTTTAGATAAAGTTTCATGATTTAAAAATAAAAAATAAAATAAATATTTTTTTTAACTTCATTTTTTAAAAGAAAACAAAAATATATTTTTTAAAACAAGAATGGAAAAATTTGCAAAAATTTTTTCAATATAATTTTCACAAGTTGAAATTTAGGGGTTAGGGTTTGGGACAGCCACCTCCTAATTGAAAGTAGCCCATAAATAATGATTTTATATATGTAAAGCTTACTGATATCTTAAATATTATTGTGGGTTTCAATAGATAATTGAAGGATCTTAGTAAACATCTAAGATTTTAATAATTAAATGCTTTTCAAATGTGTTTTTTGGATGAGGGACAGCAGTTTGCACCAATTCTGTAGAATGGCCCATATATGGCAGTTCCAATCATAGTTATTAATGTTCTGCATTGAAACTAATGATCATCACATATTGTGACTTAATTCAAAATCAAAGCTACAGCTAACACTGTCTGTAAAAGACAGACTTACAATCGGTTAAATGTACTGTTATGTTGATAAAATATTGAAAAAAATCAACTTTAGAAAATATGGGTGGTGATGAAGTAAAAAGATCCAGCACATTTAGATGGTACAACCTTTTGAACTGACTGTATGCATATCCCACACAGCCTCATCCAAGCCTCACTTGGAATTAAATATGGCATCTACCCAGACTAAGGTTGCTTGACACATGCTGAAAGGTTCCACACAAATTGTTAAGATCTCACTGAAATGACTAGATATCTTTGTAGGAAAAAAATACAGCTTCTTATTTGTAATATTGAGATCTTTAAAAAAAATGCAGCTCTTATGTGGTAGCCAAAGTAGGAGTAACGTCACAACATTTATAGCTACCAACTGGAATATATTCTGTATAAGTTTCTTTTTTCTGTAGAACATAGAAGATATTTTGAAGTGTTTATTTTCTTTTTTTTTTCATACAATTGAAGCTCATTTATGTTTTGTCTTGAAGATCCACATAGGAAACAAAGTTTGGATCAGAGAAGAGGCATGGAAGAAGATTAATTTATCTACAAAAGATTCTCTCTATGTTAAAGAGATGGCTGTGGCACTGTGGGGGACAAATACTTTAAAGTCCCCGTTAACCGGAAGTTGCAAACGACTTTTCTCCAGTGTTATGACGTATTTCCAAGTGAAACAGAATATTGAACAGAGGGCAGGGTTTTACTTAGCGCTCCTCCTCTCCATCTCTGCTCATAACAGACTAACGGTTTGAGGGGAGTGGTTAAGCATTTTCAACCCAAGCCATCAAACCTACGTCATCAGAAAAAGACGCCATTCCAGACCGGAAGTAACTTTTCAGACTTTGATTAAAGATTTACCATTGTAAAAAAAATTTTTTATATATATTTACTTGCACGGATTAATTGTTCACCACAAGACTAGTAATATGCGCTAACAAAGTAAAAGTCAATTTTGATTTCACTGGGACTTTAAAGAGCAGAAGTGTGTCAGGATTCAGGAAAGGAGTGTCCCACGAATAAACACTCTGCAAAGCCTCCCCTGACACCCTCCAAGCTGCAAGTTTTGAGAGGTAATCTATTCATTCATTCATATACTTTATGTAGCCATATCCAATTTAGTAAAAGGGTTTTACATTAGTTGATTACATTTCTAAGTTTTACTAGTTGAAAAGTGACAAATTAATAATCTAAATTATTTATCTTTCAAGTCTGCTTCAGTGACTGGCTCAAACAAAAAGAACCCGAAAAAGGAGAGGGAGAAGTGGAAGAAGCAAGTGGGGTATTACATATCCCAAAAAATACAAGATGTCATAAAAAAAGAAAAATTAGTTTCCATTGTTATGCTGATGACACTCAAATATATATTTCATCACGGCCAGATGAAAACGCTAAACTATCCAAACTGACAGAGTGTTAAAGATATAAAAGATTGGATGACGCGTAATTTTCTTTTATTAAATCCAGACAAGACAGAGGTACTACTTATCGGTTCAAAAAACCGCCCATAAAACCTCACAATACAACTTTAACATAGTAGGATGTCCTGTTACTTTATCCTCTACAGTAAAATACCTGGGTGTTATACTAGATTGCAACCTGTCTTTTGAAAATCATATTTCATATGTTACAAAAACAGCCTTTTTCCACCTTAGAAACATTGCTAAGCTACGTAATATGCTATCAGTTTCTGATGCAGAAAAGTTAGTTCATGCATTCATGACCTCGAGACTAGATTACTGTAATGCTTTATTAGCTGGTTGTCCTGCATCCTCAATAAACAAGCTACAGTTAGTCCAAAATGCAGCCGGTAGAGTTCTTACTAGATCAAGAAAATATGATCATATAACACCGATTTTATCATCACTACATTGGTTACCTATAAAGTCCCGTATTAATTACAAGGTATTGCTACTGACTTATAAAGCCCTAAACGGCTTACCTCCAGTCTATTTAACGGATCTTCTATCGCCCGACAATCCATCACGCTCTTTAATATCACTAAATTCAAGGCTTTATTTTTGATTGTATTTGTCTGAAAGAAGAATGTCATGATTGTCAGAATGGCTTGAGGGTGAGTAAATCATGGGGTAATTTTAATTGATGGGTGAACTATTCCTTTAAGGCAGTGGTTCTCAAACTGGGGTACACGTACCCCTGGGGGTACATGAGGTGACAGAAGGGGGTACGCGAACAAAATTTTTTTTTTACAAAAAAAAAAAAACCGTAAATGTGGTGCTTTCTGATGATTAAAACATAATTAATAATAAAAAAATAAATAAAACATGACAATGATTAAATATGAACCAAGGAAATTGCGGCGAAGTTGAAAATTGAGTGTTAACGCATTATATTACAATCGTTAATGACACAACATTGTATAGGCTACAAAAACTATCCGCTAACAGTATTCACGACTCTTGCGTTGCTCTCCGCCATTTTGAAAAGGTCAAAGGTTATCTCATCTCGGCAACTCGTGCATCAAAATATTCTACGAGTTGCCCAGTGGAAAATACCACATGAGGGGGTGTTCATGTGCATTTTCCATGTCGGCTTTTGGTATTTACCATAATTACCATAGCACGTGAAGGCACCATTACAACTGCCTGGGGTTCTGTTGGGACAGGAGGCTCCAAAAGACAGATATTACCATCAGAATCTGTTGGGACCAACAAAAAACCCAACCCAAAGTAAAATAAATGGAAATATCAAAAATAGCCTATATAAAAAATAACACGTATGTAAACCTCTTAACGTACATGTTATGAGGCCCTTGGATCTTCGGGAGTGACTGGCTCTGAAGTCCCTCCAGGAATAACCTCAGCCAAAAATGCTTCTGCACTGCTAGACACTGGATGCTATTTAGTTATTTAATATGTCAATTGTAAAGTCAGGTAGCCTACACCTATGCTCAAGCCTTACCTGATTGAATTATGTTTTTATATTTAATTTTCAGCTGCTGCCATGTTCTTTTAATGCCTGCAGGATTGCACCTACATGAAAATTAAAATTAGGTTGAATAACATTGTTCTTCCAGTTTCACCTCTGATATTAGTTGGGTAAGTTACTCTAAAATAGTTATTAATTACTAACTACAAATGACATCTTCAACAGTGTAATTAGATTAATGTAATAATGACTATCTTTAGAAAGTATTGGTCTACTTATTACTAATTACTAAATCCCATATCAATTTCAACCACTTGAACAATGCAAGGAGAGACAAGAAACTGCACTTTTAATGCTTTCAAAATAATATACAATTGCATGAATTATTCTTGAATTGACCAAAGTGTGTAGAGGGAGAAGGTTACATTAAAAATATACCTTTTAAAAATGTATGTTAAATATACAGATTTGTTCTATAGTCTAATGCAATTACATCAGATTTTCATTTAAATTACAGAAGAATTAAGAGTAAGCCCTTTAATTAAATTACAGTATTTAGATTGCTTGGTAATTAATTACACCCAACACTGTATAACAGTAATTCAAATGTAAACTTATATGCATTGACTGGAGCAACTACTTTCTCCCTAGCTAACTCTCTTTCCTGCTGGAGCCTATATTTAAAAAAATAATAATAATGTGTTGGTACTCTCCATATGCTTGCAGAAGCTCATCCAGTTCTGCTGGTGAGAAATATGAAGACCTATTTTTGTCTGCCGCTGTTGCCATGGTGACTCATAATATCTGCACTCCATTGATAATGGCTTTTTATAGTTGTGGTGCACACGCTTAACTCAGAGTCAGTCAACTCAGAGTTGATTGAACTAACTCATTTCAGCTGTTCTGTAACCAAAAACTCAGAGTTTCCCATCTCAGGGTAAGTCAACTCAGAGTTCAAGTTTTAACTCAGAGTTTGTTGAACCTCCTTTCTGAAACAGGCCCCAGGACATGAACACAGGAAACTCCAAAACAATCTGACAAACACAAGGTGGATGGCATGACATTAAATAGACAACCAAATCAGCAGCATGCAGCTGGCGCTGATCATCAGATCAGCAGCAATCAGTGGCCACGCCTCCAACACACACACACACACACACACACACACACACA
The DNA here is from genome assembly GCF_949319135.1 of Squalius cephalus. Taxonomy (NCBI): domain Eukaryota; kingdom Metazoa; phylum Chordata; class Actinopteri; order Cypriniformes; family Leuciscidae; genus Squalius; species Squalius cephalus. The sequence goes on along the minus strand of NC_137127.1, from coordinate 33,127,508 downwards.
CACACACACACACACACACACAGAGAGAGGGAGAGAATGAGACAGTGAATTCATGAACCGTGACAATACCGGTATATTGTGAAACCCCTAGTCTGGTCCTTTTTCCATGCTGCAAAAAAACATGTTTACCAGACTAAAATTCACATTGAACATTTTTTCACAGATCTCCGGGAATACAACAAAACAAAAGCAAGAGCAATTGAAAATTCTACCATAGACTGTAGAAAATATCACAAAACATTCAAAACAAAATATATGCCCTTGTGAAAAAAAAGTGCACTAAAGTGTACTTTTATAAAGTGTACTTATTACATAAATAATATACTTTAAATATATACACTTAAGTGTGAATTAAATGCCATCTTTTCGGCGCACTTAATGCACATTAAGTGTAATTAATTTCAAATATATCATATATTAAGTTTAAATAAAATGTAATAAGTTGCCATTAAGAGTGATTTTTTGGAACAACTTAATTGGTACTTTATTACAACTTTATATATACTTTCATAATTGCTTCTAGTGTTTTTAAAATATACTTAAAGTGCACTACAAAATGTAATGACACGCAATTAATGTGATTTAAAATATACTTTAATGTCAGTTAACAATACACTTAAGTGTGAATTAAATGCAATATTTTCGACACACTGAATGCACATTAAGTGCAATTAATTTCAAATATAACACATATTAAGTTGAAATAAAAAGTAATAAGTTGCCATTAAGAGTGATTTTTTGGAACAACTTAATTTGTACTTTATTACAACTTTATATATACTTTCATAATTGCTTCTAGTGTTTTTAAAATATACTTAAAGTGCACTACACAATATAATGACACGCAATTAATGTGATTTAAAATATACTTTAATGTCAGTTAACAATACACTTAAGTGTGAATTAAATGCAATGTTTTCGACACACTGAATGCACATTAAGTGCAATTAATTTAAAATATATCACATATTAAGTTGAAATAAAATGCAATAAGTTGCCATTAAGAGTGATTTTTTGGAACAACTTAATTGGTACTTTAATACAACTTTATATCTACTTTCATAATTGCTTCTAATATCTTCAAAATATAGTTAAAGTGCACTACACAATATAATGACACGCAATTAATGTGATTTAAAATATACTTTAATGTCAGTTAACAATACACTTAAGTGTGAATTAAATGCAATGTTACAATCAACAAAACTAAATGTAAAACCCTCTAAATTTACTGACAAAATAATCTCTAAAAGAAGTACATAAAAACCTTTCTGTTGATGCACAAGAAAACCCCAAGAAACACTATGCATAAACACAAACAGTTTTGGAAAGAGACCTTTGGGTAATACTTTACAGAAATATATTAGTTACCTACTTCAGTTAACATGAACTAAGAATGAATAATACTTTAAGCATTTATTAGTCTAAGTAAGATAATATTAGTCCTGGTTAGATCATGTTGGCTAAAAAATAAACTAATATTAACAAATGAGACCTAATTAAAAGTTACCGAACCTTGTTATTTAGCTCTTAAAGGGATGTTCAACAGAAGAAAGAAATTCATACAGGTTTGAAACAACATGAGGGTGAGTATATGATGACAGAATTTTCATTTTAAAGTGGAGTATCCCTTTAAACCTTTACCAGCACCAACATTAAACAGGACCAAATGCTTACTCCAGCATTACAGTGAATCTAAGTTTGTCTAAAAAAAAAAAAAAAAAAAAAAAACACTGAAGAACTCCAAAAGCACAAAAACCAAAATGATTTGTCACCCAATTTTTTAAGTTGTTGGAAAGTGCTGTTTATGGCAGTGTCCCAGATGCTCTCCAGAGTATATGTGAATGGAAATGTTTCAAAGATGCGGAAAAGTCAGAAAAAATGCCTTGAGGAAAAAAAACAAACACAAAAAAACAGAGAATTTGTTTATAATACAGATCCAGTCCATTATTATATTTGGCTCAATTGAATGAAAGAGATAGATATACAGTTGCGCTTCAAAGTTGATATACACCTTGCAGTATCTGCAAAATGTTAACAATTTTATCAATAATAGGGATCACAAAAATGTACGTTTTATCTTTATTTAGTACTACCCTGATGAAGCAGTTTATTCTGCAAGATGTATGTCAACTTTTGACTGTTAACTGTTGATAAATTGTGTGATGTGATTGATTACCTCAGTCACCAGGGCCACATCGTAGTAGAAAGCTGGGCAAGGTTCCTTCTATTTCCCACAAACACCAGGATTCCACTGACTACGCCATCTTTACTGACACTGGGCTTAAAGTGATTAAAAATAGAGAACCTTTTTATTGCTACTTTACAGGGAATTAAGCATAACTTTATCAATTACACAAATATAGATATATGACCCATGCAAACCCAGGACCAATGCAAATTAAGAAAGGTATTCTTACATTTTAAGCTTGCCCCACATAGCTATCTTCATGAAGGATGTTCCTGTTCCTGTATTTACCACGGTTGACACAGCAATGCTGCAAGCCTTCTTCCTTTGGTTTGTTACCTATAAAATATATGATGATTATAGGGCAGGTGTAAATGCACAGGTGGGAATTTATTACTTGCTCATGCAAAAGATTCAAAGCATTTAAAAGCTATAGGGATAACGTTAGTTAGTGACTTGAAAGTAGTGTTTTAGCTTGATCAGGATGTGCTGTCATGATAAATCTTGTAACATCACCTCATCAATACAGGTCTGTGATTCCACACCGCTTGCACTGTATCTCCAATAACAAATATGAACTGATCCTGCAAAGTGAATGTTTAAATCCAGATAAACACAAAAATATTACATATTCCAAAACAAATAGTAATTGAACAACTCTTTAAATACAAAATGAAATTGAACACATTACAAGCATTTTTTCTAAAGGTGGGTAATATATTAAATATTTATGGTGGTTATAAGATTGATTATTTGTATTAAATGTATATAAACGTCTTCGAGTGTTACAATATTGGATCAGCATTCAGCAAATGTTTAGTAGCTAGTTTAAAATAATTAAAAAAGTTGGTTTAGTTTTTTTAAAAAAATCAGCAACCAAATTCCTCGAACACGACCACACACGCCTTCCTCACATTACAATGTAAGACATTATTAGAATGCAATCATATATAAATTATTGAAAACATGATTAATTCACCTCCCGAGTCTATTGAGTTTATAATATCTGCGATTAAAATGCACTCAGCAACTGACATGTTACGGTGAAAAAAAAATAACTAAAGAAAGCATCAATATATACTTACTTGACTGATTATTTGCAGCATAACGTCTCATCTGCAAACAAACATCCAAACGTGGTGCTCCTTTTGTTCTCTTGTTTGGCTAGCTTCAGTATCATCACGCATCGCAAACGGATCGCAAAACATAGCGCATTTTTCAAACTCTAGTGAAGTAGAGCGTCATAATGACGTAGTATTTCTCGCGCATGCGCATTAAACAACATATTCATATATCATGCATGGTTAAATGTTATTTCAGCTTTTCTGTTTAAGTTGAAGTTGTTCTAACTCATTGTGTTGTTAAACTCTGTAAGTTCACAAAACTTTACTCATTAACCTAACTAAAAGTTAATCTTTTTTTTCAATGTAGTCTAGTGTGATTAAAATTAAATGTATTTTAACTGAATTTAAATGCAAATTCATTTTGTTTACATTTGTTTAACTTTTGCTCGCAATTAATACAATTTTAAATGTGTGTTTAATTGACTTAGAACAACATAATGATATTGAAAGTATTATGTTCACAGATGTAAAGTAGCTACAACACATTACTATTAGACTCCTCTCATATATTACATTTTATTTTCAAATATTATGTAGAAAGCTGACACTAGTTGAGTTCATAGAGCAAGGGCTGGTGATAAAAATGTCAACAATAAGTTGTAGTGGATTATACTGTATAAGCAGATGTATTGGAAAAATACATTTCAACTGCATAATGCACACAGTATATATTATAGACAAAACACATTTAAAATACATTAACAAATTAATTTTGGACAACACACTTGAGTTGGACTTAAAATCAATTATTTTCCATGTTTTCCATTAAAACTGTTATTTTATATATTAGTCAATACATCAAAATAAATTCCCTTTAATAACTTATAACTTTAACTTTAATAAATTTAAAACACTATAAATCATTATTATTAAAAATGTATGTTTAAGTAAAACTTATTAGACATTGCAAAGTGCATTTTTTTAAACATGCACTTAAGTGTGTTTATAAATATTGTCATGAAAGTGTTCTTTCTTTAAGTTAAGATTAATTAGACATTATTACAAAGTGCATTTTTAAAGTGTACTTAAGTGTGTTAATAAATATTGTGATGAAAGTGTACTTACTTTAAATTAAACTTAATTAGATATTATTACAAAGTGCATTTTTAAAAATGCACTTAAGTGTGTTTATAAATATTGTGATGAAAGAGTACTTACTTTAAGTTAAACTTAATTAGATATTATTACAAAGTGCATTCGTAAAAAGTGCACTTAAGTGTGTTTATAAATATTATGATAAAAGTGTACTTTCTTTAAGTAAAACTTAATTAGACATTATTACAAAGTGCATTTTTAAAAAGTGTATTTAAGTGTGTTAAGAAATATTGTGATGAAAGTGTACTTACTTTAAATTAGACTTAATTAGATATTATTACAAAGTGCATTTGTAAAAATTGTACTTAAGTGTGTTTATAAATATTGTGATGAAAGTGTACTTTCTTTAAGTTAAGCTTAATTAGACATTATTACAAAGTGCATTTTTTAAATGCACTTAAGTGTGTTTATAAATATTGTGATGAAAGTGTACTTACTTTAAGTTAAACTTAATTAGATATTATTACAAAGTGCATTTGTAAAAAGTGCACTTAAGTGTGTTAATAAATATTGTCATTAAAGTGTATTCCCTTTAAGTACACTTAAGTTTTCTTTAATTTTAATTTTATTATATTATCTGCAAGTGCACTTTTCAAAAAGTATACTTTGATTATTTTAAGCACACAAAAAGTACGCTTTCAATACAATTAAGCACACTTCTTTTTCACAAGGGTGCCCTTGTGAAAAAAAGTGCACTTTAGTGTACTTTTATAAAGTGTACTTATTATACAAATAATATACTTTAAATGTATACACTTAAGTGTGACTTAAATGCAATGTTTTCAGTGCACTGAATGCACATTAAGTATAATTGATTTAAAATATATCACATATTAAGTTGAAATAAAATGCAATAAGTTGTCATTAAGAGTGATTTTTTGGTACCACTTAAGTGGGACTTTAATACAACTTAATATTTACTTTCATAATTGCTTCTAGTGTCTTTAAAATTGATTTATAGTGCACTGCTCAATGCACTGAAAAGCAATTAATGTGAACTATAATGTACTTTAATGTCAGTTAACAATACACTTAAGTGTGAATTAAATGTAATGTTTTCACCGCTTAAGTGCATTTTATTTGTATTTAATTTCAAATGTATCACAAATTAAGTTCATATTAAATGCAATTAGTTGAACTTTTGAATGCTTTTTTTAAACAACATAAATGGGACATTAATACATATTTAATAAGTACTTTCATAATTGCAAAAAGTGTATTTAAAATATAGTTAAAATATAACTATCCCTTTAACTCTCATTTTTAAAAAGTCTGGAGGACAATGATGCTTATTATGTGTTATGATGAGGCAGGAATGAAGCGGGGAGAGAATCCATCTGCAAGCATTACTTTTAATAAAACAAACAGGTAATCCAGGCAGACAACAGAACACAGAACTGAGGACAGGAACATGGAAACAGCTACAACGACCGAAAAACAACAACTGAAGCAGAGAGGTTTATATACACAGGCAAACAAGCTAAACAAGATAACAAGGGGGTGTGGTTAATCAGAAACACCTGGGGAGACTAATAAACAAGAAAAACTACAAAGGACTACAAAACATGGCACAGGACAGGAAATAATAAAAGTCCACACAAGACAAGGGAAACACAGGACAGGAATCATGACATAGCCCCCCCACTTAAGGAGCGGATTCCAGACGCTCCTCAGGAAATAGTTCAGGAGGGTGGTGGAGCGGAGGCGGACCCGGGGGGCGGGATGGAGGGCCAGGCCCGTGGAGTGGAAGAGGACCTGGAGACTGCGGCAAGACGGGAGGCCAGGGTGTAGCAGGCAGTGCAGGCGACCAGGGCGGAGCAGGCAGTGCAGGCGACCAGGGCGGAGCAGGCAACCAGGGAGGAGACGACCCTTCAGGCGGCCAGGGCGGAGATGACCCTTCAGGCGGCCAGGGTGGAGCAGACGGTTCAGGAGGCCAGGGAGGAGACGACCCTTCAGGCGGCCATGGCGGAGCTGGCTGAAGAGGCGACCATGGCAGCGCGGCCTCCATGGTCCAATCGCGGGACCTACTGCCCCCCCTCAAAATTTTCTTGGGGACAGCTACGGAGTCATAGGCTGGAGCAGGCACCGGCTCAGGAACAGACACCGGCTCAATAACAGACACGTCGGCGGCCATCTCTGGTTAGGGCTGAGGTTCTGGCATGTCGGCGGCCATCTCTGGTGAGGGCTGAGGTTCTGGGATGGAGACAGGCTCAGGACTGGGCAGAACCAGCGGCGGAAAAGTCTCTGTGCTGGACGGGACCAGCGGCGAAGGAAGCTCTGGGCTGGACGGGACCAGCGGCGAAGGAAGCTCTGGGCTGGACGGGACCAGCGGCGAAGAGGGCTTTGAGCTGGGCAGGACCAGCGGCGAAGAGGGCTTTGAGCTGGGCAGGACCATCACAGACTCTGGCTCGGCAGTGGCGGCCATCTTGTCCAGAGACATTGGCTGCATCCGAAATCGCGTACTATGTGAGTAGGTACTACATTTAAATTAGAACGTACTTCGCGACCGTTAAAAAAGTACGTTCTATATAGTATGAATATGGGTAGTATGAATGGAGTCCGGACGTACTACATGCGCCATGTTGGAAATGTCACGTGACATACGCTGTCAACAGAGCATGTCACGTGACATACGCTATCATTAACAGCGCGAAAATTTAAAGAGCCCATTCCACCGACTGCATCAACTGCGAGCGATGTTTTTAGTTCTGCTTTCTGTTTTCATCGGCGTTTTTACGTCGTTCGAGCTTACAATCCAGAGGAGGCGTCGGTCCGCTACTCGCAGATCACGCCTTCGTCGAGAGCTTTTACGGAATTTCTCAAATAACGCAAGTATCATAATTTATTTAGCTAATATATTTTACCTCAGAAAAACACACAAGCCTGTGAACGATGACAGATGTTGATATTTGGCAAGGAAAAAGTAATTTATTTGCTTGTGCTATTACCATCGATGAATAAACATGAATGAATCAATAGAGATAAGTTATGTAACTTATGTGTGTGTGTGTGTGTGTATCTCTATTGATTCATTCATTGATGGTAATAGCACAAGCAGTGTGCCTGTATGCGTGTATATATATATATATATATATATATATATATATATATAAAATGTACAGATTGTGAAATTACCATCAATGAATGAATCAATAGATACATTTTTATTTAATTTTAATGGCAATTTTAAATTTAATTTTAATGGCAATAGCTCATTTTCATTACCATTAGTGAAATTACTGAACATAAATATACAAGTTTGATAAAAATAATATTTTAATTTTTAATATTTTAATAATTTCTCCTATAATTCTAGGATAGAATTTCAATTGGCAGTTAGAGGCTTTTACATCTGATGTCTTCATTATATTTATAATATATACACATACATATATTCAAATACATCATGCATAAGAAATGGATTGTATACATATAAATACAGACATACTATGGCTATGTTTACACGGAAACGATCTGAAGAGAAAACGCAAAAGTGGCGTTGCGTTATCACTTTTTTATTCTGCGTTTAGACGAGCGTTTTGGGGGGGAAATCTGCGTGCATATGGTGACGCAAAAGTGTGTGAAATTAGATGTAGTATGCACTCCAGGCGCAGGCGGCTAGGTGGCAATGGACCGGTGATCGGTGCCTTCACTGTCTAGCATACTTTTGCGTTTTTACCCTTTAGACGGGAACGCGACGGTGGAGCGTTTTTAAGATTTCCACTCTGGAGGGTGGTTTCACTTTTTTGCGTTTTTAAGCCCCAAAAACGCCGTCGCCGTCTAAACGAAAGGCACATCTGATAAAATATTTTTACGTTTTCACCCGCAAGCGTTCTCGTGTAAACGGGGCCTATATTTATAAATAAGCCAACACAAGAAACAAGTATCTTGTTAATTAAAATTGTATTCTAATATAAAACTATATACACGTTTACAGATTGTGAGCCCTACAACCCAGCCAACATTTGTATGTGGGGCCCATATGGGTATGAAATGGGCTGAAAAATGGGCCCCATGTAGGATTGTCCGCGGGTTCCATAATGGCCCCATGTTAATTGCCCAGATGGATTTCATGTAGGATTGCACTTGGTACTAGGCGGGACCAAAGTGGGCAACATGCACAAGACCCATCTCGGTCCCATCTTTAACCCAGTAGACATTTGTATATGGGGCCCATGTGGGTTTGAAATGGGCTAAAAAATGGGCTCTGTGTGGGATTGTCCACGGGTTCCATAATGGCCCCATGTGAAATGCCCAGATGGATTTCATGTAGGATTGCACTTGGTACTAGGTGGGACCCAAGTGGGCAAAATGCACAAGACCCACCTCGGTCCCAGCTTAACCCCGCCGACATTTGTATGTGGGGCCCATGTGGGTTCGAAATGGGCTGGAAAAATGGGCTCTGTATGGGATTGTCCACGGGTTCCATAATGGCCCCATGTGAATTGCCCAGATGGATTTCATGTAGGATTGCACTTGGTACTAGGTGGGACCCAAGTGGGCAAAATGCACAAGACCCACCTCGGTCCCAGCTTAACCCCGCCGACATTTGTATGTGGGGCCCATGTGGGTTCGAAATGGGCTGAAAAATGGGCTCTGTATGGGATTGTCCACGGGTTCCATAATGGCCCCATGTGAATTGCCCAGATGGATTTCATGTAGGATTGCACTTGGTACTAGGTGGGACCCAAGTGGGCAAAATGCACAAGACCCACCTCGGTCCCAGCTTTAACCCAGTAGACATTTGTATATGGGGCCCATGTGGGTTTGAAATGGGCTAAAAAATGGGCTCTGTGTGGGATTGTCCACGGGTTCCATAATGGCCCCATGTTAATTGCCCAGATGGATTTCATATAGGATTGCACTTGGTACTAGGTGGGACCCAAGTGGGCAAAATGCACAAGACCCAACTCGGTCCCAGCTTAACCCCGCCGACATTTGTATATGGGGCCCATATGGGTTCGAAATAGGCTGAAAAATGGGCTCTGTATGGGATTGTCCGCGGGTTCCATAATGGCCCCATACCAACTGCCCACATGGATTTCATATAGGATGGCACTTACAAAAAGGTGGGCCCCAACTGGGCTACATGCACAAGACCCTTCTTGGTCCCAGCTTTAGTTTTTTTGTGGGTACTACAAGGTTACTACATGGGCCGAAATACAGGCTGTAAGTGGGTTTGTCTATGGGTTCCATGTTGGCCCCAGCAACTTACTCATTTAGGTTTTATGCAGGATTTCACAGGGCTTTAGGTGGGGCCCAACTAGGAATCATATGCATGTGGCCCAACTAGGGATCATCTGGGTTCCATCTAAATGAGTAGCAACACCACACAAACAAGTTTTAAAGCATTAGAGCACACAGTGAGATTGAAATCTTTTCAAATTAAAATTTTATTGAAATTACCCATCATATTATGCTATATTCTGAAATTCCAGAGACAATATTTAAAGAAGCAGATTTATGTCAGATTAAAGAGTATCTCTTTAAAGTTATATACCTAATTGTTAAAATACATACTTTTAACCTGTATTTGACCCAGTCTATACTGAACGCTTTGAACATTTGAACAGGAAATAAATTGGGGAGTTAGAAGAAGCAGCAACTACACATGTATCAGTACAGCTTACACTGCAGACAGTCATTTGTGCATTCTGGACACTGTCCTCCATCTCTTGTCTCAGACTTTTTTTAAAGTTCCCTCTCAGTTTCTTGCCAGTTGATCTGAGCAGTCTTCTTAAGAGCCTCTGCAAAACAAATTAGTTTTTTTTAGAGATTATGATTTTAGAGAAATCATGTTACTTACACATACTTACACAATACCTTATGAAAGAATAACAACTTTTACTCAGGATAAAAAAACAAAAACAGCATTAAACTTCAATTGGAATAGTCATGGTATTGGAATGTCACTGGAAGGGCATTTGGGAAATTTAACAGAGAATTACTGTTTATTTATTCAGACTATTCCGATTTAATTTTGTATTAATAAAACCAGTTTATAAAGTATGAATATGCGATGTGTTTGAAAGCATCAAATCATTCATTGATACAAGTTAACCATTAAAAACTCAGTCCATGATAGAATGGGCCAACGAAATGATGCATAATTAAAGTATTTTAATTATTTTTTTATTGCTAATGATTTACGATTGCTTTTAAAGTAGAAATACAAAAATATTATTCTTTGTGTCTTTGGAAAATAATTGAGGTGATCACAGGTGTGGATGATTCTTAAATTTCCAGGATGGCTCAACTTAAGAGTCATAGTTTTAATAAACAAGTTAGAATTAAGTCAAAATGAGAATCCTGATTCTTTTAGTGTTTCAGACAGAGATCACGATTCTGAACAGATAAAATAACAACATAACATGTAATTTACTAGAGGTTCTGACAAATGTTAATTCCTGCAGTCGATTTAAAATGTTTAATCTGAATGAAAAAAAAGGTTTGAATGAATAATTAAATGACTAAAATACGTGTTTCATTACTGGATGAATCAGTGTTTTTGAACGAATCTCTAGAATGAATGATTAAAGATTCAAGTGTAAAGTTTCTTGCAAAAGTTGATTTACTCTATTTTGATTGCTACTGTAGACAGTGTTTATATCTGAACTATAAACTTATCTCAGTACTTGAATTACGAGCTGATGTTGTTGTAATATTATTTAAGAATATAATAAATTACTGTTGTGTCAATCTAAAATGATCTTCCCACTCATCATTCTGTGAAGTGGTGCAGGACGACTTTGTCCAACAAGTGCTTGTTTCGGACTCTCATCTGCAGATACCTTGGTTTTTTTTAGGGCTTGATTAATATAAGCAGCACGGCAAGGCTTTTTGTACTCCGCGTCTCCTAATAAGGAACTGAAATAGGTAAATATAAGTCTGCTTTTTAAAACAACAGAGGATGGTTAGTTTGTGACAACAGCAGGAAACTGCATATTACGTTTACATCAAGATTAAATCAAATTTGAAGCTTGTGACTTATAAATGCACATCAGCCCGATGACTTAGCATTCATGTAAAAACTATGTTCAGATTAATCAATCAGAATGATTTCATTTTCAGAATGACTTTAATTTGTGTGTGTGTGTGTGTGTGTGTGTGTGTGTGTGTGAGGCGCGATCGAACAGTGTAAACATAAAAACATACTAGATCATTTTGTTTATACAGGACATTCAAACTGCAAAGTGTTTAAGTTACTGTAAAATTTAAAAGAAAACAAATATATTAATCTGAAATGTAGCAAATTAATTTTCAATTCATTCAGGTACAATTACCAAACATATATCAAGGTCTTTTTGTCTTTTTATTAATTTAATTAATAAACTAATTATATAAAACTATTGTCAGTGCTCTACAAATAAACTGTTTTTTTTGCCTTTACTTTATTAATAAAACTTATTTAAAAAATACAAGGCTTAAGCAATTTATTTTCCTTTGGTGGTACAGCCTGAGACACGCACAAGCCTTCTGCATTTTTGTTTTGCTTTTCCCTCCATTGTAACAAACTTGTACCGAACTGTGATGTCTGAACCGAACCGTGACTCCTGTGTACCATTCCACCCCTAATAAGTGGCTCTGTATATTTCTGATATGTAGAGAAACATTACACTTAATTCAGAATCCTAACTACACAAAGTATTGAAGTAGTTCACTTTACAAATTAAAATTAGCCCATGATTTACTCATCCTAGGTGTGTATGACTTTCTTCTTTTAGACGAATACAATCGAAGTTATATTAATAAACACACTGATGCTTCCAAGCTGCATAATGGCAGTGGATTGCAACCATTGCAACCATCAGATTGAAGCTCCAAAAAGTGCATCTATCCATTATATAAGAGCTCTACGTGGCTCCGGGGGGTTAATAAAGGCCTTCTGAAGCTGCGACGCCATGGCGATGGCGATGCCATGAGTTTGTGTAAAAAAATATTCATATTTAAAACTTTTTAAAGTAAAACAACTAGCTTCCGGGCAAACAAACATACGGATTCCACTTAAGGGTAAAGCGCAACTTATGCGAGTAATGTGACGTACTACTGATATTTACGCTACCCCATGATGCACTACGTTACTTCTGACGTCATAAGTTGCGTAAGTTGCGCTTTATACACAAGTAGACTGTGTATGGCCGGAAGCTAGTTATTTTACTTTATAAAGTTTTAAATATGGATACTTTTGGAAACTCATGGCCTTGCTCCAGAAGGACTTTATTAACCCAACCCCATAGTTAATATAACTCCAATTGTATTCATCTGAAAGTCATATACACTAACGGTGGATTGAGGGTGAGTAAATCATGGGGTCATTTTAATTTTAGTGAAAATTACTACTAGTCTATGTCAATTATGTAAAATCTAATTTTGTAAATTTGATTAAATTAAGTAAATTCAAAACACCTCACACATAACAAAAGGTTAATGGATTCATACCAGAAGTGACAGTGCAATCCTTCACCAAATTGCCAGTACTCATCTGGATCCTTGGTCAATCTGGGGTTGGGTGGAGTGGGCTGAAAAGTCCTTAAAAAGAAAGATTTAATTTGTACCATTCCTTTAAACAATATTAAACAAAGCGTATTTAAATTGTACCAACATTTGCCATTATTAAACATTCGGAACAAATGGTCCCCAATAGCTCCCTGGGTGCCGCAGTGTGTTCAATACTTACTAACACACACACAAACACACACACTGTGAACACACACCCGGAGCAGTGGGCAGCCGTTTTTGCACATACATGTCACGTCACATCACACAATTGTAGCTTTGAAAAAAGCTAATTGGTACACCAAAATCAAACAGACCATCTAATAAGTTTACCTGTCGCCACATCCTGCTATGACACGTCTGAGGGTCTTTCCCTTGATGCTCTTCAGTGAACTAAATAAAGGACTGATGATGGTGACATGTTCTCCTTTCTTTGTCACTTTAGAGGAAGAAAGACAAAAGGATAAAAAGTTACTCAGATTTGTCACTGGTAGATGAAATGACTTTTGATGATGAGAATAGCCTAATACTTTTAACTACATAATATATAAATCCCAATGTAAGGTTTAGAAGCAATGGTTAAAATTGACTTGCATCTTACTGAAGTTGATAATCGTGGTGGATTTGTCTCTCCGTTGGGTGCCTGTTCACCCCAAAAAATCTTCTTCCAATGCTTGAGATATATCCATATGTAAAAAAAAAAAAAAATTAAATAAAAAAATTATATTTAAATATATTTAAAACACATTTACTTCATTCTTATTATACTTCAAATCCATTAACATATTTATTGGCACATCTCCTAAGACTTATATTTAATTTATAATTAAACTTTATTTGGAGCCTTTCTTTAGTACACAATGCACATTTTTTAATATTACGACAACATTTAAAAAAAAATATAACCATTAATAAAGTGTACCTAAAGTACACTTGCAATAGTTTCACTTTAACACAATTAAAATACACTTAACCTCAGCACGACTTCCAGATAACTAAAGTGCATTAAATACAACATGTTTTGTTCTTATTGACTTTAAGTATATATTTTAGGATACCAAAGTACAATTGCAGGGTATTTATATTAAGTACGTATGTAAATGCTTTGCAGTAAACTTAGCATAAAATAAATGTTTCAAATATATTTTAGTATTTTTTTTTATTTTCCATTAGGGTTTTCATGTGTTTGAGTTTTAAACTAACTTAGCTGACAACATTGACATCAGAGGCTTCAATGTTAAATGCATACGCTAATCGCGATTAGCATCTTACTGTAAACAAATCAATGGTACACACATAGTCACACACACAGCTGCAGGTTGTAGTACGTCCGATTATCCGTGAAAGTTAACTTACAAAGAACATTTCTGGGAAGTTAATGAACTCCATTAACACACGATTGGTTTACCTGCATTATATATTCTACCATGAACTATATTAACATTCTTATCCGCTTATTTTAATGTAATACCTAAACGTTTAAATCTGTATTATTAATTGATCTCTATTTTTCTAAAATGATAGTGGATAGGACATGAATACGAAGCCTAACTTTACGTAATAGAGACTGAAAAATGTTCTCTTACCTGATATCGCCAAAATGTTTGCACGACTCACACATTCAGACCGACCTTCCTCTGTGTTCACATATCAGCTTCTGTTCTCCTCCGTTTACATGTCACAACGCAAATTAGTTTAAAATAATAATTTAACAGGCATAAGGAAAGACCGAGTAATCTTGCCGAGCAGTAGCACACACATGTCGTCATCATCAATACAAACTGAACTGACGTATTTTCAAACTTGACCAGTAAAAAGGCGCGCACGGTTGTCATTGGCCAGTTACGTAGATGGCAGTCATATTAACCAATCATGATCAAAGAAGGTGAAAACAACCAATAGCAATTGTTTCAGCGTGGTAATGGAAAATATTACTTTTTTTTCTTCTTTTTTTTTTTTTTTAAGAAATGTGTGTTCAGTTTTATTTGTAGACTATGTTATTTAATTAGTTGGTCAAATAGTGTTTTGATGACAGTGTGAATAAAAATGCAATCCTGCATGGTAAGCTTTAGGCAAACACAAAATTGCCCAAACAAACAAAATCACACAAAGCAAAAAAGTTTCTGCTGCACTTCTCTCTTGAGATTGAAATTATATCCATTATTATTATTATTGTTAATAATATGATTATATTTTAACATAAATTTAGATTTTTGAAGTGGTGTTTGGATCAAAATATTATACAATGCTAAAATAACAAAATAATAATTAGAAATAATTATAATTCAAAGATGTATTCCTTGAAGACATGACATTGATTCAACATACAGATTTTGTAAAAAAAAAAAATATATATATAACCCTAAACCTAACCCTAACCCTAACCCAACAACTGACATTATTTCAACCGTATTTCAACTTTGAGGGTCAGTCATGTGCCAACTATGACTGAAAATAAAAGTCTGTACTGTTGGCCTCAAAAGAAAACTGAACTCAAAACACAATATGCTAAATGAATGAAACTGCACTTTATTCTGTACTCCTGTATATGATGCAAATATGATTTCTGAATTTACATTGGATTTTCCCTTCAAACCATGAATTTCCATTCTATCTTTCTTTACTTGGGCTATTTCATCATCTGAACTGATGTGCCCCTTACAATAATCAAAACCCTAACCCTAACCCTAACCCCAATATTCAATCTCTAGAATTACATTGTCACTAACCGACTGACCAGAAAACTCTGGAGTATCTCAATTGAATAAGGGCATATGGCTGTTGCTAGGGGTTTGATTTCTTCTACCCATCTCTAAGCCATTATAATTCCATTATTTAGATAGATTTTGATAGACAGAATTTGATAACTTCTGTAACCCGTTCTTCATATTGTACAGTGACCATTTTCTGGATATTTTGAACCATTTGTATATATATTTTTTTGAAATAACTATATGGAGATAAGCATTTTGCAGTAACTCACAAAATCAGACCACTAAAAGTTGACACTTTGAATATTTAATGTCATGGGTTGGAACTAATGTCTGCTGAACACCAACACTCCAGGACTGGATTTGAAGAGACATGGCCTATACTGTAACCACATACACTATATTGCCAAAAGTATTGGGACACCCCTCCAAATAATTGAATTTGGGTGTTTCAATCGATTCTGTGGCCACAGTTGTATAAAATCAAGCACTAAGCAGACGCTTCTACAAATTTTGTGAAAGAATAGGTCGCTCTCAGGAGCTCAATGAATTCAGTGAGTTCAAGCGTGGTACCAGGTTTCTAATTGTGTAATAAGTCCACTTGTGAAATTTCCTCACTACTAAATATTCCGCAAAATGATTAATGATTTATAATGAAAGATTATAAATTACAAATAAACTGCATATAATTGTTTTAATGATTGTACAGATATGTTCTTTACAAGTGTATAGTTTATGATGCAATTTACAGATGCACAATTTATATTTACTACATAATTCATTATATTCACAATTATACTTGTATGTATTCCTCCATTCCGGGTCCATATAGAGATTACCTATGTGGCTACCACCATAAGATTGATTGTGTTTGCTCATGACACATATGGTTTATCAAAGTGGGTCCCATATGTTTTTCCCATTCATAACCCATATAGAGATTACCTATGTGGGAACTACCTTGGGCCCATGTAGGCAGCCTATATGGGACTGGTTGTGTTTGCCCATGTCTAAAACATATAGTTTCGCCAAGTGGGCGCCATATGTATTTCCCCATTCAGGGCCCATATAGAGATTACCTATGTGGGTACCACCTTGGGCCCATGTAGGCAGTAGGGATGAGCGAGTACAGCATTATCTGTATCTGTATCTGTATCTGTTAACCATATGAATTATCTGTATCTGTATCTGTACTCGGACTGGGCGGGGCCTAACCCGGAAGTGGGCGGGATTTAACCCGGAAGTGAGTCGGGTTGTCTTAAAATGGGCGGGGCTTTAACCGGTATGTTATTTTAAGCATGCAATTGATATGGGTTGATCAGAAATTGTTATATTTATTGCTGATTAGAAAACTATTTACATGACAGCATCAGCATTGAGCTTCAGATCAATGGTTTTGATCACGATAACAAACGAACTACAGAACAAGTTTTGCAACAATGAATACAACAAATGCTGTTGCAATTATGAAGTAAAATGTAATGAACAAGAGTTTTCATCTCAACTAGGGCTGGGTGATATGGACCAAAAGTCATACCCCGATATATTTAGGCTGAATTTCGATATATGATATATATATCCCAATATTTTTTATTTTTCATGTTTTATTTTTTTCAAAATTTGTTAACACACACACAAGTACTGTCCCCCTTTACGTAACATAAATTGTAAGAATATGACTAATAGTAAAGACTAGTACTAATAAATAAACATTAGGCCTATGCTAAAGCTATTAAATAGCAGTCCCAAACTAGTTTTTGTTAATACAATGCTGGTATGAGCCACCACAGTCATTTAAAAATATAAAAAAATAACACAAAGAAAAATAGTGGCATTTTGGGGTTAATATGGAAACGACAGTTACCATGGTGAATAGCCTACACAATACAAGAACTGTTAATGAAACATGGAAACTGCTCCTGGTGAATAGAATGAAAATCATACCTGCATTACTTTTATTTCGTGTAATTTACAACGTAACGGCGTTGCATGCTCGTAGTTTCTTTTGCACTTTATACAGTGAGGCGATACACAGCGCGCGCCGCCGCATTTGCGCGTGCAATTGAGTGTGCGCTACGAGAACAGGATAACGGCTGACAGGACAAGAAAGTCCGTTTTTCTGAGGTGAAAGACTTTATTTCATGTTATAAAATAACATGCTCTAAACACGCACGCAAAGTGGAAAAGGAGGGGCGGGGTGCGGGGAGCAGTGCAGAGAGCTCCGGGTCAGCAGCTTGCTTGGAGCAAGGATCACAGCGCAAATTTGAACTATATCGGTATGCGATATGGTCTAATTCCATATCGCATTAAAAAATAAATAAATATATATATATATATATATATATATATATATATATATATATATATATATATATATATATATATATCTCGATATATCGCCCAGCCCTAATCTCAACATAACTTTTTTTTTTTCAATCCGAGCACAGATATTGACTCGTATTACTCGTATAATACTCGTACTCGACAAAAGTGCTTTATCCATACCGGATACTCGTTTTAGCCGAGTATCCGGCTCAACTCTAGTAGGCAGCCTATATAGGACTGATTGTGTTTGTCCATGTCTGACCCATATGGTTTATTAAAGTGGGCCCCACATATTTTCCCCATTCATAACCCATATAGACATTACCTATGTGGGTACCACCTTGGGCCCATGTAGGCAGCCTATATGGGACTGGTTGTGTTTGCCCATGTCTGACACATATTGTTTTGGCCAATTGGGCGTTATATGTATTTCCCCATTCATAACCCATATAGAGATTACCTATGTGGGTACCACCTTGGGCCCATGTAGGCAGCCTATATAGGACTGATTGTGTTTGCTCATGTCTGACCCATATGGTTTATTAAAGTGGACCCCATATGTATTTCCCATTCATAACCCATATAGAGATTACCTATGTGGGAACAACCTTGGGCCCATGTAGGCAGCCTATATAGGACTGATTGTGTTTGCCCATGTTTGACACATATGGTTTATCAAAGTGGGTCCCATATGTTTTTCCCATTCATAAACCATATAGAGATTACCTATGTGGGTACTACCTTGGGCCCATGTAGGCAGCCTATATGGGACTGATTGTGTTTGCCCATGTCTGACGCATATAGTTTGGCCAAGCGGGCGCCATATGTATTTCCCCATTCAGGGCCCATATAGAGATTACCTATGTGGGTACCACCTTGGTCCCATGTAGGCAGCCTATATAGGACTGATTGTGTTTGCCCATGTCTGACCCATATGGTTTATTAAAGTGGGCCCCACATATTTTCCCCATTCATAACCCATATAGAGATTACCTATGTGGGTACCACCTTGGGCCCATGTAGGCAGCCTATATAGGACTGATTGTGTTTGCTCATGTCTGTCCCATATGGTTTATCAAAGTGGACCCCATATGTTTTTCCCATTCATAACCCATGTAGAGATTACCTATGTGGGAACTACCTTGGGCCCATGTAGGCAGCCTATATAGGACTGATTGTGTTTGCCCATGTTTGACACATATGGTTTATCAAAGTGGGTCCCATATGTTTTTCCCATTCATAAATCATATTGAGATTACCTATGTGGGAACTACCTTGTGTCACATGCCTGTCCTGTCTCGTGTAGCACATGTGGTGTTTGTGTTCCTGTCATTGTTTTGACCCCACCCTCCTTGTTATCTTATTATTGGTTTCATTTGCCCCACCTGTTGTTCCTCATTACCTGCCTGATTTGTCCCTTTTATAAGTTCCTTTGTGTTTGCAGTCTGTGTCGGATCGTTGTCTTGTACACGTCTCCCGTTTCCCCGTGACCCGTTTGGTATGTTCATTTTTGAAGTTGTTGTTTGGTATTTTGTAATGTTTTCCCCCTCGTGGGTGTTTGTTTTACGTTGTTCTTTTGTTTATTAAAAACCCCTTTCCTCTGCACTTGAGTCCTCGTTTATGTTTCCTGATTATCACGTGACACCTTGGGCCCATGTAGGCAGCCTATATGGGACTGATTGTGTTTGCCCATGTCTGACACATATAGTTTGGCCAAGCGGGCGCCATTGGTATTTCCCCATTCAGGGCCCATATAGAGATTATCTATGTGGGTACCACCTTGGGCCCATGTAGGCAGCCTATATAGGACTGATTGTGTTTGCCCATGTCTGACCCATATGATTTATTAAAGTAGGCCCCACATATTTTCCCCATTCATAACCCATATAGAGATTACCTATGTGGGTACCACCTTGGTCCCATGTAGGCAGCCTATATAGGACTGATTGTGTTTGCCCATGTCTGACCCATATGGTTTATTAAAGTAGGCCCCACATATTTTCCCCATTCATAACCCATATAGAGATTACCTATGTGGGTACCACCTTGGGCCCATGTAGGCAACCTACATAGGACTGATTGTGTTTGCTCATGTCTGTCCCATATGGTTTATCAAAGTGGACCCCATATGTTTTTCCCATTCATAACCCATGTAGAGATTACCTATGTGGGAACTACCTTGGGCCCATGTAGGCAGCCTATATAGGACTGATTGTGTTTGCCCATGTTTGACACATATGGTTTATCAAAGTGGGTCCCATATGTTTTTCCCATTCATAAACCATATAGAGATTACCTATGTGGGTACCACCTTGGGCCCATGTAGGCAGCCTATATAGGACTGATTGTGTTTGCTCATGTCTGACACATATACTTTATCAAAGTGGGTCCCATATGTTTTTCCCATTCATAAACCATATTGAGATTACCTATGTGGGAACTACCTTGGGCCCATGTAGGCAGCCTATATGGGACTGATTGTGTTCGCCCATGTCTGACACATATGGTTTATCAAAGTGGGCCCCATATGTATTTCCCCATTCATAACCCATATAGAGATTACCTATGTGGGTACCACCTTGGTCCCATGTAGGCAGCCTATATAGGACTGATTGTGTTTGCCCATGTCTGACCCATATGGTTTATTAAAGTGGGCCCCACATATTTTACACAAATTATTGAAGAGCCAACAAGAATCGGTCCAAGTTGTAAATCTCTTCTTGACTGGATACTAGTCACACACCCCAACAGAATAATAAAATCTGGTGTTCTCTCGGATTGTTTTAGCGACCACTCTATGATATATTGCATTTGGAAAATTTCAACTCCCCATCTTTCTCCGAAATATATTAGGATCCGTGACATGAAATTATTTAACAGGGATTTATTTATAAATGATGTGAGAAGGATAAATTGGAATAGACTTAGCCTAATTCCTGATGCGGAAGCTGCCTGGAATTTCTTTTATACAGAATTTGTGCAAGTTATTGATAAGCATGCCCCATGGACAACTATTAAGGTTAAAGGTCATCATTTACCTTGGGTAAACGGGGATCTTATCAGTCTGTTTAAGCAGAGGGATAGGGTGTGGAAGAAACACAAAAATACAAAACTTTCTAGTGATTGGGAGGAATACAAACAGCTGCGAAACACATGCACTACTCAAACAAGAAATGCTAAAGCCAATTTCTACAGAAATAGTTTGTCAAATGACTTCAGTAATCCTAAACATTTTTGGAAAAAAATGAATACCTTACTTGGTAAATCTAATAGTACCTCGAGTAATATGACAATTAATAATGAAACTGTTAATGATCCAGCAGTGATCTCCAACGCATTTAGTTCGCATTTCTCCCAAACACCGCAGGTACATTCATTGCTCTTTCACCCAGAGCTGTCTGTTAATTCTCAGCCCTGCGATAGTTCTTTCACATTCCGACAGGTTAGCTCAGCTGATGTCCAGTTGGCCATTAGCAAGCTATCCTCTAGCAGTGTACCTGGTCCTGACGGCATTGAGGGTAAGTTTATCAAATTTTCTTCTCATGTCCTATCCTCTCCATTGGCTGAGCTTTTTAATTTGTCACTTCTAACATATGAAGTACCTCTGGCATGGAAGTGTACTAAAGTCACTCCATTGCATAAAGGAGGGGACACCCAAAATTTGAACAATTATAGACCTATCTCAATAATTAACAGTATTGTGAAAATTTTTGAGAAAATAATCTTCAATCAATTATCTAACTATATCTCTCATAACAATTTACTATCCCAATGCCAGTCAGGTTTCAGGAAATATTTCTCCACTACCACTGCTCTTTTGAAATTTACTAATGATATTTTTTCTAGTTTCGACAATAATATGTGTACTGGTGCCATTTTCCTAGATCTTACAAAAGCATTTGATTTAGTTGATCATTATCTGCTCTTGGATAAATTATATTCATTTGGTCTTTCCCGTTCATCTCTTCTGTGGTTTAACTCTTATTTTCATCATCGCCGCCAGTGTGTGTCCTTCGGGGGCAGTCAGTCGAATTTTACAGGTGTAGATAAAGGCATTCCCCAAGGTTCTTCACTTGGGCCTTTGTTATTTTCCATTTTTATTAATGACTTGCCACAATGTTGTTCAGAATGTGACATTCATCTTTATGCAGATGATACAATTATATATTGCTCCAAACCAAATATTCCCGACATAAATTATACTTTACAACATGACTTTGATTCTGTACAGCAGTGGCTGTCATTTAATAAACTCCTGCTGAATAAATCAAAATCATACTGTATGCTTTTTCAGAAGAAAGATAGAAATAATCTTAATTTGCATTTTCTTGATTCTTCTCCTTTACAACCAACCGAAAAATTTAAATATCTCGGTGTTTGGCTAGAAACTGATCTTTCATTCAAAGCTCATGTACACGCGCTGAACAACAAACTTAGTTTTCGTCTTAAAACATTATATCATTCAATAGATTGCTTTAATTTTCAGGTTAGGAAAAGGATAGTCTCTCAGTTGTTGCTACCTATTCTGGACTATGCAGATATTATATATGCCAACACTACTGCCTCTTGTCTACACTCTCTTGATGTGGTATACAACAGCCTGTGCCGTTTTGTTCTACGCTGCCCCTATAGGACACATCATTGTGTGATGTATGAACAGCTGTCCTGGCTTGCACCCTCAGCCAGAAGACAATATCATTGGCTTCAGCTCATTTTTAAATGTATTTACTTTCAATATCCATATTATTTATCACAATATTTAGTGCCTTACAGTTCACATTATAGCCTTCGTCACAACGAACAGATCTTCTTTACTGTCCCTAGAGTTAAGAGAGAAATTGGGAAATATGCTTTCTGTTTTAGAGCCCCTCGTGACTGGAACAGCCTTCCTGCATCCATTCGTTCGCTTACTTCTTTTCCTATGTTCCGAACTGCTTTGTTAACACATCTTCAGAATATTTGTCTATGTTTCTAGCATTTCAGATTTAGCATTGATATTGTCATGTTATGTATGTTTTTATTCAGTATATGAATGTCTATCTGTGATGGGTGGGGATAGTGAGAGCTTGTGTGTGTGTGAGTGCGGGCGGGCGTGTGTGTCCGTGTGGTGCGTGTGAAAGTGTGTGAGTGCGTGTGTTTATTTGTTTTGTTTTTTTGTTTTTTTTTTGTTTTTTTTTTTGTTGTTGTTGTATTATTATTTTATTATTGTTATGACTTTTTTGTCTTATTTGATTGTATCTACTCTGTTGTTTTGCAGTTTTTTGTTGTTTGGACATGATCCTGAGGACCCCCATGAAAACGAGATGTTTCATCTCATGGGGTTGATCCTCTAATAAATGTACATAAATAAATAAATAAATAAATATTTTCCCCATTCATAACCCATATAGAGATGACCTATGTGGGTACCACCTTGGGCCCATATAGGCAGCCTATAAAGGACTGCTTGTGTTTGCTCATGTCTGACCCATATGGTTTATCAAAGTGGACCCCATATGTTTTCCCATTTATAACCCATATAGAGATTATCTATGTGGGTACCACTTTGGGCCCATGTAGGCAGCCTATATAGGACTGATTGTGTTTGCCCATGTCTGACACATATGGTTTATCAAAGTGGGCCCCATATGTATTTCCCCATTCATAACCCATATAGAGATTACCTATGCGGGAACTACCTTGGGCCCATGTAGGCAGCCTATATAGGACTGATTGTGTTTGCTCATGTCTGACCCATATGGTTTATCAAAGTGGGCCCCATATATTTTACCCATTCATAACCCATATAGAGATTACCTATGTGGGTACCACCTTGGGCCCATGTAGGCAGCCTATATAGGACTGATTGTGTTTGCCCATGTCTGACCCATATGGTTTATCAAAGTGGGCCCCATATGTTTACCCCATTCATAACCCATATAAAGATTATCTATGTGGGTACTACCTTGGGCCCATGTAGGCAGCCTATATGGGATTTATTATGTTTGCCCATGTCTAACCCATTTGATAAACCCAAATGGGCCCTATTTGTGTTGCCCATTTTGAACCCATGCACTCATTTCCCATTAGTGACCCACCTAGGACCCACATGGGGAGCCCACCTGTTTTTGCCCATGTGGGACCTACTTAGCTGACCCAAGTGGGCCCCAGATAAAATGCCCATTTTGGGACCATACCCACTTGGTACCCACGTAGCCCAAGCATAAACCATGTGGGGCCCACATATACATGTTGGCTGGGAACCTACTGCCACCTGAATGCTGCTGTGCCAATTCTTTGGCTGTATTTTGAAGATGGAGCTGACCTCCGCCCCAACCTCCGACTTTCACGGCAGTCCATCCAGTCCTTGATTGCTGCAGTGAAGCCTGAATGCGACCATGGGTGGGAAAAGGACGTTGAGGTGCTGGTTTTCCTCTACTGGCTGGCCCATGCAGCATCATACCGGGTAGTGTCACTCGCCTTTGACATCCCGAAGTCTACTGTGCATGACATTGTGCACAGAATGAGCAAGGCAGTCATCGGCATTTTGAGGCAGCTCATCGCTTTCCCCAGCGCAGATGACCTGGAGGTGGTGGGAGCAGGTTTTGCTCAGCTGGCAGGGTCTCCAGCTTTCAGGGTAGTAGCTGGGGCAATAGATGGCTGTCACATCCGCATCAAACCACCAGCAAGTGATGTGCAGTGCTATTTCAACAGGAAGCTGTTTAATTCTGTACAGCTGCAGGCCATCACTGACCATCAGGGGAAGCTCCTTGACATTTTTGTTGGGTATCCTGGGTCGGTGCACGATTCCAGGGTGCTGAAGAACAGCCCTGTGTACACTGGCCGCCTGTTTCCACCTGCAGGAAAATGCATCCTTGGAGATGGTGGGTATCCTTGCCTGAGTGCGCCCATCTGCCTCATGACGCCATATAGAGAGCCTGTACAGAATGCTGTACAGGCTCGCTACAATAGGAAGCATTCTCGTGCACGGAACATCGTCGAGAGGGCCTTCGGGATGCTGAAAACGCGCTGGCGTTCCATTTTTTTCAAGGCACTGGAAGTCAGCCCTGCTTTTGTGCCAGATGTTGTTGCATGCTGCACGGTGCTCCACAACCTCTGTCTTCTAAATGGGGACATAGTTGATCCAGAAGTTGAGGAGAATGACGATGGCCCACCTGAACCCCGCAACACAGAAGCCAGCGCAGGAGAGCACGTGCGGGACAATTTAGCTGCAGTGGTGTCTGCACCAGGCAACTGTGTGCCTGCTCTTCATGAGCACGATTACCTGTAGGACAATTAACACAGGTTAAAATCAGTTCTTGTTTTTAGATTGACAGTGTTCCAGGTTGTCTGTTAGTTATGTTAGTTATTATGTAAATAGTTAGGTGTGTGTGTGTGGGCACAGCCCACAGGGTGCTGTGATGCGTACAGTGCAGTAGTAGAGTAGTTAGAGAGGTGCATGGCTATCTGTGTGCATCCCTCTGTCTATCAGCTCACTGCCGCTGGACAAAGCCTCTCCATCACCAAGACTCCTGTCGGGCCTCCTCGCGGCTGCACATGGTAACTGGGGATATTGCAGACCCAGGCTAATCGACAGGGGATCTCGGAGCTACAGTGGTCCCTAGAGGTGACACCCACCAACCACTGGCACACTGCCTTAGGCTGTGTGTGAATTTGTATACCAAATCTTTAAAATTATAACTACATATCACATACTTGAGCTTAATTACAAATTATTTACTTCAAATCCAAATCCAAAATTACCCAAGGTGTAAAGTCCTCATCTTGTACACATGCTTTGAAAGAATCATATATTGAATTATTTTAAAGTGATGCCCTAAATGAGATTGCTTGTATCAAAGTCTTACGTAAGTCAATCATTTACTTAAATGATGTTAAAATAATACGATTTAACCACAAAGAAACAAAAACTGTTTTATAAAGTACTTACACTTGAAAACAGCCGCGTCTCCGCTTTCCGCCATTTTCAAATATAACTACAACAACTCCTCCCCCGTGGCATCATGGGATAGTAAAGTGTCCATCGTATGCGCACTTTGGAATCTCGCCGGATGTAGTAGGTCATCCGGGTACATCTCGCCTACTGTTTTTCGAATTCTATGATTTCGGACATACTACTCTGCTCGCGTACTGTTTTTCGCATACTATATAGTAGGGAAGTATTCGATTTCGGACGCAGCTATTGTCTCGGTGGCGGCGGCCATCTTGTCCGGAGACACTGGCTCGGCGGCGGCCATCTTGTCCGGAGACATTGTTTCGGTGGCGGCGGCCATCTTGTCCGGAGACACTGGCTCGGCGGACGTGACGTGAACAGTCTCTGGATCGGCAGACGTGACGTGAACAGTCTTTGGATCGGCAGACGTGACGTGAAGCTCAGGTTCAGGAACAGGCTCAAACTCAGGAACAGACGCGGTATCAGGAATAGAAAGAAGCTCAGGAAGCGTGAAGGCGGACATCTCTGCCATAGACGATCTCTTAGGCGACATGGCGACGGCCATCCTGGGAACCAGAATCAAGCGTTGCCGCCTTCTTGGCTGGAGACACTCAGGCGACATGGCGACGGACATCCTGGGAAGCAGAATCAGGCATGGCAGCCTACTTGGCTGGAGATTCCCATTTAATGCTGCTGGATTCATTCTTTTTGGTCAGTTGTTCTGTTATGATGAGGCAGGAATGAAGCGGGGAGAGAATCCATCTGCAAGCATTACTTTTAATAAATCAAGCAGGTAATCCAGGCAGACAACAGAACTGAGGACAGGAACATGGAAACAGCTACAATGACTAAAAAACAACAACTGAAGCAGAGAGGTTTATATACACAGGCAAACAAGCTAAACAAGATAACAAGGGGGTGTGGTTAATCAGAAACACCTGGGGAGACTAATAAACAAGAAAAACTACAAAGGACTACAAAACATGTCACAGGACAGGAAATAACAAAAGTCCACACAAGGCAAGGGAAACACAGGACAGGAATCATGACATTATGCACAATCATTTTCTCCCTCATACAAAGGTACCTAAACCTATCCATCACAGAAAACATTTAGCATTTTTACATTTTCAGAAAACATCATTCTGTATAGATATATAAGATTGTTTCCATGTAATTTACTGGCATTACTATACTTTTGAGGTAATTTGGTCCCCATAACCTAGGGATTACCAGTTGTTGTAAACTCAGAATCGAAGACCAGGAGACTTGGTTGTTTCTTCAGCAGGATTCTTTATTGAGAACACAAACTGTCGGTAGCTTTTTTAAAAGATTTATAAAATTAGATTTATAAAATTAAACATTTTATAAATTTGTAATCCTACACAGTACACACATCATTTTAGAAGCAAACACACAGTACCTCAAACACACAACCCATGAATTAATACAAACAAAATGTGAAGAAAAGTATCATTCCATGTACAACACTAAGATTCAAACGGGTAATGCTTTACAAAAAGGTATTATTAGTTAACTACTTCAGTTAACATGAACTAAGAATGAATAATACTTTAAGCATTTATTAGTCTTAGTTAATGTTAATTTCAACATTTAAATATAGCTGCGAGCAGCGATTGCGGGCCCAAGCCGGTGGCACCGCAACCCCAGTGCCTTTAGTTACTTAAAGGCACCGGGGTGGCGGTGCCGCCGGCTTTGGCCCTTCATCGCTGCTCGCAGCTATATTTATATATATATATATACACACAGTATATATAAAAGACAGAAAATATTACTTTACTTACCTTATTCTGATTTTATGATACACTCAAAATATTCCACAACAAATCCTTTAAATTTAATGTAAAAATAAAAACGAAGGTCAGCAGTGTTGGGCTCATGTAATCTTCTCATTAGAATCAAACTGTTTCAACATTTGCGATGTATTTGGATGCTAAACTATTCTTTATTATAGGATTTGTACTTTACTCGTGTTCCTTAGGAGGAGTAGGTAAAAACTCAGAGTCTGAAATATCCCAAAAATCCACATTCAGACCTAAATATCTGACTTCCTGTTGGTCGGAGCTAATGACTGTAAATTAGAAAGTTGTCCGGCTTGATGAGAACAATATAGGTACTGATTTTTGTAACTGTGGGTAAAAGTAACCCCCCCACTTTTGTCAAAAACATTTTGAAAGTGACACACTTCCTGCTGCCAGTTGGTGGCGCTATAACTTTGACTCACAATAGTTACATCCATCTGATCAGCCTCTTACCACGAACACACTGCTGAAGTTTCATCAAGATCAGTTAATGTGTGCAGAAGTTATACAAGTTCGTGTTTCTCTTTTCTCGCCATAAATTCGTGTCCTCGCCACGGCCAAACCGTTCGAGATATCAAAAATCCGTCCGCAATTTAGCATCCTCAAAGTCTTGACTTCATGCTAACCGAGTTTGGAGGTGATTGGATGAATTCTCTAGGAGGAGTACATCAAATTCCACAGCATGCGTTTTTCAAACAACCCATAATAGCCGACTTACTGTTGGGCGGAGCTAATAACTTAGAGTGCGGAAGTTGTTCGGCCTGATGAGATCTATATGTGTACCGAGTTTCATATTAATTCATGCAAGCATGTTTGATATATGGACCAAGTTTTCAGACCCCGTTCAAGGGGGCGCTGTCGAGCCCCCCTGCCACGCCCAGGTACCAGCTTCAGCCCGGCCCTGATGGCCGCAGGTTCTGACCTGTGTGCAAAGTTTCAAGAGTTTTCGAGCACGTTAAGGGCCCCAAAAGACCCTGAAACCTTGAAAAACAATTATAAAAGCAACTTTCTCCTAACAGACAAATCCCCCACACACACACAGAGAGACACAGATACAGAGAGAGAGAGAGAGAGAATTCTCCAAAAAATCACATTCAAACCAAAATATCTGACTTCCTGTTGGCCGGAGCTAATAACTCTAAATTAGAAAGTTGTCCGGCTCGATGAGAACAATATACATACCGATTTTTGTGATTCTAGGAAAAACTAAGCCCCCATTTTTGACTAAAGGTGGCGCTACTGAGCCATTCCACCACGCCCGTTTCTGAAACTTTGCACATGTCTACTGGCTAATAAATGTGATGTGTCTGTCGAGATTCATCCAATTTCAAGCATGCTAAGAGTCTCAAAAGCATCAAAAAAGAATATTAAAGTTTGATGCGTTGCCATGGCAACAGTATCTAAGATATCAATAATCCTTTCACAGGTCTACATCTGCCGTGTGTCTACATTATACACATAAAGTTTGAAGCAAATCGGGTAAAAATAAGAGAGTGATTTCAAAGCATTTTGAAAGTGACACACTTCCTGCTGCCAGCTGGTGGCGCTATAACTTTGACTCACAATAGTCACATCCTTGTGTTCGGCCTCTTACAACGAACACACTGCTGAAGTTTCATCAAGATCAGATAATGTATGCTGAAGTTATAACACACTTCCTGTGTCCCTTATTCGCCATAAATTCGTTTCCTTGCCACGGCCAAACCGTTCGAGATATCAAAAATCCGTCCGCAATTTAGCATCCTCAATGTCTTGACTTCATGCTGACCGAGTTTGGAGGCGATTGGATGAATTCTCTAGGAGGAGTACATTAAATTCCACAGCATGCATTTCAAAACAACCCATAATAGCCAACTTCCTGTTGGGCTGGCGTAAAAAGTAAAAGTACGAAAGTTGTTCGGCCTGATGAGATCTATATGTGTACCGAGTTTCATATTATTACATGCAAGCGTGTCTGATTTATGGACCAAGTTTTCGGACCCCGTTCAAGGGGGCGCTGTCGAGCCCCCCTGCCACGCCCGGGTACCAGCTTCAGCCCGGCCCTGATGGCCGCGGGTTCTGACCCGTGTGCAAAGTTTCAAGAGTTTTTGAGCACGTTAAGGGTCTCAAAAGTGCCCGAAAGGTTGACAGAAAAATAAGAATAAATATAGCTGCGAGCAGCGATTACGGGCCCAAGCCGGTGGCACCGCAACCCCGGTGCCTTTAGTTACCTAAAGGCACCGGGGTGGCGGTACCGCCGGCTTTGGCCCTTCATCACTGCTCGCAGCTATATTTATATATATATATATAAAAGACCAAAAATATTACTTGACTTACCTTATTCTGATTTTATGATACACTCAAAATATTCCACAACAAATCCTTTAAATTTAATGTAAAAATAAAAATGAAAGAAAGCAGTGTTGGGCTCACGTAACCCTCTTGTTTCAACATTTGCGATGTATTTGGATGCTAAACTATTCTTTATTATAGGCTTTGTTCTTCACTCATGTTCCAATATCGATGGAAAAAATCATCCTCTTCACAAGCGCAAAAATGTGCTTGGAAACATCACAGTGGAGCGGTGCTTACTGTGAATGTATGAATTGTACTACTGACTATTTAGAGCAATGTAATTTTTATATGTTAGGTTGACTATTTTATTATTATATTTTATGAAGGCTATAATGAACCGGCTGCGATGTCAAGATTACAATGCTGGAATGTGTGTGTGTGTGTGTGTGTGTGTGTGTGTGTGTTCATGTTTTTCTATCCCGGTGGGGACTTCAACCTGAATGCACACCGACTCATGGGGACTCGTGTCACAGTGGGGACCTAAATAGAGGTCCACATGGGTAAACAAGCTTATAAATCATACAGAATGAATTTTTTTTGGAAATGTAAAAATGCAGAAAGTTTTCTGTGATAGGTAGGTTTAGGGCTAGGGTTAGTGTGAGGAGATAGAATATACAGTTTGTACAGTATAAAACCATTAAGTCTATGGAGAGTCCCAACAAAGATAGTAAACCGTGTGTGTGTGTGTGTGTGTGTGTGTGGCGTGGGTGCGATAAAAAAAAAAAAACATACTCAGTCATTATACAGGACGACATTCAAACTGCAAAGTGTTAACTTATATTTGTGTACAGTCACAATAAAACACAACATTGTGCTTTTGTAAAATAATTTCAAGCAATCTTCCCCCCAAAAGGTGCTAATTTTAAAATTAAACTAAAATGCTCATATTAGCGATTTAAAACGGTGCGCATCCACAGTGAGGAACGAGCAGAACAGAGTGAACGTTTTTCAGTTAATTCCTACTTCTATAGGAAATCATTTGAAACGCTCGCTCAACCACTATCAATGTCAGTGCGGACTAACATATTTTACTTTCGTTTTTAAGTTGGCAATTCAAAAGCCCCCAGCGGTGTTACACGTCGATTAACCGGTGGGAAAATATCCTCAGACACATACCTAATAAATGTATATTTAAATACAATATTGGCCTACCTGGTAAAAAGTTTTATATACTATTTTGATGTCCCTTTGGACACAAGAGGGCAGTATAGCCCTATGTTTGCTTTTTTGTTTAACCAAATAGCACTAAATAGCCTGTTTTTAACTTTTTCATTCTTCTTGAATTGCAAAAACAGAATAAAATGGGTTTAGTTGTGATATTTCTATACTTTTATATAGAAATAAATGGTATATAATTACATTTTTAGAAGATTTTTAGTGTTTCATTTTTGGACATTACTTTAATCCCTCGCCATAGCAAAACCGTTTAAGATATTTAACTATCCATTCACAATTTAGCATATTTAATGTATTTTCATCATGTTGAAAAAGTTTGGTGGGAATAAAATAAATAGTTTAAGAGGAGTGGCTAAAAATTCAGAGGCTGATTTAGCAAAAAAAATCCACATTCAGACCAAAATATCTGACTTCCTGATGGCTGGAGCTAATGAATGTAAATTAGAAAGTTGTCCGGCTTGATGAGAACAATATACAAACAATTTTTTTTTTACTGTAGTTAAAACTAACCCCCCCACTTTTGTCAAAAGCATGTTGAAAGTGACACACTTCCTGCTGCCAGTTGGTGGCGCTATAACTTTGACTCACAATAGCTACATCCATCTGATCGGCCTCTTACCACGAACACACTGCTGAAGTTTCATCAAGATCAGTTAATGTATGCAGAAGTTATTCCACTTCGTGTTTCTCTTTTCTCGCCATAAATTCGATTCCTCGCCACGGCCAAACCGTTCGAGATATCAAAAATCCGTCCGCAATTTAGCATCCTCAAAGTCTTGACTACATGCTGACTGAGTTTGGAGGTGATTGAATGAATTCTCTAGGAGGAGTACATCACATTCCACAGCAAGCGTTTTCCAAACAACCCATAATAGCCGACTTCCTGTTGGGCTGGCGTGAAACTTGACAGAGGGAAAGTTGTTCGGCCCGATGACATCTATATGTGTACCGAGTTTCATATTAATTCAAGCAAGCGTGTTTGATATATGGACCAAGTTTTCAGACCCCGTTCAAGGGGGCGCTGTTGAGCCCCCCTGCCACGCCCGTTTCTGAAACTTTTCACATGTCTACTGGCTAATAAGTGTTATGTGTCTGTCGAGTTTCATCCAATTTCAAGCATGCTAAGAGTCTCAAACGCATCCGAAAAGAACATTAAAGTTTGATGCGTTGCCACGGCAACAGTATCTAAGATATCAATAATCCTTTCACAGGTCTACATCTGCCGTGTAACTACATTATACACATAAAGTTTGAAGCAAATCGGGTAAAACTAAGAGGGTGATTTCAAAGCATTTTGAAAGTGACAAACTTCCTGCTGCCAGTTGGTGGCGTTATAACTTTGACTCACAATAATTACATCCATCTGATCGGCCTTTTACCACGAACACATTGCTGAAGTTTCATCAAGATCAGTTAATGTATGCAGAAGTTATAACACACTTCCTGTGTCCCATTATTCGCCATAAATTCGTTTCCTCGCCACGGCCAAACCGTTCGAGATATAAAAAATCTGTTCGCAATTTAGCATCCTCAATGTCTTGACTTCATTCACACCGAGTTTGGTGGCGATCGGATGAATTCCCTAGGAGGAGTATTTCACATTCCATTGTATGCGTTTTCCAAACAACGTATAATAACCGACTTCCTGTTGGGCTGGTGTAAAACTTAGAGCACGAAAGTTGTTCGGCCCGATGAGATCTATATGTGTACTGAGTTTCATATTATTACATGCAAGCGTGTTTGATTTATGGACCAAGTTTTCAGACACCATTCCAGGGGGCGCTGTCGAGCCCCCGTGCCACGCCCGGGTACCAGCTTCAGTCCGGCCCTGATGGCCGCAGGTTCTGACGTGTGTGCAAAATTTCAAGAGTTTTTGAGCATGTTAAGGGCCCCAAAAGTGCCCGAAAGGTTGACAAAATAATAATAATAATAATAAATATAGCTGCGAGCAGCGATTACGGGCCCAAGCCGGTGGCACCGCAACCCCGGTGCCTTTAGTTACCTAAAGGCACCGGGGTGGCAGTACCGCCGGCTTTGGCCCTTCATCGCTGCTCGCAGCTATATATATATATATATATATATATATATATATATATATAAAAGACCAAAAATGTTGCTTGACTTACCTTATTCTGATTTTATGATACACTCAAAATATTCCACAACAAATCCTTTAAATTTAATGTAAAAATAAAAATGAAAGAAAGCAGTGTTGAGCTCACGTAACCCTCTCATTAGAATCAAAATGTTTCAACATTTGCGATGTATTTGGATGCTAAACTATTCTTTATTATAGGCTTTGTTCTTAACTCGTGTTCCAATATCGACGGAAAAAATCATCCTCTTCACAAGCGCAAAAATGTGCTTGGAAACACCACAGTGGAGCGGTGCTTACTGTGAATGTATGAATTGTACTACTGACTATTTAGAGCAGTGTAATTGTTATATGTTAGGTTGACTATTTTATTATTATATTTTATGAAGGCCATAATGAACAGGCTGCGATGTCAAGATTACAATGCTGGAATGTGTGTGTGTGTGTTCATGTTTTTCTATCCCGGTGGGGACTTCAACCTGAATGCATACAGACTCATGGGGACTCGTGTCACAGTGGGGACCTAAATAGAGGCCCCCATGGGTAAACAAGCTTATAAATCATACAGAATGAGTTTTTTTGGAAATGTAAAAATGCAGAAAGTTTTCTGTGATAGGTAGGTTTAGGGGTAGGGTTAGTGTGAGGAGATAGCATATACAGTTTATGCAGTATAAAAAAAATTAAGGCTATGGAGAGTCCCCACAAAGATAGTAAACCGTGTGTGTGTGTGTGTGTGTGTGTGTGGCGTGGGCGCGTTTGAACAGTGGACACATAAAAACATACTCCGTCATTATACAGGACGACATTCAAACTGCAAAGTGTTAACTTATATTTGTGTACAGTCGCAATAAAACACAACATTGTGCTTTTGTAAAATAATTTCAAGCAATCCACCCCCCGAAAGGCGCTAATTTTAAAATTAAACTAAAATGCTCACGGCTGCACGGGCATTCATAACGGTGCGCGTCCACGGCGAGGAACGAGCGAGGAATGTTTTTCAGTTAATTCCTACTTCCATAGGAATTCATTTGAAATGCTTGCTCAACCATTATCAATGTCAGTGCGGACGAACATATTTTACTTTCGTTTTTAAGTTGGCGATTCAAAAGCCCCCAGTGGTGTCACACGTCGATTAACCGGTGGTAAAATATTCTCAAAGTCACATATTACCTAGTATATTTTTATATAGATACAATAGGCCTACCTGATTTTGAACACAAGAGGGCAGTATAGCCCTATGTATAAGGAGGAGTAACTAAAAACTCAGAGTCTGAAATATCCAAAAAATCCACATTCAGACAAAAATATCTGACTTCCAGATGGCCGGAGCTAATGAATGTAAATTAGAAAGTTGTCCGGCTTGATGAGTACAATATACAAACTTTTTTTTTTTTTTTACTGTAGTTAAAACTATCCCCCCAATTTTGTCAAAAGCATGTTGAAAGTGACACACTTCCTGCTGCCAGTTGGTGGCGCTATAACTTTGACTCACAATAGTTACATCCATCTGATCGGCCTCTTACCACGAACACACTGCTGAAGTTTCATCAAGATCAGTTAATGTATGCATAAGTTATTCTACTTCGTGTTTCTCTTTTCTCGCCATAAATTCGTTTCCTCGCCACGGCCAAACCGTTCGAGATATCAAAAATCCGTCCGCAATTTAGAATCCTCAATGTCTTGACTTCATGCACACCGAGTTTGGTGGGGATTGGACGAATTCTCTAGGAGGAGTACTTCGCATTCCACAGCAAGCGTTTTCCAAACAACCCATAATAGCCGACTTCCTGTTGGGCTGGTGTAAAAGTTGACCGGGGGAAAGTTGTTCGGCCCGATGAGATCTATATGTGTACCGAGTTTCATATTAATTCATGCAAGCGTGTTTGATCTATGGACCAAGTTTTGGGACACCATTCAAGGGGGCGCTGTTGAGCCCCCCTGCCACGCCCGGGTACCAGCTTCAGCCCGTCCCTGATGGCAGGGGGTTCTGACTTGTGTGCAAAGTTTCAAGAGTTTTTGAGCACGTTAAGGACCCCAAAAGCCCCTGAAACCTTGATTAACAATATAAAAGCAATAGTCAAATCCCCCCCTCCCCTCACACACACAGAGACACAGAGAGAGGGAGAGAAAATTATTCAGAAAATCCACATTCAAACCAAAATATCTCTCTTCCTGGTGGTCTGAGGTTATGACTGTAAATTAGAAAGTTGTCCGGCTTGATGAGAACAATACACCTACCAAGTTTTGTGATTCTAGGAAAAACTAAGCCCCCATTTTTGACTAAAGGTGGCGCTACTGAGCCATTTCACCACGCCCGTTTCTGAAACTTTGCACATGTCTACTGGATAATAAATGTGATGTGTCTGTCGAGTTTCATGCATTTTCAAGCATGTGAAGAGTCTCAAAAGCATCCGAAAAGAATATTAAAGTTTAATGCGTTGCCACGGCAACAGTATCTAAGATATCAATAATCCTTTCACAGGTCTACATCTGCCGTGTGTCTACATTATACACATAAAGTTTTAAGCAAATCGGGTAAAAATAAGAGGGTGATTTCAAAGCATTTTGAAAGTGACACACTTCCTGTTGCCAGTTGGTGGCGCTATAACTTTGACTCACAAATGTCACATCCATGTGATCGGCCTCTTACAACTAACACACTGCTGAAGTTTCATCAAGATCAGTTAATGTATGCAGAAGTTATAACACACTTCCTGTTTGAATTATTCGCCATAAATTCGTTTCCTTGCCACGGCCAAACCGTTCGAGATATCAAAAATCCGTCCGCAATTTAGCATCCTCAATGTCTTGACTTCATGCCGACCGAGTTTGGAGGCGAATGGATGAATTTCCTAGGAGGAGTACATCAAATTCCACAGCATGCGTTTCCAAACAACCCATAATAGCTGACTTCCTGTTGGTCTGGCGTAAAACTTAGAGCACGAAAGTTGTTCGGCCCGATGAGGTCTATATGTGTACCGAGTTTCATATTATTACATGCAAGCGTGTCTGATTTATGGACAAGTGTTCGGATCCCGTTCCAGGGGGCGCTGTCGAGCCCCCCTGCCACGCCCGGGTACCAGCTTCAGTCCGGCCCTGATGGCCGCGGGTTCTGACCTGTGTGCAAAATTTCAAGAGTTTTCGAGCATGTTAAGGGCCCCAAAAGTGGCCGAAAGGTTGACAAAATAATAATAATAATAATAATAATAAATATAGCTGCGAGCAGCGATTACGGGCCCAAGCCGGTGGCACCGCAACCCCGGTGCCTTTAGTTACCTAAAGGCACCGGGGTGGCGGTACCGCCGGCTTTGGCCCTCCATCGCTGCTCGCAGCTATATTTATATATATATATATATATATATATACATATATATATATATACATACATACATACACA
Organism: Squalius cephalus; assembly: GCF_949319135.1. NCBI lineage: Eukaryota > Metazoa > Chordata > Actinopteri > Cypriniformes > Leuciscidae > Squalius > Squalius cephalus. Next base: position 33,090,811 of record NC_137127.1, on the reverse strand, counting down.
CACATACATATATATATATATATATATATATATATATATATATATATATATATATATATATATTATTGTTCAAAAGTTTGGGGTCAGTAAGATTTTTAATGTTTTTAGGAGAAGTCTCTTCTGCTCACCAAGGCTGCATTTATTGATTAAAAATACAAACAAAAACAGTAATATTGTGAAATATTATTCCAATTTAAAACAGCTGTTTTCATTTTTTAAATATTTTACATAGTAATTCATTTCTGTGATCAAAGTTGAGTTTTCAGCATCATTACTCCAGTCTTCAGTGTCACATGATCCTTCAGAAATCATACTAATATGATGATTGATGCTCAATAAATATTCATTATTATTTTCAATGTTGAAAACAGTTGTGTACAGATTTTTTTTTTTTCAAAATGCTTTGATGAATGTAAAGTTCAAAAGAACAGCATATATTTCAAATATATATATTTTTAACATTATAAATGTCTTTACTGTAACTGTTGATCAGTTTAACTCATCCTTCATAAATAAAAGTACTGATTTATTTTATTTATTTCCCCAAAAAATAAAATTTTAATTATTACTAACCCAAAACTTTTGAGCGGTAGTGTTTAACGTTACAAAAGCTTTAGATTTCAGATAAATGCTGTTCTTTTGAACTTTCTATTCATCAAAGACTGTACACAACTGTTTTCGACATTTAAAATAATAATGAATGTTTCTTGAGTATCAATCATCATATTAGAATAATTTCTAAAGGATCATGTGACAGTGACGACTGGAGTAATGATGCTGAAAACTCAGCTTTGATCACAGGAATAAATAACAGTTTAAAATATATTAAAATAGAAAGCAGCTGTTTTAAATTGGAATAATATTTTACAATATTACTGTTTTTGTTTGTATTTTTAATCAAATAAATGCAGCCTTGGTGAGCAGAAGAAACTTCTCTGTTATGTGCGCGCCACAGACTGCACGCACGTCCGCTTAGAGTTCCGCCTTTTGCCTTCCGTCAATATTACGTTATTAGAAAATATTTTTTTAGAGAATCGATTTTTTGACATTTGTGAATCGATTCAGAATCGTCCACGTCCGCATCGCGATGCATCTAAGAATAAATTTTTTCTCCCACCCCTAGATTTCATACAACAGGTTAATAAACAGTTACAATTAAGTCACTTACATTTTAGATGCAATGTTGACTGTTTTTGTTCTGTTTCAGCAGCGAAAATAGTTAAACAAAGATCACGGCAGAACCATCACGCATCACGTGTTTTCTCATAACTGAACGATTCAGCATTTTTAACGTATCGGTTGACTCAAAGATTGAATGATCAATCCATAAACATCTGTCATGATCGACTCATTCGAACGAATCGTTTGAACGAATGAATCAATGACTCGCTTATTAAGATGGATGCCTGGCGACACCTAATGGCGGTTTAGTGTTGTTTAAAAGCATCATTCTTTCCCACATGTGTGTGATTTGTGTGTGCAACATTATCATTATTTTTCTTACACTATTATATTAGCGATTTAAAAGCACCCACTCGTGTCACACGTCAATTAACCGGTGGGAAAATATCCTCAGACACATACCTAATACATGTATATTTAAATACAATATTGGCCTACCTGGTAAAAAGTTTTATATACTATTTTGATGTCCTTTTGGACACAAGAGGGCAGTATAGCCCTATGTTTGCTTTTTTGTTGAACCAAATAGCACTAAATAGCCTGTTTTAACTTTTTCATTCTTCTTGAATTGCAAAAACAGAATAAAATGGGTTTAGTTGTGATATTTGTATACTTTTATATAGAAATAAATGGTATATAATTACATTTTTAGAAGATTTTTAGTGTTTCCTTTTTGGACATTATTTAATCCCTCGCCATAGCAAAACCGTTTGAGATATTTATTATCCGTTCACAATTTAGCATATTTAATGTAGTTTCATCATGTTGAAAAAGTTTGGTACGAATAAAATAAATAGTTTAAGAGGAGTGGCTAAAAATTCAGAGGCTGATTTTGCAAAAAAATCCACATTCAGACCAAAATATCTGACTTCCTGATGGCCAGAGCTATTGAATGTAAATTAGAAAGTTGTCCGGCTTGATGAGAACAATATACAAACTATTTTTTCTTTACTGTAGTTAAAACTAACCCCCCCACTTTTGTCAAAAGCATGTTGAAAGTGACACACTTCCTGCTGCCAGTTGGTGGCGCTATAACTTTGACTCACAATAGCTACATCCATCTGATCGGCCTCTTACCACGAACACACTGCTGAAGTTTCATCAAGATCAGTTAATGTATGCAGAAGTTATTCCACTTCCGTGTTTCTCTTTTCTCGCCATAAATTCGATTCCTCGCCACAGCCAAACCGTTCGAGATATCAAAAATCCGTCCGCAATTTAGCATCCTCAATGTCTTGACTACATCCACACCGAGTTTGAAGGGGGCACGGTGAATTTTCTAGGAGGAGTATTTCACATTCCACAGCAAGCGTTTTCCAAACAACCCATAATAGCTGACTTCCTGTTGGGCTGGCGTAAAACTTGACCGGGGTAAAGTTGTTCGGCCCGATGAGATCTATATGTGTACCGAGTTTCATATTAATTCATGCGAGCGTGTTTGATATATGGATCAAGTTTTAGAACCCCGTTCAAGGGGGCGCTGTTGAGCCCCCCAGCCACGCCCGGGTCCCAGCTTCAGCCCGGCCCTGATGGCCGTGGGTTCTGACCTGTGTGCAAAGTTTCAAGAGTTTTTGAGCACGTTAAGGACCCCAAAAGCCCCTGAAACCTTGATTAACAATATAAAAGCAATAGTCAAATCCCCCCCTCCCCTCACACACACACAGACACAGAGAGGGAGAGAAAATTCTTCAGAAAATCCACATTCAAACCAAAATATCTCTCTTCCTGTTGGTCAGAGATGGTTCATGTAAATTAGAAAGTTGTCCGTCTTGATGAGAACAATACACATACCAAGTTTTGTTGCTGTTGATAAAACTAACACCCCCACTTATGACTAAAGGTGGCGCTACTGAGCCCCTCACCACGCCCGTTTCTGAAACTTTGCACATGTCTACTGGATAATAAATGTGATGTGTCTGTCGAGTTTCATGCAATTTCAAGTATGTTAAGAGTCTCAAAAGCATAAAAAAAGAATATTAAAGTTTGATGCGTTGCCACGGCAACAGTATCTAAGATATCAATAATCCTTTCACAGGTTTACATCTGCCGTGTGTCTACATTGTACACATAAAGTTTGAAGCAAATCTGGTAAAAATAAGACAGTGATTTCAAAGCATTTTAATAGTGATGTACTTCCTGCTGCCTGTTGGTGGCGCTATAACTTTGACTCACAATAGTCACATCTGTGCGATCGGCCTCTTACAACGAACACACTGCTGAAGTTTCATCAAGATCAGTTAATGTATGCAGAAGTTATAACACACTTCCTGTTTCATTTTTTCGCCATAAATTCGTTTCCTCGCCACGGCCAAACCGTTCGAGATATCAAAAATCCGTCCGCAATTTAGCATCCTCAATGTCTTGACTTCATGCACACCGAGTTTGGAGGCGAATCGATGAATTCCCTAGGAGGAGTACATTAAATTCCACAGCATGCGTTTCCAAACAACCCTAAATAGCCGACTTCCTGTTGGGCTGGCGTAAAACTTAGAGCACGAAAGTTGTTCGGCCCGATGAGTTCTATATGTGTACCGAGTTTCATATTATTACATGCAAGCGTGTCTGATTTATGGACAAGTGTTCGGATCCCGTTCCAGGGGGCGCTGTCGAGCTCCCCTGCCACGCCCGGGTACCAGCTTCAGTCCGGCCCTGATGGCCGCGGGTTCTGACCTGTGTGCAAAATTTCAAGAGTTTTCGAGCATGTTAAGGGCCCCAAAAGTGGCCGAAAGGTTGACAAAATAATAATAATAATAATAAATATAGCTGCGAGCAGCGATTAC